>NC_091282.1:836813811-837413811 GCF_032444005.1 Ranitomeya imitator
AATAAAAAGAATAGTTTAGAGTCTTTATCAAAAAATCCAATTATCAGACAAAATAAAAAGGATAATGAAAATAAATGTTGTAAAGAGTCGTCTAAAAAGAATGACCCAAGTAGTAAAGATGGCGATGAGAAAAATAGAAAGCATAAAGCTAAAAAAATGAAATTGGTGTCTTTGGAGAAACCGAAGATGTCTTGCAATGCTAAAAAGAAGCAAAAAGCATTAAGTCATGCGGATTTATTTGGGGATGAGACAAGCGATGAGGAAGAAAACAGAAAAGCTGGTAATCAAAGTAAATATGGGAAGTCTACAACTAAAAGCAAAGTGGCCCCCAGAAGAAATTCTGTCTCCTCTGTGGAATCTCTTGATATTGAGACTTTTGCACTCGAGAACAATTTGGATTCCGAATCCGATGTAGATCCAATGGAAGAGTGTCTCAGAGTCTTCAATGAGTCACATGAGATTAAGACTGAAGACAAGGGGAGAATGGGAAAACAGGTAACTAAGTGTGTATCAAAACATCAGATTCTTAGATTGTATGCCGCTATAGTTATCAAACTAACAAAGCGTTGAGAAATAAGAATGTCATCGAAACATTGGGCTCCTGTTCTGCTTGGCTACAAGCACAGAATATTGACTAGTCACATTTATGTAAGGTGTCAAAATCTGGCAAAGACTTGGGAGAGGTATTACTTTTCTTAGATTTATGTTACCAAAATTCCTGTGTGCTTGAAGTGCACTCGCTGTAAATAAATAATTGGCATCTGTAATTATTCTCTGCAGAGATGGAAGTGTTAAAATTAACGTATATTTGATGCTTTTTTTTTTTTCTATTAAATTCGTAAAGGACATCTGACTGGTTGCAACGTAGATGTAACCCTAAGGAGTTAATGCATTTGTGCATCAAGTACGGTAGATTGCACAGCATAATACCTACAGAGTTTTGGGCTCACAATTACCGAATATTTCAAACACGACATACAAGTAGCTAAAGGCTTTGTTCACATTACTTCAAGCTTTCTGCTGTAGGTACAAATGGAGGATTTGAGGTGGAAGGCATACAGGAGCATGCGAAAAATAGTATCTTGGGCCATGTCACTTGTTATCTTGGGCAATGGGCTTCACGGGTATCCAACAGAGCTGAAATAGAAACCTGTGTTTGTAATGTATACTCAACATTGTAAGTGCAACACCATGAAGGAAAAGTTGCAGAATTATGGAAATCACAGGATTGACATGCTAATTATGTGCAAATGATGGGGGGGGGGGGGCGGGGGGAAATGGAGATTTATTTTTTAAAACCTCTGAAATGTATTCAGTTTGGTGTATGGGTGCCACAAACGCCCTTACTTGCTTTGGCATGCTATAAATGAGGCTATCAATAGTTGTTTGAACGTTCTGCCTTGCTGAATGCATTTTGGCATGCGAATCTTCAAGATCTACTGCTGCCCTCTCCCGTTGCAAATGCCGACCAATGACGTCCCAGAAGTACTATGTGGGAAACAAGTTTTCTATCGATCCTGCAATTTTAATGATATCATGACTTTTTCCATGTGTGTGAGAGATATACATTAAAGGGACTCTGTCACCTCAAAATGGCGGGATATTTAAATGACTTTTTACCTGTCCCATGGGCGGCGTTTCCTCTCCATTTCTCCACCCCGTCCATCCCTGTTGTCCGCAATATGTTAGTGAATTAGAGTATTTGTGCTCCATAGTTGGCGCGTGCGCAATGCAATCTTCGGTCACACACGCGCAGTATGCTCTGCCAAACTGCGGGCAAAGCCAAAAAGCATTACTGTGACTGAAGACTGCATTGCGCACGCGCCAACTATGGAGCACAGGTACTCTTATTCACTAACATATTGCGTACAACAGGGACGGACGGGGTGGAGAAATGAAGATGAAGTCATTTAAATATCCCGCCAATTTGAGGTGACAGTCCCTTTAAAGTGCAAAAGTTAAAAGGAACCTGTCACCAGGTTTGTCCCATATGAGATACCTTTCAGCCCTGATAAATACAGCATTTTGATATGCTGTTTATATGCTACCAATCCGGCCTGCAACAAAAGAAAAACACCTTTTATCGTACTTACCTGCGTGGCGGTTGGGTACGGTGCCTCCCTTCTTTTTTCAATGCTGGCCTCCTTCTTTATTCGTATGGATCTACGTTAACCACTCCTACGCAGGTGTACTTCTTTGCCCTGTGGAAGGTAGAGCAAAGTACTTCAGTGCTCATGCGCCGGGAAAGCGCATGAGCACTGCAGGACTTCGCTCTGCCCTAGTCAGGGCAGTAAAATACTCCTCCACATGAAGCACAGACGTAGGACGGTATTGAAAGGGAGGTGTCGGACAAAGACCAGCGATACCCGACCGTGCCTGGCAGTATAATAAAAGGTGTTTTTCTTTTGGTGCATGCTGGAACGGGGGCGTATACACAGCATATTAGTATGTTGTATATTACTGCTGAAAGGTGGTGGCTGTATCTCATGTGGGGCAAACCTGGTGACAGGTTCCCTTTGAAAGAGGTGTAAAGACAAAAATGATGCATAGCAAGAATGCTTTTAAACAGAAATAAAAAACTATTCAATATTTTTATTAGGGAACAATATTCAAAGTACATGAACAAATGAGAAAGCTAAATCAAATCAATATTTGGTGTGACCCACTTTTGGCCTTCAAAACCACATTCATTCTTCTAGGTAGGCTTGCACACAGCTTTTGAAGAAACTCTTGTAGAAGGAACCACAGATCTGTGGATGTAGGCTTGTGCAAATCCTTCTCGCTACATGTTTTTCCAGAAAGACTCCTATGTTTAGATCAGGGCTCTGTGGGGCCATATTACATTCATGACTCCTTGATCTTTATGTTGACTATGGCTCTAAATGGCTTTGGCTGAATGTCTGTTTACTCTGCTGCTGAATAAATTTGGAGCCAATCGGACACCTCCCTAATGGTATTTCATGTTAGCTATGTATCTTCTGTATTTCTCAGCATTTGAGGGTGCCATTGATTCTAAACAAAGTCTCAGCTCCATTTCCTGGAATGCAGTCTCAAACCTCCACCATGCTTCACTCTTGCCTTTATACACACATTATTGTACCACTCTTTAGTCCTTTGGTTAACAAACTGTTAGTCAAATAATAAACATTTTGAGTCAAGTAAAAGCACAAAAAAACACCCTTTTTTTTTCGTTCTTAGTTGAATCAATTAGACGTGTTTTCATGTTGAGGTTATTCCTTTTTGGCAATAATTACTCCATGAAGACCACTTCTGACCAGACTTCTCTAAACAGTAGATGGATATTGCTGGATCTCACTGTTTGCTTCCAGTGCTAACTTGATGTCACTGCTGGATATCTCCCAATTTTGAAGGGATGTAAGCATTATGTCTTTCATCTGCTGCACGGTTTCCTTGGTTGATCACTGGGTTAATGCCCTTCATTGTTGCCCATTTATAGGTGCTGCTTTAAAAGAGCTTGAACAGCACATGAAACCCTAGTCTGCTTAGAAACCTTTACCTGGGAGAGACTTTGATGCTTTATAACTACCTTGCCTTTTTTGTTGTCCTCATTTTTGTCATGACCTGTGACGTGAAACTGTTTTCGATATGCTCCCCTTCTATCATATCAGTTTGGCTTTTCCATACCCTTTTTAAACCTCCTACACACTTTTTGTGTTTAGTGTTGGTTTTAAACCTATATATAAAAATGATGATCATATCATTTTTGGTATAATTTGTTCCACTTGATTATAACCCTACAAAATCCCTGACTTCATGCAAGTTTACGTGGGAGAATTGATGCTTTTATGTTTTTGTTTGTTTGTGTTTTTTTTTTTTTTTTTTTTTAAGACCATGGTCACACATAGTATTGGTTTTGATTTAGATTTATCTTTGGTTCCTTCACTGTTCATTTTGTAATTTTACATTTTGAGCTTCCCTTCTCCAGCCCAAGCTTATAGTTGTTTTTATATTCATGTCTTCTGACCAGCACTACCTTGGATGATCCAGACTGCATTAACCATGATTCATTGACTGGCACACATCTGCCTCCCACCCACTAGTTCTAGACAGCTATTGATCTCTGGCCCAGGCACTACTCACTGACCGTCTCCTTGAGATTATGCAGTCTCCAAAATTGTTTTTTTTTTTCCAGAGTGTGGACCACTGTGACATGATCCACAGTCACACTCAACTGCAGCCCCAATTTAAGAGCTGTTCCTAGTTGGCCTCCTTTTTCTCCGCAGTCTGTCCACCATCTTTTGCTACCCATCTCAGCACTACTCTCCTCATACATCACCTTCACAGTGGTTTGTGTATCTATTCTGTGAACAGTGCATTTGAAGAAGGGGGAGCATGGAGGCTGGGAGCAGTGCTGTGAATTTGGAGAGACTGCAGTTATGGTGGGAGGATGTGGAGAAGGAGGCAGTTTTATATTGCAGCTTCTGGTGAACTGTTTAATGGTCCTCACTTCTTCTTTTTCTCTCGCTTCCCTTCTAACGTTGCGATTCATAGCCGGCTCCTTCCTCTGATGAGCGAACACCTATTTAATCTGGTACATCTTGTCAACCGAGAGATGAGTTCCTATTTAATTTACCCCAATTTCTGGCGTTAAATGTCTAGTAAATATTTTGGGCCATAAATATCCCATAAATAATATATATATATATATATATATATATATATATATATATATATATATATATATATATATATATTGTTCTGGTTTTTTTTATTTATTTTTTCAACAGTTCTATTGATCTCATTTGACAGAATGGACGTTTTTATTGTATTTTAATAGCTCAATGACAGTGAGGAGAAATTGCAGCAAGGTTCGCCTACACTGATTCCTGGTCAGAAAAGGAGGATTTCTCATTTACCTAGCACAAATAACGTGAGTGCATTCTTTATGATCCGTCTACTTGTTAACTATTGAGGTTTTCCCTTTTACTAAAGACTAATGTAGTATCGTGATGGTGGATTCTAGTTCAGCAATGTATTTTTTAGGGCATGTCTAAATGTGAAGTTTTATGCATTGATTTATAAAGGAAAAATAAATGGAAAACATGCACAAAATATCACCTTCTCAGAGATTTTATGTCCTATATGGAATAATTCTGATTTGTTTTGAAATATACAGTCATAATTGTGACAGCAAATTACCTCTTGGGATCGCCATCCTCTGGATTCAGAATTTGGTGCAAGACAATCTTTCACTGTAACATAGTGGATTTTTCTTTTCAAACTAGCCTCAGCTTTATTATACTTATGAAAAAAATGTGTAAGTGCCTAAAATAGATCGATCCTTACAATAAATAGAAAACTCCCAAAAAGTAGAAGTAAATGCAACTAAAATATGTACTTATTTTTATTGAGCCCATATATCAATATAAAAACATCATAAGAAGAGAACTTGAAGAGTGGCTATGAGCACCTCACTACTAGAGGGAGTACTAGGAGTAAAGCTATTACTAGGAATAATCACAAACAAACATACAGAGCCACGTGTCCACCAATGTACAAAATGGTCAATAAATTGTGTAGTGGGGTATACAAAACCCTCATTATAAAATACAATGAATATAACTCTATAATAGTCACCCTATGGGATGGGTAATGTTCCAAACTACAAGTGGTCAAAGGTACTTTGTACAAAAGATAGGTGTGCTGAGATATGTAGTGAAAACCTTACAATCATAAATACTTACAGAATTGTAGTGTAGAGTATAGTCACCACAAAGTCTGAAAAATATTATGACTTATTTAACCCCTTTCTGACATTGAATGTAATATTCCGGCCATGTGACCTGGGCTTGTTTGATCATTGACGAAATATTACGTCGTTGCGATCGCCCGCTCTAACGGGGGGTGGCGGACGATCACTGCCTTGTCCGCTGATTCTGACAGCTTGACACCTGGCACTAGGTGCCAGAAGCCGTCACAGACCGCTCAGACTGCTCCCGACACTTTAACCCCCTGAAATACTTTGATCAAACACGATCGCAGCATTTCGGAAGCCGACAGGGCTGACAGCCCCTCTGCCTTTGGATCGGATACCCTGCAGCGTGACGTGGGGTCCCAATCGTTGCCATGATGACCTGATGTCGTCATGACGACATCCGGGTCACCAGAGCTAGGAAACTTGCTGATCATGTGCGGTGCATGATCAGCAAGTCTGTACGTGCAGAGCTGACCGTTTCTATAGCATGCAGATGCTGCTTCATCTATATGCTATAGAAGTGATCAGCCTGCAAAAAATGATTGTCCCATAGTGGGACAAAGTAAGAAATGGGAAAAAAAAACCAATATATATATATATATATATATATATATATATATATATATATATATATATATATATATATATATATATATATATATATATATATATATATATATATATATATATATATATATATTCTATCTCTAAATAAATATTTGAATGAAAAATACAAACAATAAAAGTACACTTATTTGATATCGCCGCATCGACAGCGACCTGACCTATAAAACTGTTCCAATGGTCAACCTCTTTAGTGAACACCATAAAAAAAAGGCAAAAAGCAATGCTTTATCATCATACCGCCGAACAAAAAGTGTAACAACAAAAAAAGAGAAATTCATGAATTTCTGGTTTTTGTTCATTCTGCCTCCAAAAATCGGAATAGAAAGCGATCATAAAATATCATGTGCCAAAAAATGGTACCAATAAAAACGTCAGCTCGTCCCACAAAAAACCAAGACCTCACATGACTGTGGGCCAAAATATGGAAAAATTATAGCTCTCAAAATATGGTGATGCTAAAATTTATTTTTTGCAACAAAAAGCGTCTTTAGTGTGTGACAGCAGCCAATCATAAAAACCCGCTATGACACTTTCTACAGGTCATGCAGGTCCATTGTTTTTGCTTATCTAGACTTCGTAGGTTGTTTAATGAAGAGGGACTACATATTCTAGATAATAGAGTGGATCTGAACATTCAGAATGTGAGCATATCCTCAATATACAATACTGTAAGACATAAATTCCTGAAGCTAAAGCAGAACAAGCTGTTGGAGAAATGGACCGGGGATAAAGATATTGCAGAGACCATTCTACAGGAGTGGCGATAGGTAAAAAAACCCAAAACATTCTATGTGAAAGATGGAGGTAAACCTATTTGAAGCTCATGCACACAGCATTATATGGTTTCAATATTCCATCCTCTAGATTCCCGGACAGGATTACAGCGTGTCCTAAGTGTGGAACGCCTTCAACGAATCTCTGGCACGGGGTGTGGGAATGCAGGGCAGTTAGAGTACTGGAAACAGGTAGGGGAGCAGGTTCGATCGTGCTGGGGAATCCATCTCCCACAAACGCCACAAACTGTGTTATTTCACCAGTTAAGACCCCTGGAGACAAAACTCACAGGAGTTAAAGCAAAGATCCCTAAAAACATTCACACACTCTTAGTTGTAGCCTTATAGTAAGTGAGTATAGTAAGTGATTTCAGAAATCTCATGCACACACATTGGGTTTTTGTGTGACCAGTATTTTGTGCTTTGGGCGTTTTTTGGACATAGAGCATGTCACTTCTTTCAGCGTTTGTGCTGCGTTTTTTCACCCATTGACTTGAATGGGTGTTGGAAAAAAAAAGCTGCAAAAAACGCAGGTATCATTATTTAAATACCACAACCTCAGTGACATAATAACTATGCCACACCTATACGGCTCAATTGAGCCAGGCTCACAAAACAGAAACCCTGCTCAGATAAACATATTGTACATCAGGAGGAAAAAGAGCAATCAGGTACCAATTAAAACTCAACAAAATTTATTAATACCATTAAAATACAACATCAAGTAATACACAAAATAGCAGGAGGAAGCACCATAAGGGAACACAGGGCTCCACACTAAATGCCTAGCCGAAAAATGCAACGCAGGTTACATATATAGCGTTAAGGTGCAAGTGCAATGTCCATGCTGCATATAGGCAGCATCCCCATACACCCCAAGAGTAATCACAATATCAATGTATCAAAAAGAAGCCATTGGGGGTGGAATGCTTACCAAGGGCCAGGGTGTGGAGGTACTGGACCGGGTGTGCGTGCCCCGACGCGCGTTTCGCGGGTAGAACAACCCGCTTTATCAAGGGGATACAAAGAGAAGAAAAAAAAAAAGAAAAAAAAAATATCCCCTTGATAAAGCGGGTTGTTCTACCCGCGAAACGCGCGTCGGGGCACGCACACCCGGTCCAGTACCTCCACACCCTGGCCCTTGGTAAGCATTCCACCCCCAATGGCTTCTTTTTGATACATTGATATTGTGATTACTCTTGGGGTGTATGGGGATGCTGCCTATATGCAGCATGGACATTGCACTTGCACCTTAACGCTATATATGTAACCTGCGTTGCATTTTTCGGCTAGGCATTTAGTGTGGAGCCCTGTGTTCCCTTATGGTGCTTCCTCCTGCTATTTTGTGTATTACTTGATGTTGTATTTTAATGGTATTAATAAATTTTGTTGAGTTTTAATTGGTACCTGATTGCTCTTTTTCCTCCTGATGTACAATAGGTATCATTATTTGCTGCGGTTTTGCTGCTGAAAATCCAAGGACATTAGCATGGACAAAGAGGAAAGAAAAAGCACCAAAAACGCAACAAAAAACGCACCTAAACCTCCATTTTTGACGCAGCTTCTTTCCTGCCAAGAAGCTCAGGTTTTACTGCAGAACCCCCCCCCCCCAGAAAAAACGCCCTGTGTGAACTTCCCCTTACGTGGTTTATTTGGCGAATGGCTAAACCCCTTAGTGACAGAGCCAATTTGCAGCTTAATGACCGGGCCAATTTTTACATTTCTGACCACTGTCACTTTATGAGGTTATAGCTCTGGAACGCTTAAACAGATCCCGCTGATTCTGAGACTGTTTTTTCGTGACATATTGTACTTCATGTTAGTGGAAACATTTCTTCTATGCGACTTTTTCGTTTATTTATGAAAAAAAACAAAACCTGAAATATGGCGAAAATTTTTAAAATGTCACAATTTTCAAACTTTTAATTTTTACCTCCTTAAATCGGAGAGATATGTCACACAAAATGGTTAATAAGTAACATTTCCCACATGTCAACTTTACATGAGCACAATTTTGGCTACAACATTTTTTTTGTTTTGTTAGGAAGCTATAAGGGTTAAAGGGCCACTGTCACACCCCTCCAGCCGTTATAAACTAAAAGAGCCACTTTGTGCAGCAGTAATGCTGCATTCTAACAAGGTGGCTCTTTTAGCTTTTTGTTCATGTATTCCCAAAAAAAACGCTTTGAAACTTATCTAAAATACCTGTCTTTCGCCAGGGAGGCGGGTCCTCACTCCCCAGCTTGAACCGCTACTCTGCCGTCACTCCAATCTTCAGGGGCTTTCGGCGCCGCCCCCTCCGCGCTGTTTTAGCTTCAAAACTGGCGCCTGCGCTGTGTACAACTGTGTGGGGCAGGCGCAGTAAGCTCTGGCCGTCTCACGTCCCAGCCAGGCTTGCAGACTGCGCCTGTGCGGGCAGTGCGGCCACCCACCTTGGGAATCCCAGCCCCGCAGTGTGTTATGCATTATGCACTGTGCGGGGCTAGGATTCCTGGGCATGCGCACTGTGTGTGTCAGCCTGTCACCCAGGTCCCCCGCCTTTCAGCGTCTGTCTATTCAGCAGATCGTGCCTCCTCCTCCTAGCAATCGCCGGGAAAGAATTGCTAGAAGGAGGCACAATCAGCTGAATATACAGACGTTGAAAGGCGGGGGACCTGGGTGACAGGCTGAAGCAGTGTGAAAGGAAAAAAATAACACTTAATTTTTTTTTTTTCACAAAAATTTTACTTCAGAACCTATTTTTTTAAAATTTTATTTTCATAAGTGTAAAAAGAGAAAATGAACCACAAAATTATTTGTTAATTTCTCCTGAATACGCCAATACCCCATATGTTGGGGTAAACCACTGTTTGGGCGCACAGCAGAGCTTGAAAGGGACGGAGCACTGTTAGACTTTTTCAATGCAGAACTGGCTGGAATTGAGATCGGACACCATGTCGCATTTGGAGAGCCTCTGATGTGCCTAAACAGTGAAAACCCCCTCAAGTGATACCATTTTGGAAACTAGACCCCCTAAGGAGCTTATCTAGATGTGTAAATGATCGTCTCCCCCCCTTTTTTTTTTCCCAAGGGTAGCAAGAGAAATTAGACCCCAAAAGTTGTTTTGAAATTTGTCCTGAGTACGCTGATACCCCATATGTGGGGGTAAACCACTGTTTGGGTGCACGGCAGAGCTCAGAAGGGAAGAAGCGCAGTTTGACTCTTTAATCTCAATTGTGCGAGCAGATGCCATGTCAGGTTTGAAGATGTGCCTAAACAGCAGAAATCCCTAAAAACCGACACAATTTTGGAAACTACACCCTTCAAAGATTTTATACAGGGGTATATTGAGCAATTTGAACACACAGGTACTACACAGAATTTGATAACATTAGGTCGTCATATTGAAAAAGCTCATTTTTTTTTTCACAAAAATCTCGTAGACCTGAAGTTCTCACTTTTGTCGGAGTCTACACTAAAAAGTGGAACCCACAATTTGTCACCCACTTTCTTATGAGCGCGGCGATATCTCATATAGAGGCAAAAAGTTCTGTTTGGACAAACGGCAGGGCTCAGACAGGAAGGGGCACAATGTGACAAGTTTGGCTTTATTTAAAATAGATTGTCATACTGGCAGAGCCTGTGTGGTTCAAGAGCAACAGAAATCCCCCATAAATGTCGTTTTTGTTTGTTTTTTTAAATAAATTGTACCCTCTAATCTATTTATCTAGGGAGGTAGTGAGTAATTTGATGCTACAATTTTTTTATGCAGTTGATGCAACACAAGTTTGAAAATTTACAAATTGTGTTTTTTTTCACTGTCTTATGATTCTTTTTTTGTACGTTCTGAGGAACACACCTCAAATTTTATTGCACTAGTATGTGTTCAGAAATACGGTATATCCAATATGGCACCAATGTGAGTACTGGACACACAGCTTTGCATATAATAATAGATGGCACACCATTTGGTCTTTAGGGTAAAACTGAAGATCCAGGACCCAGTCAAAGTTTCTAGAGACATTGGGCAAACAAGAAAATCCTTTCAGGAATTATTACTCGCAGAGGGAGGCATGCTCATAAAAACACATTGGCTGATAATAAAATTTGGTCTTGCTAACAAAACAGTTTACCCGCATTTGCATATATTGTAGCAAGAAGAATAAACTGTACTGGAATGAAGGGCAAAATGTGGAGGAAAATGCAGCCAACTATGTGGCAAAGTGGAGTTTGTTCCAAAGATGAAAGAACACCAGAAGGGCTAGAATGGCAGACACTTTCAGAGACTGGTCGTACAACGTCCTTTTAGCTCCATCAATCCCTATATGAGAGACGAATGTGCCAATAGACGTGGTTCACCATAGCAAGCTTCCACCCGCCAAGGTCAGAACCGCTATTTGCACAAAACAACCAATTCTCTATAGAAAGTATTGTCTGGTACCCGAGATTCGGCAAGAACCATAAAGTAAAGCTCATAGTGTATAAGTACGGAACATCCTCATTTTTAGAAATCCTCCAATAAAATGATCATGCCCATATCACCAACCTAAATATAAGTAATATAAATGGAAGCCAAAGTCTTGTGTAGCAAGACAGTCGTAAAAACAGTCAAAGTTACATAAATGGTCAAAAATGTTTGGGAGTAATAAAGTCCTAGAATTTTCAAATGACCTGACTTCAGGAACATTTGTGGGGTCCACACTCTAGAACATACAGACGTGGGTACGTGGACGAGAATTTGTCGGAATGGTAGTTTTGGTAAGGGATTGATCAAGTCCTGGAATTAATTGTGAAATGGGGTAAAATGGGATCTACTTGTACTAATGAAAATATTCTCTATTACTTGTTCCAAATTACTCTACTGGGGCCACTAAGGAGAAAATAAAAATGATTAAAAAACAAACTAATAATTGTAGGTGGTGTGGTAGGTCTCAAGACAGGGGGGAGATACAAAGGCCTGGTTGGGATGGGCATGTGGGGCAATAGTACCGGGAATCACTTCTTTTGCCATGCTTCCTGCAAACCCAGCATCTTTTTTGAGGATATCTTTGGGTGGGAGGGACCGGGTGAGGAAAATGGTGCTCTGCAAGTCTCCAGGAATCCTCAGACTCTGAGCCTTCCACTGGTGCCATTGACTCAAACATGAGGCCCTCTACAATTTTTTTTTTTCCTGAAATTGGAGGAATGTAAGCGGTCCTTGGGACTTTTTATACAGGACAAATCTGTTGTATGTGGCAGTTTGAATAAGGTAGGTTGCCACCATTTTGTACCAGGCCCTGGTCTTCAGCTTGACCAGCTAGGCTATGTGCACACGTATAATAGTCCAGTGCGGATTATTCCGCAGCGGATTTGATAAATCTGCAGGGAAAAAACGCTACATTTTTGCTGCAGATTTATCGCGGTTTTTCTGCGGATTTCACTGCGGTTTTACAACTGCGGTTTTCTATAGGAGCAGCTGTAAAACCGCTGCGGAATCCGCAGAAAGATAGACACAGCATTTTTTGTTTCCCATAGGTTTACATTGTAATGTAAACTCATGCGAAACTGCTGCGGACCCGCAGCTGCGGAAACGCTGCGGATCCGCAGCGTTTTCCACATCGTGTGCACATACCCGTATGGTTGCAAAACCTGGTCTGACAGGTCAATGCCACCCATGAATTTATTATCTGTGACACAGATTTTTTTTTTTTGTTTGTCCCTGGTGGCGTCCCTGTCTCTGACCGTCTCAGTGGTTTCCGCATGCAGTGTGGTCAGCATGTAGACGCCCTTCCTGTCTTTCCACTTCACTGCAAGAAGTTGGTCACTTGCGAGTGAGAATGACGCCCCCTTCTCCAAATGTTTGGACCCCAACTGTGTCGGAAACCTCACTCTGTTTTTCCTAACTGTGCCACAGGCCCCTGTAGTTGCAGCGTAGAGTGATTTATATAGGGGGATGCTTGTGTAATAGTTGTCCATATACACATGGTACCGATGATGGAGAAAGGGCATCATTAGCTCCCAGACAATTTTGCCTTGGATGCCAGTTGTTTGAGGGGTTTATTTGGCGGTCCCTACCGTAATAAATTAGGAAGGTGGAAGTGTACCCTGATGAGCTCTCACAATGTTTGTATAATTTTATGCCATATTTGGCACGCTTAGGCTGGTTTCACATTTGCGTTTAAATCCGCAGCGTTTTAAACGCATCCGCAAGTGGTGAAAAAAACCCTTGTAAACGCGTACAAATGCTGCGTTTTTTAGACGCATGCGGTTAAAAAAACGCCGCGTTTACATGCGTTTTTTCCTGCGTTTGCGCTTTTGGTACGCATGAGAAATTTCACAAGCTGGTTTTTTTTCATTCTGCTTCACAAAAATCGGAATAAAAAGCAATCAAAAATGTCACGTGCCCGAAAATGTTACCAATAAAAATGTCAACTCGTCCCGCAAAAATCAAGACCTCACATGACTCTGTGGACCAAAATATGGAAAAATTGTAGCTCTCAAAATGTGGTAACGCAAAAAATGTTTTTTGGAATAAAAAGCGTCTTTCAGTGTGTGACAGCTGCCAATCATAAAAATCCACTAGAAAACCCCTTCTAAATAGAAATCAAACCCCCTTCATCAACTCCTTAGTTAGGGAAAAATTAAAAAAATGTATTTATTTCCATTTTCCCGTTAGGGTTAGGGTTAGAGTTTGGATCCCTTTTGGGTTAGGGCTAGGGTTAGGGTTTGGATCCCTTTTGGGTTAGGGTTAGGGCTAGGGTTTGGATACCTTTTATCACCCTGATGGTGGGGGGTGGTTTATCAGTGTCTAGACTTGTTTTTCTCTATGGAAACGCATGCATTCAAAAACGCAACCAAACGCATGCGTTTACATAGACAGCAATATGTTTTTTTGACGCAAAACGCATGTGTTTTTTGCAGCAAGACGCAAGCATCGAAACGACGCATGCGTCGTCAAACGCGGCAAAACACGTACAAAAAAAATGCGTTACAAACGCAGCTGCAAAAAACACAAATGTGAAACCAGCCTTAGAGAGGATAAATTGGCGGAAATGAAGATTGTAGGAGGAAAATTGGGGTTCTCGATTTATTTAGCCGATCAAAGTTGGGTTCAGTTCTTGGGGGAGCTTGGGAATTGTCACTGAAATGGAAGAATCTCATCAGGGCTTTTGGGGCGGACTTGGGACATGACAGCTGCAAATACAGGGGTGCTGTGGACAGCTTTTGTTGCCCAGTAAGAGCGGAGTGTAAATAAATTCTGTAAAAAGCAAAAATTGAGACAGATACTCATTGCCAGAGAGAGTAAAAATAATCGCAAAATATTCTTTAACTACGTAAATAGTAAGAAACTAAAAAATGATAGTGTCGGCCCCCTTAAAAATAGTCTGGGTGAAATGGTGGATGAGGATGAGGAAAAAGCCAATATGCTAAATGACTTTTTTTTTTCATCAGTATTTACACAAGAAAATCCCATGGCAGACAAAATGACTAGTGATAAAAATTTCCAATTAAATGTCACCTGCTTAACCCAGCAGGAAGTGCGGCGGTGTCTAAAAATCACTAAAATTGACAAATCTCCAGGCCTGGATGGGATACACCCCCGAGTACTGCAGGAATTAAGTACAGTCATTGATAGACTATTAATTTTAGACACCCTTTACCCCCAAGGGTGGTTTGCACGTCAATGACCAGGCCAATTTTTACAATTCTGACCACTGTCCCTTTATGAGGTTATAACTCTGGAATGCTTCAACGGATCCCAGTGATTCTGACATTTTCTCGTGACATATTGTACTTCATGTGGTAAAATTTCTTTGATATTACCTGTTTATTTGTGAAAAAAAACGGAAATTTGGCGAGAATTTTGAAAATTTCTCAATTTTCCAACGTTGTGATTTAATTGCATAAAAATTCAGAGATATGTCACACAAAATACGGTACTTAATAAGTAACATTTCCCACATGTCTACTTTACATCTGCACAATTTTGGAACCAAAATTTTTTTTCTTAGGGAGTTATAAGGGTTAAAAATTGACCAGCAATTTCTCATTTTTACAACACCATTTTTTTTAGGGACCACATCTCATTTGAAGTCATTTTGAGGGGTCTATATGATAGAAAATACCCAAGTGTGACACCATTCTAAAAACTGCACCCCTCAAGGTGCTCAAAACCACATTCAAGAAGCTTATTAACCCTTCAGGTGTTTCACAGGAATTTTTGGAATGTTTACATAAAAATGAACATTTAACTTTTTTTCACAAAAAATTTACTTCAGCTCCAATTTGTTTTATTTTACCAAGGGTTACAGGAGAAAATGGACCCCAAAAGTTCTTGTACAATTTGTCCTGAGTACGCCGATACCCTATATGTGGGGGTAAACCACAGTTTGGGCGCATGACAGAGCTCGGAAGCGAAGGAGGGCAATTTGACTTTTCAATGCAAAATTGACAGGAATTGAGATGAGACGCCATGTTGCATTTGGAGAGCCACTGATGTGCCTAAACATTGAAACCCCCCACAAGTGACACCATTTTGGAAAGTAGACCCCCTAAGGAACTTATCTAGATGTGTGGTGAGCACTTTGACACACCAAGGGCTTCACAGAAGTTTATAATGCAGAGCCGTAAAAATAAAACAAACATTTTTTCCCACAAAAATTATTTTTTAGCCCCCAGTTTTGTATTTTCCCAAGGGTAACAGGAGAAATTGGACCCTAAATGTTGTTGTCCAATTTGTCCTGAGTACGCTGATGCCCGATATGTGGGGGGGAACCACCGTTTGAGCGCATGGCAGAGCTCGGAAGAGAAGGAGCATCATTTGGAATGCAGACTTGGATGGAATGGTCTGCAGGCGTCACATTGCGTTTGCAGAGCCCCTAATGTACCTAAACAGTAGAATCCCCCCACAAGTGACCCCATATTGGAAACTAGACCCCCCAATCATGTTATAGTGTAAGATCGCTGATCTGACACTTTGCTGTGCACTGTGTCATATCAGCGATCTGACGTGCACTTTTCCTATGCTTCAGTGAAGCCCCCTCCCTGCAGGACTCGAATGCCGCGGCCATCTTGGAATCGGGCCTGCAAGAAGGAGAAGGAGGTAAGAGACCCTCGCAGCAACGCGATCACATCGCGTTGCTTAGGGGGTCTCTGGGAAGCCCGCAGGGAGCCCCCTCCCTGCGCGATGCTTCCGTATACCACCAGCACACCGCGATCATGTTTGATCGCGGTGTGCCGGGGGTTAATGTGCCGGGGGCGGTCCGTGACCGCTCCTGGCACATAGTGCCGGATGTCACTGCGATAGGCAGCTGACACTTGGCCGCGCTCCCCCCGTGAGTGCGGCCGATCGCTATGACGTACTATCCCGTCGAGGGTCAGATAGGCCCAGGTCACCTCGACCAGATAGTACGTCAAAGGTCAGAAAAGGGTTAATCTTTAAAGACTCCATAATAACAGGGTCTATATCACAGGACTGGCGTAAAGCAAATGTGCTGCCAATATTCAAAAAGGGGACAAAAACTGAACTCGGAAATTATAGGCCAGTAAGCTTAACCTATACTGTGGGTAAAATCCTGGAGGGTATTCGAAGAGCTGCTATACTGGAGTATCTGAAGAAGAATAACCTCATGACCCAGTATCAGCACGGGTTTACTAGGGACCGTTCATGTCAGACTAATCTGATCAATTTCTATGAAGAGGTAAGTTCCGGACTGGACCAAGGGAATGCAGTGGACGGAGTGTATATGGACTTTTCAAAAGCTTTTGATACGGTGCAACACAAAAGGTTGATACGTAAAATGAGAATAATGGGGATAGGGGAAAATATGTGTAAGTGGGTTAAGAGCTGGCTCAGGGATAGGAAACAAAGGGTGGTTATTAATGGAGCACTCTCGGACTGGATCGCGGTTAGCAGTGGGATACCACAGGGGTCAGTATTGGGCCCTCTTCTTTTTAACATTTATTAATGACCTTGTAGGGGGCATACAGAGAAAAATTTCAATATTTGCAGATGACCCTAAACTCTGCAGGGTAATCAATACAGAGGAGGACCATTTTATATTCCAGGATGATTTATGTAAACTAGAAGCTTGGGTTGATAAATGGCACATGAGCTTTAATGGGGATAAATGTAAGGTCATGCACTTGGGTAGAAGTACGAGCACTATGGACTCTGGCATGGCTGCCCACTCTACGAGCACAATGGACCCTGGCATGGCCTTCTGCTCTACAAGCACTATGGACTCTGGCATGGCTGCACGCTCTACAAGCACTATGGACTCTGGCATGGCTGCACGCTCTACAAGAGCTATGAACTCTGGCATGGCTGCCCACTCTACGAGCACAATGAAACCTGGCATGGCCTTCCACTCTACAAGCACTATGGACTCTCTCTGGCATGGCTGCACGGTCTACGAGCACTATGGACTCTGGCATGACTGCACGCTCTACGAGCACTATGGAGTCTGGCATGGCTGCACGCTCTACGAGCACTATGGAGTCTGGCATGGCTGCACGCTCTACGAGCACTATGGACTCTGGCATGGCTGCACACTCTACAAGCGCTATGGACTCTGACATGGTGCAACCGGACCCTGACAGGTCACCCACCACCACGCCACGCCATATGAGCCCACCAATACCTCCCAGAATCTGTCAAACTAAAAAAAAACAGAACTCTTAGCATTCCTCCCCCTTCACCTCCCAATGTGTCTGTAATGTTAGGTTTGTCTCACCCCTCCAGTGCGTCTCAAGCCTCTCATGTGTCAAGCCCCATCCCCGAACTTCCAGACCCTTCTAGTTTCATTGCCCCTTCTCCTGCCACCTCTGCAAAGTCCACGGTTAGCCAGACCTCAGTGCTTCACACCCCCCATTTACATCACTCAACCCCAAGCCGGCGCAGTTAAATAAATTTTTTTGGTTGTTAAAAAAATAAATACAATTTGATTTGCCACAATTTTATGTTTGGTTTATTGTGTCTATCGCCGCCAGCAACACACACCTTGCGCCAAATAAGAAACTTCGCCACACACTTAATTTTTGGGCCACATCATATCTCCAGTAGTTATAAAAAAAGACTGCAGCTTAGTGTGTCTTTATTATAAAGATATGAGGTGGGGCAAAAAATATATGTATATTCATCATGCGCACAAAAAAACGCAAACGCAGGAAAAACCGCATATAAACGCGTACAAACGCAGCATTTTTTTTACCGCATGCGGTACCACATGTGTCTGAAAAATGCCGCGTTTGTACGCATTTATATGCGTTTTTTCCACCCCTTGCGGATGCGTATTGGACGCTGCGGAATTAAACGCAAATGTGAAACTAGCCTTACTATTTGCCACATGGGTTTTTTTTTTGTCTTCCTCTGGATCAACATGTTAGGGCATGTTAGGTTGGGCTATGGGTTGAACTAGATGGATTTAAAGTCTTCCTTCAACCTTAATAACTATGTTACTATGTTAGTGTTTTTTTTTTGTTTATATACTAAACCCATATTTAAGGTAAGGCCTAAAAAATTTTTTTTTCTTTATTGTGGGGATCCAGGAACGGGAATGAAAGGCAGTGGGTTTTTGGGAAATGTATTGTCGGGCATATAGGTTGTTTAGTGGGCAATTCTAGGACTTCGGGGCTAATGAAAATTTGGAAAAAAATCCATGGGGGTAAAATTGGCGACATCTACTCTTATTCCACGGACTGCAGAAAAAGGGGGAATTTGAGGGGAAAATGAGGTGTGATTATACCACAGCGGTGGGGTGACTGCGGTACTTGGTCTTGCCACTGAAGCTTCAGCAGTGACGACCGACTCCGCTACCATCGGGCTATAGGATCCCGTGGAGGAAGAGTCGTCACTGTCTGAAAGCTGCTCAGCTTCAGGGGCCGATTCTGTTTTGCTGCTGGAGCAAAGCAGGCTGTAACCCTAACACGTGTAACCCTAACACGTGTAACCCTAACAGCAAAAAATTATTAAATATATATTTTTTTAATATATAATCCTCTGACAATGATGATGATGTGAGGATTACGGAGAACGGGGGTGGGCAAATAGGATGCTTGCAGACACAGAAATTGTTTTATGACTGACAGGGCAGCACTTCAACTGTAGTCTATTGCTCTTCTCTCCCAGAACAACTACAAGGAGAGCAGAGAGAGGTACAGCCCAAGTGCTTCCTTATTTATCAAATATTGTTTTTTTTTTTTTTTATCACTGTGATAGGGTCTATTACAGTAATCAAAACCCAGCAGCCAATGAGAAAATTCTCATTCTTTGCCGGCTGGCAGATCTTGGCAGGCACACTGCGCATGTGCCCGCCATTTTCTTTCTGAAGGAGGGGGACAACTTATCCGGCACATAAGGTACCTTGGGGGGGCTCGGGGAACCCTATTACTTTCCCATCTGATGTGCGATCATATCAGAGGAGAGAGAAATTTAACCCCTTCATGACCCAGCCTATTTTGACCTTAAAGACCTTGCCGTTTTTTGCAATTCTGACCAGTGTCCCTTTATGAGGTAATAACTCAGGAACGCTTCAACGGATCCTAGCGGTTCTGAGATTGTTTTTTCGTGACATATTGGGCTTTGTTAGTGGTAAATTTAGGTCAATAAATTATGCGTTTATTTGTGATAAAAACGGAAATTTGGCAAAAATTTTGAAAATTTCGCAATTTTCACATTTTGAATTTTTATTCTGTTAAACCAGAGAGTTATGTGACACAAAATAGTTAATAAATAACATTTCCCACATGTTTACTTTACATCAGCACAATTTTGGAAACAAAATTTTTTTTTTGCTAGGAAGTTATAAGGGTTAAAATTTGACCAGCGATTTCTCATTTTTACAACGAAATTTACAAAACCATTTTTTTAGGGACCACCTCACATTTGAAGTCAGTTTGAGGGGTCTATATGGCTGAAAATACTCAAAAGTGACACCATTCTAAAAACTGCACCCCTCAAGGTACTCAAAACCACATTCCAGAAGTTTATTAACCCTTCAGGTGCTTCACAGCAGCAGAAGCAACATGGAAGGAAAAAATGAACATTTAACATTTTAGTCACAAAAATTATCTTTTAGCAACAATTTTTTTATTTTCTCAATGGTAAAAGGAGAAACTGAACCACGAAAGTTGTTGTCCAATTTGTCCTGAGTACGCTGATACCTCATATGTGGGGGTAAACCACTGTTTGGGCGCACGGCAGGGCTTGGAAGGGAAGGAGCGCCATTTGACTTTTTGAATGAAAAATTGGCTCCACTCTTTAGCGGACACCATGTCACGTTTGGAAAGCTCCTGTGTGCCTAAACATTGGCGCTCCCCCACAAGTGACCCCATTTTGGAAACTAGACCCCCCAAGGAACTTATTTAGATGCCTAGTGAGCACTTTAAACCCTCAGGTGCTTCACAAATTGATCTGTAAAAATGAAAAAGTACTTTTTTTTCACAAAAAAATTCTTTTCGCCTCAATTTTTTCATTATCACATAGGCAATAGGATAAAATGGATCATAAAACTTGTTGGGCAATTTCTCCCGAGTACGCCGATACCTCATATGTGGGGGTAAACCACTGTTTGGGCACACGGCAGGGCTAGGAAGGGAAGGCGCGCCTTTTGACTTTTTGAATGGAAAATTAGCTCCAATTGTTAGCGGACACCATGTCGCGTTTGGAGAGCCCCTGTGTGCCTAAACATTGGAGCTCCCCCACAAGTGACCCCATTTTGGAAACTAGACCCCCCAAGGAACTTATCTAGATGCATATTGAGCACTTTAAACCCCCAGGTGCTTCACAGAAGTTTATAACGCAGAGCCATGAAAATAAAAAATAATTTTTCTTTCCTCAAAAATGATTTTTTAGCCTGGAATTTCCTATTTTGCCAAGGGTAATAGGAGAAATTGGACCCCAAATGTTGTTGTCCAGTTTGTCCTGAGTACGCTGATACCCCATATGTGGGGGTAAACCACTGTTTGGGCACACGTCAGGGCTCGGAATTGAGGGAGCACCATTTGACTTTTTGAATACGAGATTGGCTGGAATCAATGGTGGCGCCATGTTGCGTTTGGAGACCCCTGATGTGCCTAAACAGTGGTAACCCCTCAATTCTACCTCCAACACTAACCCCAACACACCCCTAACCCCAATCCCAACTGTAGCCATAACCCTAATCACAACCCTAACCCCAACACACCCCTAACCACAACCCTAACCCCAACACACCCCTAACCCTAACCACAACCCTAATTCCAACTGTAGCCATAACCCTAATCACAGCCCTAACACATCCCTAACCCTAATCCCAACTGTAGCCATAACCCTAATCACAGCCCTAACCCTAACCCCAACACACCCCTAACCCTAATCCCAACTGTAGCCATAACCCTAATCACAACCCTAACCACAACACACCCCTAACCACAACCCTAATTCCAACCCTAACCCTAAGGTTATGTGCCCACGTTGCGGATTCGTGTGAGATTTTTCAGCATCATTTTTTAAAAATCCGCAGGTAAAAGGCACTGCGTTTTACCTGCGGATTTTCCGCGGATTTCCAGTGTTTTTTGTGCGGATTTCACCTGCGGATTCCTATTGAGGAACAGGTGTAAAACGCTGCGGAATCCGCACAAAGAATTGACATGCTGCGGAAAACACAACGCAGCGTTTCCGCGCGGTATTTTCCGCACCATGGGCACAGCGGATTTGGTTTCCATATGTTTACATGGTACTGTACACCTGATGGAACACTGCTGCGAATCCGCAGCGGCCAATCCACTGCGGATCCGCAGCCAAATCCGCACCGTGTGCACATAGCCTAATTCTAAAGGTATGTGCACACGCTGCGGAAAACGCTGCGGATCCGCAGCAGTTTCCCATGAGTTTACAGTTCAATGTAAACCTATGGGAAACAAAAATCGCTGTACACATGCTGCAGAAAAACTGCACGGAAACGCAGCGGTTTACATTCCGCAGCATGTCACTTCATTGTGCGGATTCCGCAGCGGTTTTACAACTGCTCAAATAGAAAATCGCAGTTGTAAAACCGCAGTGAAATGCGCAGAAAAAACGCGGTAAATCCGCCATAAATCCGCAGCGGTTTAGCACTGCGGATTTATCAAATCCGCAGCGGAAAAATCCGCAGAGGACCAGAATACGTGTGCACATACCGAAACCCTAACCCTAGCCCTAGCCCTAACCCTACCCCTAACCCTAACCCTATTCTAACATTAGTGGAAAAAAAAAAAATTCTTTATTTTTTTTATTGTCCCTACCTATGGGGGTGACAAAGGGGGGAGGGGGCTCATTTATTATTTTTTTTTATTTTGATCACTGAGATTATACAGTGGGGCAAAAAAGTATTTAGTCAGTCAGCAATAGTGCAAGTTCCACCACTTAAAAAGATGAGAGGCGTCTGTAATTTACATCATAGGTAGACCTCAACTATGGGAGACAAACTGAGAAAAAAAAATCCAGAAAATCACATTGTCTGTTTTTTTATCTTTTTTTTTGCATATTATGGTGGAAAATAATTATTTGGTCAGAAACAAACAATCAAGATTTCTGGCTCTCACAGACCTGTAACTTCTTCTTTAAGAGTCTCCTCTGTCCTCCACTCATTACCTGTAGTAATGGCACCTGTTTAAACTTGTTATCAGTATAAAAAGACATCTGTGCACACCCTCAAACAGTCTGACTCCAAACTCCACTATGGTGAAGACCAAAGAGCTGTCAAAGGACACCAGAAACAAAATTGTAGCCCTGCACCAGGCTGGGAAGACTGAAGCTGCAATAGCCAACCAGCTTGGAGTGAAGAAATCAACAGTGGGAGCAATAATTAGAAAATGGAAGACATACAAGACCACTGATAATCTCCCTCGATCTGGAGCTCCACACAAAATCCCACCCCGTGGGGTCAGAATGATCACAAGAACGGTGAGCAAAAATCCCAGAACCACGCGGGGGGACCTAGTGAATGAACTGCAGAGAGCTGGGACCAATGTAACAAGGCCTACCATAAGTAACACACTACGCCACCATGGACTCAGATCCTGCAGTGCCAGACGTGTCCCACTGCTTAAGCCAGTACATGCCTGGGCCCGTCTGAAGTTTGCTAGACAGCATTTGGATGATCCAGAGGAGTTTTGGGAGAATGTCCTATGGTCTGATGAAACCAAACTGGAACTGTTTGGTAGAAACACAACTTGTCGTGTTTGGAGGAAAAAGAATACTAAGTTGCATCCATCAAACACCATACCTACTGTAAAGCATGGTGGTGGAAACATCATGCTTTGGGGCTTTTTCTCTGCAAAGGGGCCAGGACGACTGATCCGGGTACATGAAAGAATGAATGGGGCCATGTATCGTGAGATTTTGAGTGCAAACCTCCTTCCATCAGCAAGGGCATTGAAGATGAAACGTGGTTGGGTCTTTCAACATGACAATGATCCAAAGCACACCACCAGGGTAACGAAGGAGTGGCTTCGTAAGAAGCATTTCAAGGTCCTGGAGTGGCCTAGCCAGTCTCCAGATCTCAACCCTATAGAAAACCTTTGGAGGGAGTTGAAAGTCCGTGTTGCCAAGCGAAAAGCCAAAAACATCACTGCTCTAGAGGAGATCTGCATGGAGGAATGGGCCAACATAACAACAACAGTGTGTGGCAACCTTGTGAAGACTTACAGAAAACGTTTGACCTCTGTCATTGCCAACAAAGGATATATTACAAAGTATTGAGATGAAATTTTGTTTCTGACCAAATACTTATTTTCCACCATAATATGCAAATAAAATGTTAAAAAAACAGATAATGTGATTTTCTGGATTTTTTTTTCTCAGTTTGTCTCCCATTGTTGAGGTCTACCTATGATGTAAATTACAGACGCCTCTCATCTTTTTAAGTGGTGGAACTTGCACTATTGCTGACTGACTAAATACTTTTTTGCCCCACTGTATCTCAGTGATCAAAATGCACTTTGGAACGAATCTGCCGGCCGGCAGATTCGGCGGGCGCACTGCGCATGCGCCCGCCATTTTGGAAGATGGCGGCGCCCGGGGAGAAGACGGACGGACCCCGGCAGGATCGGTAAGTATGATAGGGTGGGGGGGGAGCACGGTGGGGGGGAAGCACGGGGGGGGGAGGGGGGGGAGATCGGAGCATGGGGGGGTTAATCGGAGCGCGGGGGGGGTAGAACGGAGCACGGGGGGTGGAAAGGAGGACGGAGGGGGGTGGATCGGAGTGCAGGGGGGGTGATCGGAGCACGGGGGGGTGATTGAAGCACGGGGGGAGCGGACAAGAGCACGGGGGGGAGCGGAGCAGTGTACCGGCCAGATCGGGGGGCTGGGGGGGCGATCGGTGGGTTGGGGGCACATTAGTATTTCCAGCCATGGCCGATGATATTTCAGCATCGGCCATGGCTGGATTGTAATATTTCACCCGTTATAATAGGTGAAATATTACAAATCGCTCTGATTGGCAGTTTCACTTTCAACAGCCAATCAGAGCGATCGTAGCCACGAGGGGGTGAAGCCACCCCCCCTGGGCTAAACTACCACTACCCCTGTCCCTGCAGATCGGGTGAAATGGGAGTTAACCCTTTCACCCGATCTGCAGGGACGCGATCTTTCCATGACGCCACATAGGCGTCATGGGTCGGATTGGCACCGACTTTCATGACGCCTACGTGGCGTCAAAGGTCGGGAAGGGGTTAAATGCAAAATCAGATGATTTTTTTTTTTTTTTTTTTTGCTGTTGCCGTTATACGGTTAATAATGGCGATCGCAACACTGGGGTCGATTAAAACCGACCCGGATCATGTTCTCCTAAGAAAATTCGACTCTGGGGGGGCGCTATACACTTTTTTCACAGCACTTTTAATTAACGGCGCTGTGGTTTAAATATCCTTCACTACCGCCATTAAAAGGTGTATCGGTGGTCGTTAAGGGGTTAAACCAAGCATCCCATTGATGGGTGATAATAGCCCAGATGAAATACTTACTGGGAATTGAATTAATAGAGGTGGAAAGGAGTAAAGAAAAATCTGCAGGGAAAGTATTTCCGCGGTGGAAAACGTTCATTGGTTTTCACTACAGCCCTCATGAAATATCGAGACTGATTAGTCCCTTCCGCCACACGGAATCTTATTGTCTGGAGGATCTGAGCGTGACGTTAGGGATCTTGGGAACGACTGCAGATGTATAATGTCTATTAACCCCTTTCTGCCATCGGACGGAATAGTACGTCTGATGGCAGATTCCCTGCTTTGATGCGGGCTCCGGCAGTGAGCCCGCATCAAAGTTGGGACATGTCAGGTGTTTTGTACAGTTGACATGTGTCCGCAATAGTGGCGGGTGGAATCGCGATTCACCTGCCGCTATTAACTAGTTAAATGCCACTGTCAAACGCTTACAGCAGCATTTAACAAGCTCTTCCGGCCATCTGTCCGGAAACGCATGCACTGGTGACCCCGTCACGTGATCGGGGGTTGCATTGGCATAGCAACCAGAGGTTTTCTGAAGCACTGTAAGCACTACCCTGTGGTCGGTGCTCATAGCATGGCAAAAGCAAAAAAAAAGTTTTAAAAATTGTGAAAAAAAGAAAATTTAAATCGACCCCCATTTAAGATAAAACAAAAAAAATCAAAAAAATCAAACATGCATATTTGGTATCGCCGAGTTCAGAATCGCCCGATCTATCAATTAAAAAGAGAAAAGAATAATAAACTTGATCTCTAAATGGCGTAGCGATTTAAAAAAAAAAAAAAAAAAAAACTCCAGAATTACGTTTTTTTTTGGGGTCGCCGAGACATTGTATTAAAATGCAATAACTGGTGATCAAAAGATGGTATCTGCACCAAAATGGTATCATTAAAAACGTCAGCTCGGTGCGCAAAAAATAAGCCATCACCCAACCCCAGATCACGAAAAATGGAGTCGCTACGGGTCTTGGAAAATTGCCCAATTTTTTTTTTTTTTTTTTTTTTTTTTTTTTTTAATCGGCAATTTTTTTTTTCACCACTTAGATAAAAAAAACCCTAGACATGTTTGGTGTCTATGAACTCGTAATGACCTGGGGAATCAGAATGGCAGGTCAGTTTTAGCATTTAGTGAACCTAGCAAAAAAAGCCTAACAAACAAGTGAGGGATTGCACTTTTTTTGCAATTTCACCACACTTGGAATATTTTTCCTGTTTTGTAGTATACGACATGGTAAAACCAATAATTTCGTTCAAAAGTACAACTCGTCCTGCAAAAAATAAGCCCTCACATCGCCATATTGACGGAAAAATAAAAAAGTTATGGCTCTGGGAAGGAGGGGAGTGAAAAACGAATACGCCACACTGAAAAAAGCTCCGGAGTTAAAGGGTTAACCCGCACCCACCCTCACTACACATCACCTCATCAAAGTTCTCACAACACATCTAGATAAGCTCATTAGGGGGTCTAGTTTCCAAAATGGTGTGACTTGTGGGGGGTTTCCACTGTTTAGGCACATCAGGGGCTCTGCAAACGCGACATGGCGTCTGATCTCCGTTCCAGCCAATTTTGCGTTGAAAAAGTAAAATGACGGTCCTTCCCTTCTGAGCTCTGCCATGCGCCTAAACAGTGGTTTACCCCCACATATGGGGTATTGGGGTCCAATTTCTCCTGTTACTCTTTAAAAAAAAAAAAAAAAAAAAATAATAATAATAATTTGCTGGTTAACTTTTAACCCTTATAAAGGTACTGTTGCACTAAACGATTTACCAACGATCACGACCAGCGATACGACCTGGCCGTGATCGTTGGTAAATCGTTGTGTGGTCGCTGGGGAGCTGTCACACAGACAGCTCTCTCCAGCGACCATCGATCTGGGGAACGACTTCGGCATCGTTGAAACTGTCTTCAATGATGCCGAAGTCCCCCTGCAGCACCCGGGCAACCAGGGTAAACATCGGGTTACTAAGTGCAGGGCCTTGACAGACATCAGAATGTGAGTATGTACTGTTTTTTTTTTTTTACTTATACAATGGTAACCAGCTTAGTAACCAGATGTTTACCCTGGTTACAAGTGAACACATCGCTGGATCGGCGTCACACACGCCGATCCAGCGATGACAGCGGGTGATCAGCGACCAAAAAAAGGTCCTGATCATTCCCCAGCGACCAACGATCTCCCAGCAGGGGCCTGATCGTTGGTCGCTGTCACACATAACGAGATCGTTAGCGGGATCGTTGCTACGTCACAAAAAACGTGACATTGCAATGATATCCTTAACGATATCATTATGTGTGAAGGTACCTTAACTCCCTAACAAAACAAAAAAAATTGGTTCCAAAATTGTTCTGATGTAAAGTAGACATGTGGGGAAATGTTACTTATTAACCCCTTTACCCCCAAGGGTGGTTTGCATGTTATGGACCGGGCCAATTTTTACAATTCTGACCACTGTCCCTTTTATGAGGTTATAACTCTGGAACGCTTCAACGGATCCCGGTGATTCTGACATTGTTTTCTCATGACATATTGTACTTCATGATAGTGGTAAAATTTCTTTGATATTACCTGCGTTTATTTGTGAAAAAAACGGAAATATGGCGAAAATTTTGAAAATTTCGCAATTTTCCAAATTTGAATTTTTATGCAATTTAATCACAGAGATATGTCACACAAAATACTTAATAAGTAACATTTCCCACATGTCTACTTTACATCAGCACAATTTTGGAACCAAAATTTTTTTTTCTTAGGGAGTTATAAGGGTTAAAAGTTGACCAGCAATTTCTCATTTTTATAACACCATTTTATTTTAGGGACCACATCTCATTTGAAGTCATTTTGAGGGGTCTATATGATAGAAAAAACCCAAGTGTGACAACATTCTAAAAACTGCACCCCTCAAGGTTCTCAAAACCACATTCAGGAAGTTTATTAACCCTTCAGGTGTTTCATAGGAATTTTTGGAATGTTTAAATAAAAATGAACATTAAACTTTTTTTCACAAAAAATTTACTTCAGCTCCAATTTGTTTTATTTTACCAAGGGTTACAGGAGAAAATGGACCCCAAACCTTGTTGTACAATTTGTCCTGAGTATGCCGATACCCCATAAGTGGAGGTAAACCACTGTTTGGGCGCATGACAGAGCTTGGAAGCGAAGGAGCGCCATTTGACTTTTTAATGCAAAATTGACTGGAATTGAGATGGGACGCCATGTTGCGTTTGGAGAGCCACTGATGTGCCTAAACATTGAACCCCCCCACAAGTGACAACATTTTGGAAAGTAGACCCCCTAAGGAACTTATCTAGATGTGTGGTGAGCACTTTGACGTACCAAGAGCTTCACAGAAGTTTATAATGCAGAACCGTAAAAATAAAAAATCATTTTTTTTTCACAAAAATTATCTTTTCGCCCCCAATTTTTTATTTTTCCAATGGTAAGAGAAGAAATTGGAACCAAAAAGTTGTTGTACAATTTGTCCTGAGTACGCTGATACCCCATATGTGGGGGTAAACCACTGTTTGGGCGCATGGGAGAGCTCGGAAGGGAAGGAGCGCCGTTTGACTTTTCAATGCAAAATTCACAGGAATTGAGATGAGACGCCATGTTGCGTTTGGAGAGCCACTGATGTGCCTAAACATTGAACCCCCCCACAAGTGACACCATTTTGGAAAGTAGACCCCCTAAGGAACTTATCTAGATGTGTGGTGAGCACTTTGACCCACCAAGAGCTTCACAGAAGTTTATAATGCAGAGCCGTAAAAATAAAACAAAAATTTTTTCCCACAAAAATTATTTTTTAGTCCCCAGTTTTGTATTTTCCCAAGGATAACAGGAGAAATTGGACCCCAAAAGTTGTTGAGCACTGTTATACTTTTTCAACGCAGAATTGGCTGGAATTGAGATCGGACAACATGTTGCGTTTGGAGAGCCCCTGATGTGTCTAAACAGTGGAAACCCCCCAATTATAACTGAAACCCTAATCCAAACACACCCCTAATTCCAACGGTAACCCTAACCACACCTCTAACCCAGACACACCCCTAACCCTAATCCCAACCCTATTCCCAACCGCAAATGTAATCCAAACCCTAACCCTAACTTTAGCCCCAACCCTAACTGTAGCCTTAACCCTAACTGTAGCCCTAGCCCTAACCCTAATGGGAAAATGGAAATAAATAAATTTTTTAAATTTTATTTTTTATTTTTCCCTAACTAAGGGGGTGATGAAGGGGGGTTTGATTTACTTTTATAGCGGGTTTTTAGCGGATTTTTATGATTGGCAGCCGTCACACACTGAAAGACGCTTTTTATTGCAAAAAAATATTTTTTGCATTACCACATTTTGAGAGCTATAATTTTTCCATATTTGAGTCCACAGAATCATGTGAGGTCTTGTTGTTTGCGGGACGAGTTGACGTTTTTATTGATAACATTTTCGGGCACGTGACATTTTTTGATCGCTTTTTATTCCGATTTTTGTGAGGCAGAATTACCAAAAACCAGCTATTCATGAATTTCTTTTGAGGGAGGCGTTTATACCGTTCCGCGTTTGGTAAAATTGATAAAGCAGTTTTATTCTTCGGGTCAGTACGATTACAGCGACACCTCATTTATATCATTTTTTTATGTTTTGGCGTTTTTATACGATAAAAACTATTTTATAGAAAAAAATAATTATTTTTGCATCGCTTTATTCTGAGGACTATAAATTTTTTATTTTTTTGCTGATGTTGCTGTTTGGCGGCTCGTTTTTTGCAGGACAAGATGACGCTTTCAGCGGTACCATGGTTATTTATATCTGTCTTTTTGATCGCGTGTTATTCCACTTTTTGTTCGGCAGTATGATAATAAAGCGTTGTTTTTTGTCTCGTTTTTTTTTTTTTTTTTCTTACGGTGTTTACTGAAGGGGTTAACTAGTAGGCCAGTTTTATAGGTCGGGTCGTTACGGACGCGGCGATACTAAATATGTGTACTTTTATTGTTTTTTTTTTTTTACTTAGATAAAGAAATGTATTTATGGGAATTATATATATATATATATATATATATATATATATATATATATATATATATATATATATATATATATATATATGTATATATATATATATATATATATATATATATATATATATATAATTATCATTTCATTATTTAGGATTTTTTATTTTATTTTTTTTACACAGTTGTAGAAATTTATTTTAACTTTTTTACTTTGTCCCAGGGGGGGACAATACAGATCGGTGATCTGCCAGTTTGCACAGCACTCTGACAGATCACCGATCTGTCTGAGAGCAGTGCAGCATTACCAAGTGCCTGCTCTGAGCAGGCACTTGGTAAGCCACCTCCCTCCCTGCAGGACCCGGATCCGCGGCCATCTTGGATCCGGGACTTTCTGCAGGGAGGAAGGTAGGAGACCCCCGGAGCAACGCGATCACATCGCGTTGCTGCGGGGGTCTCAGGGAAGCCCGCAGGGAGCCCCCTCCCTGCGCGATGCTTCCCTGTACCGCCGGCACATCGCGATCATGTTTGACCGCACACAGTGCCGGATGTCAGCTGCGATAAGCAGCTGACACCCGGCGGCGATCGGCCGCGCTACCCCCGATCGCCTATGACGTACTATTCCGTCCTTGGGAAGTAAAGCCCACCCCACATGGACGGAATAGTACGTCTAATGGCAGAAAGGGGTTAAGTATTTTGTGTGACATCTCTGTGATTTTAAGAGCATGAAAATTCAAATTTGGAACATTTCGAAATTTTAAAAATTTTTGCCAAATTTTAATTTATTTCATAAATAAACGCAAGTCATATAAAATATATTTTACTACTATCACGAAGTACAATGTCACAAGAAAAGAGTCTCAGAATCACCAGGATCCATGGAAGGGTTCACATTAATACCTCATAAAGGGACAGTGGTCAGAATTGTAATAATTGGCCTGGTCATTAACATGCAAACCACCCTTGGGGGGGGTAAAGGGGTTAAATTAGCCATAAAGAGCATCATCTAGACCAGGGGTGGGCGCTTAGTTTTCTCGTGGGGCCACATGAGACCGTGACTTTTGTGGAGGGCCGAACAAATAGGCCGAAATTAATTCTACTCAGTACTACGATATACTGTAGTATTGATAATTATATTAACCCCTTTGTGGCATTGGACACACTACTCCATCCATGTGACCTGGGACTTCCCATGGACGGAACAGTACATCCAATGCGATCAGCCGCGCTCCCAGGGATTCTCACTGCTGACACCCGGCACTAAGTGCCAGGAGCTGTCACAGCCCCTCTGCCTTTGGATCGGAGACCCCACGGCATGACGCGGGGTCCGGATCACTCTCATGACGACATCCAGGTTATCATGAGAGTGATAGAGGAGCAGTGCATGTCAGGAAGTCTCTAAGGTCAGTGTACAGAAGTTGCAGTGCTGACAGCTTTTATAGCATGCAGATCTGGGACACAGTGTAAGTTAAAATTTAATTTTTTTTTTAAATAATTGTAGAAATATTTTAAAAAATAAGAATAAAAAAATCTATATTTATTCTATCAAATAAATAATTATTTTAACTAAAAAAAAAAAAAAAATCTGAACAATAAAAGTACACATTTAGTATCGCCGCGTCCGTAATGACCCGACCTATAAAACTGTCCCACTAGTTAACACCTTCAGTGAACGCTATTATAAAAACAAAACAAAACAAAAAAAACCCGTGCTTTATCATCATACCGCCGAACAAAGTGGAATAACACCATGCAAAAGATGGATATAAATAAACGTGGTACCACTGAAAACATCTTGTCCCGCAAAAAACAAGCCGCCATACAGCGCCATCATCAGAAAAAAAAAATAGCTCTTAGAATAAAGCGATGCAAAAATTATTTTTTGTATAAAATTATTTTTATTGTATAAAAGGGCCAAAACATAAAAAAGATATTTAAATGCCCCACCCAATAAATTCATGAATTGCTGGTTTTTGTTCATCCTGCCTCACAAAAATCAGAATAAAAAGCGATCAAAAAATGTCATGTGCCCGAAAATAGTACCAAAATAGTACCAATAAAAACGTCAACTGGTTCCTCAAAAAACAAGACCTCACATGGCTCTGTGGACCAAAATATGGAAAAACTGTCGCTCTCAAAATGTGGTGATGCAAAAACTATTTTCTGCAATAAAAAGCATCTTTTAGTGTGACAGCTGCCAGGGTTAGGGATTAAGTTAGGGTTAGGGGTGTGGTTAGGGTTGTGTTGGGGTTAGGGGTGTGTTTGGGTTAGGGTTGGAGAAATGGTGGGGGTTCCACTGTTTAGGCACATCAGGGGCTCTCCAAACGCGACATGGCGTCCGATCTCAATTCCAGCCAATTTTCAATTGAAAAGTCAAACTGCGCTCCTTCCCTTCTGAGCTCTGCCATGCGTCCAAACAGTGGCTTACCCCCACATATGGGGTATTGGCGTACTCGGGACAAATTGAACAACAACTTTTGGGGTCCAATTTCTCCTGTTACCCTTGGAAAAATAAAGCAAATTGGATCTGAAGTAATTTTTTTGTGAAAAAAAGTTTAAATGTATGTACAGTGTATCTACTATATAAAGCTGAGTGTGTGTGTGTGTGTGTGTATATGTCCGGGATTGGTATCTGCACCGTCGCAGCTACAGCCACAAAATTTTGCACAGTCACACGTCTGGACCCTGAGAGCGTCATAGGCTATATTGTGAGGCAAAATTTTAACCCCGCGCATTCCAATTCACCAAACAATTTTGCCCCTATCTACATAATGGGGAAAAAAGTGAAAGGAAAAGTGTTGGAAGCGTCGCAGCTACAGCAACAAAATTTTGCACAGTCACACGTCTGGACCCTGAGAGCGTCATAGGCTACGTTGTGAGGTGAAATTTTAACCCCGCGCTTTCCAATTCACCAAACAATTTTGCCCCTATCTACATAATGGGGAAAAGTGAAAGGAAAAGTGTTGGAGGCAAATTGACAGCTGCCAGATGTGAACAAGGGGGACTTAAAGAATGAGAGCGATGGCGCAAAAGAGTATATATTGATCAGTTGCTAAGGTGGGGCCCCGACATGAGATACTCACCACACATGGGGATATGAACACACACACAAAATGCGCCACACACTACCACGTGCTTGAACACATATACCACCCTCAGCACACATTTCACCACACATACACCAACCTCGCCACATAAAAGTCGAAACACAAAAGTCGCCGCTCAAAACTCGCCACGTGCAAAACTCGCCACCTGCAAAAACTAGGCTCACGCAAAACTCGCCACAAGTACAAAACTCACCTCATGGAAAACTCGCCACACGCAAAACTTGCACACGCGGAAAAATTGCCACATGCACAAAATTTGCAACACATGCAAAAGTTGCCTCACACAAAACTTGCACATACTCAAAAGGCACCAGACATAAAACTCACCACGCGCAAAACTCGCCATGCGCAAAACTTGCTGCACACAACATGCTACACTAACCTGTTACATGCAACTCGACACACAAAAAGTTGCTACACGCATGTTGCCACACAAAACTCATCTCACAAAAGTCGCTACATGCATGTCGCCACACACAACTTAACACACACAACTTGACAAACGAAACTCGCCCTAAAACACACACAAGTCTGGTATTAGCCTTCAAAAATAAAAATCTGATTAATAAGCAGACAAACTACTAGAGCAACAAATGTACCATATAGGAAATACGGCAGCTGTCACATGACCTGTCTATTATGTGTATGTGTGAGCTAATATATACTGCCAAGGGGGAGGGCTTCCTGTTGGCTGGGGATCAGGCTGCCAATTTATCTTACAAATACTGAGGTAAAAATACTGAGCAAATAACGTGTTAACGAGGTCTAATACAGGAGATCACACAGGTATATACTATATACAGGGGAGATGACACACAGATATATACTGTATACAGGAGAGATAACACACAAGTATATACTATATAGAGTAGGAGATGACATACAGGTACATACTATATACAGGAGGAGATGACATACAGGTATATACTAAATACAGGAGGAGATGACACACAGGTATATACTATATACAGGAGCAGATTACCTACAGGTATATATAATATACAGGAGGAGATGACATACAGGTATATGTTATATATAGAAGATGACATACAGGTATATACTATATACAGGAGGAGATGACACACAGATATATACTATATACAGGGGAGATGACACACAGGTATATACTATATATAGAAGGAGATGACATACAGGTATATACTATATATAGGAGGAGATGACATACAGGTATATACTATATATAGGAGGAGATGACATACAGTTATATACTATATATAGGAGGAGATGACATACAGGTATATACTATATATAGGAGGAGATGACATACAGGTATATACTATATATAGGAGGAGATGACATACAGTTATATACTATATATAGGAGGAGATTACATACAGGTATATACTATATATAGGAGGAGATGACACGCAGCAGGTATATACTATATACAGGGGAGATGACATACAGGTATATACTATATACAGGAGATGACATACAGGTGTATACTATATATAAGGGAGATGACAAACATGTATATACTGAGGTGAAAATGAGAGGTGTGAGTGCAAAATGAGAGGAGTGAGGGAAAATAGTGTAGTGATCGGAAAATGACAGATGTGAGGTCGAAATGACAAGTGTTAGGGGGGAATGAGAGGAGTGAGGGAGAAAATGAGAGGCGTGATGGGAAAATAAGAGAAGTGACGTGCTATAACTAACCACAGATATTTACTATGCCCAGGCAACGCCGGGCTCTTCAGCTAGTGTGTGTGTGTGTATGTATGTATGTATACATACATACATACATACATACATACATACATACATACATACTAGCTGAAGAGCCCGGCGTTGCCTGGGCATAGTAAATATCTGTGGTTAGTTATAGCACTAGATTCAAGATTCAAAGAAGCTTTATTGGCAGGACCAAATACACATCAGTTTTGCCAAAGCAAGTGTATAGAGGCAATAGGGATAGGGACTGTGGGGATGTTGGGTAGGAGCTGTGGGGGAGGTGGATGGGGCGATGATGGAGTCGAAGATTTTTAGCCAGACCCTCACTGGTGGCTTCAGATGGTAGAGTGTCCTTCGGATGGCATAGAAGGTTTTGCAGGCCTTGTCTTTCAGGGTCTCTATGGCTTGTTTGAAGCTCCCTGACCGGTGAATCTCTAGGCCCAGGTAGGTATATTTGTCCGTTCCTGTGAGGTCGCAGTTGTTGAGGATAAATGATGGGTGTTGGTCTGATCTTCTCTTTCTCCTCTGGAACACCATGGTGTTGGTTTTCTTTAGGTTGACCGGTAGAGCCCAGGTGGAGCTGAATTTCTCTAGGATTTTCAGGTTGTCCTGGAGGCCTTTCTCGGTTGGTGACAGCAGCAGCAGGTCATCTGCATACAGCAGGAATTTCACCTGGGCGTCGTGGAGGGTGAGACCTGGTGCTGAGGAGGATTCCAGGGCGGTAGCCAGCTCGTTGATGTAGATGTTGAAGAGCGTTGGGCTTAGGCTGCAGCCTTGTCTTACTCCGCGGCTCTGCTGGAAAAAAGCCGTTCTTTTGCCGCTCACACTCACGCTGCAGCTGTTCTCGGTGTAGGAGCTTTTGATGACATCGTAGGTCTTTCCTCCTATTCCACTCTCCAGCAGTTTCAGGAATAAGCCCGGGTGCCACACTGAATCAAAGGCCTTTTTAAAGTCCACAAAGCAGGCGTATATCTTCCCATTCTTTGTATTGTAGACGTGTCTCTGAATGAGGCTGTGCAGAGTATAGATGTGGTCAGTGGTGCGGTGGTTCGGCATGAACCCTGCTTGGCTCTTGCTGAGGACGTTGTGCTCGGTGAGGAAGGTGAGGATCCTCTTGTTCAGGATACTGTTGAACAGTTTTCCCAGGTTGCTGCTGACGCATATGCCTCTGTAGTTGGCTGGGTCATACCTGTCCCCACTCTTGTGGATGGGTGTGATGAGGCCTTGGTTCCAGGTACGAGGGAAGTAGCCGGCACTCAGTACAATATTGAAGAGTTTAACCATTGCAGCCTGTATTTCTGGTGGGCTGTACTTCAGCATTTCTGGTAGGATTCCATCCAGGCCACCGGCTTTTCTACATCTTATGGAGGAGAGTCTCTCGGTTACTTCCTGTAGTGTTATAGGTGTATCCACCGAGTTTTGGAAGTTTTTGATTTTTTCCTCCATTGCTTTTAGTTTCGCCATTATGTTTTCCTGTTCTTGGCTTAGTCCTTCCTTTGGAATGTCTTTATAGAGGTCTCTGAAGTATTGGAGCCAGAGGTTGCCATTTTGGATATGGTTGTTGTTTTTCTCGTCTTTGGTGCCCATGTGGTTCCATAGTTCCCAGAAGGAGTTGTCTTGGAGGGCGTCTTGGAGTTGATTGAGCTTGGTAGAGATGTAACTCTGCTTCTTCCTCCTGAGGATGGTTTTGTACTGCTTTTGTATGGAGTCATAGGCTTCCCTCAGACCCAGGTGGTTGGGGTCTCTGTGTTTCTTGTTGGAGGCTGTTCTCAGGGTCTTCCGTACAGCTTTACATTCTCTGTCAAACCAGCCATTGACCTGTGTTTCTTTTGGTCTCTTGTAGTCGACTTTAAGGTCGGACAGTCTGGCCATTGCGTAGAATATATTGTTGAGGTCCTTTGCTGCTTGGTTCACTCCCTCTGGGTTTGGCATGTACTCAAGGTTGTAGAAGTGGTGGAGCATCCGCTGTATTTCAGGTCTGCTAGAAGCTTCTTTATACTTTAGTGCCGACATTTTGGACCATTTATGGGATGGAGGCCGGGTGAAGAGGCCGCTCTGCTGTGGCTTCTGAGTGGATGGTTTCTCTGTAGATTTCATGTACAGAAGAAGTTGGCTGTGGTCTGACAGGTGCGTTTGTGGGGTGACTATGAAGGCGCTGACATCTGCCAGGTTCAGGTCTGTAATGGCGTAATCAACTACACTCCTCCCTACATGGGAGTTTAGTGTATACCTTCCTAAGGAGTCACCCTTGCTTCGTCCATTAAGGATATGAAGTCCTAAACTTTTACATACGTTCAGGAGCTTTCTGCCACTTTTGTTGACTGTACTGTCATAGCTGTTTCTCTCAGTGTGTACAGGGTCTTGGCCGTCATTCTCTGCTCCAAGTATGTAGATGTTTCCATCCGTGGTCAGGAAGTCTCTCTCTCTCCGTGTTCTTGCATTGAGGTCTCCAAAGATGAGAACTTTGCCCAGGGCCTGATAATGAGCGGCTTCTCTTTGTAAGATCTCGAAGCAGTCTGGATTGAAGTAGGGGGACTCTGGCGGTGGTATATAGGTGGCACAGAGGTGGACATCAGACTGACAGGTGAGGATGGAGCTGCTGATTCTGATCCATATGTGGCTGTCTCCTTTCTTCACCGGTTTGATGTACTGGTGGAGCTCCTCTTTATACCAGATCGCTACTCCTCCTGAGCCCCAGGCCCTGTTTGATGTTTTTATTTTTCTGGGCATGGACCAAGAATTCCTTGTATCCAATAGGCACCAGGGATCCGTTTTCGGCTCTGGTCCATGTTTCCAGGAGGATCTGAATGTCTATATTTTTCATACTTTGTATAAAATCAGGGTCCTTTGTTTTAGATCCAAAGGTTGAGGCGTTGAGACCCTGGATATTCCAACTGCTGATTGTAAGTGAAGACATTCTTCTGTGTGGTTTGTGTGTATATACCTTGTAATGAGTATGGCTGTGTGGGACAAACTGGATTTCTGACAGTTTTATAGCGGTGCTTGGTTCCATCCAGTCATAATATATATATATATATATATATATATATATATATATATATATATATATATATATATATATATATATATATATATATATACATACAGTGGGGCAAAAAAGTATTTAGTCAGTCAGCAATAGTGCAAGTTCCACCACTTAAAAAGATGAGAAGCGTCTGTAATTTACATCATAGGTAGACCTCAACTATGGGAGACAAACTGAGAGAGAAAAATCCAGAAAATCACATTGTCTGTTTTTTTAACAATTTATTTGCATATTATGGTGGAAAATAAGTATTTGGTCAGAAACAAACAATCAAGATTTCTGGCTCCCACAGACCTGTAACTTCTTCTTTAAGAGTCTCCTCTTTCCTCCACCCATTACCTGTAGTAATGGCACCTGTTTAAACTTGTTATCAGTATAAAAAGACACCTGTGCACACCCTCAAACAGTCTAACTCCAAACTCCACTATGGTGAAGACCAAAGAGCTGTCAAAGGACACCAGAAACAAAATTGTAGCCCTGCACCAGGCTGGGAAGACTGAATCTGCAATAGCCAACCAGCTTGGAGTGAAGAAATCAACAGTGGGAGCAATAAGAAAATGGAAGACATACAAGGCCACTGATAATCTCCCTCGATCTGGGGCTCCACGCAAAATCCCACCCCGTGGGGTCAGAATGATCACAAGAACGGTGAGCAAAAATCCCAGAACCACGCGGGGGGACCTAGTGAATGAACTGCAGAGAGCTGGGACCAATGTAACAAGGCCTACCATAAGTAACACACTACGCCACCATGGACTCAGATCCTGCAGTGCCAGACGTGTCCCACTGCTTAAGCCAGTACATGTCCAGGCCCATCTGAAGTTTGCTAGAGAGCATTTGGATGATCCAGAGGAGTTTTGGGAGAATGTCCTATGGTCTGATGAAACCAAACTGGAACTGTTTGGTAGAAACACAACTTGTCGTGTTTGGAGGAAAAAGAATACTGAGTTGCATCCATCAAACACCATACCTACTGTAAAGCATGGTGGTGGAAACATCATGCTTTGGGGCTGTTTCTCTGCAAAGGGGCCAGGACGACTGATCCGGGTACATGAAAGAATGAATGGGGCCATGTATCGTGAGATTTTGAGTGCAAACCTCCTTCCATCAGCAAGGGCATTGAAGATGAAACGTGGCTGGGACTTTCAACATGACAATGATCCAAAGCACACTGCCAGGGCAACGAAGGAGTGGCTTCCTAAGAAGCATTTCAAGGTCCTGGAGTGGCCTAGCCAGTCTCCAGATCTCAACCCTATAGAAAACCTTTGGAGGGAGTTGAAAGTCCGTGTTGCCAAGCGAAAAGCCAAAAACATCACTGCTCTAGAGGAGATCTGCATGGAGGAATGGGCCAACATACCAACAACAGTGTGTGGCAACCTTGTGAAGACTTACAGAAAACGTTTGACCTCTGTCATTGCCAACAAAGGATATATTACAAAGTATTGAGATGAAATTTTGTTTCTGACCAAATACTTATTTTCCACCATAATATGCAAATAAATTGTTAAAAAAACAGACAATGTGATTTTCTGGATTTTTTTTTCTCAGTTTGTCTCCCATAGTTGAGGTCTACCTATGATGTAAATTACAGACGCCTTTCATCTTTTTAAGTGGTGGAACTTGCACTATTGCTGACTGACTAAATACTTTTTTGCCCCACTGTATATATATAGATACACACACACACACACACACACACACACACACACACACACACACACACACACACACACACACACACACACACACACACACACCATATCCCTGTTGCCTTTATACACTTACTTTTTTCAAAACTGATGTGTATTTGGTCCTGCCAATAAAGCTTCTTTGAATCTATAAAATTATATATATATATATATATATATATATATATATATATATATATATATATATATATATATATATATATATATATATATATATATATATATATATATATATATATAATGTGTGTGTGTATATATATATATATATGTATATAATATAACGCTGGGAGCGTCACTGTCCGAAGCCTTTATAGACTGCGCAAGCGCCGGCGCAGTCTGGCCCCCACAGAGTGACGCTCCCAGGAGATCGCGGTATGCGTAAACACTGAACGCACACCGCGATCTCCACCGGAGAGGCAGGGACCGTGGACGCGCCAGGAGGGTGAGTATATTCACCTGTCCCCCGTTCCAGCGCTGCGTGCGGCTCCGTCTCCCGGGACCTCTGCTGTGACGTTCACAGTTCAGAGGGCGCGATGACGCGCTTAATGCTGACCAGTCACAGCCAGAGGAGCCGGAAGATGGCGGCGCGCAGCGCTGGAACGGGGGACAGGTGAATATAGCAAGTGCTGGGGGGCCTGAGCTAGCGGCGATACCGGCACCTGACTCCCACAGCGTGCCGGTGTCCCCGCCTGCTCAGGCCCCCCAGCACTCGGCGCCCAGCGACGATAGGTGAGTATGGTATGTTTTTTTTTTTTTTTTTTATATATATATCGCAGCAGCATACGGGCCATATACAATGGAGCATCTTATGGGGGCCATCAACCATAATGGAGCAGTGTACGGGGGCATATATTATGGAGCATCTTATGGGGGCCATAAGCCATAATGGAGCAGTGTACGGGGGCATACACACTGGAGCGTCTTATGGGGGCCATAAACCATAATGGAGCAGTGTACGGGGGCATACAAACTGGAGCGTCTTATGGGGGCCATAAACCTTTATGGAGCAGTGTACGGGGGGCATACACATTGGAGCGTCTTATGGGGGCCATAAACCTTTATGGAGCACTGTACGGGGGCATACACACTGGAGCGTCTTATGGGGGCCATAAACTTTTATGGAGCAGTGTACGGGGGGGCATACACACTGGAGCGTCTAATGGGGGCCATAAACCTTTATGGAGCAGTGTACGGGGGCATACACACTGGAGCGTCTTATGGGGGCCATAAACCTTTATGGAGCAGTGTACGGGGGCATACACACTGGAGCGTCTTATGGGGGTCATAAACCTTTATGGAGCAGTGTACGGGGGCATACACACTGGAGCGTCTTATGGGGGCCATAAACCTTTATGGAGCAGTGTACGGGGGCATACACACTGGAGCGTCTTATGGGGGTCATAAACCTTTATGGAGCAGTGTACGGGGGCATACACACTGGAGCGTCTTATGGGGGCCATAAACCTTTATGGAGCAGTGTACGGGGCATATACTATGGAGCATCTTATGGGGGCCATCAACCATAATGGAGCAGCGTATGGGGCATATGGATGGGAGAATCAAATTAAAGAATGGTGGCACAGGATGGGAGCAGCACATGACAGAATTTGGGCACAGGATGGGAGCAGCACATGACAGAATGGGGGCACAGGATGGGAGCAGCACATGACAGAACGGGGGCACAGGATGGGAGCAGCACATGACAGGATGGGGGCGCAGGATGGGAGCAGCACATGACAGGATGGGGGCGCAGGATGGGTGCAGAACATGTCAGAATGGAGGCGCAGGATGGGTGCAGCACATGTCAGAATGGGGGCGCAGGATGGGAGCAGCACATGACAGAATGGGGGCGCAGGATGGGTGCAACACATGGCAGGATGGGGGTGCAGGATGGGTGCAGCACATGACAGGATGGAGACCATATACCAATGTAAATGCCCGCCACCCGGGCGGAGAACGGGTTCAATAGCTAGTATGTGTGTGTATGTATATATGTATGTGTGTGTAAAATATATATATATATATATATATATATATATATATATATATATATATATATATATATATATATATATATATATATATATATATATATATATATATATATATATATATATATATATACACCCGCCCACCATTCCTAGGAATAAGAAGCACTGAACATGAGCTCCTGAATTTCCATCACTTTATACCTTGTAATGAGGCAACTGTAAGACAAAACCTGGAAAAACTCAACTCCGTGGATCATAAGTGATCTGGACTGAACTGGACTTTACTTTTTATGAAAAAAGGAAGAATTGGAGGATTTAAAGGACAAAACAAGAATCTCCTGGAGGATACAGACTGGAAACAGCCAACATCATACATCTGACATCCTGATACCTGGACCTATAGAAGGTAGGAGAATTCTTTAACTACAACACAACCTATAGACTTGCTACAATTTAACCTTCTTAGAAACAAGGATTATAATTAACATAGAACTACAAAATGGAAAACACAAATTTAGAACAAGTAAACGAACAAAGCCCAGAGCCAGAGACACAGGAATGCTGGAGGCCAGATCAGGAGATAACACAGGGGGGCAATAAACCCAAGAAGGACTATATTAGAGAAAATCCAGAGACTCTTTATGCAGATTTCACAAAGGAAGAACCAAAAAGAAAAACCAATGTATTATTCTATACAGACCAACTCTCAGCCTGGCACACTGCGCTGTGCAATCGATATAAACATGTATCTAAATCCAACACTAATTATGTCCAGCGGATTAGAATTACCAGCCAAGCAGATGACAACACCAATGTGCTCACCATAAGCCTGTACAACAATGGCACAGTCATGGTGCAGGGGACTGAGGAGATTCTGCAGCAATTTGAAAATTGTTTTTCTGATATCAAAGAGCAGGCACAAACCTATAAAGGACTACAAGCCCCAGCAGATACCTCTAATGCTCACATAGAGATCCCCAGACAGAGCCGCCCAACCCCCGACACTCCACACCTCTCGCCCGATAACATCAGAGACTTCTTATCTCAATTAGAAATAGACTTGGCCCAACTGAAATTAGAATGTGAAAGAAACTCACAAAGCAACGCAAATTACCAAGCAACAAATGACAGGGCCCTACAGAAAATAAGGGACGAAATGTGTGAACTGAAATGTCAACACAAGGCAGCACTACAGGAAATGGGGGAACTGAAAAAAGACAATTATAAACTCAGAAAGGAGATTACAGAATTAAAAGCCCATAGCCCTGGACATCTGAACCAGCAGGGGGCAATGGAAACAAGCCAGAGAGCAGACAACATGGCCACCACTGAACAGAATGTAGAGACACCAAACAGCATTAAAATAATAACCAACAATATGACTGATCCTGAAACCAGAGAGATGGAAGAGAGAAGAGAACCAGCGACCAGCAAAGCCAGCGCCACAGACCCCCGTCAGCAGCACTGTAGCCCACCCAAGACATTGCAAAGTCCTGATATTGTCCTAATAATGGACTCAAATCCTGAAACCAGAGAGATGGAAGAGAGAAGAGAACCAGCCACCAGCAAAGCCAGTATCACAGACCCCCATCAGCAGCACCGTAGCCCACCCAAGACATCACAAAGTCCCGATATTGTCCTAATAATGGACTCAAATGGGAAGTACCTAAATACACAGCGGCTATTCCCAGGAAAACAGGTCTGTACAATCCGCTGTGCAAATATTGAACAGGTGACAGAGGTCATCAGTAAACCACGGTTTACCAACCCAAAGCACATTGTTTGTACCCGTGTGTATAATAATCTGCCAGACCAGCAGATCACAGAACAACTGATCAAACTGGCAAAGATGGCAAAACTAAAATTCCCGGACAGTAAAATCATTCTGTCATCGCTGCTCTCAAGAAAGGATATATCCAGGCAAACCACCCAAGCCATCAATACAGAACTGACTGAAGAGATCAAGACTGAGCCAAACGTGACCCTGGCACAACACTTTTCCATAAACAACAGTCACCTGCACGATAATAAACACCTCAACGGGGCGTGGCCTAGCGAGGAATGTGAGCGGACGTGCGACAGATCTCTCTCCCCGCACCGCTCTGAAAACTTACTTTTGAAGGCGCCGCCGAACGCCGAAAACCGGGCAGAGAGGCCCCGCAAGTCCCCGGCAAGGGGGAGAAAGCATCGGTGATAACGAGCGGCGAGGAGCGGAGATGCCGCGCCACAAGCAGTCGGCGCCCGCAGCCAGCGCGAAAATCCAAGATGGCGCCGTGGCTGAGGAGGAGGCGGCCAGAGCCAGCGCTTCATACCGCTGGAGGTAATAACCCGGCTGGAACGATTTGCCCGCACGGAGGAGGGGGGAGCCCTGCTGCTGGGTCCAGAAGGACTTGATGAGGTGGAAGCCCTGATGAGGCAGAAAGGTGGAGGGGAAGTTAGCGCCAGTGAAGTGGAGGTGCAAAGTTCCCCAGGGAGGGCGCAGGGAGTGCACAGTGCAGAAAATGTGACACCTGCTGATAGCCCTGTGCAGACCAATGATTCTGATGAGGTGCAGCAGCCAAGTATGGGGGAACCAACACTGCAGGACATTTTCTCTGTCGTTATACACTGCAAATCTGCTTTGTCCACGCTGAACCTAAGGGTGGATGATCTGACAGTTATACACTGCAAATCTGCTTTGTCCACGCTGAACCTAAGGGTGGATGATCTGACAGTTGAAATGAAGTCCCTTAACTCTGCTATGCGCAAAGTGGAAAAAAGAGTGGAGGTGGTGGAGGAGCGTGTGGGCAGTGTGGAGGATCAGACAAACTAACTGTTAAAAAAAAGAAAAGAAATATATTCAACGAATCGCAGAGTTGGGATTTAAGACAGATGATTTGGTAAATCGATCTCGGAGAAACAATTTAAGAATAATCGGGGTGCCGGAGAAGGTGGAGGGAAACAACCCCACTGAATATATTGAGGCATGGCTTAAGAACTCGGTGGGAGGAGCAGACCTTACCAACCATTTCTCAGTGGAGAGGGCTCATCGGGTCCCCACTCGTCCTCTGCCGCCTGGCTCTGCCCCTCGAGCTATACTGGCAAAAATTTTGGACTACCGGGATCGGGAAACTCTACTGAGGAAGGCTAGGCTGAGTGATGGCCTGAGCATAAACGGAAATCGGATCTCCATTTATCCGGACTACTCGACATCGGTGCAGAAACTTAGAATGAAGTTTGGTGAAGTCAAGCGATGGCTCCGTGAACTGGACCTAAAATACTCAATGCTCTACCCAGCCAAGCTTAGGGTGGTGGCGCTGGATCGTGTTCAATTTTTTCAAAGTCCGGAGGAGGCGACGCAATGGCTGGACACCAACGCCAAGAAAATTGGCACTGATAGGAACCGTTGAGACTGATTCAGGGGATCTATAGCTCTACTGGATCTGCCTCTCTTTGGGGGAGGGGTTCTGTTTGAATGTTACTGTTGAAGTTGGTCTAATTACACCTAACGGTTACAGTATTGTGTTCGGCGGCGCAATGAATAGTTCATATTGGTCGCGGTGGGAGGGGGAGAGATGGACGGTAAAGGACCTAGCTCTAGGGTATATCAAGTGCCCTCAGTTCTCATATAGAGAAAGAAAGTTCGGAGTATCTGAGTTATTTTGAATTCCAGATGGGGAAGGTTGGTTTAGTTGTTGGGGTGGGAAGGGGGGGGAAGAGGGTATCGGTGGAGACCTGGGAGAGATGATTCTCATCTTATATCTTTCTTTAAGGAAATGAGAGGGAATGTTAATATTATAAGTTGGAATGTTAGGGGGCTAGCGGATGCCACTAAGCGTGCGGCAATATTCCAGTACCTATTGAAACCGAGGCCCTCGGTGATATGCCTGCAAGAAACTCATTTAGTTGAGGAAAAAGTTGATATGTTACAGAAAAAATGGGTGCGCAGGGCGTATCACTCGACATTCTCTAATTATGCAAGGGGGGTGTCTGTTTTGATCCATACAAGTACTCCATTTGAGGAAATAGAGGTAAAAATTGATAAAGATGGTCAGTATGTCTTTTTAGTGTGTAAAATTTTTAACCGTTTGATTTGCATTGTTTCACTATATATACCCCCGCCGTATTCTGGCAAGAAAATGCAAGAGATTTTGGAGCATGTGAGAGGGTGGGTCGGGGTTCCCTTTCTGGTGGTGGGAGATGTGAACAACATTGCTGACGATCATTGGGATAAGAGTAATCACGCTCCGCTACGCGGGGACGGGAATGGCACTCCTTTTGGGAACTATCTTAGAGAAATAGGCTGGATTGACTTATGGCGGGTTCGCAATACTAATACATATTCTTATTCTTGTTACTCGACCACGTATGGTTCTATGTCTCGAATCGATGTCGCCTTGGGTAATGATGGGATGAACGAATTACTAAGGGGGCTGGAATATAATCCTAGGATTCTATCAGATCATAGTCCGGTTCGGGTCTCATTAAAGCTATCAGAACAGGTTGGAGCACGGAAGATGGGATGGAAGGTTCACCCCTCCTGGCTACAACTCCTGGACATGGAAAGTGTGGGGGCTGAGATAGAGGAGTTTTTTAAGATTAATGAGGGTAGTGCTGAATGCCATGTAGTATGGGACACTATGAAGGCGTATTTGAGGGGTATTTTGTTTCGGGACATTTCACGACACAAGACTAGGACTAGAGCACAGGATCAAGCTGTCCTGGAGGAACTGAAGGCAGCTGAGGCGGCATTGGGGGCCCATTACACTAAGGAGTCTCAGAGTCGGATGAGGAAGGCTCAACAGGAGGTCAATCAATTATATCTGAGAAAGGCGGAGAGATTGCGGGCTTTTCAAAGAGCATCTTTCTATTCAGAGAGGGAAAAGGTGGGGCATTTACTTTCGGTAGTGGCATCTGCACAAAGGGACTCCTCGCACGTCTACTCCATTAAGAGGGAGGATGGAACATTGGTTACTCAGGGGGAGCAGATTCTGGAAGTGTTTAGGAAATTCTACGATAAATTATATACTTCTAGTGTGGAGAGGGGGCTGAGGACATGACGGGCTACTTGGAGGGAATTGACCTGCCTAGGTTGAGCAGAGAAGAATGTGAGTTGTTGGAGGAGCCGATTGGGGAGGAAGAATTGGGGGCCGCTTTGGCGGGGGTTGCTGGGGGTAAGGCTCCGGGGGCGGACGGTATTCCAGCCGAGGTGTACAAGGTACTGAAAGAAACTTTGTTGGCCAAATTGTCGGAGGTGTATAATAGCTCACTGGAAAGAGGGGAGCTACCTTTATCAATGAGAGAGGCTATTGTGGTCGTTATCCCTAAGGCCGATAAGGACCCACAACTACCAGAATCCTATAGACCAATCTCACTTTTGACGGCCGACATTAAGATTCTGGCAAAAGCTCTGGCAAATAGGTTATCCAGGGTGATTGACAGACTGGTTCACCCGGATCAGTCAGGCTTTATGCCCAACAAATCAACGGCACTCAATCATGAGAAGGTTATTTTTAAATTTGCAAATCCCTTCTGACAATGTCGGAAGACGGGTTGTGGTATCCTTAGACGCCCATAAGGCTTTTGATTGCGTGGAGTGGAGCTATTTGTGGTCAGTACTGGAACGAATGGGGTTTGGACCTAATTTTATTTCATGGGTGCGGCTGTTGTACTCTTCTCCGTTAGCCAAAACTAGAGTGAATGATGCTCTCTCTGAGACCTTTTCTTTGTCTAGAGGTACTAGACAGGGCTGCCCTTTGTCCCCGCTGCTCTTTGCCTTGGCGGTGGAACCCCTTGCTGCGAAGATCAGAGGGTCCCGGGAGGTGAGGGGTTTTATGTACGGGGAGGCAGAGGAAAAAGTAGCGCTATACGCTGATGATATTCTGCTTTTCTTGGAAGATTCTGAGGAGACCCTGGTTAAGACTGAAGCCATTATTGAGGAATTTGGGAGTTACTCGGGCCTAAGGATCAATTGGGACAAATCGAATATGATGTTGATAGATGGGGATAGTGGCGACGGTGGTGGGGGGGACTCTTTTACAAGGTTGAAGCTAGTTGATAAATTTAAATACCTGGGGATTCAGATCGCTCTCCCTTTGACTAGTTTTGAGGAACTGAATTTGGCACCTCTTCTGCGTAGGATACGTACTAAGGTCCAGGCGTGGAGGAAGTTACATTTATCAGTAATCGGCAGGATAAACTTGATAAAGATGATTGTGATGCCGCAGCTACTTTATGTGCTGCACAACTCCCCTATATGGATATCGCAGAATAGGTTTCTGAGGATTAGATCTTTGTTTGGGGAGCTGATTTGGGGTGGAAAGAGCCCCAGATTCAAACAGGAAACTCTACAGAGACCAAAGACGGAGGGAGGGGTGGCACTGCCTAATCCGTGGTTGTACTTTTTGGCTTCACAGTGTCAGCATTTCAAGGGATGGGGAGATGTGTCAGGTGGGACGCGGGCACCTTGCAGCCTGAGATCACTGATTGGGACGAAGGTATTGAGTGAGGGTCTGGAGGGGGGGCATTTCCGAGAGAAGGGCTCTAAATTTTGTACTATTAGGCTCATTCACAAGGTTTGGGACAAAGTTAAGGGGATTAGGGGTGTGCACGCACTCACTAGATTCTCACCCATTTGGAATAACTGTGTCCTACAGGAGTTTAGACAGATGGAGGGATTTCATATTTGGAGGGAGGCAGGCATCTATCGGATGGGCCAGATTTTACATCAGGGCAGAATTAGAGACTTTGAGGCATTGCAGGAGGAGTTTTTACTACCGGACTCTGAGTTGTTTCAATACCGCCGACTTTCTCATGCGCACTGGGCACAGTGTAGGAGAGGACCCGTTGAAATCCAGGTGGACCTTATGCTGGATTTTATCCTTGTAGGGGGTGGCACGAAGGGGGTGATCTCGGGAATATACGAATTCCTTTTATTCTCTTTCTTGGAGGAACACCCTTTTAGAGCATGGGCGAAATGGGAGGCTGACCTGGGGGCGATTGATAACGATCATTGGGAATCAGTACTGGACTGTGCTCAAAATATCAATGAGCGAGCCTGGGAGGCTGTCACAATTATTTGTTATTCATAGGGCATATAGAACTCCGGATACCGTATTTTTCAGACTACAAGACGCACTTTTTCCCCCCCAAAAAAGGGGGGGAAATGGGGGGTGCGTCTAATAGTCGCAATGCAGGCTTACCGTGGCGGCAGAGGTCCGGTGGCAGAGGTGCAGCGGCAGAGGTGTGGGGGCAGAGGAGGCGCAGTAAGCGGGGTCCCTTTCGCCGCGGGAGGCCGCGCGTGCGCAGATGGAGATCGCCATTTTCCTGAAGCCCCGGGAAGCAGAGCGCTCCATCTGCGCACGCGCGGCCTCAGGAAGATGGCCGCGCCCACCGATAACAACAGGATTCACCCGGCTCTGCTGCATACCGGGCTGCTGCATCACCATACCGGGGAAAGGGACCCCGCTTACTACGCCACCTCTGCCACCGCACCTCTGCCGCTGCACCTCTGCCACCGGACCTCTGCTGCCACGGTAAGCCTGCATTGCCTGCACGGTAAGCCTGGGACCCCTCTCATGCCATACCTCTCACTGCACCTCCTGATCCCATTACCTCCTGATCCCAGCACCTCCTGATCCCAGCACCTCCTGATCCCAGCACCTCCTGATCCCAGCACCTCCTGATCCCAGCACCTTCTCATCCCAGCACCTCCTGATCCCAGCACCTTCTCATCCCAGCACCTCCTGATCCCAGCACCTTCTCATCCCAGTACCTCCTCATCCCAGCATCACCCCACCTCTGCCGACACCTTGCCTCCTGTGACCCTGCTCTGCCACCGCCAGCCCTCAGGTAAGATACTGTAAATTCGGACAATAAGACGGACCCCCATCTTATAAAAAATCTTTTTTTCTGCAATTTTCACCCCAAATTTGGGGTGCGTCTTATGGTCCGGTGCGTCTTATAGTCCGAAAAATACGGTATGTTATTCAAAGCCGGATTGAGAGCTAGTTCAGAATGCCCCAGATGCTCGCAGTCCGAGGCGGGCATCCTTCATATGCTGTGGCAGTGCCCCAGGTTGTCCTCCTTCTGGGTGGTGGTGCTGAATAAAGTGGGACTGGCATATGGTTGCACTGTGCCGCGTGATCCTTTGGTATGTGTTTTGGGCTATGTTGAGGAGATTATAACTGATAAGTTGTATAAAATGGTTATTGCTAGACTGTTATTTATCGCGCGAAAGTTGATCGCCAAATTCTGGATTAGGGAAGAGCCACCAACAAGGAGAGACTTTATGAAGCAAGTGGACCATATTATTGCTTTGGAGAGGAATATCTACGTTAGGAGGAACAAGACGGACCTCTTTGACAGGTTGTGGAACCCGTGGCTTGAATCAATGTGATCTAAAGACCTTTTGCCCCATTGGGAGGATTATTGACAAGTCATCTTCCTTTTCTTGTATTTTTATATATGGCAAAGTAGGGGGGGTCGACTCTTGACAGGTCTCTAGAGGAGGGAGGGAGGGGGAGGGGGGGGGAGTTTGTTATGGGACTAAATATGTTTTCTTTAAAAAAGTATTGTACATTGGTATATTGCTGGTAACAAAGTATCCCTCTTATTGTTTATGTACAATATTTATGGTTTAATAAAAAATATCTGATTTAAAAAAAAAATAAACACCTCAACAAACAAGGGGTGAGCCTCCTGGCCAAAGAGCTGAAGGATATCGTGCTAAACAGAGACCCCCGGGCCTGGATTCAACAGTCGCCATAATCACACTGAAAGACCCCCGAGAACGAAAAAGCAGAAAACCCCAATGCTACCTCCTGAAGCTGGAAACAAAGCTCTTCACCCAGTGTCAGACCATCAGATGTGGAGACCTCCACGGAGGAGACCACTGAGCCCGCACAGACACATGCAGAGCAGAGATAGGGATGAGATAAAGAACCTGCTCAATGCACTGTGCAGAAAACTAATGTGACTGGATGTAACCAAGCACTTCTATAAAACCGTCAGAAATCCAATTTGTCCCACACAGCCATACTCATTACAAGGTATATGCACACAAACCACACAGAAGAATGTCTTCACTTACAATCAGCAGCTGGAATATCCAGGGTCTCAACGCCTCAACCTTTGTATAAAATCAGGGTCCTTTGTTTTAGATCCAAAGTCTGAAAAATAAAGACATTCAGATCCTCCTGGAAACATGGACCAGAGCCGAAAACGAATCCCTGGTGCCTATTGGATACAAGGAATTCTCGGTCCATGCCCAGAAAAATAAAAACATCAAACAGGGCCGGGGCTCAGGAGGAGTAGCGATCTGGTATAAAGAGGAGCTCCACCAGTACATCAAACCGGTGAAGAAAGGAGGCAGCCACATATGGATCAGAATCAGCAGCTCCATCCTCACCTGTCAGTCTGATGTCCACCTCTGTGCCACCTATATACCACCACCAGAGTCCCCCTACTTCAATCCAGACTGCTTCGAGATCTTACAAAGAGAAGCCGCTCATTATCAGGCCCTGGGCAAAGTTCTCATCTTTGGAGACCTCAATGCAAGAACGGGGAGAGAGAGAGACTTCCTGACCACGGATGGAAACATCTACATACTTGGAGCAGAGAATGACGGCCAAAACCCTGTACACACTGAGAGAAACAGCTATGACAGTACAGTCAACAAAAGTGGCAGAAAGCTCCTGAACGTATGTAAAAGTTTAGGACTTCATATCCTTAATGGACGAAGCAAGGGTGACTCCTTAGGAAGGTATACATTAAACTCCCATGTAGGGAGGAGTGTAGTTGATTACGCCATTACAGATCTGAACCTGGCAGATATCAGTGCCTTCATAGTCACCCCACAAACGCACCTGTCAGACCACAGCCAACTTCTTCTGTACATGAAATCTACAGAGAAACCATCCACTCAGAAGCCACAGCAGAGCGGCCTCTTCACCCGGCCTCCATCCTATAAATGGTCCAAAATGTCGGCACTAAAATATAAAGAAGCTTCCAGCAGACCTGAAATACAGCGGATGCTCCACCACTTCTACAACCTCGAGTACATGCCAAACCCAGAGGGAGTGAGCCAAGCCGCAAAGGACCTCAACAATATATTCTACGCAATGGCCAGACTGTCCGACCTTAAAAAAGTCGACTACAAGAGACCAAAAGAAACACAGGTCAATGGCTGGTTTGTCAGAGAATGTAAAGCTGTACGGAAGACCCTGAGAACAGCCTCAAACAAGAAACACAGAGACCCCAACCACCTGGGTCTGAGGGAAGCCTATGACTCCATACAAAAGCAGTACAAAACCATCCTCAGGAGGAAGAAGCAGAGTTACATCTCTACCAAGCTTAACCAACTCCAAGACAACTCCTGGGAACTATGGAACCACATGGGCACCAAAGACAAGAAAAACAACAACCATATCCAAAATGGCAACCTTTGGCTCCAATACTTCAGAGACCTCTATAAAGACATTCCAAAGGAAGGACTAAGCCAAGAACAGGAAAACATAATGGCAAAACTAAAAGCAATGGAGGAAAAAATCAAAAACTTCCAAAACTCGGTGGATACACCTATAACACTACAGGAAGTAACCGAGAGACTCTCCTCCATAAGATGTAGAAAAGCCGGTGGCCTGGATGGAATCCTACCAGAAATGCTGAAGTACAGCCCACCAGAAATACAGGCTGCAATGGTTAAACTCTTCAATATTGTGCTGAGTGCCGGCTACTTCCCTCGTACCCGGAACCAAGGCCTCATCACACCCATCCACAAGAGGCATATGTGTCAGCAGCAACCTGGGAAAACTGTTCAACAGTATCCTGAACAAGAGGATCCTCACCTTCCTCACCGAGCACAACGTCCTCAGCAAGAGCCAAGCAGGGTTCATGCCGAACCACCGCACCACTGACCACATCTATACTCTGCACAGCCTCATTCAGAGACACATCTACAATACAAAGAATGGGAAGATATACGCCTGCTTTGTGGACTTTAAAAAGGCCTTTGATTCAGTGTGGAGAGTGGAATAGGAGGAAAGACCTATAATGTCATCAAAAGCTCCTACACCGAGAACCACTACAGCGTGAGTGTGAACGGCAAAAGAACGGCTTATTTCCAGCAGAGCCGCGGAGTCAGACAAGGCTGCAGCCTAAGTCCAACGCTCTTCAACATCTACATCAACGAGCTGGCTACCGCCCTGGAATCCTCCTCAGCACCAGGTCTCACCCTCCACGACGCTCAGGTGAAATTCCTGCTGTATGCAGATGACCTGCTGCTGCTGTCACCAACCGAGCAAGGCCTCCAGGACAACCTGAAAATCCTAGAGAAATTCAGCTCCACCTGGGCTCTACCGGTCAACCTAAAGAAAACTGCACAGCGCCGGGGACAGACAGCAGTAGGTAAGTATGTAGTGGTTGTTTTTTTTACTTTAACGATGGTAACCAGGGTAAACATCGGGTTACTAAGCGCGGCCCTGCGCTTAGTAACCCGATGTTTACCCTGGTTACCGGGGACCTCGGGATCGTTGGTCGCTGGAGAGCTGTCTGTGTGACAGCTCTCCAGCGACCAAACAGCGACGCTGCAGCGATCCGGATCGTTGTCGGTATTGCTGCAGCGTCGATTAGTGTGACGGTACCTTAAGGCTGCAGCCTTGTCTGACTCCGCGGCTTCTGCCGTTCACACTCACGCTGCAGCGGTTCTCGGTGTAGGAGCTTTTGATGACATCATAGGTCTTTCCTCCTATTCCACTCTCCAGCAGTTTCAGGAATAAGCCCGGGTGCCACACTGAATCAAAGGCCTTTTTAAAGTCCACAAAGCAGGCATATATCTTCCCATTCTTTGTATTGTAGACGTGTCTCTGAATGAGGCTGTGCAGAGTATAGATGTGGTCAGTGGTGCGGTGGTTCGGCATGAACCCTGCTTGGCTCTTGCTGAGGACGTTGTGCTCGGTGAGGATGGTGAGGATCCTCTTGTTCAGGATACTGTTGAACAGTTTTCCCAGGTTGCTACTGACACATATGCCTCTGTAGTTGGCTGGGTCATACCGGTCCCCACTCTTGTGGATGGGTGTGATGAGGCCTTGGTTCCAGGTATGAGGGAAGTAGCCGACACTCAGCACAATATTGAAGAGTTTACTATATAAAATTTATACTACCTATTGAACCTGTTCTACGCCCGGGTGGCGAGCATCTATATTGGTATATGGTCTCCATCCTGGTATGTGCTGCTCCATCCTGCGTCCCCATCCTGTCATGTGCTGCTCCATCCTGCGTCCCTATCCTGTCATGAACTGCTCCATCCTGCACCCCCGTTCTGTCATGTGCTGCTCCCATCCTGCGCCCCAGTTCTGTCATGTGCTGCTGCCATCCTGCGCCCCCGTTCTGTCATGTGCTGCTCCCATCCTGCACCACCATTCTTTATTGTGCTGCTCCCATCCATATGCCCCATATGCTGCTCCATAAAGGTTTATGGCCCCCATAAGATGCTCCATAGTATATGCCCCTGTACACTGCTCCATTATGGTTGATGGCCCCATAAGATGCTCCATAGTGTATGCCCACGTACACTGCTCTATTATGGTTGATAGCCCCATAAGATGCTCCATAGTGTATGTATGCCCCCGTACACTGCTCCATTATGGTTGATGGCCCCCATAAGATGCTCCATGGTATATGCCCCCGTACACTGCTCCATTATGGTTTATGGCCCCATGAGATGCTCCATGGTATATGCCCCCGTACACTGTTCCATTATGGTTTATGGCCCCATAAGATGCTCCATGGTATATGCCCTGTATGCTGCTATCCGTTGGAGATCGCTGTGTGCGTTCAGTGCTTACGCATACCGCGATCTCCTGGAAGCGTCACTCTGTGGGGTCCAGACTGTGCTTGCGCAGTCTATAAAGGCTTCGGACAGAGTGATGCTCCCAGCGTTATAAATATCTATATATATATAATTGTCTAAGGGTTTTTCTGTCTGTCTGTCTTTCTGTCTGTCTTTCTGTCTGTCTGTCTTTCTGTCTGTCTGTCTTTCTGTCTGTCTGTCTGTCTGTCCTGGAAATCCCGCCTCTCTGATTGGTCGAGGCCTGGCGGACTCGACCAATCAGCGACGAGCACAGTATCGACGTAGATGTCATAATGGTTGCCATGGCGACGATGATGTCATAAAGGTTGCCTCGACCAATCAGCGACGGGCACAGTCTGCCGCGAATTCTGGAATCATCATTGTCCATATACTACGGGGACATGCATATCCTAGAATACCCGATGCGTTAGAATCGGGCCAACATCTAGTCTATATATATAATTGCCTAAAGGTTTTTCCGTCTGTCTGTCTGTCTGTCTGTCTGTCTCTGTCTGTCCTGGAAATCCCGGCTCTCTGATTGGTCGAGGCCGCCAGGCCTCGACCAATCAGAGACCGGCACAGCATCGACGTAGAAATCCCGCGTCTCTGATTGGTCGAGGCCGCCAGGCCTCGACCAATCAGCAACGGGCACAGCGACGATGTCATAAAGGACGTAGACATCTCACGTTTCTGATTCAGCGACGGGCACAGTATCGACGTAGATGTCATAATGGTTGCCATGGCGACGATGATGTCACAAAAGTTGCCTCGACCAATCAGCGACGGGCACAGTCTGCCGCGAATTCTGGAATCATCATTGTCCATATACTACGGGGACATGCATATTCTAGAATACCCGATGCGTTAGAATCCGGCCACAATCTAGTGTATGTATGTATATATATATTTTAACATTCCAAAAATTCCTGTGAAGCACATGAAGGGTTAATAAACTTCTTGAATGAGGTTTTGTGCACTTTGTGGGGTGCAGTTTTTAGAATGGTGTCACACTTAGGCTACGTTCACATTAGCGTTACGCTAATGTGCGTCGCTGTTGCGTCGGCGACGCAGCAGCGACGCGCCCCTATGTTTAACATAGGGGATGCGTGCGTTTTTTTGTAAGCGTTTTTCGACATGTGCGTCGTTTTCGACGCTAGCGTCGGACGCACGAAAATGCAACAAGTTGCATTTTTCGTGCGTCCGATTTCCGTCAAAAAACGACGCACGCGTCGCAAAACGCAGCGTTTTTGCGCGCGTTTTTGGTGCGTCGCGCGTTGCGTCGCCGTTGCGTCGCCGACGCACCGGCGCGCAACGCTAATGTGAACGTAGCCTAAGACGATGACCATCATATAGACCCCTTAAGGTGACTTCAAATGTGATTGTGGTCCCATTTAAAAAAAAAAATAAAAAAAATAAATAAAATGGTGTTGTAAAAATGAGAAATCGATGGTCAACTCAGAATCATCGGGATCTGTTGAAGCGTTCCAGAGTTAATACCTCATAAATGGACAGTGGTCATTAACATGCAAACCACCCTTAGGGGTAATATTAATTGCATTACTAATATCGAGCAGAATTACGTATGCTGACACCCTCCCCCCTATATATCGTTTGAACCCGAGTACTCCCCCTTCTGCATATAGTATGAGCCACCCCACGGCCCCTTATATACTGTAAGAGCCCCAAAGAGCCTCCCCCATATGCGGCATGAGCCCCACATGTCCTCCCCCATGCGCATCGTCAAAAAGTCATTGTGGGAACTTGACCTAAAACACACATTTTAACCGGGTTTTTCAGCTGGTGGAGTTTTCAATTAACAAAGTTAATTTTAATCAATAGATCTTTGAATAATAATAATTTCCACCCCTTAGTGACAGACACAAATTTGGTACTTAATGACCAATTTTTACAATTCTGACCACTGTCACTTTGAGGTTTTAACTCTGGAACACTTCAACGTATCCCACTCATTCTGAGACTGTTTTTTGTGACATTGTACTTCGTGTTAGTAGTAAAAAAAATTGCTCCATATAACTCAGAGAGTGGTGTCACACAAAATAGTTAAATACCATTTGCCACATGTCTACTTTTTATCCGCACAATTTTTGAACCATATTTTTTTTTTAAGTCGAAAAAATTTACAAATCCAATTTTTTAGGGACCACATCACATTTAAAGTGAGTTTGGGGGGTTAATATAACAGAAAATATCCAAAAGTTACACCATTCTAAAAAACTGCACCCCTCAAGGTGTGCAAAACCACGTTCAAGAAGTTTATTAACCCCTCAGGTGCTTCACGAGAACTAAAGCAATGTTCTTTATACAATATCAAGCATGTAAAGTTATCATTGTGTGTTTGTTTTTTTTGTTTATTCCTTCAGTTAGATTCGCCTACTTCAGCCTCTATTCAGCCTTACAGACGCCTAAACCCTCAGGAAATTTGCTATCAGAGAATCCAGAAAGCCCAGGAGCAAGCTGCACAACTGATTGCTCAACAAAAGGCATCTCTCTTGCCCAGTATTACTCAGGAAACGGATCCCATGAAAAGGATAGCAAAACTGTCTGGTTCTCTTTCTTCTATTATTTGTAAGTAATTAAATATGCACAATTTTAAAGAAAAAAATTATATAAATTGTCCGCAACTGTTGATAAATGCATACATTTTAGTTCATTTTGATGACAGAGGGATCTGGATATTTCATGGCTCTGGTAGCCAGAATAATCTTCATGTCTGTGACACGACATGTACTAATAAAAACTGAATGATTGAATTATAAACCTGGTACATTATCAAAATGTCACCTATTACTTTAATCACTTATTGTCACACATCATACCTCTAACATGGAGCCAGCACCCAAGAGTAACTGCTTAACAGATTAACCTCCTAAATATTGCTGTTAATTGGATTTGTAGCATTTAAATGGGTTATCACCCCAAAACCTGATTTCATCTTCTTGACCAGGCCAAATTCTTACAATTCTGACCACTGTCAGGGAATTAGGATGCAAGCTTAAATCAAGGACCTCTAAGGTGGTATTTTCTGAAATACTGCCTGTGCCACGAAGGAGAGGCAATGGGAGATTAGGGAGGTTAATAAGTGGCTCAAGAATTGGTTTAGTAAGGAGGGGTTTGGTTTCCTGCAGAACTGGGCCGACTTCTCAGTTTGCTACAGGTTATATGCTAGGGATGGACTGCACCTCAATAGTGAAGGTGCCGCTGTGCTGGGGGAGAAAATGGCGAGAAGGTTGGAGGAGTGTTTAAACTAGGGATTGGGGGGGAGGGTATTCATTTTATAGGAGGGGAAGATAGTGCAGATAGAGACCTGGGCACAAATAAGGAAGTTGGGGGTGGGGTTAGAACCGCTAATAATTTAAAAAATAATAGAGGTACGGAAAGATACATAAAGTGCATGTATACTAATGCCAGAAGCCTCGCCAACAAAATGGACGATTTAGAATTTTGTTGAGCATAATTATGAATAAAGGTTATTATTATGACATGGTGGGGATATCTGAAACATGGCTGGATGAGAGCCATGACTGGGCTGTTAACTTACAGGGCTATAGCCTGTTCAGAAATGACCGAACAGATAAGCGAGGGGGAGGGGTGTGTCTATATGTAAAATCGTCCTTAAAACCCATCCTGCGTGTTAATATAGGTGAATCCCTATATCCCTATGGAGTCTATGTGGGTGGAGTTAAGGGGAGGGGGAAAAAACAAGGACACTAAACTTCAGGAGGGCAAATTTCCAATGGATGAGAAATGATCTTGGTGCAATTAACTGGGGCGATATCCTGAAACATAAAAATACACAAAGAAAATGGGAGATGTTTATTAGCATCCTGGATAGGACCTGTGCACAGTATATACCTTATGGGAATAAACATGCTAGAAATGGGAGGAAACCAATATGGCTAAATAGAGCTGTAAGGGGCGCAATAAGGGACAAAAAGAAAGCATTTAGAGAATTAAAGGAAGTAGGTAGTGAGGAGGCATTAAATAAATACAGAAAATGAAATAAATTCTGTAAAAAGCAAATCAAGGCAGCAAAGATTGAGACAGAAGAACTCCTTGCCAGAGATAGTAAAAATAATCCCAAAATATTCTTTAACTACCTAAATAGTAAGAAACTAAAAAATGATAGTGTTGGCCCCCTTAAAAATAGTCTGGGTGAAATGGTGGAAAAGGATGAGGAAAAAGCCAATATGCTAAATGACTTTTTTTCAACAGTATTTACACAAGAAATTCCCATGGCAGACAATATGATCAGTGATAACAAAAATTCCCCATGAAATGTAACCTGCTTAACCCAAAATTGACAGATCTGCGGGCCCAGATGGGATACACCCCCGAGTACTACAGAAATTTAGTACAGTCATTGATAGACCATTATTTTTAAAGGGAACCTGTCACCCACTCAGGCGTTTGTAACTAAAAGAGCCAACTTGTGCAGCACTAATGCTGCATTCTGACAAGGTGGCTCTTTAGTTACAAATGCCTGCACACGTTGAAATAAACACTTATAAAATTTGCCCCCACATACCCTGAATCCGTCCGGGAGGCGGGACTTTCCTTTCTAATGAGACGCAGCACAGCCGTCACTCCGGGCCTGTGCTCGCCGGGCGCCACCTCCTCTTCCTGCATTATCATTCCCGGCGCCTGCTCTGTAAGTTTTTTTTCCGGGCATGCGCAGTTGTGCTGCCCTTCGTACTTACAGCGCAGGCGCCAGGAACTATAATGCAGGAAGAGGAGGTGGCGCGCACAAGCCAGGAGTGACGGCTGTGCTGCGTCTCATTAGAAAGGAAAGTCCCGCCTCCCGGATGGATTCGGGGTATGTGGGGGCAGATTTTATAAGTGTTTATTTCAGCGTGTGCAGGCATTTGAAACTAAAGAGCCACCTTGTCAGAATGCAGCATTAGTGCTGCACAAGAGACACAAGGTGGCTCTTTTAGTTACAAACGCCTGGGATGGGGGGGGGGGGGCAACAGGTTCCCTTTAATCTTTCAATATTCAATAATAACAGGGTCTGTACCAGAGGACTGGCGTATAGCAAATGTGGTGCCAATATTCAAAAAGGGGACGAAAACTAAACGTGGAAATTATAGGCCAGTAAGCTTAACCTCTACTGTGGGTAAAATCCTATGGGGCATTCTAAGGGATGCTATACTGTATCTGAAGAAGAATAACCTCATGACCCAATATCAGTTTCTGTCAAGAGGTAAGTTCCGGACTGGACCAAGGGAACGCAGTGGACGTAGTGTATGTGGACTTTTCAAAAGCTTTTGATACATAAAATGAGAACAATGGGGATAGGGGAAAATATGTGTAAGTGGGTTAAGAGCTGGATCAGGGATAGGAAACAAAGGGTGGTTATTAATGGAGCACTCTCGGACTGGGTCGCGGTTAGCAGTGGGGTACCACAGGGGTCAGTATTGGGCCCTCTTCTTTTTAACATATTTATTAATGACCTTGTAGGGGGCATACAGAGCCGAATTTCAATATTTGCAGATGACACTAAACTCTGCAGGGTAATCAATACAGAGGAGGACAATTTTATATTACAGGAGGATTTATGTAAACTAGAAGCTTGGGCTGATAAATGGCAAATGAGCTTTAATGGGGATAAATGTAAGGTCATGCACTTGGGTAGAAGTAATAAGATGTATAATTATGTGCTTAATTGTAAGACTATGTGCACACGTTCTGGATTTTTCGCGTTTTTTTTCAGCGGTTTTCCGCTGCAAAAACGCTTACATTAAGCATCCCATCAATTTAATGCATTCCACAATTTTTGTTCCCATGCTTTCACGGGAAAAAAACGCATCGTGGGAAAAAAACGCAGCATGTTCATTAATTTTGCGGATTTTTCGCAGATTTGCCGCTATATTATTGCATTGGGTATCTCCAGAAAAATCCGCAAAAAATGCGAGCGGATTTCCTGCAAAAGTAGTCTGCATTTGCTCAGGAAAATTCTGCAAACTTTCCTGAACGTGTGCACATAGCCTAAAACACTGGGCAAAATTGTCACTGAAAAAGACCTGGGTGGACGATAAACTCGCATTTAGTGGCCGGTGTCAGGCAGCTGCTACAAAGGCAAATAAGAGGCATAGATGCTCATGAGGAGAACATAATTTTACCTCTATACAAGTCACTAGTTCGACCACACTTAGAATACTGTGTACAGTTCTGGTCTCCGGTGTATAAGAAAGACATAGCTGAACTGGAGCGGGTGCAGAGAAGAGCGACCAAGGTTATTAGAGGACTGGGGGGTCTGCAATACCAAGATAGGTTATTACACTTGGGGCTATTTAGTTTGGAAAAATGAAGGCTTAGGGGCTTATTACAATGTATAAATATAGGAGGGTATGGTACAAAGACCTTTCTGATGATCTTTTTAATCATAGACCTGAGACAGGGACAAGGGGGCATTCTCTACGTCTGGAGGAAAGAAGGTTTAAGCATAATAACAGACGCGAGTTCTTTACTGTAAGAGCAGCGAGACTATGGAAGTCTCTGCCGTATGTTGTAATGAGTGATTCATTACTTAAATTTAAGAGGGGACTGGATGCCTTTCTTGAAAAGTACCGTATTTTTCGGACTAGAAGACGCACCGGACTATAAGAAGCACCCAGATTTTAGAGGTGGAAAATAGGGAAACACATATTTGAAGCAAAAAAGTGGTAAAATATTTAATAACATAAACATACTATTATATGTGTTGTTATTATATATAATAATATGCTATTATGTTGGAAGCTACGGGACCAGTGTGGTCGCTGTAAAGTACTATATGAAGACGCTGGAGGGTGAGTATAAGAATGGGGGCACAGGGCTTATATTTAAAGCACCACTCCAGCACTGAAAAATAACACTGGAGTGCTGCTTTGAGATCCCATTTGGAGAACTATAACTCCCAGCATGTCTTGCAGATCTTATGGCATGCTGGGAGTTATAGTTCACCACAGAAGTGGCAGAGTGCTTTATTGTGTGTTGTAGTAACTAACCTTTTAATTGTGGCAGCCAGCCACACTGGTGAGGTAAAATGCTGGAGCATCTCATCCCATGACACCACAGAACTCTCCCTGCCTCTCCACAGCACAGGAGTAAGCTTTCAGATTGTAGTTTGGTGTCTGCAGGACCTGTGATGACATCAGAAGAGGGAGGGCTCTGTGCTGCCATGTGATGCTCCAGCCCGCCCTCTTCATGACATCACACATGTCCTTGTGCTGGAGCACTCAGCATCCAGCACAGCCAGGCAGGTATGAAGCGATCTTGTCCCCTCCGGCCCCTGCTGCTGCCTCCTCCACCAGACACACAGATCTCCTCAGCTGCTGCAGGAATCCAGCTCTGGGGAAACCATGTGTGTCCCTGTGAAGGAGTATTCATTTGCTGCTCCTAACTCACTGCTCAGTTGACAGCTGACGGATTTTGCTGCGGATCCGCAGCATTTCCGCAGCTGCGGGTCCGCAGCAGTTTCCTATGCGTTTACAGTACAATGTAAACCTATGGGAAACACAATCTGCAGTGCATATGCTGCGGAAAAAAAACGCAGCGGTTTACATTCCTCAGCATGTCAATTCTTTGTGTGGAATCCGCATCAGTTTTACACCTGCTCCATAATAGAAAACCGCAGGTGTAAAACCGCTGTGGAATCCGCACAAAAACCGTGGTAAATCCACGGTAATTCCACAGGAAATCCGCAGGTAAAACGCAGTGCCTTTTACCTGCTGTTTTCACAAATCCGCTGCGGAAAAATCCGCAGACCTCAAGAATACGTGTGCACATACCCAATGTCTTCCTTCAACCTTAACAACTATGTTACTATGTATGTATGTTACTTTGAGGTAATACCTCTAAAATACTTCAACAGATCCTATAGATTGAGATTTTTTTGTGAGATATTGTACTTAATGCTAATGGTAAAATTTTTTCGATATAACTTGCATTTATTTGTTAAAATATTGGAAATTTGGTGATAATTTTTCCATTTTTTCAAACGTTTTCATTTTTATACTCTTTTAGCTCTGGTTTTCTGACTATGCACCAAAAAGTCATAATCTCTGCTGCATTTCCAGGGGTCCATCTGGCGTATGAGGACGTGGGACTATGGGTGAAAAAATTGATGGGCATGCAAATTTGCCTGGGCCATCATAAGACTTATTATTTCCTTGCTGAAAAAGAATTTGAAAGTTAATTTCAGTCAGACCTGTCAAATTGGATTCCTGACCTGCCCATGAAATGCGGAATAACGGGCTAATAATTTTCGGTGGGTGGAATCCATATGGGATCGATTGCTGAGGGGGTTGCCTGGGTCTTGGAGCGACTTGCTGGGGGTCCCTCCTCACTAGATGAGGAGGAGGAAGAACAAGAGGATTATGGGATCTTCCTTTCTTCCTGAATCCGTATCAGTAAATACTGAAACGGGGATTTGGGAACTGCTGCTGTGATCCCATATCAGTCACATAGCAGGCAGCACACAGCACAGGGAATGGCTGGAGACAGATCACAGGAGGATCGCACTGGCCCCCAATTATATTCTTTCTGAGGTATAGTAAAGATGTTGTGCACAGCGGTGATCGTCATTTTAGATTAATCCTTTTGATGCTGATTGGCCAGTAACTCTTTTTCAGAGCACCAATCACAGCATATCGCGCGTGTGTGTGTTTATATTTTTTCATACAATGTGTGCAGAATTATTAGGCACGTGAAAATGTTGACAATATTTTTATGCAGATTTCCCATCTCCAAGCTGTATAAACTTGAATGGTTATTGGATGAAGCAGATGAGGTGATATGTAATGAGGGTGGGTGCGGGTTAACCGCCAGAGCAGCTTTCGTTTTTCACTCCCCTTCTTTCTAGAGCCGTAAGGTTTTTTTTTTTAAATTTTCCGTCAATATGGCCATGTGAGGGCTTATTTTTGCAGGACAAGTTGTACTTTTGAACGACTCCATTGGTTCTACCATGTTGCGTAGCAGAAAATTTGAAAAAAATTCCAAGTGCGATGAAATTGCAAAAAAAGTGCAATCCCACACTTGTTTTTTGTTTGGCTTTTTTGCTAGTTTCTCCAAAATCCTAAAACTGACCTGCCGTTATGATTCTGCAGGTCATTATGAGTTCATAGACACCAAACATGTCTAGGTTCTCTTTTATCTAAGCAAGTAAGCGTGTGGAAAATTCCCTATAATGAGGCAGATGGAGACTCTTTGGGTGTTGTCTAGCCTGTGTTCTGGCAGTGTCTGCCTTTTTTAAGCAACTAAATTCGCGGACCACCGCAGTTGTGTGCACCTCCTGGGGAAAAAAAAAACCCAAAACACTGAACAGAGTAACTGCCTCATTATAGTGAATGGTTCCCTCTGGGGTTTTATTTGAATCCCGTCATTTGGCTATTTAGCTGTAAGTGCTCAGCATAGAGTTCAGAATAAATGTGTTCCCAATTATTTTGTAAAATGTTCCCAATAAAAGCTTTAACTAAATCCACACAAAAATCAAGTTTCCACTCAGGTCCGTCATCTGTCAGTGGAAATATAGGGGGCTTCCCCATTACTGGTAGTGCAAGGGCTCTGGAAAAGCTCAATGGCTCTCCCTCACTAAAAATAAACAAATTCCAGAAAATTCTGCACTTCCAAATCCAGATGCCCCTCCCTTCTGAGCCCCACAGTGTGCCTAAACCACACTTGGTGCCCATATGTTTGGTATTTCTGTAATGATGAGAGCCTACTTAATTTACAGGGTGCATTATGGTGACAATGTGTTATATAGAAAAAATAAGAATTACTGTAAATGGAACCTTCCCCCCCCCCCCCCCCAGGGCATTTTTAAGTAAATGAGCCACCTTCAGCAGCACTAAGGCTGCATTCTGTGAAGGTGGCTCTTATGTTTAGCATCCCTAGGAAATAATCACTTTTATAAATTTGGCGCCATATCTCTATTGAGTCGGGGGTCGGGGAGGTATGATTTGTCCCTGACTCAAGCACCTCGCAGCCGTCCATCATCCCACCCGGCGCCGCCTCCTGTCGTGATGTCACCGGCACCTTCGTGTAGCTGAGGCCCCAAATCCCGCCACGCAGTGTGTTGTAGTGTATTCACACTGCGGGTCTGGGAATGTGGCGCCTGCGCAGTGGAACGGGTAAATGTGCTTCCATGTAGAGTATTGTTGCATTCAGGAAAAAATGAACCTTAGTTTGTTATAAAAAAATTTCTCCTATTAGCCCTTAGAAAAATAAAATATTTGGGGCTAAAACAACATAGTAGTAGTAAAAATGTAATTTATTCTTCACCGCTCAATGGTATAAAATTCTGTGAGGCACATATGGTGTCAATATGATCACTGCACTCCTAGATGAATTCATTGGGGAGTGTGGTTGGTAAAATAAGTTCACATATGGGGGGCTTCTGTTGTTCTGGCACCTTGGGGGCTCTGCCAATGTAACATGGCACCATCCAACCATTCCAGCAAAATCTGAACTCCAATGTGGCGCTTCTTCCCTTCTAAGCTTTGCACTGTTCCTCAAAAGCAGTCACACACACACACACACACACACACACACACACACACACACACAGACACAGACACACACACACACACACATGAGGTTTCTGTTTACTCAGGGGTCTAGTTTGTGAAAATAAATAAATTGGTGCTAAAATGCCTCAAGATTTTTGTGATTGAAAATGTGATTTTATTTTTTTCACGGATCGGTGTTCTAAACTTCTGTGAAGCATCTGGGGGTTCAAGGTGCTCACCACACATCTAAATACATTCTTGAGGGGTCTAGTTTCCAAAATGGAGTCACTTGTGGGGGTTTCCATTGTTTAGGCACACCAGGGTCTTTCCAATCGGGACATAGCATCTGCTAATGATTTCAGCAAATTTTGCTTTTAAAAAGTCAAACAACCCTCCTTCCCTTCTGAGCCCTTCCGTGCATTCAAACAGTCGTTTTCTCCCTCATATGGGGTATTGAGGTACTCGGGGGGAAATTGCACAACAAATTTTGGGGTCCATTTTTTCCTGTAACACTTGCAAAAATCAAAACATTTGGTTCCAAAGTAAAAATGGTGGGGGTGGGGGGGAAATAAAATAAATTATATGTTCGTTCTTTTTTTTTCTCCCTCACGTTACAAAAATTCATGTGAAGCACTTGAAGGGTTAATAAACTTTTGAATGTATTTTTTTTAGCACCTTAAGAGGTGCAGCTCTTAGAATGGTGTCACTTTTGGGTATGTTGTCATATAGACCCCTCAAAGTCACTTCAAATGTAATGTGGTCCCTAAAAAATATATATAATTAAAAAAATTGTAAACTTTTGTTGAAAAAATGAGAAATCGCTGGTCAACTTTTAACCCTTATAACATGTTTCAAAAATTGTGCTGATGTAAAGTAAACCTGGGGAAAATTTTATTTATTAACTATTTTGTTAAATATATCTCTGATTTAAGGGCATGGGAATTCAATTTTTTTTTTTTTTTTTTTTTTACAAATAAATGCAAGTCATATCGAACAAATTTTTACCATGGACAAATTGACATAGACTGTCTGAGATAAATCATTGCAAATGGTGAAATTTCGCACTACAATTGACCATTATGTTTACATGGACTATTTATTACTCTATTTGTAGGTAACCCTTTATAATATTGGACTTGTGATTTTTGGATGGTGATATTTAACCATGACCTATCATTATGCACAGGTGAAAAAAATACACAGTTGGGTACTGGTGAAACTTGTAATGGCTCATCTGCAATAAAATTGAGAACACAATCTGGCATGGCTTCAAAGACTAGCTCTGTTACCTTAAAACGAAGATCACATGTACCTACCCTGCAGGTAAGTTGTTTTGTAATGAAAGCTGTGAAGACTCATTGTTAGTTTTCAACTTGGACTATGCCAAGATGCTAGTCTTGGCTATAAACCACAGGAGAATGAGCTGCTGCGAGCGCAGCATCAATGACTAACCGTGATGTAATCGAGGTTACCGCGTTCCCAGCCTGGCCAATGAACCGGGGTGACCTTCGCAAGCTTAGTGAGTTCACAGCAGTCCACCGTGAGAAATTTCTGTGACGGCAGCAGGCCGCTATTTTTAGACTGAAAGAGGCAATATCCATGACCCCTTACCAGCCTGAGAATGCCAGCCCCCAGCTGTCTGCTATAGCTTGGCTGGTTGTCAAAGATGGGGGTAATGCCATGCCATTTAAAAAAAAAAAAAAAAGCGTAGGGACTTTTCTGTTCTTGATAACCAGCCATACTAAAGCTGACAGCTGAGGATTGCAGCCTGCAACTGTCAGTTTTGCCTGGCTGGTTATCAAAAATACAGCGGCAACCCACACCATTTTTATCACATTTTTTTTTGTTTTAATCTATTTATTTATAGTGCAGGCGATGGCTGATGAATGCTCCCATCAGCCGCCGTCTGCCCTCTCTGTAGTACTTCCATCAGACGACACCTCTATGACCGGAGGTAAACTTTTTACCTCCAGTCACAGCTGCAGGCTCGTGCTGTGAACTGACAGTGTGGGGAGCTGCAGCTCTCTGACCAGTGGTAATCTGATCAGAGCCGCTGTAGTTTCTCATGGTGCCGAACCTAAACGGTAACATAGACTTCCTGGAGAAGTCCGTGTTCAGGGTCCGTGCCCGAATAATAGGTGTTTGGTAAGGACCCCAAACTGTTCGGGTACACCCATCTCTACGCTTTGTTGCTAATTTCATGAAAATATATTCTGTTCTTGACATGTATTTTCATATACGTCACCCAGAAAAGCTTTTACACTTATGGTACTTTTTTTGTGTCTCTATATATACTGCAGTGAGTAATAATTATTTACCAACAGCATCATAAATTTAGAACAAAGTGCTTGTATATAATATACAGTACCAGTCAAACGTGCGGACACACCTGTTCATGCAGTGGTTCATTGTTCTTAGTGGAATATGCACATTGTAGAATAAGACTGAAGGCAGCAAAACTCTGACATAAGTATGGAAACCAGGAGTAAAAAAACACATGTGAAGCAAACTAGTGTGTTTTAAACCTTAGATTTCATAGAATGTTAGAGTTGTAAGGGACCTCCAGGGTTATCGTGTCCAACCCTCTGCTCAATGTAGGATTCACTAAACCATCTTGGACAGATGTCTGTCCAGCCTCTGTGTGAAGACTTCCATTGAAGGAGAACTCGCCACCTCTTGTGGCAGCCTGTTCCACTTATTGATCATCTTTACTGTCAGTTTTATCTAATCTGGATCTTTTCCCTTTCAGTTTCATTCCATTGCTTCTAGTGTTTCCATGTGCAAATGAGAATAAGGATCATCAATCTACACTGTGACATCCCTTCAGATATTTGTAGGCAGCTATTTTCTCCTCTTATCCTTTTTTTTGCAAGCGAAACATTCCCAGATCCTTTAACCGTTTCTTGTACGACAGTCCATCCCGGTAGCTCTTCTCTGAAGTTGCTCCAGTTTTTTATGTCTTTATTTTAAAATGTAGTGCCCAGAACTCGACACAGTTTTCCAGATAAGGTCTGACCAAGGCAGAGTAAAAGGGCTTAATTACTTCATGTGATCTATACTTCTCTCACTAAATCCCATAACTGTTTGCCTTTTTTACAGCTGCACTGTTAACTTATGTGCAGTCTGTGATCTATTAATGAAGTCTTTTTCACACGTGCTGTTGCTTAGTTCTATTCCTCCCATTCTGTAGATGTACCGTATTTTTCAGACTATAAGACGCACTTAGGTTTTAGAGGAGGAAAAAAAATTGAAGCAAAAAATGTGGTCAATTTTGTACTAATATCCCCTTATCCTGATATATACAGTGAGGAAAAAATTATTTTAGTCAGCTACCAATTGTGCAAATTCTCCCACTTAAAAAGATGAGACCTGTAATTGACATCATAGGTGGACCACAACTATGAGAGTCAAAATGAGAAAACAAATCCAGAAAATCACCTTGTTTGACTCGGCAAGATTTATTTTGCAAATTATGGTGGAAAATAAGTATTTGGTCACCTAAAAACATGCAAGATTTCTGGCTCTCACAGACCTGTAATTTCTTCTTTAGGAGGCTCCTCTGCCCTCCATTCATTACCTGTAGTAATGGCACCTGTTTGAACTTATCAGTATAAAAGACACCTGTCCATAACCTCAGTCACACTCCAGACTCCACTATTATGAAGACCACAGAGCTCTTGAAGGAGACCACAAACAAAATTGTAGCCCTGCACCAGGCTGAGATGACTGAATAATAAGAAAATGGAAGACATACAAGACCACCAATAATCTCCCTCGATCTGGTGCTCCACGCAAGATCTCACCCAGTGGGGTCAGAATGATCACAAGAACATTGAGCAAAAATCCCAGAACCACACGCGGTGACCTAGTGAATGACCTGCATAGAGCTGGGACCACAGTAACAAAGTCTACCATCAGTAACACACTACGCCACGAGGGACTCGGGTCCTGCAGTGCCAGACGTGTCCCCCTGCAGTACATGTCCGGGCCCGTCTGAAGTTTGCTAGAGACCATTTGGATTATCCAGAAGAGTATTGCGAGAATCTCATATGGTCTGACAAAACCAAAGTAGAACTGTTTGGTAGAAACAAAACTTGTTGTGTTTGTAGGAGACAGAATGCAGAGTTGCATTCAAAGAACACCATACCTACTGTGAAACTTGGGGGTGGCAACATCATGCTTTGGGGTTGTTTCTCTGCAAAGGGACCAGGACGACTGATCTGTATACATGAACGAATGATTGGGGCCATGTATTGTGAGATTGAGTGCAAACCTCCTTCCTTCAGCAAGGGCATTGAAGATAAATTGTGGTTGGATCTTTCAGCATGATAATGATCCCAAGCACACCGCCAAGGCAATGAAGGAATGGCTTCGTAAGAAGCATATGAAGGTCCTGGAATGGCCTAGCCAATCTCAAGATCTCAACCCCATAGAAAGCCTGTGGAGAGATGTGAAAGTCTGTGTTGCCCAGCGACATGCCCGAAACATCACTGCTCTAGAGGAGATCTGCATGGAGAAATGGGCCAACATACCACCGACAGTGTGTGCCAACCTTGTAAAGACTTAGACGTTTGACCTCTGTCATTGCCAACAAACTATATATAACAAAATATTGAGATTAACTTTTGTTAAAGGGAACCTGTCACCAGGTTTGGCCGATATAAATGCGGGCACCACCTTTCAGTGCATTCTATAATGCTGTAGATAAGCCACTGATCTGAAATGAAAGATAAGACAAATACATTTTATTATACTCACCCCGGAAGGGGGGGGGGGGGAGCATGCTGCCTATTTTGCCGCAATGTGATTCCACCGCGGAAAAATATGCAGCATTAGCACAGCATTTTGGAATCCCATTGAATTCAATGGGCTGTGTTGTGTATGTGTTTTTGCGTCGAAAAAACGCGGCAAAAACGAATACAATCTGCAGCGTGTTAGAGGCACTCAAACGAATGCCAAAAGAAACTCTATTGAAACCTTCACAAAATGTTATAAGTCAAATGGCCCCTTTACAGCTTTCTTTTTTTTACAGTCTGCAGCCTTGAAGAGACCTGTCCTACCTACTGAATTTGGTGCAAAAGTGCCTACCACTATTAGACAGCGTTATCTGAACTTATTTATTGATGAGTGCCTAAAGTTCTGTCAGCTACAAGAAGAAGCGTTTAACAAGGTAAGGTAAATATTAGAACTTCTTTTTAAATTGTTGACCATTTAGTGTCTTACCCCTTCAAACTGTTTTTTTTTTTTCTTTTAATTAAAAACATTTTTTTTGTGCATCTTGCTTCATGTTTTAAAGGCACCAATTTTTGGTACGTGTAATTTTATTGATTAACTTTCATAAACTCTGGATGGATGGAAATGGAAAGTTAGCACGAAAATCGTCACTTTTCATTAATTTGACGGGCGCCGCACCCCCTTCCTGCCCTGGCTCCGCTCCTTCTCATCTCCGCCCATTTTGGTTGAGCTGCTTCAAAGTAGCTGGAAAACGATAAGTTGCAAAACTTTTGTACAAACCCCCACCCCCTCTTCCCGTGAGTGCTGTTTTCTGGTGAAAACACTTAGCCATCAACCCACAGCATAATGGGTGGATATATGATATTATTTTTACATGCACATTCTCTCTTTGTAGTTGTTTTTTAATTTTTATTATTAATACACAAAAAAATGGCATAGTACTTCCCATATTCTATTACATTGTCCAGATGTGTCAGGGTCCCAGAATTCCAAGCTGCAGAAGTTCACGCCGTACGCAACCTCTTGTGCGGTACCATCAGCGGAACACCGTCACCAACACGCCACCGCCGGGATCAGCTGAATGATTCACTGACCGCCGCCATCTTTGTACAGGAGGAGCGCATGCGCAGTTTTAATGTGACCGCTGCTATCTGTCGGCACAAACATGGCGGCGGTCTGATTTACTGCGCCTGCGCGAATTCCACGCAGGTGAAGTAAATCATTCGGCTGATCCCGTCGACAGATGCGTGACGTGTCTACAGGCAGAGGAATCCGGTCACATTAAGACTTCTTTTACACTTACCATGGTTTTGTGTCCCACTTCTCCGGCCCCAATAGATTTCTATGGGGCCGCAAAAACGGGCCACAATAATTCCACAGAGCGCTGTACGCCGTATGGCCGTGAGGACCGTATTTACAGCGGTGAAAAAATATTGAGCCTGCTCAATATTTTTCACGGCTTACGGACACTGCTCCCATTGTAAATCAATGGGGCCGCAAAAACAACGGAAGGTTGTTTTTGCGGTGCACTGTGACTTCCGGTTTTGTGGACTGCCGGTTTTTGTTTTTTTTTTTCCCCAATACTTTTGCCATAGTATTGGAAACCAGAAAAACTGCAATCTGCAAGTTTTTTGCGATCCGTTATTGCGGCAGATTGTGAAAATTGCGGCAATGCGGCCTGCAATAACGGGCTGCAAAAAACTCTGTAAGTCTAAAATAAGCCTTAAGGGGTTTTCCCACAAATGAAAATTCATTTAAAAAATTGTCATATGGGGTACACAGGTAAAAAAAGAGATGACATGAGAGGAGAAGATAGCAGATAGGGGAGAGAGAAAGCGTATAGGAGTGAGACAGCTCAAATGGGACAGCACATGAGGGGAGAGCACAGGAAGGAGAAAGACAGCAGACAAGGTGAATAGCACATGGGGTAGACAGGTGAAAGAAGAGAGCACAGACGGGAGAAGTCAGCACATGGGGAAAGTGAGAGTGGATAGGTGGGGAAGCACATGGGGGGAGAGATTCTCAACGCTGCAAAGCCTGCCCCATTCGTGACATTACCGCCTTCCCGACGCAATAGCATCTGGCCTCCATCTAGTATAAATATAAATGGATAAAACACAAAAAAAAATAAATTGTGCTTGGATTAAGTGGGTATACATGCAGCACATAAACGCATGTTCACATTGGCCATAAAGCATACAAAACCTACTAGAAACAAAATGAGCAAAAACCCTGCTGTAACTAGATACGGTAAGTAAAAAGCAAAAGTGCGTTTAAATAACTCGGGGGTTTTTAGTAATACTGTTTTTTATCAAAAATAGCATAAAAGCCATCCTACCGTCGACAAGGTGACCCTGATTTATATACATATAGATAGATGTATAAATAAAAACTTCAGACCCAAATCCACCAAGTGGCACAAATTGCAAAAGGAAGGGGCAACAAATATTGCAATTTTATATAGTAGAATTGCTCACGCTGAGTGCCGGAGCGTTGGAACGGTGCTACTAATCGAAGTTCCCTCACCCTAGTAATGTGCATACCAGCCGCTGTATTCATCTTTTCCCAGCGCCGTTCCGGTCCCATGCCACCATATTGTGATCGCAACTTCAGACTGACTGTATGTCAGAGCTAAAGGTCACAACTCCATGCAAGACTGAAAGCCTCGTTCTGGCTCTCATAGACTTGCATTGAGTTGTGACTTCCGGGTCGGCCAGCAAACAATGGAGCGATCGAGCAGATCACAACCAGCAGAAGGCGACGATAGCAGATGAAGACGGTGGCTGGTAAATATATGACTAGGGTTAGGGACCTTAGATTAGTAATGCCACTACAGCACTGCAATAAAAAACCATTGGGGTGGTGCTGTAACAGTCACCATGCAGATTCAATAACTGAATATAGTTTTCGGAAATAACAATTTGTCATCTGCCACGCATTAATTTTGCCTGTTTTCACCTTCACGACCAGGCCAAATTTTTAAATTCTGACTAGTATCACGCATATGATAATAACTTCTGGAAAACTTCAATATATCTGTGATTCTGAGATTTATTTTTTTTGTGACATTGTACTTTTATATTTGTGGTAAATTTTGACAAGTATTTTTTAAAATGTTCAATTTTTGTGCCCTTAAAACAGTCATGCCACTCAAAATAGTTAATAAATAATATATAACACACGTCTAGATTACATAAATATCATTCTAGAAAAAAAAAAAATTAACTCTTAACCCCTCTACCCCCAAGGGGTGGTTTGCACGTTAATGACAGGGCCAATTTTTACAATTGACCACTGTCCCTTTGAGGTTATAACTCTGGAACGCTTCAACGGGTCCCAGTGATTCTGACATTAATTTTCCACACAAAATACTTAATAAGTAACATTTCCCACATGTCTACTTTACATCAGCACAATTTTGGTACCAAAATCTTTTTTTTGTTAGGGAGTTAAAAGGGTTAATAGATGACCAGCGACTTCTCATTTTTACGACACTTTTTTTTTTTTTTTTAAAGTCGCTTTGAGGGGTCTATATGATAGAAAATACCCAAAAGTGACACCATTCTAAAAACTGCACCCCTCAAGGTGTTCAACCAAATGCAAGAAGTTTATTAACCCTTCAGGTGCTTCATAGGAATTTTTGGATGGTTTAAAAAAAAAAATAATAATAATAAAAAAAATTAACATTTAACTTTTTTTTCCACCAAAAAATTACTTCAGATCCAATTATTTTTATTTTCCCAAGGTTAACCGGAGAAATTGGACCCCAAAGGTTGTGCAATTTGTCCTGAGTACGCTGATACCCCATATGTGGGGGTAAACCACTGTTTGGGTGCATGGCAGAGCTCGGAAGGGAAGGAGCGCCGTTTGACTTTTTCAACACAAAATTGGCTGGAATTCAGATCAGACGCCATGTGGCGTTTGGAGAGCCCCTGATGTGCCTAAACATTGGAAACCCCACACAAGTGACCCCATTTTGGAAATTAGACCCCCAAGGAACTTATCTAGATGTGTGGTGAGCACTTTAAACCCCCAAGTGCTTCACAGAAATTTATAACGTAGGGCTGTAAAAATAAAAAATCATTTTTCCCACAAAAATGATCTTTTTGCCCCAATTTATTTTCCCAAGGGTAACAGGAGAAATTGGACCCGAGTTATTGAGCAATTTGTCCTGAGTACACTGATACCCCATATGTGGGGGTAAACCACTGTTTGGGCACATGGCAGAGCTCAGAAGGGAAGGAGCGCCAGATTTTACTGTTATGGTTTGCAGGTGCCATTACCTACTGGGAGAGCCCATGAGGTGCCAAAACAGCAGAACCCCCATAAGTGACCCCATTTTATGAATTACACCTCTCAAGGAATTCATCTAGGGGTGCAGTGATCATATTGACACCATGGGTGTCTCACAGAATTTTATACCATTGGGCAGCCATGCGGAACGACTCGGGAGGAACGAGCGCTATTTGCCTATTCAAGTGAATGGGTCTGTGCCCATGGCAGTGTGTTTTCACCGATCGTGTGTCCATGGGCAAAACATGGTGACATGTCCGTTTTTTGTGGTTTTTTTTTTTATGTCCGCATGGGCCACAAAACATTCAGCACACGTGAATACGCATAACATACATGGATGTCATCCATGTGACACGCATCGGTGTCGGGGAAGAAGCGTTACAGTAGTCACTGTTCCCCGGGGTGGGTGCTGAACACTGCTCTTATCATTCTCCCCTGCTCTGCCAGCGATCGGCACAAGCAGGGGAGAATGATGAGAGCCGTGTTCAGCGCCGGGGAACAGCGCTTAATGTAACGCTTCTTCCTTGGCTCCCGTCCTTGTGATACTGATGCAGCACACATATGCCGCAAGTATTACACACATGGACACTGACCTCTCCGGTAACGGAAATATCAGGACGTGTTAAAGAGGACTTATAGCGGGTTTTTATGTTTGGCTTCTGTAACACGCCAAAAAGATGCTTTTTATTTAAAAAAAATTGTTTTTGCATCACCACACTTTGAGAGCTATAATTTTTTCATACTGTGGCCCACAGAGTCACGTGAGGTCTTGGTTTTTGCGGGACGAGTTGACGTTTTTCTTGGTACCATTTTCAGGCACATTACATTTTTTGATCGCTTTTTATTCCGATTTTTGTGAGGCAGAATGAACAAAAACCAGCAATTCATGAATTTCTTTTGGGGGGGCGTTTATACCGTGTCGCGTGTGGTAAAATTGATAAAGCAGTTTTATTCTTTGGGTCACTAAGATTACAGCGATACCTCATTTATATAATTTTTTTTTATTTTTTTCCGCTTTTATACAATAAAAACTATTTTATATATATAAAAAAAATATATATTTTTCCATCGCTTTACTCTTACAGCTATAACTTTTTTATTTTTCCGGTGATGGAGCTGTATGGCAGCTTGTTTTTTGCGGGACAAGATGATGTTTTCAGCGGTACCATGGTTTATTTATATCAGTGTTTTTGATTGCGTGGTGTTCCACTTTTTGTTCCTGCGGTATGATGATAAAGCATTCTCTTTTGCCTTGTTTTTTTTTTTTCCTTTAATGGTGTTCACTAAAGTGATTAACTAGTGGGACAGTTTTATAGGCTGGGTCATTACGGTCGCGACAATACTAAATATGTGTACTTTTATTGTTTAGATTTTTTTAATTTAAGTATTTATTGATGGAATAAATATTGATTTTTTTTTTTTTTTTTTTTATTAATTTTTTTGTTTTACAATTTAAATTTTTTTTAAAATTTTATTCTAACTTTTACACGGTGTCCCACTATGGGACACTCATTTTGTGCAGGCTGATCACTTATATGGCATGCACATCTGCATGCCATGTAAGCTGTCAGCGCTGCGCTCTGTGCACATTGGCACAGAGACTTCCTGACACGCACTGCGCATGACAGGAAGTCTCTCAGCTCTGGTAACCCGGATGTCATCATGACAACATCGGGTTACCATGGGAGCGATCAGGGTCTCCGATCCAAAGACAGAGGGGTTGTCAACCCCTCTGCCGGCTACAGAACACTGCGATCATGTTTCAGCGCAGTGTTCTGGGGGTTAAAGTGCGGCCGCGATCAGCCATGCTCCCCCTGGAGCGCGGCTGACCGCATTTGACATACTATTCCATTCATGGGAATGAAGTCCCAGGTCACATGGACGGAATAGTATGTCTAATGGCAGAAAGGGGTTAACATCTAATAAAATGAATACATTTAGAAAAAAAATTTCAATGAAAATTTCCCAAATCTATATTTTTAGAGATCCATTTAGTTTTGAAGTGACTTTAACCCCTTAACGACCACCGATACACCTTTTAACGGCGGTAGTTAAGGGTACTTAAACCACAGCGCTGAAAAAATGTACAGCGCCCTCCCAGAGTCGGATTTTCTCCAGGGTCTCGACTGCCGAGACCCCAGAGAACATGATTCGGGTCGGTTTTTACCGACCCCTGGGTTGGGATCGCCGTTATTAACCATATAACGGCGACTGCAAAAAAAAAAGCGTGATTTGCCTTTTCATGTCTCTGTCCTCTGATGTGATCGCACATCAGAGGACAGAGAAATAGGGTCCCCGTGTCTCCCGGTGTCCCTGGGTCCCCTTGCTTCACCCCATGGACGCTGGCGTCTTCTTCCGGTAACTGCTTCACCCCATGGCCTTCTTCCGGTAAGAGAATGGCAGGCCGGGCACATGCTCAGTGTGCCTGCCGAGATCTGCCGCCCGCACCTGGCAATGGTTCATTTTGGTCACTGTGACCAATAGGTCATAAGGGTCTACAATTTACCTAATGTAAAGTGTGTCACAAAATTCTTGTTTTTTTTGCAGGCTCTAGAAGAGGAAAAAATGGTGTACAGCCGAAGCAGCAGTCGTAACATTTATCTTAATGTGGCAGTCAACACGCTGAAGAAACTCAGAAGCCAAGGATCAGAGAAAAAAACTGCATTTCCCAGTGCGTAAACACATTTTCTTTAAAGGGGGAGTCACACATAACGATATCGTTGCAACGTCACGCTTTTGGTGATGTAGCAACGATCCCGCTAACGATCTCGTTATGTGTGACAGCGACCAACGATCAGGCCCCTGCTGGGAGATCGTTGGTCGTTGGGGAATGATCAGGACCATTTTTTGGTCGCTGATCACCCACTGTCATCGCTGGATCAGCGTGTGTGATGCCGATCCAGCGATGTGTTCACTTGTAACCAGGGTAAATATCGGGTTACTAAGCGCAGGGCCGCGCTTAGTAACCCGATATTTACCCTGGTTACCATTGTAAAAGTAAAAAAAAAACAAAAAAAAAACAGTACATACTCACATTCAGATGTCTGTCACGTCCCCCGGCGTCCACAGGGTTAAAACTGCTTTCGGCAGGAGCACTGACGTCACCGCTGTTACTGCCGGCGCTGACACAGTCAGTGCAGGGAAGCTCTCGGCAGCAGCGCGTGCATTAGCAGCGCTCTTGCAGAAAGCAGTTTTAGCCCTGTGGACGCCGGCGGGGGACGTCACAGACATCAGAATGTGAGTATGTAGTGTTTTTTTTTTTTTTTTTACTTTTACAATGGTAACCAGGGTAAATATCGGGTTACTAAGCGCGGCCCTGCACTTAGTAACCCGATGTTTACCCTGGTTACCCGGGTACTGCAGGGGGACCTTGGCATAGTTGAAACTGTCTTCAACGATGCTGAAGTCTTTCTCCTGATCGTTGGTCGCTGGAGAGAGCTGTCTGTGTGACCGCTCCCCAGCGACCACACAACGACTACCAACGATCACGGCCAGGTCGTATTGCTGGTCGTGATCGTTGGTAAGTCGTTTAGTGTGACTAAAGCTTAAGAGTATGTTAAGGTTGTAATGGAATTTTTTATTTATTTTACCTTCCAGTAAAAACTTAACTTTACTTTGAAGTCCTGTTGAAAGGAGATATTATCATACTTTTATACTTTTATGTAAAAAGCATGGAATTCAAGGGAAGCCAACATCAAAAATGAACTATTGTTTAAAGTGAGCCCATCACTAAATTTTTAATTATTTAATTTAAAAATGGAGGGTAATAACATTAATCATTTGACAATTACATTCTAAACAAAGCATATACCAAGTGGGAGATGAACTCCCTTCCTTGGCAGGAGCCTCTCATTCTACTGAGCCGAAATCAGCAGAAGTTGCCTCCCGGGAGGGGACTTCCCACTTTCCCCTGCTCTTCTGATATCCCTCTCCCATGATGCAGTGCAGCAAGGAAGGTGAGCAGCTGTCTTCAGGTCTGTTCACTGCCCAGGCACTGTGGCTGATGCTGCATGTGCTCAGTGTTGCTGACATGTATGTGAAGGGTAAGCAGTGCTGCTCCAGATGCAGAGCAGGGTCACTGTGCAACTATTGTCCTGGTGAATCAGCAATACCCTAGCGACCCTGCTCTGCAGCTGCTTGGTAGATCAATCAGGGGGAAGCTTTGTGTCTATACAGGATCTGGACTGCTGCCCTTGCATTTTTTCCTTCCACCTCTCTCTTCTGTAAAGCCCCGCTCTGATGTCCTTGCTGTGGCTTCTATTTTTAAGACACATTTAACACAAGAAAACTGATTAAAGTAATAGGTAATTTGGTCTACTAGACACAGTATAATCCACCCACCCAGTACACTGACGAATTAGTAGCCCCAACCGGTTTGATAGCCCCAACACTGTATAATGGACCCCACACTGTACAAAGACCCCACTTTAGCTCCCACACTGTATGATGGCCCCCTCACTGTATGATGGCCTCCTAAATAGCCTCCATATAGTATAATGCACCCCATAGTCCTTCATATAGTATAATGAACTCCCCATATGCCTCTATATAGTATAATGCACTCCCTGTAGGCCTCTATGGAGTATATTGCACTGCCTGTAAACCTCCGTTTAGTATAATGCACTCCCGTAGGCCTCTATGTAATATAATGCACTCTCTGTAGGCCTCTCCATAGTATAATGCACTCCCCGTAGACCTCTCTATAATATAATGCACTCTCTGTAGGCCTCTCCATAGTATAATGCACTCCCCGTAGACCTCTCTATAATATAATGCGCTCTGTAGGCTTCTCTGTAGTATGATGTACTCTCTGCAGGCCTATCTATAGTATAATGCTCTCCAAAGAAATGCCACCCCACATGATTACTGACCCACTGCCAATCCGGTCATGCTGAAGGATGTTGCAAGCAGCAGATTGCTCTCCATGGCATCTCCAGACTCTGTCATGTCTGTCACGTGCTCAGTGTGAATCTGCTTTCATCTGTGAAGAGCACAGGGCGCCAGTGGCGAATTTGACAATCCTGGTGTTCTGTGGCAAATGCCAAGCCTCCTGCATGGTGTTGGGCTGTGAGCACAACCCCCATCTGTGGGCATCGGGCACTCAGAAACCTACTCCATGAGGATGGTCTAAGCGTTTGTGCAGACACATGCACATTTTTGGCCTGCTGGAGGTCATTTTTCAGGGCTCTGGCAGTGCTCCTCCTGTTCCTCCTTGCACAAAGGCTGAGGTAGCGGTCCTGCTGCTGGGTTGTTGCCCTCCTACGGCCCCCTCCACGTCTCCTGGTAGCGCCTCCAGCCTCTGGACACTAGGCTGACACACATCAAACCATCTTGCTGCGCTACCTGAGCCACTTGTGTGGGTTTTAGAGTCCGTCTCATGCTACCACGAGTATGAAAGCACAGCCAGCATTCAAAAGTGACCAAAACATCAGCCAGAAGGCATTGGTACTGAGATGTGGTCTGTGGTCCCCACCTGCAGAACCACTCCTTTATTGAGTGATTATTGATAATTACCAATAATTTCCATCTGTTGTCTATTTCACTTGCACAACAGCATGTGAAATTGATTGTCAAACAGTGTTGCTTCCTTAAGGTACCGTCACACTTAGCGACGCTGCAGCGATACCGACAACGATCCGGATCGCTGCAGCGTCGCTGTTTGGTCGCTGGAGAGCTGTCACACAGACAGCTCTCCAGCGACCAACGATGCCGGTAACCAGGGTAAACATCGGGTAACTAAGCGCAGGGCCGCGCTTAGTAACCCGATGTTTACCCTGGTTACCATCCTAAAAGTAAAAAAAACAAACAGTACATACTTACCTACAGCCGTCTGTCCTCCAGCGCTGTGCTCTGCACTCCTCCTGTACTGTCTGTGTGAGCACAGCGGCCGGAAAGCAGAGCGGTGACGTCACCGCTCTGCTTTCCGGCTGACCGACGCTCACAGCCAGTACAGGAGGAGAGCAGAGCACAGCGCTGGAGGACAGACGGCTGTAGGTAAGTATGTAGTGTTTGTTTTTTTTACTTTTAGGATGGTAACCAGGGTAAACATAGGGTTACTAAGCGCGGCCCTGCGCTTAGATACCCGATGTTTACCCTGGTTACCAGTGAAGACATCGCTGAATCGGTGTCACACACGCCGATTCAGCGATGTCTGCGGGGAGTCCAGCGACCAAATAAAGTTCTGGACTTTCTTCCCCGACCAGCGACAGCACAGCAAGGGCCTGATCGCTGCTGCCTGTCACACTGGACGATATCGCTAGGGAGGACGCTGCAACGTCACGGATCGCTAGCGATATCGTCTAGTATGACGGTACCTTAAGAGGACAGTTTGATTTCACAGAAGTTTGATTTACCGTACTTGGAATTATATTCTGTTTCCCTTAAAGTGTTCCCTTCATTTTTTTTGAGCAGTGTATATACTGACTGTGTGGATACATTGTATGAAGTACAGGTGATGTACCTTTGTTTTATCTTGTTGTCCGCCTTAATTCTGTATCTAGGTACAGTTGTATCTGGTCACATGTAGTTTTTTCTTATTTCTAGTGATGTCGTCATATTATGTTTTGGGATTATTTGTCAAATTTGCTTTTTTTTTTGCAGCTCCTAAATGCTTTCTAGAGTGTGTTCAGACCTCCATTGCATGCCTGGACATATTCATTGTGTCCATGTCTGCAGAACCTCTTCCTTTACATCGTTGAGAAGATATAAATGCTTAGCTTCTTTGGCAGTGGCTATCACTCTGGAATTTTACAGTGAGACACTTGGCTGTTATGCACCTTAGAAATAACAATCCTCTTTCTTGACTGGGAGCATATAACATGTGTTACTGGTCTGGCTACCTTCTGTCTGTTTGTACAGTGGCACATGAGGACTCCATGTCCTATACTGCATTTATTCAACATCCATCAGCAAGATAGAATGTTTCCTTGTTATTTACGTCAGGTTCTGAGAAAAATCTTCTATCACTATTCATGTGACTCATTGCTCCAAAGTCAATGCACCAACCTTTTAATGTCTATTTGCCACTTTTAATTGTGGAATTCCCATGGATCAGAGATTGTTTTCTTTCACCTTTCCTTGGACCCTTTTGGAAATTTTCTCGAGTTCTCCCCAAACAATCTTTTTTTTTTTTTTTTAAACTCTCTTCTATTTGTTGCATTTGAAATATACCGTACCCTGGTTTCTTTCTTGTGTAACCCTGTATCTTTTACAAGAAGATCATTTCTAATGTCACCTTCAATGGAGTTGTGCACAGATTCCTTGCTCGTCTGGCATCCATCCACTAGCCTGGATTTCTCAAGTCGCCCTACATCACAGGAGGTTACTCCCCGCTCTAATAGAGACAGGGAACAGAGGTCAAACAGCCCACCCCTCTTCCTCTCTGCACTGTTTTTCCTGTCTTTTTGGGGCATGCAGAGGTCATCCTGAGGTGCTCCTGTGGCCGGCAACAGGCACTATCCTACATAGAAGAAAATCCAGCTCACCACCTACAATTCCACACTTCTGGAGCACGGATAGCACCTAGGCAGGATGCAACATCCAATGGAGAAAGCCAAGGAATCCAGCTGACAGATTACATCCAGAAAGTGAATTTTATTATCCAAGGTACATGAAGCAAAGATTAAAATTGAGTTTTCACAAAAAAGAGAATACAGGCATCTTTTGATGTGTTTCGAGCGACATGCGCTCTTTGTCAAGACTATCCTACATACCGTTAGGCCGGGCTGCTGAGGATGATTACTTCGGATTTCCCCCTCTGGTAGCTGCGCCTGTGTCCTCTGGACACGGCACCTCACCGCTCTTCCTGTTCTCCTGGGTAAAGCACAGCGGTTGTGAGCCGGAGGCCTGCCAGAGCTCCCCGGCTCTCTTCCTCCCCTCTCTAAATCCAGCGTGTGAATACCGGAATTGACAGCAGACATGGTCGCAGGTCCTCCAGCGTCCCTTCCGGTTGTGTTCCACTCTGAATACAACTCGCACATGTATCTTTTCAGGGTTATGGCAGCCTTATTACTTTATGCAAGAGTCTTTCCCTTGCTAGAGCTTATTAGACCACAGGGAGGAGAATCGTCCAATCAGATGCTGTGCAAGAGACCTGGCACCTGGTCGTAAGGCGCCCGGACTGAAGACTCCATTATGTAGGATCTTTCCTATAATGGATGTTGGTCGATTGTCTCTCACTCCATCTGCAGAACCCATTGCTATCCCACTAAGTAAATGATATGGTAGGTCTCTATTTTTGAGCAGGATTTATTTAGATACTTGCTTGGCTCACTACTCTCCTCTTTCTGGGAGACAAGGATCCTGTTCCCATCTGTGTCAAAAAAATTGCCATCTTTCCATAAAAAATATCTGTCAAAGCCACACACATAAAATTGAAAAAGATGAACATCCGTCCTTGATGCAGGAATGAAGTGGGATTGTCTGCTAGACAGTTCAGTTAAGGTTGATCGAATAGCTTCAGATAAGAGCTTATCCGAACAGCTATAGTGCTTGCCGAATAGCGGCCTCGGCAAAGTGGATACCTGGAGCGCTCCGGATAATTAGCTGTTAGGCTCCGCAGCTGCATGTATCACGGCTGTGTGACAGTCACAACACATGCATGGAGAGACTGTTTGTTGTGATTGTCACACAACCGCGACACATGCAGCTGTGGCACCGAACAGCTGATTATCGGGAGCGCTCCAGGTATCTGGGTTCCCGAGGCAGCTATTCAGGAAGCGCTATAGCTATTCAGATAAGACGTTATCCAAAGCTATTTGATCATCCCCAAGATCAGTCATCCCTAGTCTCATTCTCCCAGTCATTTTCAATGACCCCATCAGGAACCAAAAAACAGAAAATGTGTATAGGGGGCATTCAAATTCAGACTCGCAGGAATATCAGAGAACCTTCACTGGCGAGTGTTGTGAAGAAGGCGAGTTAGCTGCAGGCATAGACCCAACCCAGAGAAATAAGGAATATTATTACTCGTTGCAAGACATGGAGAAACTCCTCACAGCAGTGAGAACGACTATGGATGTGGAGGAGTAGAAAACTACCCAGACGGTCCAAGATGAGATGTTTAGGAGTTTTAAGACAAAAAGAGAAAGGTATTCCCAATATACGATAATATCCAGAGTCTAATATTATAGAAGTGGAAGCTTCCAGAGAAGCGCTTAGGGATATCAGCAGAACTAAAAATAGATTCACACTAGAGGAAGAAATACCCATATATACTCAAGTATAAGCCGAGATTTTCAGCCCATTTTTGGGGGCTGAAAGTTCCCCTCTCGGCTTATACTCAAGTCATACCCAGGTGTCGGCAGAGGAGGGGGAGCGGCAGCTGTGTAATTATACTCACCTACTCCTGGCGCGGTCCCTGCACATCCCTGCTTCTTCCAGCGCTGCAGCTTCTTCCTGTAGTGAGCGGTCACATGGTACCGCTCATTACAGTAATACTCCCATAGAGGTGGAGCCGCATATTCATTACTGTAATGAGCGGTAACTGACCGCTCAATACAGGAAGAAGCAGCAGCAGCAGCGCTGGGGAAACAGGGACTGCACAGCGCCAGGAGTAGGTGAGTATACGGGGAGGGGAGCGCTGCACTGCGCGATATATACCGCTCCTCGTTCCGGTGCGGCTCAGTCTTCAGCGTCCTCTGGCTGTGACGCTCAGGTCAGAGGGCGCGGTGACGTGGTCAGTGCGCGCCCTCTGCGTGAACGTCAGTGCTGAAGACGGAGCCGCACCGGAACGAGGAGCGTTGAATATTGAAAGTGCCGGGGGTCCTGAGCGATGAGAGGTGAGTGTGTGATTTTTTTTTTTTATCGCAGCATATGGGGCAAGTGACTGTATGGAGCATCTTATGGGGCCATAACGTTTGTGCAGCACTATTTAGAGAAAATATCTCTATGGAGCATCTTATGGGGCCCTTATTACCCTTTATGCAGGATTATATGGGGCATATTTTAACCCCTTCATGACCGTGGTTTTTTTTTGTTTTTCCGTATTCGTTTTTCGCTCCCCTCCTTCCCAGAGCCATAACTTTTTTTTATTTTTCCGTCAATTTGGCTTATTTTTTGCGGGACGAGTTGAACTTTTGAACGACATCATTGGTTTTACCATGTCGTGTACTAGAAAACGGGAAAAAAAATTCCAAGTGCGGTGAAATTGCAAAAAAAGTGCAGTCCCACACTTGTTTTTTGTTTGGCTTTTTTGCTAGGTTCACTAAATGCTTAAAATGACCTGACATTATGATTCTCCAGGTCATTACGAGTTCATACACCTAACATGTCTAGGTTATTTTTTACCTAAGTGGTGAAAAAAAATTCCAAACTTTGCTAAAAAAAAAAAAAAAATTGCGCCATTTTCCGATACCCGTAGCGTCTCCATTTTTCATGATCTGGGGTCGGTTGAGGGCTTATTTTTTGCATGCCGAGATGACTTTTTTATTGATAGCATTTCGGTGCAGATACGTTCTTTTGATCGCCCGTTATTGCATTTAAATGCAATGTCGCGGCGACCAAAAAAACGTAATTCTGGCGTTTCGAATTTTTTTCCCGCTACGTTGTTTAGCGATCAGGTTAATGCTTTTTTTTAGTTGATAGATCGGGCGATTCTGAGCGCGGCGATACCAAATATGCGTAGATTTTATATTTTTTTTATTGATTCATTTTGATTGGGGCGAAAGGGGGGTGATTTTAAACTTTTTTATATTTTTTTTTATTTTTTTCACATTTTTTTTAACTTTTTTTTTTTTTTTACTTTTGCCATGCTTCAATAGCCTCCATGGGAGGCTAGAAGCAGGCACAACCCGATCGCCTCTGCTACATAGCAGCGATCTGCTGATCGCTGCTATGTAGCAGAAATGGAGGTGTGCTGTGAGCGCCGACCACAGGGTGGCGCTCACAGCCACCGGCGATCAGTAACCATAGAGGTCTCTAGGACCTCTATGGTTACAATGGAGACGCATCGCCGACCCCGATCATGTGACGGGGGTCGGCGATGACGTCATTTCCGGCCGCCCGGCCGGAAGCGGTAGTTAAATGCCGCTGTCTGCGTTTGACAGCGGCATTTAGCTAGTTAATAGGTGCGGGCAGATCGCGATTCTGCCCGCGCCTATTACGGGCACATGTCAGCTGTTCAAAACAGCTGACATGTCCCGGCTTTGATGCGGGCTCACCGCGGAGCCCTGCATCAAAGCAGGGGAGCCGGCATCGGACGGTATAGTACGTCCGATGCCGGTAAGGGGTTAATATGGAGCATCTAATGGGGCCCATCAAACTGTATGGAGCATTATATGGGGCTCCTGATTCAATATGGATATTCAGAAACACTTAACCTACTGATGTCTCAATTAATTTTACTTTTATTGGTATCTATTTTTACTTTTGAAATTTACCGGTAGCTGCTGCATTTTCCACCCTAGGCTTATACTGAGTCATTAAGTTTTCCCAGTTTTTTGTGGCAAAACTAGGGGGGTCGGCTTATACTCGGGTCGACTTATACTCGAGTATATACGGTATCTAAGTGTTGGTCAGAAATACCAAAAGTAGATATCCAGGTGGTTAAAGTGGGGGAAAAAAAAGACAACCGTGCTGTTTGAAGATTCCTCACAACCGAGGAACCCAATGGATCGTAAAATGAACAGTCTGATAAAGAACATGAAAAAACTTGGCACTCAAAAATGATAGATTTCTTGATTTTAATTTCAGTCCATATAAACAAGTACAAAAATAAACGTTTCGGTCTCAAACGACCTTCCTCGGTGTACTATAAAATAAACAACAATAAATATTTCTAAATAATGTAATTTTCATCAAAAAATTTACAGTGATTTATTACATTTGAATAATTTGGATACATCATCAATTATAAATAATATTCTGAAAAATGTAATTAGGAAGTTATTTTTATATAACACATCTTATTAAATGACCCTACTTGACTACACTAATCGAGATGGAAAAAAGTTAAGGATACGGTGTCCAGTGAAGTAATTGTTCTGTGAAATTCGATAGGTAAGTAACCCTGGAAGATTTCAGCAGCCCCGTTGAACACCAATGAGGTGTCTACTTGTATAGCAAGGTAGATCAAATTATCCCCAAGAGCTGAATCGTTTATCAAAGATAATTACTTCTCAAAGTGTATAACGACCACGTATAACCCATTCCATTAGTTAAACACCAGAAAAAAAGGTCAGAGAGTATTTATATTAAAAATCTTACAAAATTTATTAATCAAAATGATGAAATCGAAATATCGATCAGAGTGACACTAATAGCAGGAATATCAGGGGATATTTGAAAAATTGTGTTCCAAAAATGGAATATATTCTACATGCAATATATATATAGAGTGCACTGTAAAGATATTAATAAATATCAAAACGGCATTTAATTATTAAATGGTCCCATCAGGGGTCCTATTATATTATAAAAGTGCAGCACAATTACTCAAGCTAAATACAGCAATAATATCTCCTATATAGGTCCATACAAATCATCACTCAAACCCGAAGTAAAGTTCAATAGTGCATGCCGTATGATTAAGCCTGAGATAAAGTGCAATGGTGCATACTATATATGTAGACTATAAGTGCTTGTGTAGACGTAACTAACACATGATAAGCAATGTAACTAACATGAAATGTAGATTGTAAATCCCCACCTGCTGCCTCTGAGCAGACAACATATATGTCCATAATTCAGACTCAATAATAGTGACTCAGAGGCTAATAATAAGAGTCACAGGTAGAAACAACACCGGCGATCAAACACTATATGCGGCTAAAGCCATTGCAGAAGAGGTCTTACCCATAGTCTCCACAGAGGGTCTGGTGCTGGCAGCCTCAACGCGCGTTTCGTGTGGGATTCCTCGGGGGGGGGGGTCGCTGTCCCCTGTAGTATACCTGTTTGCAACCTGTCAAAATACAAAGAATGAATACTTCTCTCTAAAATCAAACTCTGTAGATTCTTACACACACGCCTGGGATTTCAATCTGGCATATTCTTTCCCACCAATTGCTGTTCTGCCAAGACCATCACAGAAAATCAAAACTGGTAAGATGACGACAATCCTAGTAGCAACTCTCTGGCCAAAGAGAAGTTAGTCCGAAACATTTAACAGCCTAAAAATAGAAGGTTCCCCGATTTCTCCCATCAATAAGCAACCTTTTTCACCAAGGGCAAATTTATCACCCAGATCCTCAGTCTTTGAGTCCTTCATTCCAAAAGCTAGGGGTCTCTCGGACAAAGGTCATAGATAGCTTCGGTAAAATAGAAAGCCGATGACCAATTCCATCTATAGCAAAATATGGAAAACCTTTTTATCCTGGTGTGGCTCTACCCCTCTGAATGTTTTATGTCCAAACATGGCCAAAATTCCAGACTCTCTACAGAGTGGGCTGGAAAAGGTATTAAAGGCTATCACTCTAAAAGTCCAAGTGGCAGCTCTTGGTTCACATTTTGACTAAAGTCTGGCAGATCATCATTGAATCAGAATGTTTATCATCATTGTGTTTCGATTACGACCAACATACCAGGTCGGGACCAGCTTGGTCCTGACCTGGTATCTGAATGTAGTCTTCAAGGGCCTATCACTTCCACCATGTGAGCCTATAGACTTAGACTAACCGTCCTGGAAAGCAGTTTTTTTTGGTGTCTATCTTAACAGCGAGAATAATCAGTGATCTGTTGACCAGAGAACCTTAATTAAGAACTCTAGAAGATAGGATCATTTTCCGATCGAATCCATCTTTCCTACCTAAAGTAACTTTAGAGTTCCATTTGTCTCGAGATCATTTTTACTTTTTTGCCAAAATCCATCTGACAGTAGAGAAATGGAGTTCCACATGCTGGACGTACGTAGAGCTATCCTTCATCATCTCCAACGATCAAATACCTGGAGGAATGATGCTTCAGAATTTCTTCATCCAACAGTATAGACATTAACAAAGGAAAAAGGCTTCAAAAAGCACTAGTGCAAATTGTATTAAAAATACCTCCAGAGAAGTTCAGTGTACTCCACCAGAGCTGTATCTGTGGACCATGGGCTGAAAGAGCAAGCGCGTCCATCGAGCAGATCTATAAGCAGCTACCTGGTCCTCTGTTCATACCTTCTCTAAACATTTGTAGACTCGCCCTAATATCTGATACAGATTTGGCTTTTTGGGAGAAAGTTCTCCAGGCCATTGTCCGTCTCTGAAACTTGCTCTTTGGCATTCCTTCTGCAGTGCTGTTGTGGATGGAGACTTGAGAAAGTAGAATTAGACATAACAATAATTCGGATTCTAGGAACCCTCCATGACAGTAATTTCCACTCCAATATTTATTTGCACCAAGAAGTGATGCCAACAAAAATAAAGTATTCCTGTTGGTGTGGTCCTTTAGAAAAACACTGGAGAGAGGAAGTGGGGTGAGAAATTTGACCTTTGTTTTTCCTGTCCCTATCAGGGCTTGGAGTAACCTTGTGGATCTGTCGTGGAGGGTTCCTAGAAATCCAGTGTAGATGAGTCTAATTCTATTTTTATAAATCTTAGGCTGGGTTTACACCTGATACTTTGACCACAAAACTTGTTGCCAACTTTCCTATATGTCCCTGCTACATCGCAATACAATGCAGTACTGGTGAATGGGGTTGCATTGCACTCCCCGAAGGTACTGGTGAATGGGGTTCCATTGCACTCCCCGAGGGTACTGCAACCACAGCAAGCAAAACTCAAAAATTTAAAACAATGTCCATTTTTTGCAACATTCTTGTCGCAATGCTACCCTATTCAGTTGTATTGTCCTGTAATGTTGCAGCGACACCTAGCAAACTGTTTGTGCGACAGTTGCTGCTACCAAATTCTCCATAGCCTAAGTGTCAAGTTTGTCTCAGGACTCATCTCTTGTACATTAAGCAGTGCATATTATAAGTGAAAATACTTTCATACAGTAATCTCTTCACTGATTAAACAAACCCAACACGTGTTTCATCAACAGCTTTGTCATGGGATGGCTGTTAGTTGGGTAGTCCTATATATTTAAACTTGCAATAGTCTGTCATTGCGATGCTATTGTCACAGTACACAGGAGCGATACCATGAGATACTCATACTCCCGCCTCATGTAGAAGAATTGGCTGAGAGGAGCGATCAGTAGTAACAAAATGCTGGCTCATGCACCTTATAGTTAAAGCTAGTAAACATGGTCATTTACTCATTAAAAGCACAGAAAAGGGAGCGCAATGACTAGGAAGAAGAAAACAGACACAGAGCTTAGAGCAAAAAGTAGCACATTTGTTAAAATAAAAAAAAATGCCAATGCCTTTGAAGCAGCATTTCTATACAGATATTTTTTAATAAATCTGTGCATGTAGTGTAGTGTTTGTGTGAATATACTCCCTTACCGCAATTTTCTCTGTGATCCAGTGCCATTCTGCTTCTTTTCTGAGCGACATTACCAGTCTTCTGACTCTCCAGGTCACACTGCTCTCTGTTTCTTTTACAATGTAATCCTATTGCGTGTCAGAACGAGGCTCAATGAACTTACAATGTAAGAGAGACTTCCGGCTCACACACAAAGTGATCTGGAATAGTCTGGAGTGCGGTGACATCACTGAGAGGAGGAGTGGGACGGCGCTATATCCTGCAGAAGGTGGCGGTAGGTAACACGCACGCACACACACATACACACACTACATTACATGCACATACGCACAGATTTAGTTGCAAAAAAATCTTCGCTGGAGGGCTTCTTGAGGCTGGTTTCACATTTGCAGATGAGGGCTTTGCGGAGGACTGCGTATTTCCTCTGTTAAGCTCCGCCCACTACCGCACCTTTACATTCAGCTCCGCCTACGTCGGCATGCGTCCTGCCTACCCTATCTTTAACATTGGGCATGCAGGCCATGCGGATGTATGCGGAGGAGTCCGCATGCGTAGTTTTCACGCTGCGCTGACCTGCGTCAAGTGCAACATGTTGCATTTTGTCCTGGTCGGCACAGGGTGAAAACAACGCATGTGGAGGCATCCGCATACATCCGCATGGCCTGCGTACCCAATGTTAAAGATGGGGTACGCAGGACACATGCCAATGTAGGCGGAGCTGAAGGAAGATGCGCGGCAGTGGGCAGGGCTTAATGGAGGCACTGCGCAGTCCTCCGCAAAGCCCTCGTCCGCAAATATGAAACTAGCCTAATCTAAACTTTTAAAAAATAAAATAAATCTGCATTAAGTTGCTAAGTTTACACCTGGCTAGAAAGGCTATATATGCAATGATGTTGTACACCGTTTTCTCTTACAGAAGTTGCTAACAAGAAAGTGGTTTCCCATGAGTCTATCCTTGGTGGAAAATTGGCAGCCAAGATCAGTTTCTCTATGCAGCGTAGCAATCATCAGGATGAAGAATTGACAGGTATGATGATGGTACACTATATGAGCATCTTTGCCTTTATTATCATCTAGATTGTGGGTGTCTTATTAATTACAATTTTTAGTAAAAATACACATCTGAAGCCTGCATTGTGTTTATAGATTTGTGAGCTAGAGTATCTCAGAATATGTAGACCAAAACAGTAGCAAGCAGTCTTTTGTTCGGAGTAGAAAAATACATGAAAAATGTACTGCTGGTATTTATATTTGATATACATGACCTGCTTTGCGACCAGATTGTCAGTCTAAAGCTGGGATGGGGAACCTTTTTCCTGCCGGGGGCCATTTAGATATTTATACCATCATTGGGAGCTGTAGAAAATTATCAACTTTATAATTCTATTAATGTTGCTACTCACAACTGATCTAGATTTGAGTCCGTCCGTAGCACAGTTGACTCTTTGCAATGAATAGTGAAAAGACACTGGTGACATATATGTCACAGGAGGGGCTGATCCTGGGCTATATACTTACAGGAGATGCTGGAGCTGTTGTCTTCATTGGTGGGACAGGAGTGCAGAGCGCACTGACTGCTCCAACAAAGTACTGGCCAGTGTGAGGACGTAATCCTCTTTGCATGCACCGTAACTGCAAGGAGTAAATAAAGGGCTTGCGGCCCCAGCTCTCCCACCCCTGGGAGCCGGAGGGAGGCTCTTTACAGCCCACGGACTCTAGGTTACTCACTCTTGTCTAAAGGAATGGGTATTGCTTCTTTGTTTGGAAGGCCATATCCATCTTTGCGACCGTGCTTTTCTTTTCTTATTAATTATGGTTGTATTGTAGATACTACTACTGTTCCTTTTTAAAGTTTTTCGCAGACTGGTGAATGTAATTTATTTAGACTGCAGCCAGCTGTAACTAAATTTAAATTCTGGTGTAAATTATGGCATATTTCTGCTATCATTTTGTGACATGGCTCTTGGTTTGTTTTTAGTTTATGAAGACACATGCAAGAAATTTTACACATACAATTCATTGCTGCAGTCTAAATCTCTTTTGCCTGTGCCTTTTTAAAGATAAATTAACACTTTTTATTATTTTTTTTTTAGGATAAACTAAAGATTTTTTATTTTTTTTAAAGTCTGTACTTTTGACTTCCCACTACCATTCACAATAAACTTGATACTTTGCAGCAAGCCATTTATGGCTCGTAGATAATCCGCTTCAGTTGGCTCCTCGTTCCGGGTCCCATACCGACACTTAAATGAATAAAATGGGAGTCGAACCATGCACCTTAAACTAGCAGTAGTGACTACCACTTAGTGTAAATATACTGTTAGTGAGCTCTAAGGGGAGCCATACTCCCATCCCAGTGCACCTTACATCAAACCGCTCTTGCTCCTTTCAGATGATCCACGCTCTTCACTCCCCAGAGTTAGCACATAAGGGCTTGGATTCATAGATAACAAAGGTCTGCGGCTAAAAAGCTGTTTGATTATTTTCATATAATTTCCATGTATTTTGGTGTTTAAAAAAAAAAAGGGTAAACTTCAAGACTTGCCACAAGCCTATAGGTTCTTCTGGAAACTCTGGTGTGAAATCAGCTTATTTTCTTTCACCATTAACATGAATAGGAACTGCGTGTTTGGCTGGTGGTAGTCAGGTCATTAGTGACATAATGAAAGGTCCTAATGCTTGCAAAAATCTTGCATTGGAATTTCATTAATTAACTGTGCTTCCCCATACTAGCGTTATGGCTATGCGGAAGTGTATTAATTCTCCTGACCGTTTTTGTTTCATTTGTAGTGAAGATGCAGTGTTGATTCAACAGCTGAATATTACAGACTTTGTGAAAAAAGTATACTTCGCATACTTAAGACTAAAACTTGGAGATCAAGATAAAGTTTAGGTTCCTCATAAAGTGTGCATGTATTGCATGCATGTCTTGTGACTGTCACATAGCCACGACACATGCAGCTGCGGCGATGAACTGCTGATGATCAGGAGTGCTTCAGGTACCTAGGTTACCGAGGCAGCTATTCGGTAAGCGCTATATCTGTTTGGATAAGTTTTTATCTGAAGCTATTTGATCATCCCTAACCAGTACCTAAGATCCCTGCTACCTTGGGAGAGATACCTAGCTCCAATGAAAGTGAAATCATACCTGAACCAGATGACGAATCAAGTTCTGACTTTGAAGATGATACAAGATAACATTTTTTTTTTCCCATGAGGAGATGAAGGATATAGTAAGAGACTTGAATCTTCCCAAAGATGCCGCTGAGTTACTCGGATCAAGGCTCAAAAGCAGGAATTTAATGTTAACAAGAGTGTCTTTTTCATGGTTCAGACATCGTGAAAAGGAGTTTGTTCCTTACTTTGCCCAGGGAGACAAGTTGGTTAATTGAATCTATGTCGAAGGTTTGAAGGGTCAATGCAAAATCCAATGAGTCAGCGCAATGGCGTCTTTTTATAGATTCTTCAAAAAGATGTCTCAAACCAGCGGCAGATTTTACGCTTCATTTTCTTTAGGTCACCCCTTACTTTTGAAAGAAACCTACGAGAACTTGGAATTGGTTCTTTGTAAACTTCAATATGCAGACCATGGTTGGCAAGTGTGTGGTGGTTTGAAGGTTTGTGCTTGCTGTTCGGGCAACAAGCTGGGTATACCAAATTCCCTTGTTTTCTGTGTCTGTGGGACAGTCAAAACCGACAAAATCACTGGATGAAGAAGAGTTGGCAGCTGATGGTGCTCACATTCGGTGAAAAAAATGTCCTCCTAGAAACTTTGGTACCTCCCTATAAAGTTCTTCTATCACCTTTCCACATAAAAATGGGCTTGATTTAAGCAATTCGTAAAATTACTTCCAAGAGATGGGGAATGCTTTAAATATTTGGTCCCCAAGTTTCCAAGCCTCTTAGAGGCAAAATTGAAGGAAGGTGTGTTCGTCAGACCAGACATTAGAAGGCTTGTAGCTGATAAAGAGTTTGTCGATGCCATGACACATCCTCAAAAAGAAGGGTGGATTGCATTTAAAGAGGTTGTAGAGAAATTTAAAAAAAAAAAAAGATCCTGACTACAAAAAGACCGTCGGACGAATGCTGAAAGCATTTCAAGCTTTAGGTTGTCTGATGATTTTGAAACTGCATTTCCTCCATTCCCACCTTGACAACTTTCCTGAAAATTTGGGAGCTATGAGTGAAGAGCAAGGTGAACGATTCCACTAGGCCATTAAAGAGATGGAAAGAAGATACCAGGGAAAATGGAGAATTACAATGATGACAGACTACTGTTGGATGCTTCAGAGAGACATTCAGATGCTACTCACAAGCTTAGATGTACCAAGAGAAGCCTCACAGGGAAAAAAATCGATTTTAGTGAGTGTTAGTGAGCTCATTTCATTTCAATTAAAAAAAATGGTTGTCATGAAAAATTTGTAATAAAAAATAAATTTTTTTAAGTCAATTTTCATTTATTTTGAGGTATTGCCTTATTTAACATAGTTACCTAAATTGTCAGGAAAAGTGATGTCCTATGACAAAACGGAGGTCATTTTCGGATTTAGCCCACCAAAAAACATAAAGATTACGTGGAATAACCAAAACAGCTCTTGAAATTTAATTTTTTTGCAGACCTGTGTAATCAAAGTGCTGGATATACATAGATTAATCTATGTATGAAAGTGGCAAAATACTACTGATTAAATATAAACTCCATTGGTGCATGGCTACAAGTATACCTGAGAAAGATAAAGCACTCCGATGCATTAAAGAATGACCTAACCAAAAAAATACTATATAGATACAATAATGTGATGTAGTTGGTATCACGCCACCTATATGACATTATTCCATCTATATAGTGTACACATGGGTTTCCTGATTTCTGATTATTCTTTAGCACATGTGAGTGCTTTATCTTTCTCTGGTATACTTGATGGGCATTCTATTTAGTCAGTAGTATTTGTGTTTTAGCAATTTTATACTAACCCAGACTAATATATGCAGCACAGTGGTGATCATCAATTCTGTCATTGAATTTGATGCACAAATCAATGTATGGTAACTCTTTTTTTACTTAGAGACCACAATATACAACAAACTGAAAAAATATGTCCTGACACCTGAACAACTAAAGGAGAATAGCTACCCACTGGTGCACCCTGAAAAATCTGAAAGTGCTGTTTTATTTACTGAAGATGGAAACAAGAACTTGGACAGTAAGTATTAAAAGTTCCAAAAAATGTGATATTCCATGTAAAAAGTGAGCATAGTGGATACTCTCAGATTCAAATCCAAGTGTATATTCTGACTATTATAAGGGATGTCCACTACTCGGGCAACCCCTTTTCAATCAGTAGATTTCCCCCATGTAAAATAACAGCAATTCTCTCTTCCGGCGTGGGAACTGTTCCAGATGTCAGCGCCTGTTCTTCCGGGGATCTTGTGACGTTCCTATGTCAGGCAACTCCTGCAGCCAATCAGTAGCGCTTCACTCACACTTTAGATGAAACTGAGATCCGTAAGAAGTGAGAATTTCTGCTGCTCTCTGACTTCCTCCGATTGTATGTTTCGTCCGAAGGAAGTGGTTGTTGATTGGCTGCAGGACTTGTGCAGATACAACAATGTCACACGAGCAACGGGAGACCGATGGTACCGACCTTTCTAGAATGTCACCAGCACAGGAGGTGTGTATAGGCTATCATTTTTCATGGGGGAAATACAGCGTTTGTGGCAGTTATCTGTGTGCTATATTAAAGGAGTTTCCACTACTCGGTTATATTTCCGATTTTTCTTTTTTTTTTCTAACTATAGGTTCTTGTAAAATATGCTGTCGCTGTGGAGCTGAGTACCTTGTGACACCTAAAGGAAACTGTGTGCGCAAAGAGGAGTGCGTTCACCATTGGGGTCGTCTCCGCAGGCTGAGAGGTGCTGTATCACATGGGAAGGGGCACTGATAAACTTAGAGGGGTTGCTAATGAAAGTGTGTGTGTATGTAATAGAGTGAGATTTAAAAAAGTAAGTAAACAATATATATATTAATGTTACATGTTAGTTGCATTATGTTGGCTCCTTATCTTGATGCTTAAAGATACCGTTGGATATCCCTGTAGTAGCGACATATATGGTTCTCCTTATCCACGGTAGCGCAGTGGCTAGCACAGCAGCCTTGCAGCGCTGGAGTTCTGGGTTCAAGCCCCACTAAGGACAACATCTGCAAAGAGTTTGTATCTTCTCTCCGTGTTTGCGTGGGTTTCCTCTGGGTACTCCGGTTTCCTCCCACATTTCAAAGACATACTGATAGGGAATTTAGATTGTGAGCCCCAATGGGGACAGCGATGATAATGTGTGCAAACTGTAAAGCGCTGCGGAATATGTTAGCGCTATATAAAAATAAAGATTATTATTCTTCTTTTCTCAGTACCTGGAGGTTGGGAGACCCATTATAGCTGCTGCTCTGGTGCTGTTGGATCATCTGGTTGTCAAGTAGCTAAGGTTAGTTCTACTTTATTTAAAACATGATTTTGACAGATGTGATTAAATTTCTTAAGTCAGCATTTCTGATTTCAACTCGTAAGGTTTTGTCCTGAGGAAGAGGTCCTGCGTGACCTCGAAACGCGTTGACTATATAACCAATTTTGATATAAAGCTTTGAAGAATATAGTCTGCCATCCATCTTTATCAGCAGAGCAGATTTGGGCACATACACCTGGTTTAACTATAAGTTTAATAAGCATACGGAAAATATAGGAAAAAAAATGCTGCTAAAGTTTTTCAGAAACCAATTTTTTAAATTGCCCTCTTTCAAAAACCTCAGCCCTCAAAGTATTCATATTGGCATTAGGACGTTTGGTCGGGTGCTTCGCAGCAATTTTTTTTCAGTTATTAATTTTTATTGCAAGGAAAGGTTTCATATTACATTTTTCCACATACCACATCCAATATCCCAACTTCCACCTCAGACCCAGAGGGAATAGGAAAAAAAAACCACACAAAATATATATATACATACATAACACCCATTTGGAAAATATGAAACAATCAATCAATGTCAAATTCTTTTAGAAGCCTCACAAAAATATTTTTCTACTGTAAGAGTAGTGATCCCGAATGCCTTTCTTGATAAATATAATATTACACATTTTGGGTATTAAATTCCGTGATGTGATTGTTGATCCAGGCAACTAGTCTGACTGACATATGTGGAGTCAGAAAGGACCTTCCTAATATGGGGCAGTTGGCATTTGCCTCATGGGATTTTTGCTTTCTTGGTTATGTTCTAGGTTGAACTAGATGGACTTATGTTTACCTTCATCCTTAAAATCGAAGATACTATGAATGTGGCCCCTGTGTCCTATATAACTCAAATAGAGGCCTTAGAAATACGGGACTCAAATGTTCAGATTGCATTTTTTTAGGATGTATTGCAGGCACAAGTATTGGTTTAGAAAGGCCTTGAGGTGCTAAAATAAGCTAAGGAAAACAATCAAAAGACTTAACAACTACACCACTTAATGAACCATCTCCTGAGCAATTTGACCCCATACATGTGGGCCATAAGTGTAAAATTTTAATTTTTTTTTTGCCAATAACTTGGTTGTGTATGAATTTTTCTTTTTTGTACTTTCACAAGAGATAATATGAAAAATGGCCTGCTCAACACGGTACGCATTTTCTCTCTCTGATACTACTCTATATGGACAGCCAAGCTCTTAATGGAAAGTGTGGCATTCGGCTTTTGTAGCAAAGATTTTGCTTCAGTGGTTTTCAGGCACCATGTTGCATTTCTAGAGCCTATAACGTCCCAGTAAAAACCTTTGAAAATTGACCACCATTTTAGAACCTACACCTCTAAAGTATTCATTTAGCTAGCATTTTCTAATCAAACGTGGTTTTGCCCACAACAACACCCCATATGTGGTTGTAAACTTCTGTTTACAGTAGAGCTTAAAAGGGAAGGAACGCGTTTTGATTTATTGTTTTTTTTTTTTTTTTTAAGCGTGGATGTTGCTGAAATGTTCAGAGCTCTGTACTGTCAACTTCCGCTCTCATGAAAATACCTAATCTTTTTCTTTGCAGCACTGGGGTCCTGGGTTCAAATCACACCAAGGACAACATTTGCAAGGAATTTGTAGGTTCTCCGAGTGTTTGCGTGAGTTTCCTCCATATAGATAGGGAATTTAGATGGTTGGCTTGATGTGGACAGTGATAACAAGATCTGTAAAATGCTGTAGAATATGATGGGCTATATAAATAAGCATAATAACTACTCTTTTATATAGCAACTTTCAATGACACTTCTATCCATTCAGCCCCTTAGTCCCCCTAACCTTCAGCTCCCCAGGGGGCAAGGAAAATATTTCACGAGCAATTTCTTCCAGCTAATTGATTGTCAATGTGAGGAGACTTAAAGCCGCAATGCTCCTCTGGGAAATGTGCAAATTGTCTCTTCAGAGAGGAAGAGGACTAGAACTCTAGTGCCACCTATTGGAAGTAGCAATCCCATAGGTGGCACTAGAGTTCTAGTACTCTTTCTCTCTAGAGAGACAATTTGCATATTTCCCAGAGGAGCATTGCGGCTTTAAGTCTCCTCACCTCGACATGCTTAACATGTCACTCTCCGCAAGGAGAAACAATACTTCTTGAATCCCGGTCAGACGCCTCTCAATCAGCCAAACCAGATCTTCACTTTGCACTGACGAGGGGCAGTACCCCGAAACAGTGTCTGCAAATTGAGATTCAGGTTTGGCTTTTATCCTAAGTCATGTGACAAGCCTCGTTAAAGGGTCGACATTGACTGTTAGGATTGCTACTTTCAATAGGTGGCACTAGAGTTCTAGTCCTCTTCCTCTCTGAAGAGACAATCTGCAGCTAATTGATTAAAATGGGAGTCAACCTTTTGATGCACGGGGGCATGAAGAGACTTTTCTAATAATAATAATAATAATTTTTTATTTATATAGCGCCAACATATTCCGCAGCGCTTTACAAATTATAGAGGGGACTTGTACAGACAATAGACATTACAGCATAACAGAAATACAGTTCAAAACAGATACCAGGAGGAATGAGGGCCCTGCTCGCAAGCTTACAAACTATGAGGAAAAGGGGAGACACGAGAGGTGGATGATAACAAATGCCTAGTTGTATTGTACTACTGGCTAACATGGTACCAAGATATATTTCTTTCCTGTAGTTGTATTGCAGCATTTGAAAGCTATTTTACTAGGGGCAGTGGTAGTGGGAAATATAGAGGTGGTAATCGGGTGTGGAAGCAGTGCGCTCAGGACATTTCCCACCGTGAGACAACTGTGAGCCAAGTCCAGGATAATACTGATGATGGTAATTGAGAACCAAATTCAGCAGCTGAGGAAGTGATTTAGTCAGAAGGGGAGGGTGGTCTAGTCTGTCCAGGTGGGGTATATCTAATGCATGGGCAAAAGATAATCTGGGAGTGAATCGGCTGCTTCTATGGTAAGTTCTGGAGCAGATGATGTCTCGACTGATGTTAGGTTTGGCTCAACTGTATGAAGAAAAAAATAGCGTTGTCCCAGCTCCTTAAATGAATTCTTTATTTGAAGACCTATTTAAAATTGCAAACAGCGGCTAAATCCTCATTCTGTGAAGGTGCACTAGTGTGCCAATAATCCAACAACGCGTTTCGATCTGATACGATCTTTATCACAGCTGATTTCATTAGACTTCGTGCAAGAGTCTTATGCTCACTAAGAACCAATCACATTTCTTATTCTAATCACATGATTATCTAACGCTAGGTCCTAGTATATTACATTTCCTTTTTCACATATTGTTTAGCTCCGCACATATTAAAACATACACATACAAAACTTATTTTAACCCCTTTACCCCCAAGGGTGGTTTGCACGTTAATGACCGGGCCAATTTTTACAATTCTGACCACTGTCCCTTTATGAGGTTATAACTCTGGAACGCTTCAATGGATTCCAGTGATTCTGACATTGTTTTCTCGTGACATATTGTACTTCATGACAATGGTAAAAATTCTTTGATAGTACTTGCGTTTATTTGTGAAAAAAACGGAAATTTGGCGAAAATTATGAAAATTTCGCAATTTTCCAACTTTGAATTTTTATGCAATTAAATCACAGATATATGTCCCACAAAATACTTAATAAGTAACATTTCCCACATGTTTAGTTTACATCAGCACAATTTTGGAACCAAAATTTTTTTTTGTTAGGGAGTTATAAGGGTTAAAAATTGACCAGCAATTTCTCATTTTTACAACACCATTTTTTTTTAGGGACCACATCTCATTTGAAGTCATTTTGAGGGGTCTATATGATAGAAAATACCCAAGTGTGACACCATTTTAAAAACTGCACCCCTCATGGTGCTCAAAACCATATTCAAGACGTTTATTAACCCTTCTGGTGCTTCACAGGAATTTTTGGAATGTTGAAATAAAAATGAACATTTAACTTTTTTTCACAAAAAATTTAATTCAGCTCCAATTTGTTTTATTTTACCAAGGGTAACAGGAGAAAATGGACCGCAAAAGTTGTTGTACAATTTGTCCTGAGTACACCGATACCCCATAGGTGGGGGTAAACCACTGTTTGGGCGCATGACAGAGCTCGGAAGCGAAGGAGCGCCATTTGACTTTTCAATGCAAAATTGACAGGAATTGAGATGGGACGCCATGTTGCGTTTGGAGAGCCACTGATGTGCCTAAACATTGAAACCCCCCACAAGTGACACCATTTTGGAAAGTAGACCCCCTAAGGAACTTATCTAGAGGTGTGGTGAGCACTTTGACCCACCAAGTGCTTCACAGAAGTTTATAATGGAGAACCGTAAAAATAAAAAATCATATTTTTTCACAAAAATTATCTTTTCGCCCCCAATTTTTTATTTTCCCAAGGGTAAGAGAAGAAATTGGACCCCAAAAGTTGTTGTACAATTTGTCCTGAGTAAGCTGATACCCCATATGTGGGGGTAAACCACTGTTTGGGCGCATGGGAGAGCTCGGAAGGGAAGGAGCGCCGTTTGACTTTTCAATGCAAAATTGACAGGAATTGAGATGGGACGCCTTGTTGCGCTTGGAGAGCCACTGATGTGCCTAAACATTGAAACCCCCCACAAGTGACACCATTTTGGAAAGTAGACCCCCTAAGGAACTTATCTAGATGTGTGGTGAGCGCTTTGACCCACCAAGGGCTTCACAGAAGTTTATAATGCAGAGCCGTAAAAATAAAACAAAAATTTTTTCCCACAAAAATTATTTTTTTAGCCCCCAGTTTTGTATTTTCCCGAGGGTAACAGGAGAAATTGGACCCCAAAATTTGTTGTCCAATTTGTCGTGAGTGCGCTGATACCCCATAAGTGGGGGGGGGGGAACCACTGTTTGGGCGCATGGGAGGGCTCGGAAGGGAAGGAGCTCCATTTGGAATGCAGACTTAGATGGAATGGTCTGCAGGTGTCACATTGCGTTTGCAGAGCCCCTAATGTACCTAAACAGTAGAAACCCCCCACAAGTGACACCATTTTGGAAAGTAGACCCCCTAAGGAACTTATCTAGATGTGTGGTGAGCGCTTTGACCCACCAAGGGCTTCACAGAAGTTTATAATGCAGAGCCGTAAAAATAAAACAAAAATTTTTTCCCACAAAAATTATTTTTTAGCCCCCAGTTTTGTATTTTCCCGAGGGTAAGAGGAGAAATTCGACCCCAAAAGTTGTTGTCCAATTTGTCCTGAGTACGCTGATACCCCATATGTGGAGGGAACCACCGTTTGGGCGCATGGGAGGGCTCGGAAGGGAAGGAGTGCCATTTGGAATGCAGACTTAGATGGAATAGTCTGCAGGCGTCACATTGCGTTTGCAGAGCCCCTAATGTACCTAAACAGTAGAAACCCCCCACAAGTGACCCCATATTGGAAACTAGACCCCCCAGGGAACTCATCTAGATGTGTTGGGAGAACTTTGAACCCCTAAGTGTTTCACTACAGTTTATAACTCAGAGCCGTGAAAATAAAAAATCTTTTTTTTTTTTCCCACAAAAATTATTTTTTAGCCCCCAGTTTTGTATTTTCCCAAGGGTAACAGGAGAAATTGGACCCCAAAAGTTGTTGTCCTATTTATCCTGAGTACGCTGATACCCCATATGTTGGGGCAAACCCCTGTTTGGGCACACGGGAGAGCTCGGAAGGGAAGGAGCACTGTTTTACTTTTTCAACGCAGAATTGGCTGGAATTGAGATCGGACGCCATGTCGTGTTTGGAGAGCCCCTGATGTGCCTAAACAGTGGAAACCCTCCAATTATAACTGAAGCCCTAATCCAAACACACCCCTAACCCTAATTCCAACGGTAACCCTAACCACACCCCTAACCCTGACACACCCCTAATCCCAACCCTATTCCCAACTGTAAATGTAATCTAAACCATAACCCTAACTTTAGCCCCAACCCTAACTGTAGCCCCAACCCTAACCCTAAACCTAGCCCTAACCCTAACCCTAGCCCCAACCCTAGCCCTAGCCCCAACCCTAACCCTAGCCCTAACCCTAGCCCTAACCCTAGCCCTAACGGGAAAATGGATATAAATACATTTTTTTAATTTTTCCCTAACTAAGGGGGTGATGAAGGGGGGTTTGATTTACTTTTATAGCGGGTTTTTTAGCGGATTTTTATGATTGGCAGCCGTCACACACTGAAAGACGCTTTTTATTGCAAAAAATATTTTTTGCGTTACCACATTTTGAGAGCTATAATTTTTCCATATTTTGGTCCACAGAGTCATGTGAGGTCTTGTTTTTTGCGGGACGAGTTGACGATTTTATTGGTAACATTTTCAGGCACGTGACATTTTTTTATCGCTTTTTATTCCGATTTTTGTGAGGAAGAATGACCAAAAAACAGCTATTCATGAATTTCTTTTGGGGGAGGCGTTTATACCGTTCCGCGTTTGGTAAAATTGATAAAGCAGTTTTATTCTTCGGGTCAGTACGATTACAGCGACACCTCATTTATATCATTTTTTTATGTTTTGGCGCTTTTATACGATAAAAACTATTTTACGGAAAAAATAATTATTTTTGCATCGCTTTATTCTCAGGACTATAACTTTTTTATGTTTTTGCTGATGATGCTGTATGGCGGCTCGTTTTTTGCGGGACAAGATGACGCTTTCAGCGGTACCATGGTTATTTATATCCATCTTTTTGATCGCGTGTTATTCCACTTTTTGTTCGGCGGTATGATAATAAAGCGTTGTTTTTTGCCTCGTTTTTTTTTTTTTTTCTTACGGTGTTTACTGAAGGGGTTAACTAGTGGGCCAGTTTTATAGGTCGGGCCGTTACGGACGCGGCGATACTAAATATGTGTACTTTTATTGTTTTGTTTTTTTTATTTAGATAAAGAAATGTATTTATGGGAATAATATAATTTTTTTTTTTCATTATTTTGGAATATTTTTTTTTATTTTTTTTTACAAATTTGAAAATTTTTTTTTTTACTTTTTTACTTTGTCCCAGGGGGGGACATCACAGATCGGTGATCTGACAGTTTGCACAGCACTCTGTCAGATCACCGATCTGATAGGAGTGCAGGCTGCTTCACAGTGCCTGCTCTGAGCAGGCTCTGTGAAGCCACCTCCCTCCCTGCAGGACCCGGATCCGCGGCCATCTTGGATCCGGGCCTGGAGCAGGGAGGGAGGGAGGTAAGACCCTCGCAGCAACGCGATCACATCGCGTTGCTGCGGGGGGCTCGGAAGCCCGCAGGGAACCCCCTCCCTGCGCGGTGCTTCCCTGCACCGCGGCACATCGCGATCATCTTTGATCGCGGTGTGCCGAGGGTTAATGTGCCGGGGGCGGTCTTTGACCGCTCCTGGCACATAGTGCCGGATGTCAGCTGCGATAGGCAGCTGACACCCGGCCGCGATCGGCGGCGCTCCCCCCGTGAGCGCTGCCGATCGCATATGACGTACTATTGCGTCCTTGGGAAGTAAAGCCCACCCCACATGGACGCAATAGTACGTCTAATGGCAGAAAGGGGTTAAATACATAATATTTACATAAAATTCCTCAGTAATGAAACATTATTTAGTTTCTTCTGTTGAATCCGTCAGGATGACGGGTCCCTAGATTATATATCCAAAATGCCTCCCTGTTGTGTAGATGTCTTTTTACATTACCTCCTCTTTTAAACCCTCTGACCTGTTCAATTCCTGAAAATCTTAATGATGACATGTTACCATTATGGCAATAAATAAAATGCTTTGAAGCCATAGAAATATTTCTTATATTATTATTATTTTTGATGTCTCTTATATGTTCTGACATTCTTACTTTTAATTTTCTTGTTGTACACCCAATATATCTTTTCTTGCATAGTGCAATCTATTTGGTATACCACATTTTCTGTATTACAATTTATAAACTGGTTAATGTTATATGTACCATTCCCTTCTTGATTACTGAAGGTCTTGGTGTTATGTGCAAATTTGCACATTTTACACTTAATTGCTCCACATTTTACAAATCCTTTATATTTTAACCAGTTTTGCACTTTTGGTTTTGATGAAAAATATCCCGGCGACAATACATTCCCTATCGTTGGAGCACGTCTGGATATGACATTTATTTATTTTAGCTAAATTATTTTCTCCATCGCCTTTCATTGGGGGACCCAGAAACCATGGGTGTATGCTGCTGCCACTAGGAGGCTGACACTATGCAAATAAAACAGTTAGCTCCTCCTCTGCAGTGTACACCCCACCGACAGGAAGTAGGATATTCAGTTTAGCTTAGTGTCAGTAGGAGGTGGACACGGGTCTTTCATTAGACCCTTATCTACCTCAATGTCCGTCGTTTTCTTTCAGGTTTTCCGGAGGGATACAGGGTGAACAGTCACACCTGTAGTCCCACAATACGGACTATGAGTACGGCGTGTACTGCCACCCCATATCCTCATAGATCCAACAGCAGGACCAAGAGCCTAGCCCACACGCGTGCTCAGAAGTCCGGTCTTGGCTCCGTCCCCCACCCACTCGTCCACCAGAGCCTGTCGGTTGGAGGAGACGAGGACGTCCATCATAGCTCCCTGGACGTCTGATATCTTCACCGGTTTGAGGTTAGTAACAGACGGCGTGGGATGTTTAGGTGAGTATTCCTGCTCCCATTCCTCTGGGTCCTTCTCGGGGTGACATGGGAGGAGTCGTGTCTCCTTCGCTCGCGGCCCCTTTGGGCTGCTCCCCCGCACTGTCTGGGCGACCGCACTACCCTTTTTGCTGCGGCCGCTCCTGCCCCCGAGTGGCGCGGCGGCCCTTCTGGCTGCCGCGCTGAATTTTACTGCGGCCGCTCCTTTCTCACTGGCAAGGCAGCGCGCATGTCTCCTTGTGCGGCGGCCGCGCTGCTTCCCCCCGCACTGTCTCGGCAGCCGCACAGCCCCTTTTTGCTGTGGCCGCTCCTTTACCCGAGTGGCGCGGCGGCCCTTCTGGCTGCCGCGCTTAATTTTACTGCGGTCGTTTCTTCCTCTCTGGTGCGGCGGCCGCGCTGCCCCTTTTTGCTGCGGCCGCTCCTTGCTCTGGGTGGCGCGGCGGTCCTACTGGCACCCACACTGTTTTTTTGCAGTGGCCACTCCGCCCTCTCTGGCGCGCACACAGCCGCGCCATTTTCCGCCGGTGACCGCGCTTTTTCTGTGGGGCCGTTGCGGCGGGCCTTTTTCTGCGGCCGTGCTCTTTTCTGTCCTGGCCGCTTCCTGGCTGCACGTCCGCCGCCGCGGCCCACTCCGACGGTCGCCGGCTTCTAATTTAGGCCCCGGCTTCTCCCGGGGCCTACTTCCGGCTGCGACTCCACCCACTTCCTTCTCTCCATCGAGCGGGCTTTTCTCCCGCCCGACTGGTTCATTTTGGCACATTGGGGGACACAGCAGGCGGTACTGACATGGCATTTAGCCCCGCCCACTTTCTCCTGCGCCCCCAAGTTTGTTTTTCAGTGCCAGGAACGCCTTGCCCCACTCCTTGCGGCTGCAGCTGGTCCCGGACTGAAGGAGCCAAACAGCAGTGTCCCAGAAGTCTGCTGTCTGTCTGCATTTCTGCGTTAAGGATCATCGCTGAGGTGCATCTTCAAGATCCTCCTCTGGGCAGCTATGCAGCTTTTCCGTCCGAAGATCGCTCCTCCTGTCGTGAGTAGCTCTGCTCTGCAGACTGACACTTTCCTCTGCCCTTCTGTCCCCTAACCTTCTGGTATTTCTCACATGTCTAATTCTAAGGGATGCCGCTCTCGCCCTCCTACTTCTGCCTTAGTCAAACACTTTGCGTTGTTATCTCTGTCAGACCTGTAGCAACCCCCGCCCAGGACCCTCCCGCTGTTCCGCTACAGAGCGAAAACTCCACTTCAGCCTGGGTTTCCTCTCTATCACAATGCATAGCGGATCTAACACGGGTGTCTAAAACCCTTGTGTCTGTGGTTGATGGGTTGCCCCTGCAGACCCCCGCAGTAGCCAGCGGGTCGCAGGAGGCTCCATCTGAGCCTTCCGTTATAGGCCGCAAAAGGTCCAGACAGGAACGCTGGTCTGACTCCTCTTCCCGTTCCATCTCGCCCCCCGGTCCTCCTCCCCTGAGTCAGGCGAGGCTTTCTCTGATGCGCCTTCATAGGATATTTCGGCGCTGGATTCGAACCAAATCTATAGCATGGGGGATATGGTTCAGAACCTCATTGGAGCGATAAATCAGACCTGTGGCATCAAAGATTCCGCTACGGAACCCGCAGACCAGGCGGTTTCGTTTAGACGGGCTAAACCACCTTCCAAGGTTTTCGCCCTCACCCTGATTTAGAGGAAATCGTGACGAAAGGAGGAGAGAATCCGGCCAGATGCTTTCAGAGAGGAAAGCGCCTTGGCGTTTTATATCCCTTTTCTCCGGAGCTCACCGCTAATTGGATTTCTCCCTCGGTGGATCATCAGGTTTCCAGGCTGTTGAAAGACCAATACTGTCCTTCCTCTATCTGGCGGAGCATCTCTGAAGGATTCTAATGATAATCATAGAATCCTTTGCGAAGTATCCAGATGGGCCAAACGGCTCTGTCAGGGCATCCTGGACGGGGCTCCACTTGGACAGCTAGCTGAGCTTGCCAGCCAGATTTCTCTTGCAGGTGAATACCTGGCCTCCGCTTCCCTGGATGCCGCGTCCTGTGCGACTCAGGATTCCAGCAATGCTGTTCCCTTCTGTCGGACCGTTGGCTCAAGGCCTGGCAGGCGGATTTGTCTTCCAAAAAGTCCCTTACCTGCCGGCCTTTTTTCTGGGTTCACGCAGCAGAGTCCACAGGCACGCCAAGAGAAGAAGAGGGTATTTTTTTTAGACCCACTCCTTCATGGCGTTCTCGCTACTCCCAAGGTAGATCCTCCAGGTCTAGGACTGGAAGATCAACCTCGGCATGACTCTCGACAAGACCCCTGCCCACTTCCCAGGATGGGCGGCTGTCTCCTCTTCCTCAGGGACGTCTGGATCCATTTCTTTGAATCCCGACCTCCAAGAGACCCCGCTCTAGTTCCGGGTTTCTGTGCAACCATCGCTTCTCTTCTCAAAGCCGGGGCTAATTGTTCCCGTCCCAGAAAAAGCACGGTTCACAGGTTTCTATTCCAATCCTTTGTGTGACCGAAAAAAGAAGGCAAGGTTCATCCCATTCTGGATCTCAAATTGCTGAATAGGAGAGTTCGTCTGAGACTCTTCAGGATGGAATCCCTTCATTCAGTAATTGCTTCCATGGATGCTCAAGAATTTGTGTTCCTTAGATATTCAGGACGCCTACCTCCATGTCCCGATATTCCCGGGACATCACGGATTCCTGGGCTTTGCGGTGCTCAAGGACCCTTTTCAGTTTGTGGCCCTGCCGTTCGGTCTCACAACCGCTCCCAGGGTTTTCACGAAGATCATGGCGGCACTGATAGCCATCTTGAGGGTCAGGGGACTGGTACCTTTTCCGTACCTCGACGACATTTCTCAGGCTCGCGAGAGTCTCTCCATCGTCCTCGACACTAGCCGTTTCGGGTGGCTTGTCAACAAGAAGAAATCCTGTCTTGTTCCTTCACAGTGCCTCCTTTTTTCTGGGCATGCTCTTCGACATTCGTCAGATCAAAGTCTTCCTTTCCCGAGGGCAAGAGATCTGTCCTTCGTCGGGACGTACACTTACTCCAGGGTCCTCGGCTTCCCTCCTTCCGATCGGCCGTGAAGGTTCTGGGGAGGATGGTAGCAACATTGGAAGCAACACCCTTTGCCCTATTTCATTCACGACCTCTTCAGCAGGCCATCCTGTCACAGTGGGACAGGTCTGTCTTGTCCCTGTATCTTCCGATCAATCTCTCTCCCCGGGTCAATCGGTCCCTCAACTGGTGGCTGACGTCACCTCTCATCTCCCAGGGCAGGTCCTTCCTTCCAGTTCTCTGTCAGGTGGCTCGGCTGGGGCGCGGTGTTTCACCACCTGACTGTTCAGGGTCGTTGGTCGGCGCAGAAGTCTTCTCTGCCGATCAATGTGCTCGAGATTCGGGCCATCTTTCTCTCCCTTCGCCACTGGGAAAGGATTCCCAGGGGTCTACTTATCCGAATCCAGGCAGACAATGCCACGGAGGTGGCATATGTTAACCATCGGGGGGACTCTGAGTTCCTTGGCCGAGGTATCCAAGATCCTCCTCTGAGCAGAGGCAACGGTTCCGGTGATATCCGCAGTGCTTAACCCCGGCGTCGACAATTGAGCTGCCGACTTTCTCAGCCACGAGGGCCTCTCGGCAGGGGAATGTTCCTTGCATCAGGGGGTTCTTACATCAGCTTTGTCTTCGATGGGGGACTCCGGACATGGACCTCACGGCGTCCCGAATGAACAGGGAGGTTCCTCTGTTCGTCACCATGTCTCGTGACCCTCTCGCAGTGGGCGTCGACGCTCTGGCCATTCCTTGGTCGCAGTTCGTGCTTTCCTATCTGTTCCCAATTCTTCCCTTGCTTCCCAAGCTGTTGAAAGGGATCAAGGCGGAGGGGTGCCGATCATTCTGATCGCCCGGATTGGCCCAGGAGAGCTTGGTTTGCGGAGATCGTCAATCTTCCCGCGGTCGCCCCCTGGCGCCTTCCAGACATTCCTGATCTGCTTTCTCAGGGTCCAATCTGCCACCCGAATTCTCGGTCGTTCAGTTTTACGGCGTGGCTGTTGAGACTGCAGTTCTAAGAGCGTCCGGCCTTTCGGACCGGGTGATTCTCACCATGATCCAGGCTCGGAAGCCTTCGTCTTCCAGGATCTACTATCGTACCTGGAAGGCTTACTACCGTTGGTGCGAGTCCAACAACATTTCATCTATGTCCTTTTCCCTGCCTTCCATCTTGGCCTTCCTCCAGGCAGGACTGGATTCGGGCCTCGCTCTGAGTTCCCTCAAGGGCCAGGTTCCATCCTTTTTCAGAAGACTTTAGCTTCTCGGCCATAAGTTAAGACCTTCCTTCAAGGAGCAGCCCATGCTGTCCCTCCGTATAGGGCCCCTGTGGATTCATGGGATTTGAATCTTGTGCTGGACGTTCTGAGGGGTTCCCCCTTTGAGCCTCTCAGGGAGATTCCCTTGTCAGTTCTATCTTGGAAGCTGGCCTTTCTTGTGGCCATCACCTCTATCCGCCGCGTTTCAGAGTTGGTGACCCTGTCTTGCCGACCTCCGTTCTTTGGTCATTCACCAGTACAAGGTGGTCCTCAGGCCTCCGCCGCCTTTCCTTCCTATGGTGGTTTCGACCTTCCACCTCAACGAGGACTTCGTTCTACCTTCCTCTTGCCCAGCTTCGACTCATCCTCTGGAGCGATCGTTGAGCAAGCTGGACCTCGTCAGGGCAGTGAGGATCTACCTAGATAGAACGTCCATTTTCCGGAAGACTGGTTCTCTCTTCGTCATTCCTGATGGCACGTGCAGAGGCCAAACAGATTCTAAGGCGACTATTGCTCGCTGGATCAGAACGGCAAATCTGGAGGCTTACTGGGTCAAGAACAGAGAGCCCCCTCCTGGGATCAAGGCTCACTCTACCCGGGTTCTTTCCTGCTGTTCTGCAACTTCTTGACCTTGAACAGGACTAAGGGTGCAATATGCTACTTGGAGGAGTTTTCAGCAGCTTTCAGTGCAATTAGTTTGATATATCTTATAGGTCATATGTTTCCCTTGATACCAACACCAATAACCTTGGCCCATGTATTTCAGATGTGAGGAGGGAATTGGGTTAGCCTTCCTCTCTCAGAACCCCTCGGCGATCCAACACTGATGTCCTAAGCACATGGTGATGATTACCTTGGCAGAGGATGGCATCCTCTATCCTGCAATATCCTTCCGTATTATACAGATAAAGATGGCCTCCCTCATAGGTTAGGCTGTCTGAGGGGAGCTGTGGATGAAATACTGTCCGATTATTCACGAAAATTCCCAGATTAATGACACTGGACCCCTGTCTGAGATTACCTGATACAGGTGCCAAAGATGAGGCAGTGTAGGTGAGATTTTGACACCCATGTCACTAAACCACCCACCAGTTGGTATGGTTGGCTAAAGAAAAGGAGATCAGGGAACTTGTCCTTTGTCGGAGGTTAAATGGTTAGTGGACACTGTATAAAGAAGGCACAATTTGTTCCAGGTTGTCCGAGAGTTCACTCGTACGTGCTAGGTCAAACTGGACTCTGTCTTGCACTTCCACGAGACCTGCAACTAACATTCTAAATTTCTTCCATAGAGCCGAAGATAGAAAGGTAGTGGCATCAATATGCATCTGCTGTAAACCCTCTAACACGTGGTTTACATTAAGCTGAACCCTTCCCAGCATGTTGCACAATGTCCCAAAGTTTACTTCTTGAGACTTCCATATCCATAGTGCTCAGGGCACCCACTCCCAAAGCACCTCCGCCCAATCCCATGACTATTAAATCTCTCCTACCTTGAATTTCCTGTGTCAGGAATCATATTTTTTCACCTCTTGCCCTGCCTCTACCCATCCTCTCATGTCAATTTGGTTCCTCACTAACTCCTCACGTCTGTAATCCCAGTGGTCACCTTTGAAGTAATCTATGAAAATTTAGCCAGGTATATTGGATTTTCACCATTAACTTTTCCCCTACAGAGGGCATATGTTGTCTCCCTTTGTAGGTACGATTTCTGCAACCGTAAAGCTGCATGAGGCAGCAATTCCTTTGTGTTCTGTTGGAAGAATGTCTCTGGCAATGGCATTTTTCATTGGCTTCGATACTGGGGGCTCATTAGGTAGACACGGGTATTTTGCGTCTGGTCATCAGCTCGAATGGTTTTATACTGGTACTTGTCGCCTTTGTTGCTCAGATACCCATCAGCACTGTCGGAAGGGATATTACCCCTCTCCAGCAGTGCTTTAGAAAGTCATGTTTTGAGGGTAATGTTTATTAGCTCCACGATGCCAACTGACCTGAGGGTGGTAAGAGGTTTTATGTCCAGAAGTCCACAAAGCGCTTTGATGACCTTACCCATGAAATGTGTCCCTCTTTCATTTTATCAGTCAGGGAATACCCCATCGTGACAGAACCTGTTCCCAAAGACCTCGGGCAGTAGTTGTAGTTCCAATGCATGACCTACCATGTTTGTCTTAAAGGGAATCATATATGAGATAAGTCCACCGGCATCAGGGGCTTATCTACAGCATTCTGTAATGCTGTAGATAAGCCCCCGATGTAACCTGAAAGGTAAAGGTACCGTCACACTCAGCGACGTTGCAGCGATATAGACAACGAGCCGACCTAAACTAGATCGCTGGAGCGTCGCTGTTTAGGTCGCTGTAGAGACGTCAAACACAGCAACTCCAGAACGATACAGGAGCGATCTAGTGACGTAACGGCGACTCACTTCTCATTCTCGCTGGTTGTTAGCTCCATGTCAAACAGCCGGAGTGTATCGATCCAACACACATCTAGGGGCCCTATGCTCGTTGCTGGCGTCGTTGCTTTTGATGTCAAACATGACGATACACGCCGACCTGGCGACGAAATAAAGTTCTGGACTTCTAGCTCCGACCAGCGATGGAACAGCGGGATCCAGATCGCTGCTGCATGTCAAACACAACGAGATCGCTATCCAGGACGCTGCAAAGTCACGGATTGTTGTTCTCTTTGCAAAGTTGCTGAGTGTGACGGTACCTTTAGAACAACAGGTTAGATTATACTCACCCAGGGGCGGTCCTTCTGCGGTCCGGGTCTGATGGGCGTCGCGGTCCAGGTCCGGCGCCTCCTATCTTCATACGATGACATCCTCTTCTTGTCTTCCTGCCGCGGCTCCGGTTGTCGGGCCTCTCTGACCATTCCCTTTAATAATGGTGTGGCAAGGAATGTCCCATAACATCTCTAAGGGGTTTATCTAAATGTTCCTTTACCCTGTCTGCATTCCAAAATATTGTTTGAACCGACTTCTTACATCTCGTACGCACACAACATGGCCAATTTTCATATGAAGTAAAGCCCTTGCTCATGAATCTTTGGTTCAGTATTGTTTTTGGATTAATGCTGCACATTCCCATTTTAATAGTAGGGGCTACAATATTCCCAATATTTTAAGCTTTTTTAAGAAATCATTGAGGACTGCTTGTGTCCCTTCCCATACAAAGAGCACGTCATCAATAAAACGGCACCACATTATAAGGCTTTTGTGTAATTGGCCATTATTGTAGATGTGTGACTCCTCCCATTTTCCCACTTATAACTTTGGACAAAATTTGCCCCAAGCTGTGCAAATTGCTGTTCCCCAAGTCTGCAAATAGAACTGATTGCCGTATATAAAATAATTATGTTTAAGAATAAACTTAATAGTTTCCACAATATATAAAATTTGAGTGGTATCATATACGTGGAATAGACGTAGAAAGTGTTCAGCAGATTCGCACCCTTTATCATGGTTGATAACTGTGTATAAAGACCTAATATCTAAAGTGCCCAATTTATAGTTATTAGTCCAACATAGTTTCCAGAACTCGAATGGTATCGCGTGTCTTTCAAGTTGGCTGCTATTAGAGCATCATCAGACATTAAGAGTCTAGTTTAATAGTAACCGCCTCAATTTCTTTATCTTCTTCTTTTTTTTTTTTATATATAGCGCTAACATATTCCGCAGCGCTTTACAGGTTTACAATTTAATCACGCATTCCTTTAAATAAAAAATAAATAGACCTGTTGGAACAAGTTCATATTCATTTTCTTAAAGGTATGTGGACACATTGGAAACAGAGTGTTTAAAACTACTCTAATGAAAAATAAAAAATGAGGAGGTTTTGGACTACTTAACATATTAAGCTACTGTATAACAAATCTACTGAATCAATCTCAGAACTGGTTAATCAATAATTTAAATAATATTTTGGTGGGAATTGAATCCTGTCTTAATGTCTCTTAAATTGTTATTGATAAAATACATAAAAAATCTCGTTAAAAAATTCCAGTTTACCCAACTATTAAATCTTCCATATTTTTCGGATTATAAGGCACACTTTTTTCCCTCTAATTTGGGGTGAAAATGGGGGTGCATCTTATTATTCGAATATACCTTACCAGTCGCAATGGAGCAGGGTCCCAGGGTCGCTGCTCGAGGAGGCATGAGTGGCGCGTTGCTGCAGGCTGGGATGAGGGGGGTGTTTGGAGGTGCAACACTGCGGGTGTTCGGTGGTGCGGGGGCCCCTGTTATGGTCTGGTGATTATGGAGCGACATGAGACTAGCTCTGAGCAGGTGGTATCTATACTGACCGCAGACCCCAAGCTCAACACACAACTAGAAGCAGCCGTGGATTGCTCCTAACGCTCCCTAGGCAACTCGTCACAGCCTAAGAGCTAACTACCCCTAAAGATAGAAGCAGGAAAACTATCTTGCCTCAGAGAAAATACCCAAAGGAAAGACAGCCCCCACATGTAATGACTGTGAGAGGAGAAGGAAATTGCATACGTAGTATGAAACAAGATTGAGCACAGGAGGCCACTTCTAGCTAAAAAGGAAAGTACAGAAAAGAGCTCTGTGCGGTCAGTAGAAAAAAACTAGAAAAAGTCCACCGCAGAGAAATGCAAAAATCTCCACACCTAACTAAAGGTGTGGAGGGCAAACTCTGCTGCCCAGAGCTTCCAGTTTAGCTAAATAGATCCATACTGATAAACTGGACAAATGAGCAAAAAACAAGACCGTACAAAACAACAAGTCCACAAAAAGTGAACTGCAAAGGACATGGAAGGACTTGGCTTTGCAGAACTTGGTCAGAGTGTCAGGACAATCCAAAGAGCAATGACTCCAGGCAGAGACAATTGACAACTGGCATTGAATGAGGGCTAAGGCCAGACTAATATAGCCGAGCCCAAAAGACAATCAAAGGAAACAGCTGAGAAGCTAAATCCAAGAAGCAGTCCTACCACTAAAGACCACAGGAGGAGCCCAAGAGCAGAACTCACAAAAATACTACTTACAACCAAGAACGGAATTCACAACAGGTCCCGCCGACATTTTGTGAAAGCCCAGGACCCCCGCACTTCCATGATTTCCATTGTGGTGGACTCCGGGAAAATGGCTGCCAGGAGCAGCGCATGCACAGATGGAGATCTCAACACCAAGATCTCAGGAAATGATAGGCGCGCAGCTCCCGCCATCTTCCGTTCCCAGGATGCTTTGCGAAATTACCCAGATGACTTAGCGGTCTTCTGGGTGATTTCGCAATGCATCGCTGGGAACGTAAGATGGCGGCTGGCGCGAGCGGCTCAGCGGACAACGGAGGGTGAGTATAGCAGGTTTTTTTTTTTTTATTATTTTTAACATTTTTTTACTATTGATGCCGCATAGGCAGCATCAATAGTAAAAGGTTGGGGACACACACGGTTAATAGCGGCGGTAATGGAGTGCGTTACCGCCGGCATTAACCCTGTGTGAGTGGAGGGGAGTATGCGGGCGCCGACCACTGACTGTGCGTAGTAAGGAGCGGCCATTTTCTTCCGGACTGTGCACGTCGCTGATTGGTCGTGGCTGTTTTGCCGCGACCAATCAGCGACTTGGATTTCCAGGACAGACAGAGGCCGCGACCAATGAATATCCGTGACAGACAGACGGAAGTGACCCTTAGACGACTATATAGAGTAATTAGTGATTTTATTGAAACATATCATTAAACAGAATTTTTCCTTAAAAAAAATTATAGATATATTGATCTCACGGTAGGGCACTTTCGAGACCTCTATCGTTGTGATAGCCAGATTTCTATGAGCACCTCCCGGTCTGATCATCACCTGTGTGTAGCACTGACGAACGGAGTACTGCAGTTTCAAGTCTCCCATGGAGACTATTGAAGCATGCAAAAGTTAAAAAAAAAAAGTTACAAAATAAAAAAATACAAATGTTAAAATCCCCTCCATTTCGACCCATTCAAAATAAAACAATAAAAAAATAAATAATTTACACATATTTGGTATCTCCACCTTCAGAATTGCCGATCTCGCAATATAAAAAATAATTAACCCAATCGTTAAACGGTGTAACGAGAAAAAAAGTAAACACCCCAGAAATTTTTTTTTTTTGGGGTGGGGGGGTGGGGGGGTTTCTACATTGCAATAACGAGCAATCAAAAGATCGTATCTGCACTAAAATGGTATAATTAAAAACATCAACTCGGCACGCAAAAATTAAGCCCTCACCTAACCAGAGATCGCGAAAAATAGAGACACTACGGGTATCAAAAAATGGCAGAATTTTTTTTACAAAACTAGTTTTTTTTTTTTTTTTTTTTTCACCATTTAAATTAAAAAGAACCTAGACACGTTTGGTGTCTATGAACTTGTAATTACCTGGAGAATCATATTGATAGGTCAGTTTTAGCATTTAGTGAACAAGGTGAAAAAAAATAAACTGTGGGATTGCACTTTTTTTTGCAATTTCACCGCACTTGAAATTTTTTCTTCCATTCTCCAGTACACGACATGTTGAAACCAATGGTGGCGTTCAAAAGTACAACTCATCCCGCAAAAAAAACAATCTCTCACATGGCCATTTTGACCCAAAAATAAGTGTTATGTAAAAAAAAAATTAAAACGCAAAAAGAAAATTACCTCTGGTTGTTAACGGGTTAACCTTTCTATTTTAGAGCTTTTTAATAACTTTTCCATTCCTTACATCTGGAAAGATCTAGGTATTACTAAAATAAAACACTAACATATTGGTATAGACTTCATCCCTTTCCAACAAATTAAAACTACCGTATATACTCGAGTATAAGCCGAGATTTTCAGCCCAAATTTTTGGGCTGAAAGTGCCCCTCTCGGCTTATACTCGAGTCACGGTGGGCGGTGGGGTCGGCGGGTGAGGGGGAGAGGGCGCTGAGGTATACTTACCTGCTTCCGGGGCTTCTGGCGCTGTCCCTGCAGTCCCACGGTCTCCGGGTGCCGCAGCTCTTCCCCTGTTCAGCGGTCACGTGGGACCGCTCATTAGAGAAATGAATATGGACTCCACTCCCATAGGGGTGGAGCCACATATTCATTTCTCTAATGAGCGGTAACGGTGACCGCTGATAGAGGAAGAGGCTGCGGCACCAAAGAGCAGCTGTCCGGGAGAAGGAGCGGGACGCCGGGAGCAGGTAAGTATTTCATATTCACATGTCCACGTTCCACACGCCGGGCGCCGCTCCATCTTCCCGGCGTCTCTCCGCACTGACTGTGCAGGTCAGAGGGCGCGATGACGCATATAGTGTGCGCGCCGCCCTCTGCCTGATCAGTCAGTGCAGAGAGACGCCGGGACGGGACGCTGAGGAGCTGCAAGCAAGAGAGGTGAGTATGGCTTTTTTTTTTTTTTTTTTGTAGCAGCAATGGCACAGCTTTATAAGGAGCATCTATGGGGCAATAATGAACGGTGCAGAGCACTATATGGCACAGCTATGGGGCAATAATGAACGGTGCAGAGCACTATATGGCACAGCTATGGGGCAATAATGAACGGTGCAGAGCACTATATGGCACAGCTATGGGGCAATAATGAACGGTGCAGAGCACTATATGGCACAACTATGGGGCAATAATGAACGGTGCAGAGCACAATATGGCACAGCTATGGGGCAATAATGAACGGTGCAGAGCACTATATGGCACAGCTATGGGGCCATAATGAACGGTATGGAGCATCTATTTTTATTTTTGAAATTCACTGGTAGCTGCTGCATTTTCCACCCTGGGCTTATACTCGAGTCAATAAGTTTCCCAGTTTTTTGTGGCAAAATTATGGGGGTCGGCTTATACTCGATTATATACGGTATATTTAATCTTCCCTATGAACATTACATGCTATTAAATAGAAAAAAAAAGTGATTGTGGACCTGTGCAACACTAAAAACATAATCACAGAGGAAATTTGCATTTTACTCACCAACTTAAACAAAAAGCAGATTTGGTCAGCACATAACATTTTATGACCTCTTCAATGATTTGGTCAAAACAAAAAACATAAATAATTGGGAGAAAGACCGTAAACTTAAAACTACTATTGAACAATGGAAAAAGTCGTAGTCTTACCTATTCATCTGATCTTTGTTCAAACTGATAGTATACACACCAAAATTTGGGAAGGAAAATAGGGGAAAAAATGTAATAAAATGATGGTGCGTCTTATAATTCACTTTTACTGTAGCTTAAGGGGAAAGCGGCTGCGGTGGATCAGGGACCCAGGAGGCAGGGTCATTTGTGCAGGAAGCTGGTGGCGGAAGGAGTGGGACGATCCTGTGGGCCCCAGGCCGGAATAAGGGGATGTTCAGCTGTGCGAGGCTGCAGCAGGTCCCTTGCTGTCACAAAATGTCGGCAGGACCGTGCTTCCCATGGTTTTCAATGTGGAGAACTTTGAGAAAATGGACTCCGCAGTTGGCGCATTTGCAGATCACGATCTTGGGAGACGTAGACCTCTCTATATGTGAAAACTAGAATGGCCTTTCTGTTGGGAGGCATTTTATGTTTATTAGGTTTAGGAAATATTGTTGCTTATTAGATCTGTTTTGTATTTTTTTTTTTTTTTAAAGCAACATGTACAAGATGGACGTAAGGATAACCTGGTTGGCTTTGTGAAAACTTTTGAGAAGTTAAATACATCTGAAGGAAGTCCCGGTGTGTTTGCTTTAGACTGTGAAATGGTAAGTGGTTTTGGTTACATCAAATTCTTCAATGCTAACATTTCTGTATAAAAAGCTTGTACTTTTGTATATCTGCTTATTCTGATACAAAATAAACAAGTACTGTATTTTGTGGATTATAAGGCGCATCTGTTTACAAGACGCACCCCAAATCTTGGGGAGGAAAATAGTTTTTTGTTTTTTTTTATTTTTAATAAAATGGTGTTTATTTATAATCTTTTTTTTTATTTTTTTATTTTTTACAGTAGTTTACCTGGGGAGCAGCAGTGATGGAGTGGTGTCCCAGGTGGCATGGTCGCTGCTGCAGGAACTGGTGGCAGAAGATGCTGCGGGCCTCAAGCTGGTGGGACAGGGTGTTTGGCAGTGACAGGATTGGTGCGATGCTGCGGGCCCCAGGCTGGTTAGATAGGGTGTTTGGTGGTGCAAGGGCTCTGCTGACATTTTGTGAAAGCCCAGAGCCCCGCATCTTCCATACTTTTTAATGCTGTAGACTACGGTAAAATGTCCGCCGGAGCAGGTGCATGCCCAATTGATTTCAGGAGACTGATCTTGGTGCCAAAATCTCAATCTGCGCATGCGCCACCTCCGGCAGCCATTTTCCTGGAGTCCACCGCATTGGAGAGTATGTAAATTGCGGGCTGTGGGCTTTCACAAAAAGTCTGTTCGGGGGCTCCACTGACAAACACCTCGTCTTACCATCCCTGGGGCCTGTGGCATCGCCCCACTCCTGCCTTCGCTGCAGCAGGAAGATTCCTGCACCAGTGACCTTGGTACCCCGCTCCACCGCCGCTATAATTCAGATTATAAGACACCGAAACCGACACCACATGGGGGGGACAGCGCTTACTGTAGCGCTGTCTCCTGCACGGCACACGGACTACACACAGACAGCGTCCGTGTGCGGTACGTGTTTTACATGATCCCATTGACTTTAATGGGTCCGTGTAATCTGTGCGCTCCCACGAACACTGACATGTCTCCGTGTTTTGCACACGGACACACGGTCCGTGAAAACACGCTGACATGTGCAGAGACACATTGATTTCAATGTGTCTACGTGAGTCAGTGTCTCCGGTACGTGAGGAAACTGTCACCTCACGTACCAGAGCCACTGACGTGTGAAACCGGCCTAAAGGGTGAAGGTTGAGGTGTGTGGACATAATAGTTTTTGTCAAGAGATCTTTCACATTTTCAGATCTCCTCAGATTATACAGGGATAGTTTAGGAAAGTATTGGAATAAGTCTAAGGCCAGGGTCACACTAGAGAGTTTTACGGAAGTATGAGAGGCGCAAAAACTACGCATTGCACACGGACCAATGATTCTCTATGGAGCAGCTCCTATCTGCCATATATTACAGGCGTAGAAAATCGCAGCATGCTGCGATTGTCAGCGTATTGGGCAAAAAATCCGCCAATGAAAGTCTATGGGGGCGAGAAAAATACGGATTACACATGGACCATCAGTGTGACTTGCGAGAAATACGCAGCGGTGTTCTATAGAAAAGCCGGCAATTCAGCGCGGTGTACAGTAAAATCACACTGACAGGTTAGAATAGAATAGATCAAATAAATATCTACACAGAGTGGGAAAGCCAGTGACTGAGGGCAGATATTAATAGCCTAGAGAGGGACCATGGTTATTGCCTCCCCGGCTAAAAACATCTGTCCCCAGCCACCCCAGAAAGAGCACATCTGTAACATGCGCCTATTCTGGCACTCAGCCGAACAAGTTGTTACTCATTAATTGTACCACTTTTCCTACTTGACATTAATTTCTTAATGAATGTTTGGTTCTTCTTCATCCTATTTTGATCAACTTGCAATCATATCCTCTTGGCTTAAGCTTTTCAGTCAAAATTTCAGCAGTTTTTTTGAATGATCGGAGCTAATTCTTTCCATGTGCAAGAACACTGTCCCTTTGGGATGTCTCGTTTTGTCTGTGAATGTTGAGATGTTGCATATAACAATGTAATAATAATAATAATAATCTTTATTTATATAGCGCCAACATATTCCGCAGCGCTTTACAGTTTAAACAGTTTCAAACACAAAAGTCATAAGTAACAACGTTAACAATACAATAATTAAAGCAAAATAAGACGACCCTGCTCGTGAGAGCTTACAATCTACAATGAGGAGGGGGAGATGCAAAGTACAGGTGTGTATTTACAATGATGTATTTACAATCATGGTCCAGCCATCTTCAGGGGTTGGGGAATAGATGGAGATAGTGAATGGGCTACACACACACAAACATAACTTTGATTAGTGAACGTGATAGGCCGCTCTGAACAAATGTGTTTTGAGCGAGCGCCTAAAACTATGCAAATTATGGATGGTCCTAATATCTTGGGGTAGAGCATTCCAGAGGATTGGCGCAGCACGGGAGAAGTCTTGGAGTCGGGAGTGGGAGGTACGGATTAGTGCAGAGGTTAATCGAAAGTCATTTGCAGAGCGCAGTGGTCTGTTAGGCTGATAGACAGAAATGAGGGAGGAGATGTAAGGGGGTGCCGCACTGTGGAGAGCTTTGTGGGTGAGAACAAGTACTTTGAATTGTATCCTGTAATGAATGGGTAGCCAGTGTAACGACTGGCGAAGAGCGGATGCGTCCGAGTAACGATTAGCCAGATGGACGACCCTGGCTGCTGCATTAAGGATGGACTGGAGAGGGGAAAGTCGAGTGAGGGGGAGGCCAATTAATAGAGCGTTACAGTAGTCCAGGCGGGAGTGGATCAGGGCGACAGTGAGGGTTTTAGCTGTCTCCATGGTGAGAAAAGGGCGGATTCTAGAGATGTTCTTTAGGTGTAAGCGGCACGAGCGGGCAAGAGATTGTATATGGGAGGTGAAGGAGAGATCGGAGTCAAACATAACACCCAGACAGCGCGCCTGCTGCCGGGGTGTTATTATGGTGCCACCCACAGAGAGGGAAATGTCAGATTTAGGGAGGTTAGTAGATGGTGGGAGCAGAAGGAGTTCAGTTTTGGAGAGGTTGAGTTTCAGATAGAGAGCGGACATGATGTTGGAGACTGCGGACAGACAGTCAGTGGCGTTCTGTAGTACAGCGGGAGTAAGGTCAGGGGATGACGTATATAGTTGTGTGTCGTCGGCATAAAGATGGTACTGAAAGCCAAATCTGCTGATGGTCTGTCCAATTGGGGCCGTGTAGAGAGAGAACAGAAGGGGGCCAAGGACTGAGCACAATAAATATTTTTTTTAAGAACTCAGCAGAATCTTTCAATCAGTAATATTCAAAACATCAGCTCCTGATTTACTGTGCTTCCAAGTCACTTTTATATTTAGATCATTGTATTTTAATCTCCCAAGGAAAATATTCAATAATAACATGGAGCTCTGCCAAATAAAGAAAATGTCATCAATGTAACTGGACCACGAGATTACCTCATCTAAACCACATATGTTCTGGAGCACCTCCCTTTCTCACAAACCCAGGAATAAATTTGCATATGAGGGCATGCAAGTCGCTACTGGAGCTGCAGGAAGAAGTGGTCGTAGTTGAAGGGAATCTGGCAGCAGTTTACTATGTAATCTGAAGATAGCATGAGGTACAGGTTAAAGCGCAGATTTCAGCGATGCCTGTCATATCAGGTTTTCTTTACTTCCAATGATTATTTTAGCACCACAAATGTATCATTGCTGGGACACAGCAGTGCGTACCTCCTGGTCCAGCAGCACCCCCTTCTTTGATAAGCAGTTCACTGTCTATAGACATTTTATATACAGAGTCTGGTGTGGGAGGGGGCAGCTTTCTCAGCTCTGCTTCATGCTAAATCGAAAATTTCTGATTGTCTGAGAATGGCTGCACCTAGTAATCTAAGTAATCCATCTTTGCATTCAGCTTCTTTGTCTACACCACGCTGCTTTCAGATGTGGTAGCAAAAACCTACTGACAGATTCCCTTTAAATGTCTGGTTTGTGAATTATACAAAAAAATGAAAAAACTCAGTACAGTTACTTGTTACAAATACACTTTCTTTCACACTGAGCTCATTATTTTTCTTTGAAAAATATTTTGTTTGCGTTTTGATTTCCAGTGCGTGAAGACTTAACCCCTTTCCAGACGTATAGTTACGTCTAAGGTGGCCTCCCCCTTTTTGCTGCTGGCAACTTTTCCGGCACATGTCAGATGATTTCTTCAGCTGACATGTGCCCTTAACAGCCGCGGTTGGACTGCGATCCACTCATGGCTGTTAACATGTTAAATGCCGCTGTCAATCTCTGACAGCGGCATTTCACATGATCACGCCAAAAGTGCGTCACTAATCCTGCCCATCGGCATCCATGACACATGACGGCGGGTCGACCAATGGATTGGCATCATAACCCGGGGTTTGCGGCAGACCCCTTTGGTTGTCATTGCCGGATTGCTACTGAGCACCGCCCAACGGTCGGCAGCAAGTGAGCATTTATGTTACACAGAGCAGAGCTGAAGCCCTGCTCTGTGTAGCACAGGCAATCGTTTTATCTCAGCTCCTAGTCTCCCATAGAGATTATTGAAGCACGTAAAAATTAAAAAAAATTTAAATCACCCCTTATTTTGCCCCATTCAAAATAAAACAATGAAAAAAAAAACATGATTATCGCCGCCTTCAGAATCGCCCGATCTATCAATATATAAAAAGAATTAATCCGATCGGAAAACGTAGTAGCGAGAAAAAAATCTAAATGTCAGAATTACGTTTTTTGGTTACCACAACATTGCATTAAAATGTAATAACGAGCAATCAAAAGATCGTATCCACAACAAAATGGTATCAATAAAAAAACGTCAGCTCTGCATTCAAAAAATATACCCTTGCCCAGATCAGGAAAAATGGAGACACTACGGTCTCGGAAAATGGCAACTTTTTTTTTTTTTTTGAGGAACCAACACTTAAATTAAAAAAACAAAAAAACCAATACATGTTTGGTATCTATGAACTCGTAATGACCTGGAGAATGAAAATGGAAGGTCAGTTTTAGTGGACATGGTTAAAAAGAAAAAAAGAAAAATTAGTTGTGGAATTGCAATTTCACCACACTTTCAATTTTTCTTCCGTTTTCCAGTACACTATATGGTGAAATGAATGGTGTCGTTGAAAAGTGACAAGGGACGTATTATTACTGCATGATGATCGTACATGCACACAGGCTGTGTGTGCATGTGATTGCCACCAGGTGTCAGCTGTCAACTAAGTGCTAGGAACGGCTCACGGCACTTTAACCCCCCTAAATGCTGCAATCGAACTCTGTTGTAGATTGCAGCATTCTGGAAGTCAGCAGAGGGATGACAGCCTCTCTGTCCTTGTATCAGAGACTCCACGGCATGACGTGGGGTCTTGATCGTTGCTATGGTGACCCGATGTCATGACAACATACAGGTCACCAGAACTAGGAAAGTTGCTTGATCATGCACAGTCCCCATGCTATACATGCGATCAGCTTGAAAAAAAATTGTGACGAAGAAAAAAAATAATAAAACCTTCTTTTTTTACATAATTGTAAAAATATAAAATAAAATAAAAAAATAAGAAAAATCAAGATATTGTATCCATAAATAAATATTTGAAAAAAAGCTATAAACCATGAAAGTACACATTTGGGATCACCGTGTCCAGAATGACCCGAACTATAAAACTGTCTCGCTAGTTAACCACTTTGGTGAACATCATATATAAAAAAAAAAGAATAAAGTGATGCAAAAATTATTTTTTCTGTAAATAGTTTTTATTGTGTAAAAGCGCCAAAACATAAAAAAATAAATGTGTAATCGTACTGCCCCGAAGAATAAAACTGCCTTGTCAATTTTACCTCGCGCAGAAAGGCATAAACCTCTAACCCCCACCCCCAAAAACAAAATTCCTGAATTGTTTTTGTTAATTCTGCCTCCCAAAAATAGAAATAGAAAGTGATGAAAAAATGGAACCAATAAAAAGTACGTAGCTTTCAAAATATGCTGGTGCAAAAACATTTTTTTGCAATACAAAGCGTCTTTCAGTGTGCGACAACAGCCAAACATAAAAACCCGATACAAGGAACGGTTTAAAAAAATAAAATCTATTCTTCACCTGCTGTTGATTCTTTTTTTTATTTTGCCTCCCAAAGATCACAGTAAGGCTCGGCGCACATTTATCCTGTGCTGTTCGTTGACTGCTTACACCAGGGTTTCCATGTAAATATCTTAAATACGTGGTTCAGACGGAACTTGTGGCAGAAAATTCCCTATAATGAGACACATAGTGGCACTGTGGACGCCATAGGCCCTGTGATCCGGCAGTATCCGTCTTTTTAGGATTGCATAAAAGTGCCATCGACCACAGGTTTGTGCACTTATGAAAAGGGCACTGCTGAACAGAGGCCAGACGGAGTCCAGAGTAACTCTGCTACCTCACTATAATGAATGGATCCCTCAGTGGTTTCATCTGAATCACGTCTCTTAGATGGAAACCCCAGTGTAAGTGCTCAGCGTAAAGCGCTGGATAAATGTGTTCCCAAACATTATGTAAAATATTCCCAATAAAAGCTTCAACTCAATCCACAAAAATAGCAAGTCCTCACTCAGGTCTCATCTGTTAATGGAATTATAGGGGGTTTCCACGTTACTGGTAGTACAAAGGCTCTGGAAAAGCGAAATGACTCCTCACCCTCCAAAAAAAATTCAGCAAATTCTCCGCTCCCAAATCCAAATGCCTCCCTCCATTCTGAGCCCCACAGTATATCTAAACCACATATAGCATCCACACATGTTTGGCATTTCTGATGAGAGCCTGCCTAACTTACGGGTGCATGTCTCCAGAATCACCATCTGTTTCTCCTGATCCCACTGGGGGATGGAACACTGACAGCAGGCGGGCACTGCTGAGACACTGACAGGCGGGCACGGCTGAGACACTGACAGGCAGGCGGGCACAACGAAGACACTGACAGACTACTGAGACACTAGCAAGTGTAAGTGGTATATGGGAACAGGTAGAGACCCCGGAACACACTGGAGGAGCAGGGACTGACTCAGGAAGGACAGGAACACGGACAGGTTCGAGTGGAATATGGGAACAAGTAAGGACCTGTTTAGACTGTAAGGACAAAGACCCAGGAGGTGCAAAACGAGAGCGGAGCAGGGCAGAACCGCACGGAGTGGAGCAGGGCAGAACCGCACGGAGCGGAGCAGGGCAGAACCGCACGGAGCGGAGCAGGGCAGAACCGCACGGAGCGGAGCAGGGCAGAACCGCACGGAGCGGAGCAGGGCAGAACCGCACGGAGCGGAGCAGGGCAGAACCGCACGGAGCGGAGCAGGGCAGAACCGCACGGAGCGGAGCAGGGCAGAACCACTGCTAGGAGCGGAACCGCAGAGCATACAGAGAAGACACAAGGATACACACAGCAGGGAAAGGAAGCCACTGACACGGAAACAAACATATAGGTTTGGATTGAGTTCAGACAAGATCAGGGACAGGATATAAGATGCAAGAATAGGACACAGTACAGACAAAGACTGACACAGAAAGAGATGCTGAACAAGGACACAGGCCTGAGCATGCAGCCCTCAGAGAGGCGGAACATAGGACACAAAGCGCAAGGCAACAGGTCTGGGAATGCAGCCCCCAGAGAAGGCTGAAACAAGACAGGACCTGGCACCTCAGCAGCAAGACACTGACTGAGGGAGATAGTTGCTCGGGCATTCCTCTAAGGTTGGGAATGCCTTAAGTACCTGAGGCCTCTTGGTCATTGACCGGGGACACCTTAGGAAGGTGCTCACTGACTATAAGGGTATGTGCACACGTATCCTGGAGGACTGTGGATTTTTCCGCAGCGGATTTTGAAAAACCACAGTTCAAAACCGCTGCGGTTTTTACTGCAGATTTATCGCAGTTTCTGTGGCGGTTTCTACTGCGGGTTTACACCTGCAGTGTTCTATTGGAGCAGGTGTAAACCCGCAGCGGAATCTGCACAAAGAATTGACATGCTGTGGAATGTAAACCGCTGCGTTTCCGTGCGTTTTTTTACACAGCATGTGCACTGCGGTTTTCATTTCCCATAGGTTTACATTATACTGTAAACTCATGGGAAACAGCTGCGGACCCGCAGCTGCGGAAACGCTGCGGATCCGCAGCAAAATCCGCAGCGTGTGCACATAGCCTAAGAACCAGGAACTGCCGGCGCCACCCCCCCTATGCACACAGCCAGGAAGCATGCACAGAGCAGGCCGGAGACATGAGGCACACAGCATAGAGCCGGCAAAAGACAGAACTCACAGCATGGCCCGGAGTAGTGAATAAGTTGGTGTGTAAGGCAGGTGAGGGATGGGAGGCCATGCAGTGATGTTGGCAGCATAGTTACAGGGGCTTTGTATATGGAGTCCTCAAATTATTCTAGGAAAATCTGCGCTCCATGAGGCAAATGGCACTTCCTTCCTCCCAAGTCTCTCCGTATGGCTAAGTAGTACAGTACAGCCACATATGGGGTATTGCCACATTCAGTAGAAATTGTGGGACAAATTATGGTGCCATTTTTACACACTTCATGTGTGAAAATGTAAAATCTGGCAGTAGAACAAAATTTTGGTGGTAAAAATGTAGTTATTTTTCTTCACTACCCAATGGTATCAAATTCTGTGACACCTGTGGTGTCAATATAATCACTGCACCCCTAGAGCAATTCATTGAGAGGTTTAATTTGTAAAGTGAGGGCACTTGTGGGGGGTTCTGCTGTTCTGGCAGCTCATGGGCTCTCCCAGTGGTTCATGGCACCTGCAAGCCATAACAGTAAAATCTGGCTCTCCTTACTCCTGAGTAGCGTTGAGCGACCTTGACTTTTTTAGAGTCGAGTCGGGTTTCGCAAAACCCGACTATCTCAATAGTCGGGTCGAGTGAAATCGGCCGATTATGACGTAAAGTCGGGATCGACCGAAACACGAAACCCAATGCAAGTCAATGGGGCAGCATAGTCGGCAGTGAGTGGGGGCCAGGAAAACACCTAGAGTGCCCATTTTAATGCCAAAACCATGCATTCTTCTTAATGAAGCTTGTCAATCTTAATTTCCCTTATAATAATAGTTAAGGTAAGGTAAGTATTTAAACTTTGCAAGTGCTGTGATCCTGAGCAAGCAGGGGGGGCCCACTCGTTGGCATTGGCACTGGCACAGGGCCCCTCAAAGTACGGCGGTGTGTTTGCACGGCGGGGGCGCCTCCCACCGGCAGCGACACTTTTGCGTACTATGAGGGGCCCTGTGCCAGTGACGTCGCCAACGAGTATTCCTCCCCCCACCTGATGAAGGAACCTGCACTTTCATCTGCACCTTCCTCTTTGTCCCCGTGTAAGGTGGTATGGTATGCGGGAAGAGGAACCTGACTTTCAGCAGGGTCACAATCTTGCTGTGTAGCGTGCACGGGGAATGTTGCGTTATGGGTCAATGTACCAGCAGACTCATCTATCACTGGCTGGGCAATGGGCAGGATGAGGAGGAAACACAGATATAGACCCAAAGAATAAAGTGGTTTAAATGCAGTTCAAAATTGGTAAGAGGACTAACCAGGGGGCATTGCTTTGTTCAGTGGAGAAAAACTGTAATGAGAGGCTGACACAGAGAGTAGGCCCAAATCAGTAATTAGTCTAAATGCAGTTCGAAATTGGCAACAGTAGTAAACAGGCGGCACAGCTTTGTTGAGTGGAGGAGAACAGCAAGGAGCGGCAGACACCAATAGTAGGCCAAATGCAGTCTAACATTAACAACTACTTAACGAGAGCCTGAAAATGGAATTTCAGGACAGGAAACCAGGAGAACAGCAAGGAGCGGCAGACACTGTTAGTAGGCCCCAACCCAACTAGTAGGCCAAATGCAGTTGTTCCATTTAACAACTATTTAACAAGAGCCTGAAGATAGAAGCTCAGGAAAGGCAACCTGGAGAACACCTTGGAGCGGAAGACACCGTCTCTACAACTCAGACCCAACTTGTAGGCCGAATGCAGTGTTGTTTTCAACAACTACTTAAGAAGAGCCTCAAGATTGAAGCAATGGAGAGGCAACCTGGAGAACACTTTGGAGCGGCAGACACTGGTAGTAGGCCCCAACCCAAGTACTAGCCCCACTGCAGTTAGATTTTCCAAAAAAATACTAAACGAGAGCCTGAAGATCAAAGCTCAGAAAAGGCAACCCGGAGAACACCTTGGAGCGGCAGACACTGGTAGTAGGCTTTAAACCCAAAATTTTGGTCAATGGAGTTTATAAAATGTTCCAGGGGTACACAGGCAGCATTGGTGTGGTAAGCGGAGGACAATTTCTATTTGGGACTGCAGACAGACTTAGTAGGCTGTCCCCTGTGGACCATGCATTCACAACATTAACCCAGTGCGCCGTAATGGACATGTAACCTTTCGTGGACATGCCTACTGGTCCATGCATCTGTTGTCAGGTGCACCTTTCTACTATTAGATAGCCTGGTGATCGCATCTCACCACCTGTGCACTTGACCCACTCCCATCCCACTTCATCCCAAACCTCACCACAGTCTTCATCCCAACCCTAACCCATCTCTTTAACCTATCACTAACAACTGGCATTTTCCCCTCAAGCTTTAAACATGCCTCAATCACACCTATCCTCAAAAAGCCCTCTCTTGACCCATCCTCTGCATCTAGCTATCGCCCTATATCACTTCTCCCCTTTGCCTCAAAACTACTGGAACAACATGTCCATCTTGAACTGTCCTCCCATCTATCTTCCTGCTCCTTCTTCGACCGCTTTCAATCAGGCTTCCGGTCACACCACTCCACTGAAACTGCCCTAACTAAGGTCACCAATGACCTATTAACCGCCAAGAGCAAGCGACACTACTCTGTCCTCCTCCTCCTGGACCTGTCCTCTGCCTTTGACACAGTGGACCATTCCCTGCTGCTGCAGACCCTCTCATCCCTTGGAATCACAGAATTGGCCCTATCCTGGATCTCATCATACCTAACTGACCGTACATTCAGCGTCTCCCACTCACACATCACCTCCTCACCTCGCCCCCTATCTGTCGGAGTCCCGCAAGGTTCAGTTCTAGGACCCCTGCTCTTCTCCATCTACACCTTTGGCCTGGGACAGCTCATAGAATCTCACGGCTTTCAGTATCATCTCTATGCTGACGACACACAGATCTACATCTCTGGACCAGATATCACCTCCCTACTAACCAGAATCCCTCAATGTCTGTCTGCTATTTCATCCTTCTTCTCCACTAGATTTCTAAAACTTAACATGGACAAAACAGAATTCATCATCTTTCCCCCATCTCACGCGACCTCCCCAACGAACCTATCCATTACAGTAAACGGCTGCCCACTCTCCCCAGTCCCACAAGCCCGCTGTCTTGGGGTAATCCTTGACACTGATCTCTCCTTTAAACCACATATCCAAACCCTTTCCACTTCCTGCCGCCTCCAACTCAAAAATATTTCACGGATCCGCACATTCCTAAACCAAGAATCTGCAAAGACCCTAGTCCATGCCCTCATCATCTCCCGCCTTGACTACTGTAACCTCCTGCTCTGTGGCCTCCCCTCTAACACTCTTGCACCCCTCCAATCTATTCTAAACTCTGCTGCCCGACTAATCCACCTGTCCCCCCGCTATTCCCCGGCCTCTCCCCTCTGTCAATCCCTGCACTGGCTCCCCATCACCCAGAGACTCCAGTACAAAAACCTAACCATGACATACAAAGCCATCCACAACCTGTCTCCTCCATACATCTGCGACCTCGTCTCCCGGTACTTTCCTGCACGCAACCTCCGATCCTCACAAGATCTCCTTCTCTACTCCCCTATTATCTCCTCTTCCCACAATCGCATACAAGATTTCTCTCGTGCATCCCCCCTACTCTGGAATGCTCTACCACAACATATCAGACTCTCGCCTACCATCGAAACCTTCAAAAAGAACCTGAAGACCCACCTCTTCCGACAAGCCTACAACCTGCAGTAACCACCGATTGACCAAACCGCTGCACAGCCAGCTCTACCCTCACCTACTGTATCCTCACCCATCCCTTGTAGATTGTGAGCCCTCGCGGGCAGGGTCCTCTCTCCTCCTGTACCAGTTGTGACTTGTATTGTTAAAGATTATTGTACTTGTTTTATTATGCATACCCCTCCTCACATGTAAAGCGCCATGGAATAAATGGCGCTATAATAATAAATAATAATAATAATAGCCTGAGAGCATGGACAATGCGGATTTTTACATGATGGTGGAGGGCTGGGATGGCTTTTCTCGCAAAAGAAGTGACGACTGGGTAGCTCTTACCGTGGTACAGCGTAGTCCATCTGGGCTTTATAATTATAAATTAAAGAAAAAAAGTAGGCTGTATGCACTTTGAAATAGGTTCCAGGGGTACACGGGCAGCATTGGTCTGGTCAGTGGAGGAGTAGTAGAAAGAAGGTACTGCAGACAGGCTTCGAAGGCCTAACATAAAAAAATTGGGCTGTAGGCACTTTTAAATAGGTTCCAGGGGTACACGGGCAGCATTGGTCTGGTCAGTGGAGGAGTAGTAGAAAGAACGGACCACAGACAGGCTTCGAAGGCCTAACATAATAAAATTGGGCTGTAGGCACTTTATAATTGGTTCCAGGGGTACACGGGCAGCATTGGTGTTGTCAGCGGAGGCCGATTGTAATGAGTGTCTGCCAGTTAGTAGTCCCAAACAATAAATAGATGTTAATCTCTCGCATGACAACAAAACGAAACCACCAAAGGGTGCAATCATTCGGTACTGGGGTGAGCTCCTCTGCGGAGTTTCAGACCTAGTAATTTGGCGCAAATTATTTACTTGGGTAAATATAGGACACTGCCCCGGACTATGTTAAGTACCATCATACATGTCAATACAATGGTATTGTCAGTGGCTGGAATTTAAGGATGTCAGCGCATAGACTAAACATTGGTGGAACTGTGAGAGATAATTGTGCAAGTGGTTTAGCAATGTTTGAGCTGGGGGTGGGGGAACTCTCTTGTGGCCGGCGGTACATGCCCAGGGCCCCTCATGTTACAACAGTGTGTCTGATGTTGGGTGCGCACCACCACCGCCAGAGACACTTTATTGTACTATGAGGGACCCAGTGGCAGTGCCGTCGACCAAAAGCGGGCACACCCACCTCTTCAGACAAACAGCACTCTCACGGGTGCTGGCGCCAAGTGGCGATACCACTGCCCCGTGTGGGGAGTTTGGCCATTTAGGGAGGTGTAAACATGTCGTATGCTGGACAATCAGGTGCTGCAAATTACGAGATTGGAAAAGTCATTCAGAATAGTCCACAGGCAAAACCTAAAACCTTTTCATAGGAAAGCTAGGTGTCGGCCGGGCAAGGTGGGGCAAAAGATTTCGAAATCCAGTTGTGGTTCATTTTAATGAAGGTTAGATCATCTACATTTTGGGTAGCCAGACGAGTCCTTTTTTCGGTTAATATTGAACCTGCAGCACTGAATACTCTTTCTGATAGGACACTAGCTGCCGGGCAAGCAAGCTCCTGCAATGCATATTCTGCCAATTCTGGCCAGGTGTCTAATTTGGATGCCCAGTAATCAAATGGGAATGACGGTTGAGGGAGAATGTCGATAAGGGATGAAAAATAGTTTGTAACCATACTGGACAAATGTTGTCTCCTGTCACTTTGAATTGATGCTGCAGTACCTGTCCTGTCTGCGGTCATAGCAAAATCACTCCACAACCTGGTCAGAAAACCCCTCTGTCCAAGGCCACTTCTGATTTCTGCCCCTCTAACACCTCTGGTCTGCTGGCCCCTGCAGCTCGTGTGAGAACGATCACGGGCGCTGTGTGCTGGGAATGCCTGAAGCAAATGGTCAACAAGAGTTGATTGTTTGGTTGCTAATATTAGTTCCAAGTTCTCATGTGGCATTATATTTTGCAATTTGCCTTTATAGCGAGGATCAAGGAGGCAGGCCAACCAGTAATCGTCATCGTTCATCATTTTAGTAATGCGTGTGTCCCTTTTGAGGATACGTAAGGCCTAATCCGCCATGTGGGCCAAAGTTCCAGTTGTCAAATCAGCGGTTGTGCTTGGTTGAGGGGCAGTTTCAGGCAAATCTACGTCACTTGTGTCCCTCAAAAAACCAGAACCTGGCCTTGCCACGCCACCAATTTCCAGTGGCCCCGGAAAAGCTTCCTCATTAAAAATATAATCATCCCCATCATCCTCCTCGTCCTCCTCCTCCTCTTCGCCCGCTACCTCGTCCTGTACACTGCCCTGGCCAGACAATGGCTGACTGTCATCAAGGCTTTCCTCTTCCTCTGCTGCAGACCCCTGATCCTTTATGTGCGTCAAACTTTGCATCAGCAGACGCATTAGGGGGATGCTCATGCTTATTATGGCATTGTCTGCACTAACCAGCCGTGTGCATTCCTCAAAACACTGAAGGACTTGACACATGTCTTGTATCTTCGACCACAGCACACCTGACAACTCCATGTCTGCCATCCTACTGCCTGCCCGTGTATGTGTATCCTCCCACAAAAACATAAAAGCCCGCCTCTGTTCGCACAGTCTCTGAAGCATGTGCAGTGTTGAGTTCCACCTTGTTGCAACGTCTATGATTAGGCGATGCTGGGGAAGGTTCAAAGACCGCTGATAGGTCTGTATACAGCTGGAGTGTACGGGCGAACGGCGGATATGCGAGCAAAGTCCGTGCACTTTGAGGAGCAGGTCGGATAACCCCGGATAACTTTTCAGGAAGCACTGCACCACCAGGTTTAAGGTGTGAGCCAGGCAAGGAATGTGTTTCAGTTGGGAAAGGGAGATGGCAGCCATGAAATTCCTTCCGTTATCACTCACTACCTTGCCTGCCTCAAGATCTACAGTGCCCAGCCACGACTGCGTTTCTTTCTGCAAGAACTCGGACAGAACTTCCGCGGTGTGTCTGTTGTCGCCCAGACACTTCATAGCCAATACAGCCTGCTGACGCTTGCCAGTAGCTGCCCCATAATGGGAGAACTGGTGTGCAACAGTGGCAGCTGCGGATGGAGTGGTTGTGCGACTGTGGTCTGTGGACGAGCTCTCGCTTCTGCAGGAGGACGAGGAGGAGGGGGTGCGAACGGCTACAGCCAACTGTTTCCTAGACCGTGGGCTAGGCAGAACTGTCCCAAAATTGCTGTCCCCTGTGGACCCTGCATCCACAACATTCACCCAGTGTGCCGTGATGGACACGTAACGTCCCTGGCCATGCCTACTGGTCCATGCATCTGTTGTCAGGTGCACCTTTGTGCTCACAGATTGCCTGAGTGCATGGACGATGCGCTCTTTAACATGCTGGTGGAGGGCTGGGATGGTTTTTCTCGAAAAGAAGTGTCGACTGAGTAGCTCGTAGCGTGGTACAGCGTAGTCCATCAGGGCTTTGAAAGCTTCGCTTTCAACTAACCGGTAGGGCATCATCTCTAACGAGATTAGTCTAGCTATGTGGGCGTTCAAACCCTGTGTACGCGGATGCGAGGCTAAGTACTTCCTTTTTCTAACCATAGTCTCATGTAGGGTGAGCTGGACTGGAGAGCTGGAGATCGTGAAACTAGCGGGGGTGCCGGTGGACATGGCAGACTGAGAGACGGTGGGAGATGGTATTGTTGCCGCCGGTGCCCTAGATGCAGTGTTTCCTACTACGAAACTGGTGATTCCCTGACCCTGACTGCTTTGGCCTGGCAAAGAAACCTGCACAGATACTGCAGGTGGTGCGGAAAATGGTGGCCTTACAGTGACGGAAGGGATGTAGCGTTGCTGACTAGCTTCATTGGCCGAGGGTGCTACAACCTTAAGGGACGTTTGGTAGTTAGTCCAGGCTTGAAAATGCATGGTGGTTAAATGTCTATGCATGCAACTTGTATTGAGACTTTTCAGATTCTGACCTCTGCTTAAGGTAGTTGAACATTTTTGACAGATGACTTTGCGCTGATCAATTGGATGTTGTTTAAAAAAATGCCAGACTGCACTCTTTCTAGCATCGGATACCTTTTCAGGCATTGCAGACTGAGCTTTAACCGGATGGCCACGCTGTCCTCCAACAGGTTTTGGCTTTGCCACGCGTTTTGGGCCAGATACGGGCCCGGCAGATGTAACCTGTTGCGATGTTGATGCCTGCTGCGGCCCCTCCTCCTCCGCTTCAGAACTACTGCCGCCTGCACCCTGTTCCCCCAATGGCTGCCAATCGGGGTCAACAACTGGGTCATCTATTACCTCCTCTTCTAGCTCGTGCGCAACTTCGTCTGTGTCACCGTGTAAGTCGGTGGTAGAGCGTTCGTGACGGGGCAACATAGTCTCATCAGGGTCTGATTCTGGATCAGTACCCTGCGAGGGCAATGTTGTGGTCTGAGTCAAAGGACCAGCATAGTAGTCTGGCTGTGGCTGTACATCAGTGCACTCCATGTCAGATTCAACTTGTAATGGGCATGGCCTGTTAACTGTTTCACTTTCTAAGCCAGGGACGGTATGTGTCAAGAGCTCCATGGAGTAACCCGTTGTGTCGCCTGCTGCATCCTTCTCTGTTGTTGTTTTTGCTGAAGAGGACAAGGAAGCGACTTGTCCCTGACCGTGGACATCCACTAACGACGCGCTGCTTTTACATTTACCAGTTTCAAAAGAGGAGGCATTAGAGCTAGAGGCTGAGTCAGCAAGGTAAGCCAAAACTTGCTCTTGCTGCTCCGGCTTTAAAAGCGGTTTTCCTACTCACAGAAAAGGGAGCGTTCGAGGCCTTGTGTAGCCAGACAGCGAACCTGGCTCCACAGCTCCAGACTTAGGTGGAATATTTTTTTTCCCACGACCACCTGATGCTCCACCACTACCACTACCCTCATTACCAGCTGACAATGAACGTCCCCGGCCACGACCTCTTCCTCCAGACTTCCTCATTGTTTTAAAAACGTAACCAAACTAACGGTATTTGTTGCTGTCAAACAACTTACACGGTGAGCTATAACTTCAGTATGATTTAGATACCCCTTTACAGGTGGGTGAGACCGCAAGGAAAAGCAGGCACAATGTTACACACTCTTTTTTTTGGTGGCACCAAATGAGAGAGAATGCCACACACGCAGGACTGTCACTCAAGCACAAATGTCAATATTAATCTCCCACTGTTTTTTTTTATTTTTTCAGGGAGAATTTAGAAACCCCCCCCAAAAAAATGATTTTTTAAGTTAGAATTTAGAAAACAAATTAAAAAAGTGATTTTTTTTCAGAGAGAATTTAGAAACCAAATAAAAAAAAACAAAACAAATAGGCTTTCTATGGCCCACTATCTGAGAGAGAGAGAGAGAGAGATGGCACGCTCAGGACTGGCACACAAGCCCAAAGGGCAATATTAATCTCCCACTGTTTTTTTTTTTTTTTTCAGGGATAATTTATAAAACCAATAAAAAATAAATAAATAGGCTTTCTATGGCCCACTATTTGAGAGAGAGATGGCACGCTCAGGACTGGCACACAAGCCCAAAGGCCAATATTAACCCCTTAGCGACTGCCAATACGCCTTTTAATGGCGGCCGCTAAGGGTACTTAAACCACAGCGCCGTTAATTAACGGCGCTGTGGAAAAAGTAAATAGCGCCCCCCAGAGTCGGATTTTCTCCGGGGTCTCGGCTGCCGGGGGTAGCCGAGACCCCAGAGAACATGATTCGGGTTTTTTTTTAAAAAAACGCGATCTCTTTTTAATTTCTCTATCCTCCGATGTGATCGCACATCGGAGGATAGAGAAAAGGGGTCCCAGGTAGCCCCCCAATACTTAACCTATCTCCCCCGATGCTCCTCGTGGCTCCCGGTGGGCGCCGCCATCTTGAAAATGGCGGGCGCATGCGCAGTGCGCCCGCCGGCCGGCCCCGCGAGAATCTTTGGGGTCTCGGCTGCCGGGGGTAGCCGAGACCCCAAAGAGCATGATCGGGGGTCGGTTTTAGCGACCCCTGTTTTGCAATCGCCGGAAATTAACTGTTTACCGGCGACCGCAAAAAAAAAAAAAAAAAAGCTAAGTGTAATTCTCTGTCCTCTGACCCTATTATACTCACCTGTGTCCCTGGATCCTCCTGCTGCTCCTCCTGGCCGCCGGCATCTTCTGGGCAAAATAAAATGGCGGGCGCATGTGCAGTGCGCCCGCCATCTGTCTCCATCTGCCGGCCGGCAGGGGAAGAGCAGTTGGGGCTAAAATTAGGGTTAGGGCTAGGGGTAGGGTTAGGGCTAGGGGTAGGGTTAGGGCTAAATTTAGGGTTAGGGTTGGGGCTAAATTTAGAGTTAGGATTGGCGCTAAATTTAGGGTTAGGCTTCTTTCACACTTACGTCGGTACGGGGCCGTCGCAATGCATCGGCCCGACATACCGACGCACGTTGTGAAAATTGTGCACAACGTAGGCAGCGGATGTAGTTTTTCAGCGCATCCGCTGCCCAATCTATGTCCTGGGGAGGAGGGGGCGGAGTTACGGCCACGCATGCGCGGTCAGAAATGGCGGATGCGACGTACAAAAAAACATTACATTGAACGTTTTTTTGTGCTGACGGTCCGCCAAAACACTGATCCAGTGCACTACGGACGCGACGTGTGGCCATCCGTCACGATCCGTCGGCAATACAAGTCTATGGGCAAAAAACGCATCCTGCGGGCACATTTGCAGGATCCGTTTCTTGTCCAAAATGACGGATTGCGACGGATGCCAAACGACGCAAGTGTGAAAGTAGCCTTAGGGTTAGGGTTGGGGCTAAAGTTAGGGTTAGAGTTGGGATTAGGGTTAGGGTTTGGATTAGGGTTGGTATTAGGGTTAGGGTTGGCATTAGGGTTACGCTTGGGATTAGGGTTAGGTTTGGGATTAGGGTTAAGGTTAGGGTTGTGATTAGGGGTGTATTGGGATTAGGGTTAGGTTTGAGGTTAGGGTTGAGATTAGGATTAGGGGTGTGTTGGATTTAGGGTTTTGATTAGGGTTATGGTTAGGGTTGACATTAGGGTTGTTTTGGGGTAAGGGTTGGGATTATCGTTAGGGTTAGTGATTAGGATTATGGATCGGGTTGGGATTAGGGTTAGGGGTGTGTTGGAGTTGGGTTGGAGCTAGAATTGGGGGGTTTCCACTGTTCAGGTACATCAGGGGGTCTCCAAACACGACAGCCAATTTTGCGCTCAAAAAGTCAAATGGTGCTCCCTCCCTTCTGAGCTCTGCCGTGCGCCCAAACAGTGGGTTACACACCCACATATGGGGCATCAGCATACTCCGGATAAATTGGACAACAACTTTAGTGGTCCAATTTCTCCTGTTACCCTTGTGAAAATAAAAACTTGGGGGCTACAATATCTTTTTTGTGGAAAAATTTTTTTTTTTATTTTCACGACTCTGCATTCTAAACTTCTGTGAAGCACTTGGGCATTCAAAGTTCTCACCACACATCTAGATAAGTTCCTTGGGGGGTCTAGTTTCCAAAATGGGGTCACTTGTGGTGGGTTTCTACTGGTTAGGTACATCAGGGGCTCTGCAAACGCAACATAATGCCCGCAGACCATTTTATGAAAGTCTGCATTCCAAAACGGCGCTCCTTCCTTCCGAGCTCTGCCGTGCGCCCAAACAGTGGTTTACCCCCACATATTTGGCATCAGCATACTCGGGATAAATTGGACAACAACTTCTGCGGTCCAATTTCTCTTGTTACCCTTGTGAAAAAAAAAACTTGGGGGCTACAAAATCCTTTTTGTGGAAAAATATATATATATATATATTTTTTTTTATGACTCTGCATTATAAACTTCTGTGAAGCACTTGGGCATTCAAAGTTCTCACCACACATCTATATAAGTTCCTTGGGGGGTCTAGTTTCCAAAACGGGGTCACTTGTGGGGGATTTCTACTGTTTAGGCACATCAGGGGCTCTCCAAACGTGACATGGTGTCCGATCTCAATTCCAGCCAATTCTGCATTGAAAAAGTCAAACGGCGCTCCTTCACTTCTAAGTTCTGCGGTGCGCCCAAAAAGTGGTTTACTCCCACATATGGGGTATTGGCGTATTCAGGAGAAATTGTATAACAAAATTTATGGTTACATTTCTGTTTTTACATTTGTGAAAATAAAAAAAAATGGTTCTGATTTAAGATGTTTGCAAAAAAAAGTTAAATGTTCATTTTTTCCTTCCACATTGTTTCAGTTCCTGTGAAGCACGTAAAGGGTTAATAAACTTCTTGAATGTGGTTTTGAGAACCTTGAGGGGTGTAGTTTTTAGAATGGTGTCAGACTTCATTATTTTCTATCATATAGACCCCTCAAAATGACTTCAAATGTGATGTGGTCCCTAAAAAAAAATGGTGTTATAAAAATGAGAAATTGCTGGTCAACTTTTAACCCTTATAACTCCCTAACAAAAAAAAATTTTGTTTCAAAAATTGTGCTGATGTAAAGTAGACATGTGGGAAATGTTATTTTTTAACTATTTTTCGTGACATATCTCTCTGATTTAAGGGCATAAAAATACAAAGTTTGAAAATTGCAAAATTTTAAACATTTTCGCCATATTTCCGTTTTTTTCATAAATAATCACAAGTAATATCGAAGAAATGTTACCACTAACATGAAGTACAATATGTCACGAAAAAACATTCTCAGAATCAGCGGGATCCCTTGAAGCGTTCCAGAGTTATAACCTCATAAAGTGACAGTGGTCAGAATTGCAAAAATTGGCCCGGTCATTAAGTACCAAATTGGCTCTGTCACTAAGGGGTTAATCTCCCACTGTTTTTTTTTTTTCAGGGAGAATTTAGAAACCCCACAAAAAAAAAACTGAAAAAAAAAATTAGGCTTTCTATGGCCCACTATGTGAGATAGCACACACAGGGATGGCACTCGAGCAGAAATGCCAATCTTAATCTCCCACAGCTTTTTTTTTTTTTAGGGAGAATTAAAAAAAAAAAAAAAAAAAAAAACACAGTGGGACTGTCCTACAATTACTATCTCCCTGCAGTAATCTCAGCCAGGTATGGCAGGCAGCAATAAGGAGTGGACTGCTGCACAAATTAAATAAAAAGTGTGGACAAACAAAAAAGATAGCTGTACAGAAAGGAAGGAACAGGATTTGTGCTTTGAAAAAAGCAGTTGGTTTGCACAGCGGCGTACACACAGCAATGCAGCTATCAGGGAGCCTTCTAGGGCAGCCCAATGAGCTACAGCGCTGAGGAAAAAAAAATGTAGCTTCCACTGTCCCTGCAAACAAAGGTGGTGTTGGACAGTGTAAATCGCTACAGCACAAGCGGTTTGGTGGTTAATGGACCCTGCCTAACACTATCCCTGCTTCTGACGAAGCGGCAGCAACCTCTCCCTAGGCTCAGATCAGCAGCAGTAAGATGGCGGTCGGCGGGAACGCCCCTTTATAGCCCCTGTGACGCCGCAGACAGCAAGCCAATCACTGCAATGCCCTTCTCTAAGATGGTGGGGACCAGGACCTATGTCATCACGCTGCCCACACTCTGCGTCCACATTCATTGGCTGAGAAATGGCGCTTTTCGCGTCATTGAAACGCGACTTTGGCGCGAAAGTCGCGTATTGTATGTCCGACCCCGCACAGGGGTCGGGTCGGGTTTGGTTTCATGAAACCCGACTTTGCCAAAAGTCGGCGACTTTTGAAAATGAACGATCCGTTTCGCTCAACCCTACTCCTGAGCTTTGCACGGTTTCTGAAAAATATTTCCCAATAACATGTAGGGAAATTCAGGAAAAAATGGACCTCAGTTTGTTGTAAAAAAAAAAAAAAAAAAAATCCTATTGGCCCTTAGAAAAATTAAAAACTTAGGGCTACAACAACATTTTAGTAGTAAAAATGTACCGTAATTTATTCTTCCTTCACTGCTCAAAGGTTCACTTATAGGGGGTTTCTGTGGTTCTGGTACCTTCGGGGCTCTGTCAATATCACGTGGCACCCTCAAATATGGCACCTCTTCCATTCTGAGCTTTGCACTGTGCCTCAAAAGTAGTATTCCTCCCATATGGGGTATCTGCATACCCAGGAGAAATTGCACAACAAATTGTATGGTGCAATTTATCCTGATACCCTTATGAAAATGCAACTTTTGGGGCTAAAACATATTTGTGGGGAAAATGTGGTTTAATTATTTTCATGGTTTAACGTTAGAAACTTCTGTGAAGCACCCGATGGTTCAATGTATTCGCCACACATTTAGATCAGTTCCCTGAGGGGTTTAGTTTCCAAAATGTTTTCACTTGTGGGGGATTTTCACTGTTGGGCACACCGAGGGCTCACCAAACGCGACATGGCGTCTGCCAATTTTTCCAGCAAATTTTGCCTTCAAAAAGTCAAATGGCGCTCCTTCCCTTCTGAGCCCTGCCCTGCGCCTTAACAGTGGTTTTCTCCCTCATGTGAGGCATCGAGATGCTCAGGAGGAATTACACAACAAATTTTGGGGTCCATCTTTTCCTGTTACCCTTGTCAAAATAAAAAAGTTTGGATCGGACGTAAATTTTCTGTGAAAAAATGTAAAATGTTCATTTTTTTTTCCACATTCCAAAAATTTCTGTGAAGCATCTGAAGGGTTGATAAAAATCTTGAATGTGCTTTTGAGCATCTTGAGAGGTACAGTTTTTAGAATGGTGTCACACTTGGGTATTTTCTATCTTATAGACCCCTCAAAGTGACTTCAAATGTGATCTGTAATATTTTCCAGACAACATTGCTCTCCAAAAGACAAATACCGTATATACTCGAATATGAGCCGAGATTTTCAGCCCAAATTTTTGGGCTGAAAGTGCCCCTCTCGGCTTATACTCGAGTCACGGTCGGCGGGTGAGGGGGAGAGGGCGCTGAGGCATACTTACCTGCTTCCGGGGCTCCTGGGGCTCCTCCTGCCCGTCCCACGGTCTTCAGTGCCGCAGCTCTTCCCCTGTTCAGCGGTCACGTGGGACCGCTCATTAAAGTAATGAATATGGACTCCACTTCCATATGGGTGGAGCCGCATATTCATTTCTCTAATGAGCGGTAACGGTGACCGCTGATAGAGGAAGAGGCTGCAGCACCGAAGACCAGCTGTCCGGGGGAAGGAGCGGGACGCCGGGAGCAGGTAAGTATTACTTATTCACCTGTCCGCGTTCCACACGCCGGGTGCCGCTCTGTCTTCGCGTCCTCTTGCAGTGACTGTTCAGGTCAGAGGGCGCGATGACGCATATAGTGTGCGCGCCGCCCTCTGCCTGATCAGTCAGTGCGGAGAGACGCCGGGACGGGACGCTGAGGAGCTGCAAGCAAGAGAGGTGAGTATGTCATTTTTTTTTTTTTATTGCAGCAGCAGCAATGGCACAGCTTTCTATGGTACATCTATGGGGCAATAATGAACGGTGCAGAGCACTATATGGCACAGCTATGGGGCAATAATGAACGGTGCAGAGCACTATATGGCACAGCTATGGGGCAATAATGAACGGTGCAGAGCACTATATGACACAGCTATGGGGCAATAATGAACGGTGCAGAGCACTATATGGCACAGCTATGGGGCAATAATGAACGGTGCAGAGCACTATATGGCACAGCTATGGGGCAATAATGAACGGTGCAGAGCACTATATGGCACAGCTATGGGGCCATAATGAACGGCATGGAGCATCTATTTTTATTTTTGAAATTCACCCTAGGCTTATACTCGAGTCAATAAGTTTTCCCAGTTTTTTGTGGCAAAATTAGGGGGGGGTCGGCTTATACTCGGGTCGGCTTATACTCGAGTATATACGGTAGTTGTCTTTCCCTTCCATACTCTGTTGTGTGCCTAAACTGTAATTTCAGTCACACAAGGTGTATTTCCACATTAAGGGGTTCAGCGTTTAAAGCGAACCTCAGCAGTTTTGGCCAATATAAGGTACGGCTACCGCCTTTCAGGGCTTAGCTACAGCATTCTATAATGACCTGAAAGATAAGAAAAATACGTTTTATTATACCCGGTCCGATGGGTGCGCAAGTCCAGCGCCTCCCATCTTCATGCGATGCCGCCCTCCTGTTGCTTCATCGCTCCCCGGCATCACACTCCTGCACAGGCGTACTTATCTACCGGGGCTTGGGCATCTCTGACCTTTCCCAGCGTCTGTTCACTGCAGTACTTTGCTCTGCCCTCAACAGGGCAAATAAGTATGCCTGCGCCGGAGCGCAATGCTGGGGAGCAATGAAGCAACAGGAGGGCGGCGATCATAAGAAGATGGGTGTTGCAGGTCCGGAGCCTCCCATCGGAGCGGACCCCCCCCCCCCCCCCCCCCCATTTCCCGGGTGAGTACAATAAAACTTATTTTTCTTATCTTTCAGGTCGGACCGGGGGCTTATCTATAGCATTATAGAATACTGTAGATAAGCCCTGAAAGGCAGTGGCAGCATCTTATATCCGCCAAAACTGATAACAAGTTCCCTTTAAATCTAAGTTTTGTTTAGGAGTTTTCTGACATTTGGGCATCTCCGTCACTTCAAAAGTGAAGTGTTGCCTAAAAGATAATAGGCTTTGTACGTTTTGAAAAAAAAATGAGAAAATTCCTGCTAACCTTTTTTTTTTTTTTTTTTTTTTAAAGCATTCTACCTTCCTAACAAAATAAAAAGAACATTTAAAAAATTATGCTGACGTTAAGTAGATCTATCTGTCTTAGGCTACGTTCACATTTGCGTTGTGCGCCGCTGCGTCGGCGACGCAACGCACAACGCAAATAAAAACGCACCAAATGCACGCAAAAACGCTGCGTTTTGCGATGCATGCGTCGTTTTTTGCCGAAATTTGGACGCAAGAAAAATGCAACTTGTTGCGTTTTCTGTGCCCGACGCTTGCGGCAAAAAAAACGCATACGCAGCACAACGCATGTCCATGCGTCCCCCATGTTAAATATAGGGGTGCATGACGCATGCGTCGCCGCTGCGTCGCCCGACGCAAACATGCAAAACGCTATTGTGAACGTAGCCTTAAAGGCATAAATGTTTGAAGAAAAAAAAAATCTACATTTTTGATAAACTTCTATTTTTCATTCCAGAGTTATTACCACGCAGACTGACTTACTAGTTTTAACATATCTCGCCTGTCAGGAAGGTGAAAATTTTCTATAGCGTTAAGGGGTTAATATTTACTCTGGTTGAACAATAAGATTACCATTAGCTCAACAGATCATTGGTGTTTGCTAAAACTTTAGAGTTTTATATTTCTGCATTTAATAATTTAGAATTAATGTTATAACTTTTTTTTCTTTTACAGTGTTACACTACAAAAGGACTGGAGTTGACTCGTGTTACTGTTATAAACTATCAGCTTAAGGTTATTTATGACACTTTTGTAATACCAGACAACAAGATTGTGGACTACAATACCAGGTGACTGTGACATTGCTGACTTATAGATATTTAGTAATTTAATTTTTTTTTTTACATGCATGCATTGTAAGGTTTTGTTGTTGGTCAATCCTGAAAGGTTTGATGTATCTAACGTGTTTATGATCCAATTGAAGAATACTCAGGACACTTTTAACCTCTTTTCGGCTTTGGAAATCTGAAGCCCAAAAGATGATACATTGCACAGCAAGTCGGTTTTACATTTCTGTGCATGTGTCTATTTTTTTTAGCATTTATTTTGCTCTTCTGCCAGGCGGGTTTTGTACCATACCCATAAGAAAAAGATGCCATCTGCACATAACCTTATGCTTCATTCGCATATCATTAATTCACATCTGCGTCAAATACATTTTTCTAAAGGAGATCACACAAACACATTAGTCAATTGATCCTTTTACATGTCTATTTTGGGGGGTTTATTTTGGGAGTCAATCAGTCACACATTAAAAAAAAAAAAAAAACACAGAAAAAGATACAGCCTTATCAACACCAAATCTAATAACAAATGCGCAAACACGATGCAGCAGATTCTCATAAGGCGGGGGCATCACAGGTGCAAAATATTGATGAAAACAACCACTGAGAAACCTACCAATTCATGGACGGGATGGCTACCTAGTAAAAAGGTATGTGTGATGCAGATTGTCTGGCTAAGTTCACATTAGCGTATCTGTGCGCAGCGTATCATCTGTATGCCAAAACACATTTAAACGCATTCTTACACCTTTTTTTGTTATCCACATCAGCGTATGCATGATGCATGCACATGCAGCGTTTTATTTTTTTCCATCATGCGTAAGCTGATGCGGATAAAAATGCAGCGTAAGCATTAGCATGCACGCTGATCTATGCGGATCTGTACACCATGCACAGTTACACTAATGTGAACCCGGCCTAAGAGCCTATTATTGACGCCCATACTATTAGATCAGGCGGGCTGCTCAGCACTTTGTAAGTGCACATCAAATGGACTAACAACCCAGCGCACACACACCATAAAGTGGGTCAGCAAAAAAAAAAACGATGGCACACGGATGTCATCATTACTACATCTGTGCACTATTCTTTTAATGACTTGTAGTCATTCAAGTTAGGAAGGAGGAGGAGTTTGAAACATCCTCTTGAGAAAGCAGCCAGCGAAATGTGCATTGGAGTGTGGTCTTTCTTATGGTTTTTGGAAAATATACGCCATACATTATACCTGTGATAATGACTTTACTATTATACATATAAAGGTATATCATATGCATCCTTTTTATCCCATTGTTTATTTAAGATTTATTATTGGCATAGATCCCTGTGCTCATAATTTGATGCCCTTACCTAGGTACAGTGGGTACGGAAAGTATTCAGATCCCTTTAAATTTTTCACTCTTTCATTGCAGCCATTTGGTAAATTCCAGAGAGTTAATTTTTTCACATTACTGTACACTCTGCACCCCATCTTGACTGGAAAAACACAGAAATGTTTGCAAATTTAATAAAAAAGAAAAACTGAAATATCACATGGTCATAAGTATTCAGACCCTTTGCTCAGACACTCATATTTAAGTCACATGCTGTCCATTTCCTTGTGATCCACCTTGAGATGGTTCTACTCTTTCATTGGAGTCCAGCTATGTTTAATTAAACTGATAAAGACACACACCTGTCTATATAAGGCCGGCGTCACACTTGCGAGTTTTACGGACGTAAGAGCGCAGAAACTACGTCCGTAAAACTCGCAAAACAAACGGCACAATTATTCTCTATGCCCCTGCTCCTATCTGCCGTATTAAACTGATCAGTATTATACGGCTTTCTACGGCCGTAGAAAATCGCAGCATGCTGCGTTTGTCACCGTATTGCGCAAATAAAACGTCAATGAAAGTCTATGGAAGCCCCAAAAATACGGATCACACACGGACCAGCAGTGTGACTTGCGAGAAATACGCAGCGGTGTTAGCGAGAAAAGCCGGCAATTCAGTGCGGTGTACAGTAAAATCACACTGACAGCTTCCAGTAGAATAGGTAGAATAAATGTGTACACGTAGAATAGGTGTGTATATGTATATATATCTATCTATCAGTAGACACATATATGTATATATATAATATATTAATATTTCTTCCAGCGCTAGACAGCTTTAAAGCCGGTAATTCAATTACCGGCTTTTGCTTTCTCCTTCCTAAACCCGACATGATATGAGACCTGGTTTACATACAGTAAACCATCTCATATCCCCATTTTTTTTGCATATTCCACACTACTAATGTTAGTAGTGTGTCTATGCAAAATTTGGCCGTTCTAGCAAGTAAATTAAGGGGTTAAATTGCGGAAAAAATTGGCGTGGGCTCCCGCACAATTTTCTCCGCCAGAGTAGTAAAGCCAGTGACTGAGGGCAGATATTAATAGCCTGGAGAGGGTCCATGGTTACTGCCCCCCCCTGGCTAAAAACATCTGCCCCCAGCCACCCCAGAAAAGGCACATCTGGAAGATGCGCCTATTCTGGCACTTGGCCACTCTCTTCCCACTCCCCTGTAGCGGTGGGATATGGGGTAATGAAGGGTTAATGCCACCTTGCTATTGTAAGGTGACATTAAGCCAAATTAATAATGGAGAGGCGTCAATAATGACACCTATCCATTATTAATCCAATACTAGTAAAGGGTTAAAAATACACAAACATTATTAAAAATTATTTTAATGAAATAAAAACAAAGGTTGTTGTAATATTTTATTGAACGCCCAATCCAATCACTGAAGACCCTCGTTCTGTAACAAAAAAAACATAATAAACCAACAATATCCTTACCTTCCGCAGATCTGTAAAGTCCAACGATGTAAATCCATCTGAAGGGGTTAAAATATTTTGCAGCCACGAGCTTTGCTATGAGGACAACCAGCAGAGGGCACCCTCTTGATCTCGAGCCAGGGAGCAATTGTAGGACAAGAGCCTTGGTGAGAGAAGTAAAGAAGAACCCCAAGATCACTGTGGCTGAGCTGCAGAGATGCAGTAGGGAGATGGGAGAAAGTTCCAAAAAGTCACTGCAGACCTCCACCAGTGAGGCCTTTATGGCAGAGTGGCCCAATGGAATCCTCTCCTCAGTGCAAGACGTATGAAAGCCCGCATAGAGTTTGCTAACAAACGCATGAAGGACTCCCTGACTATGAGAAATAAATACTCTGGTCTGATAAGACGAAGATAGACCTTTTTGGTGATAATTCTAAGCTGTATGTGTGGAGAAAACCAGGCACTGCTCATCACCTGCCCAATATAATCCCAACAGTGAAACATAGTGGTGGCAGCATCATGCTATGGGGTGTTTTTCAGCTGCAGAGAGAGGATGACTGGTTGTCATTGAAGGAAACATGAATGCAGCCAAGTACAGCGATATCCTGGATGAAAACCTCTTCCAGAGTGCTCTGGACCTCAGACTTCGCTGAAGGTTCACCTTCCAACAAGTCAATGTCCCTTAGCACACAGCTAAAATAACAAAGCAGTGGCTTCAGAACAACTCTGTGACCATTCTTGACTGGCCCAGCCAGAGCCCTGACCTAAACCCAATTAAGCATCTCTGGAGAGACCTAAAAATGGCTGTCCACCAACGTTCACCATCCAACCTAACTGAACTGGAGAGGATCTGCAAGGAAGAATGGCAGAGGGTCCCCAAATCAAGGTGTGAAAAAACTTGTTGCATCATTCCCAAGAAGAAGACTCATGGCTGTACTAGCTCAAAAGGGTGCTTCAACCAACTCAATACTGAGCAAAGGGTCTGAATACTTATGACTAGGGTTGAGCGAAACGGGTCGGCCAGATTCAAAAGTCGCCGACTTTTGGCAAAGTCGGGTTTCATGAAACCCGACCCGACCCCTGTGTGGGGTCGCCATGAGGTCGGCGATCTTCTGATCTGGAATCGGAATTCCGATACAGAGTTCCGATATGTTTAAGATATCGGGAATCGGTATTGGAATTCATATTTAAGTGTAAAATAAAGAATAAAAAAAAAAAAATATTGATATACTCACCCTCGGACGCGCCCTGGTTCTCACCGGCAGCCTTCCTTCCTAAGAATGAGCGCCTGAAGGTCCTTCGATGACGTCGCGGCTTGTGATTGGTCGCGTGAGCGGTCACATGGGCGGTCACGCGACCAATCACAAGCCGCGACGTCCTCTAAGGTCCTTCAGGCGCTAATTCTTAGGAAGGAAGCGTCCGAGGGTAGGTATATACTCACCCTCGGACGCGCCCTGGTTCTAACCCGCAGCCTTCCTTCCTAAGAATCAGCGCGTGAAGGACCTTAGATGACATCGCGGCTTGTGATTGGTCGCGTGACGCCCATGTGACCGTTCACGCGACCAATCACAAGCCGCGACGTCATCAAAGGTCCTTCAGGCGCTCATTCTAGGAAGGAAGGCTGCCGGTGAGAACCAGGGCGCGTCCGAGGGTAAGTATATCAATATTTTTTATTTTGATTCTTTATTTTACACTTAAATATGGATCCCAGGGCCTGAAGGAGAGTTTCCCCTCCTTCAGACCCTGGGAACCATTAGAAACCCAATGCATCGCATTGGGTTTCGTGTTTCGGCCGACCCCGACTTTTCTATAGGATCGGCCGATTTCACTCGACCCGACTTTTGAAAAAGTCGGGTTTCGTGAAACCCGACCCGATCCTACAAAAAGAAAAGTCGCTCAACCCTACTTATGACATATGATATTCCAATTTTTCTTTAATAAATTTGCAAAAATTACTACATTTGTTATTTTTTCAGTCAAGATGGGGTACAGAGTGTACATTAATGTGAAAAAAATGAACTTTTTTTGAATTTCTCAAATGGCTGCAATGAAACAAAGCGTATACAATTTAAATGGGTCTGAATACTTTCCGTACCCACTGTATGTAGACAGTTATGTTTTGTTTTATGAAATCAACAAAGAGAAATAAAGCCAGCTCACCACCTTCCTGGTGCACGGAATCTCCGTCCTGATGAGACGATGTGCAACATAAGAGAAAAAAAAGGTCTTTGTTCCAGCTCCATGAGTAAATATTTCACGAATTAAAAATAACAAGACATGCTCCAAGACCGCACCAGACGTGCACACAGAAACAGCAGGGACGCGTTTCGATCGCAACAGCGATCTTTATCAAAGCTGTTATTTGCTCCAAATGGCAAATATTTAAATACAAGCCAGACCAATAAATTCATGGTGAAAAATCACATGACATGTAAGGTCCTACAATATAGTGTGAACAAACAAATAAGAACAATCATAAAAAAAGAAAAATTATATACATAAATACAATAAAGGAAAAACATACCAAAAATATATACAATAAACAATCAATGATAATGAAACATAATTTCATTGCGTCTATTTATTCCGTCTGGAAATCTAGTGCCTAAGTAATAAATCCAGTACGCTTCTCGGGTTAGCAGTCGGCGTCTGACATCTCCACCACGTAATGAACTGTTCAACTTCTCCAATCCACAAACTTGCAAGGAAGAAATATTGCAGGCATGTCGCTGAACAAAATAGCTACTGAAGATATACTACGAGAGAAATTAACATTAGTACCATGTCTTGTAATTTTTAATTTGTGAAATAAATTTGAAGATTTTACTCGAGCTGGAACAAAGACCTTTTTTTTTCTCTTATGTTTTGTATTACCCAGATTCCTTTTAGTATTTGTCATAATGTAAATCTTTTCATATTTATTAATAAAGTTTTTATTGCTTGGAGGTGTGACCATATTTGATTTGTAGGGATATACGTAAAAAAAACACTAACAAATTCTCCAAAGAACTTGTGTTCTCAATGAGTCAGTATGTCTTCAAATATGCCATATTTTTACAGGTTGTTAGTTTTGTTTAACTATTTTTGCATACTTTATGGTATTAAGTTATGCTCTTTCTATTCCATCTCTTCAGAAAGGTGGTGACTATTTTGGTAGCATTTTTTTTTTACAAAGTTGAACAAGACAGTGAAATATAGTAATCATTATTATGGGTAAGGTCAATACAAATTGTGTGTGTGTGTATATATCTATAATATAACGCTGGGAGTGTCACTCTGTCCGAAGCCTTTATAGACTGCGCAAGCGCCGGCGCAGTCTGGCCCCCACAGAGTGACGCTCCCAGGAGATTGCGGTATGCGTAAACACTGAACGCACACCGCGATCTCCACCGGAGAGTCAGGGACCGCCAGGAGGGTAAGTATATTCACCTGTCTGTTCTGAATTCTGTGGCCAAGCTCCATCCTGTGGTCGTGAGTGGTACTTCGGCTGGTTCTGTCTGAGCTTCCTTTGGTGGATGAGAGTGGTACTGCGGCTTGAGTTTCCTTCCTCAGGTGATGAGGTTAAGTCGTTAGGTGCTGCTCTATTTAACTCCACCTAGTGCTTTGATCCTGGCCTCCAGTCAATGTTCTAGTATTGGTCTTGCTTTCCCCTGGATCGTTCCTGTGGCCTGTCTTCCTGCATAAGCTAAGTTTTGCTTGTGTTGTTTTTGTTTGCTATTTTTTCTGTCCAGCTTGCTATATTGGTTTTTCTTGCTTGCTGGAAGCTCTGGGACGCAGAGGGAGCACCTCCGTACCGTTAGTCGGTGCGGAGGGTCTTTTTGCCCCCTCTGCGTGGTTGTTTGTAGGGTTTTGTGTTGACCGCAAAGCAATCTTTCCTATCTTCGGTCTGTTCAGTAAGTTGGGCCTCACTTTGCTAAATCTATTTCATCTCTGCGTTTGTATTTTCATCTCAACTCACAGTCATTATATGTGGGGGGCTGCCTTTTCCTTTGGGGTATTTCTCTGAGGCAAGCTAGGCTTATTTTTCTTTCTTAGGGCTAGCTAGTTTCTCAGGCTGTGCTCGAGGCGCATAGGACTGGTCAGGAGCGCTCCACGGCTACCTCTAGTGTGGTTGGATAGGATTGGGGATTGCGGTCAGCAGAGTTCCCACGTCTCAGAGCTCGTCCTATGTTTTTGGTAATTGTCAGGTCACTTTGTGTGCTCTGAACTTCAAGGTCCATTGTGGTTCTGAATTACCTGTTCAGAACAGTACTGGAGGCCCAAAGTACTAATGCTTCTCAATAGAGGGAAAAGAGAAGTTCTGAGACCATTTTTTTTTCTTTGCACTGTGTTCTGTCTTTCTTTTCCCCTTTACATCAGGGTGGTTCAGAACACAGGTGTGGACATGGACATTCAGGGTCTGTTCTCTTTGATGGATAATCTCGCTATAAATGTACAGAATATTCAAGATTTAGTGGTTCAGAATCCTATGTTAGAACCTAAAATTCCTATTCCTGAGTTATTTTCTGGAGATAGAGCTAAGTTTTTGAATTTTAAAAATAATTGTAAACTATTTCTGGCTTTGAAACCCCGCTCCTCTGGTGACCCAGTTCAACAAGTTAAGATCATTATTTCTTTATTACGTGGCGACCCTCAAGACTGGGCATTTTCCCTTGCGCCAGGAGATCCTGCATTATGTAATATTGATGCGTTTTTTCTGGCGCTCGGATTGCTGTACGATGAACCTAATTCAGTGGATCAGGCAGAGAAAAATTTGCTGGCTCTGTGTCAGGGTCAGGATGAGATAGAGATTTATTGTCAGAAGTTTAGAAAGCTATTTTCAGAAAGGGTCTCTCTGAAGCCCTTAAGGATGTCATGGTGGGATTTCCTATGCCTGCTGGTCTGAATGAGTCTATGTCTTTGGCCATTCAGATCGGTCGACGCTTGCGTGAGCGTAAATCTGTGCACCATTTGGCGGTATTATCTGAGCATAAACCTGAGTCTATGCAGTGCGATAGGACTTTGACCAGAGCTGAAAGGCAAGAACACAGACGTCAGAATGGGCTGTGTTTCTACTGTGGTGATTCCACTCATGCTATCTCCGATTGTCCTAAGCGCACTAAGCGGTTCGCTAGGTCTGCCACCATTGGTACGGTACAGTCGAAATTTCTTTTGTCCGTTACTTTGATCTGCTCTTTGTCTTCCTATTCTGTCATGGCATTTGTGGATTCAGGCGCTGCCCTGAATTTGATGGACTTGGAGTTTGCTAGGCGTTGTGGGTTTGTCTTGGAGCCCTTGCAGTGTCCTATTCCATTGAGAGGAATTGATGCTACGCCTTTGGCCAAGAATAAGCCTTAGTATTGGACCCAGCTGGCCATGTGCATGGCTCCTGCGCACCAGGAGGATATTCGCTTTCTGGTGTTGCATAATCTGCATGATGTGGTCGTGTTGGGGTTGCCATGGCTACAAGTCCATAACCCAGTATTAGATTGGAAATCAATGTCTGTGTCCAGCTGGGGTTGTCAGGGGGTACATGGTGATGTTCCATTTCTGTCTATCTCATCATCCACCCCTTCTGAGGTCCCAGAGTTCTTGTCTGATTACCGGGATGTATTCGATGAGCCCAAGTCCAATGCCCTACCTCCGCATAGGGATTGTGATTGTGCTATCGATTTGATTCCTGGTAGTAAGTTTCCTAAGGGTCGACTGTTTAATTTATCTGTACCTGAGCACGCCGCTATGCGGAGTTACGTGAAGGAGTCTTTGGAGAAGGGTCATATTCGCCCGTCATCGTCGCCATTGGGAGCGGAGTTCTTTTTTGTGGCCAAGAAGGATGGTTCGCTGAGACCTTGTATTGATTACCGCCTTCTAAATAAAATTACGGTCAAATTTCAGTACCCCTTGCCGCTGCTGTCTGATTTGTTTGCTCGGATTAAGGGGGCTAGTTGGTTCACCAAGATAGATCTTCGTGGTGCATATAATCTTGTGCGTATTAAACGGGGCGATGAATGGAAAACCGCATTTAATACGCCCGAAGGCCATTTTGAGTACCTGGTTATGCCATTCGGGCTTTCTAATGCTCCATCAGTGTTTCAGTCCTTTATGCATGACATCTTCCGAGAGTACCTGGATAAATTCCTGATTGTATACTTGGATGATATTTTGGTCTTCTCGGATGATTGGGAGTCTCATATGAAGCAGGTCAGAATGGTGTTCCAGGTCCTGCGTGCTAATTCTTTGTTTGTGAAGGGGTCAAAGTGTCTCTTTGGTGTTCAGAAGATTTCATTTTTGGGGTTCATTTTTTCTCCTTCTACTATCGAGATGGACCCTGTTAAAGTTCAGGCCATTTATGATTGGACTCAGCCAACATCTCTGAAGAGTCTGCAGAAGTTCCTGGGCTTTGCTAATTTTTATCGTCGCTTCATCAATAATTTTTCTAGTATTGCTAAACCGTTGACTGATTTGACCAAGAAGGGTGCTGATGTGGTCAATTGGTCTTCTGCTGCTGTGGAAGCTTTTCAGGAGTTGAAGCGTCGTTTTTCTTCTGCCCCTGTGTTGTGCCAACCAGATGTTTCCCTTCCGTTCCAGGTCGAGGTTGATGCTTCTGAAATTGGAGCAGGGGCTGTTTTGTCGCAGAGAAGTTCTGATTGCTCGGTGATGAAACCATGCGCCTTCTTTTCCAGGAAATTTTCGCCTGCTGAGCGAAATTATGATGTTGGCAATCGAGAGTTGCTAGCCATGAAGTGGGCATTCGAGGAGTGGCGTCATTGGCTTGAGGGAGCTAAGCATCGCGTGGTGGTCTTGACTGATCACAAGAACTTGACTTATCTCGAGTCTGCCAAACGGTTGAATCCTAGACAGGCTCGTTGGTCGCTGTTTTTCTCCCGTTTTGACTTTGTGGTTTCGTACCTTCCGGGCTCTAAAAATGTGAAGGCGGATGCCCTGTCTAGGAGTTTTGTGCCGCAAAAATTTCAGGCTAATAGACCTGACTGTTGCCCAGCGGAGAAACTGTTTGTCCCTGATAGGTGGACGAATAAAGTTATCTCTGAGGTTCATTGTTCGGTGTTGGCTGGTCATCCTGGAATCTTCGGTACCAGAGATTTGGTGGCTAGATCCTTTTGGTGGCCGTCTCTGTCGCGGGATGTGCGTTCTTTCGTGCAGTCCTGTGGGATTTGTGCTCGGGCTAAGCCCTGCTGTTCTCGTGCCAGTGGGTTGCTTTTGCCCTTGCCGGTCCCGAAGAGGCCTTGGACACATATCTCTATGGATTTTATTTCGGATCTCCCCGTCTCTCAAAGAATGTCGGTCATTTGGGTGGTTTGTGATCGCTTCTCTAAGATGGTCCATTTGGTGCCCTTGTCTAAATTGCCTTCCTCCTCTGATTTGGTGCCATTGTTTTTCCAGCATGTGGTTCGTTTACATGGCATTCCAGAGAACATCGTTTCTGACAGAGGTTCCCAGTTTGTTTCGAGGTTTTGGCGAGCCTTTTGTGCTAGGATGGGCATTGATTTGTCTTTTTCCTCGGCTTTCCATCCTCAGACAAATGGCCAGATTGAACGAACCAATCAGACCTTGGAAACATATCTGAGATGTTTTGTTTCTGCTGATCAGGATGATTGGGTGTCCTTTTTGCCTTTGGCTGAGTTTGCCCTTAATAATCGGGCCAGCTCGGCTACTTTGGTTTCGCCGTTTTTCTGCAATTCTGGGTTCCACCCTCGTTTCTCTTCAGGGCAGGTTGAGTCTTCGGACTGTCCTGATGTGGATACTGTGGTGGATAGGTTGCAGCAGATTTGGACTCATGTAGTGGACAATTTGACTTTGTCCCAGGAGAAGGCTCAACGTTTCGCTAACCGCAGGCGCTGTGTGGGTCCCCGACTTCGTGTTGGGGATTTGGTTTGGTTGTCATCTCGTTATATTCCTATGAAGGTTTCCTCTCCTAAGTTTAAGCCTCGTTTCATTGGTCCATATAGGATTTCTGAGGTTCTTAATCCTGTGGCTTTTCGTTTGACTCTTCCAGCTTCTTTTTCCATCCATAACGTGTTCCATAAGTCATTGTTGCGGAGATACGTGGCACCTGTGGTTCCATCTATTGATCCTCCTGCTCCGGTTTTGGTGGAGGGGGAGTTGGAGTATATAGTGGAGAAGATTTTGGATTCTCGTGTTTCGAGACGGAAACTCCAGTATCTGGTTAAGTGGAAAGGTTATGGTCAGGAAGATAATTCCTGGGTCTTTGCCTCTGATGTCCATGCTGCCGATCTGGTTCGTGCCTTTCATGTGGCTCATCCTGGTCGGCCTGGGGGCTCTGGTGAGGGTTCGGTGACCCCTCCTCAAGGGGGGGGGGTACTGTTGTGAATTCTGTGGCCAAGCTCCCTCCTGTGGTCGTGAGTGGTACTTCGGCTGGTTCTGTCTATGAGCTTCCTTTGGTGGATGAGAGTGGTACTGCGGCTTCTGAGTTTCCTTCCTCAGGTGATGAGGTTAAGTCGTTAGGTGCTGCTCTATTTAACTCCACCTAGTGCTTTGATCCTGGCCTCCAGTCAATGTTCTAGTATTGGTCTTTCTTTCCCCTGGATCGTTCCTGTGGCCTGTCTTCCTGCATAAGCTAAGTTTTGCTTGTGTTATTTTTGTTTGCTATTTTTTCTGTCCAGCTTGCTATATTGGTTTTTCTTGCTTGCTGGAAGCTCTGGGACGCAGAGGGAGCACCTCCGTACCGTTAGTCGGTGCGGAGGGTCTTTTTGCCCCCTCTGCGTGGTTGTTTGTAGGGTTTTGTGTTGACCGCAAAGCAATCTTTCCTATCTTCGGTCTGTTCAGTAAGTTGGGCCTCACTTTGCTAAATCTATTTCATCTCTGCATTTGTATTTTCATCTCAACTCAGTCATTATATGTGGGGGGCTGCCTTTTCCTTTGGGGTATTTCTCTGAGGCAAGCTAGGCTTATTTTTCTTTCTTAGGGCTAGCTAGTTTCTCAGGCTGTGCTCGAGGCGCATAGGACTGGTCAGGAGCGCTCCACGGCTACCTCTAGTGTGGTTGGATAGGATTAGGGATTGCGGTCAGCAGAGTTCCCACGTCTCAGAGCTCGTCCTATGTTTTTGGTAATTGTCAGGTCACTTTGTGTGCTCTGAACTTCAAGGTCCATTGTGGTTCTGAATTACCTGTTCATAACACCTGTCCCCCGTTCCAGCGCTGCGTGCGGCTCCGTCTCCCGGCTCCTCTGCTGTGACGTTCACAGTTCAGAGGGCGCGATGACGCGCTTAATGCGCGCCGGCGCCGCCCTCTGACTGACCAGTCACAGGCAGAGGAGCTGGAGTGTGTCTTCAAGAAAATGGCGCCGGAAAGCGCGGACTGCGCAGGCGCCGATCCCGGCAGCAGGAATCGGCGCCTGCGCAGTCCGCACTTTCCGGCGCCATTTTCTTGAAGACACACTGCAGTGCGCAGGTGCCGATTCCGGCAGCAGGACAAAGATAATGGCGGCACCTGCGCATTGCAGTATGCCTTCAAGAAAATGGCGCCGGAAAGCGCGGACTGCGCAGGCGCCGATTCGTGCTGCCGGAATCGGCGCCTGCGCAGTCCGCGCTTTCCGGCACCATTTTCTTGAAGACACAGGACAAAGAAAATGGCGGCACCTGCGCACTGCAGGTGTGTCTTCCTGCAGCAGGAGGACGAAGAAAATGGTAAGTAACAAGTAAGTAACAAATTGCTGTGGCATGAAGCTGTGGCACTTCATGCCACAGCAATTTGTTATTTACGCCACCTGATTCTTTTCCGCCGCCATTTTCTTGGTCCTGCTGCCGGAATCGGCGCCTGCGCAGTCCGCGCTTTCCGGCGCCATTTTCTTGAAGACACACTGCAGTGCGCAGGTGCCGATTCCAGCAGCAGGACAAAGATAATGGCGGCACCTGCGCACTGCAGTGTGTCTTCAAGAAAATGGCGCCGGAAAGCGCGGACTGCGCTGGCGCCGATTCCGGCAGCAGGACCAAGAAAATGGCGGCGGAAAGGAATCAGGTGGCGCAAGTAACAAATTGCTGTGGCACTTCATGCCACAGCTATTTGTTACTTACGCCACCTGATACGGGGCATATACTATGGAGCATCTTATGGAGCAGCGTATGGGGCATATGAATGGGAGCAGCAAATTAAAGAACGGTGCCGTAGGATGGGAGCAGCACATGACATAACGGGGGCGCAGGATGGAAGCAGCACATGACAGAACGGGGGTGCAGGATGGGACCAGCACATGACAGAACGGGGGTGCAGGATGGGAGCAGCACATGACAGGATGGGAGCAGCAAATGACAGAATGGAGGCGCAGGATGGGAGCAGCACATGACAGAACGGGGGTGCAGGATGGGAGCAGCACATGACAGAACGGGGGCGCAGGATGGGAGCAGCACATGACAGAACGGGGGCGCAGGATGGGAGCAGCACATGACAGGATGGGAGCAGCAAATGACAGAATGGAGGCGCAGGATGGGAGCAGCACATGACAGAACGGGGGCGCAGGATGGGAGCAGCACATGACAGAACGGGGGCGCAGGATGGGAGCAGCACATGACAGGATGGGAGCAGCAAATGACAGAATGGAGGCGCAGGATGGGAGCAGCACATGACAGGATGGGGACGCAGGATGGAGCAGCACATGACAGGATGGAGACCATATACCAATATAAATGCTCGCCACCCGGGCGTAGAACGGGTTCAATAGTATATATATATATATATATATATATATATATATATATATATATATATATATATATATATATATATATATATATATATATATATATATATAATTATACCGTATTCTTCGCTTTGTAAGACGCTCCGGATTATAAGACGCAACTTTTTTTAATAAATTGGTGGGGCGTCTTATAATCCATGCGTCTTATTACTTGCCAGGGTTGTGGCTGCGGTGGATCAGGGTCCCAGGGTCGTTGCTGGAGGCAGGATTGGAGCATTGCTGCAGGCTGGGATGAGGGGTCTGCAGGGGGGCTTCTGTGCTGCAGGGGGCTCCTGTGCTGCAGGCTGGGATGACGGGGTCTGCAAGGGGGCTCCGGTGCTGCAGGAGGCTCCTGTGCTGCAGGCTGGGATGAGGGGGTCTGCAGGGGGCTCCTGTGCTGCAGGCTGGGATGAGGGGGTCTGCAGGGGGGCTCCGGTGCTGCAGGGCTGTCTCCGGTGCTGCGGGGGGCTCTGGCGACATTTTGTGAAAGATCAGAGCCCCCCAGCGCTTCTTCCATGCGTTCCTGTATGACTGACTCCGGGAAAATGGCCGCCGTAATCTCGAGAGATGAGATCTTAGCGCTAAAATCTCATCTCCTGAGATTCCGGCGGCCATTTTCCCGGAGTCAGTCATACAGGAACGCATGGAAGAAGTGGCGGGGGGCTCTGGTCTTTCACAAAATGTCGCCAGAGACCCCCGCAGCACCGGAGCCTCCAGCATTACCCGAGGCAGCAGCGGTGGCGGGCGAGGTGGCAGCGGCGGCGGACACCCCCTCATCCCAGCCTGTAAGTGGTATATCCGCTTTGTAAGACGCACCCCCATTTCCCCCCCAAATTTGGGGGAAATAAAGTGCGTCTTACAAAGCGGAAAATACGGTGTGTGTGTATATGTGTGTGTGTGTGTGTGTGTGTATATATATATATATATATATATATATATATATATATATATATATATATATTATCTATCTATATATATCGTATTTTCTGGTGTATAAGACGACTGGGCGTATAGGAAGACCCCCAACTTTTCCATATAAAATATGGAATTTGGGATATACCCGCCGTATAAGACGGGGGTCATCTTATACGCCCAGTCATCTTATACTGCGTGTTGTTCGCAGGGTCTGGTGGAGAGGAGACTCTCCTTCAGGCCCTGGGATCCGTATTCATGTAAAAAATAAAGAATAAAAATAAAAAATATGGATATACTCACCCTCGGACGGCCCCTGGCTCTCAGCGCTGCAAGCGTCTGCCTCCGTTCCTAAGAATGCAGTGAGTGAAGGACCTTCGATGACGTCGCGGTCACGTGACCGGTCACCTGACCGCGACGTCATCGAAGGTCCTTCACTCACTACATTCATGGGAACGGAGGCAGACGCTTGCAGCGCTGAGATCCAGGGGCCGTCCGAGGGTGAGTATATCCATATTTTTTATTTTTATTCTTTATTTTTTACATGAATATGGATCCCAGGGCCTGAAGGAGAGTCTTCTCCCCTTCAGACCCTGGGAACATCCAGGATCGCTCCCTGCACACGCTGTACCCGGCATATAAGACGACCCCCGACTTTTGGGAGAATTTTTAGGGGTTAAAATTATACGCATGTGTGCATATATATGTATGTGTGTATATGTATATGTATGTGTATATATATTCACACACGCACACTACCGTTCAAAAGTTTAGGGTCACTTAGAAATGTCCTTACTTTTTAAAGAAAAGAACAGTTTTTTCCAATGAAGCTAACCTTAAATGATTCAGAAATACACTCTGTACATTGTTAATGTGGTAAATGACTATTGTAGCTGCAGACGTCTGGTTTGTAATGCAATATCTTCATAGGTGTATAGAGGCGCATTTCCAACAACCATCACTCCAGTGTTCTTATGGTACTTTATGTTTGCTTAATGTGTAAGAAGGCTAATGGATGGTTAGAATACCCTTGAAAACCTTTGTGCAAGTATGTTAGCACAGCTGAAAACAGTTTGGCTGATTAGAGAACCTATAATCCTGACCTTCCTTTTGAGCTAGTTGAGAATCTGGAGCATTACATTTGTTGGTTCCATTAAACTCTCAAAATGGCCAGAAAAAAAGGACTTTCATGTGAAACTCAACAGTCTATTCTTGTTCTTAGAACTGAAGGCTATTCCATGCGAGAAATTGCCAAGAACCTAAAGATTTCCTACAACGGGGTATACTACTCCCTTCAGAGGAGAGCAAAAACAGGCTTTAACCAGAGTAGAAAGAGAAGTGGGAGGCTGCACATCTGAGCATCAAGACAAGTACATTAGAGTCAGTAGTTTTAAAAATTGACGCCTTACAGGTCCTAAGCTGGCAGCTTCATTAAATAGTACATGGAAATCACCAGTGTCAACGTCTACAGTGAAGAGACGACTCCAGGATGCTGGCCTTCAGAGCAGAGTGGAAAAGAAAAAGCCATATCTGAGACTGGCTAATAAAAGGAACATCTTAATATGGGCAAAAGAACATAGACATTTGACAGAGGAAGATGGGAAAAAAGTGTTATGGACAGAATAATCCAAGTTTGAGGTGTATGGATCACACAGAAGAACATATGTGAGACGCAGAACAACGGAAAAGATGCTGGGAGAGTGCCTGACGCCATCTGTCAAGCATGGTGGAGGTAATGTGATGGTCTGGGGTTGCTTTGGTGCTGGTAAAGTGAGAGATTTGCACAAGGTTAAAGGGATATTGAATAGGAAGGCTATGAATCCATTTTGCAACTCCATGCCATACCCTGTGGACAGTGGTTGATTACAGCCAATTTCATCCTACAACAGGACAATGACCCAAAGCACACCTCCAAATTATGCAAGAAGTATTTAGGGAATAAGCAGGCAGCTGGTATTCTATCTGTAATGGAGTGGCCAGCGCAGTCACTAGATCTCAACCCCCTTGAGCTGTTGTGGGAGCAGCTTGACCGTATGGTACGCAAAAAGTGCCCATCAAGCCAAACCAACTTGTGGGAGGGGCTTCTGGAAGCATGGGGTGAAATTTCTCCAGATTACCTCAGCAAATTAACTGCTAGAATGCCAAAGGTCTGCAATGCTGCAAAGGGAGCATTCTTTGACAAAAGCAAAGTTTGAAGGAGAAAATTATTATTACAAATAAAAATCATTTTTTCGAACCTTGTCAATGTCTGGACTAAATTTTAAATTCATTTGATTAATGAAAGTATGAGTTTTACACTGCTCAGAAAAATAAAGGGAACACTGAAATCCCACATCCTAGATATTACTGAATGAAATATCCCAGTTGTAAATCTTTATTCATTACACAGTGGAATGTGTTGAGAACAATAAAACCTAAACATTATCAACGTAAATCACAAATTAATATCCCACAGAGGTCTGGAGTTGGAATGATACTCAAAATCAAACTGAAGAATGAAGTTCCAGGCTGATCAAACTTCAGTGGAAATGCGTCAAGACAAGGAAATGATGCTCAGTAGTGTGTGTGGCCTCCACGTGCCTGTATGACCTCCCTACAATGCCTGGGCTTGCTCCTTATGAGGCGGCGGATTGTCTCCTGAGGGATCTCCTCCCAGACCTGGACAAAAGCATTCGCCAACTCTTAGACAGTCTGTAGTGCAAGTTTGGTATGGCTGTGATTGTACCAAGCTAGATCAATGGCAAAATTCCTCCACACTTAAAATTGTTTTCCTAATTTTTTAGTATATATCAAAAAATGAATAGTGTCATTAAGAATTACAACTCCTCCCTCAAAAAAAAATCTATGTTGACAGAAAAATAAAAAACATTAAATCTTTGAAGAAAAGAACAAAAGCTTTTATGTTATATATTCATTGATCAGACTGTTATGGACATGCCAATTAGAAATTTGCTTTTTTTTTTTAGTTAAATTCTTTTTATTTACCTGGGGGGGGGGTCAGTCTAAATATTATATCAGTAGTGCAGTATACAGTACCAATCACTCTCCTGTGGCTGGATTTCAAACAATAGATTTCACCATTTCATACAGTTGTGGCTCAAAAGTTTACATACCCTAGTGGAATTTTTGCTTTCTTGGCCTTTTTTCAGAGAATATGAATAACGCCAAAACTTTTTCTCCACTCATGGTTAGTGGTTGGGTGAAGCCTGACAACATGCACAAATGGGTTTAAATGGCTACTAAAGGTAACATCCTCATCTGTGACCTGTTTGCTTGTAATCAGAGTGTGTGCATAAAAGCTGAGTGAGTTTCTGGGATCCAGACAGACTCTTGCATCTTTCATCCAGCCACTGAGATTTCTGTATTGTGAATCATGGGGAAAGCAAAAGAATTGTCAACGGATCTTCAGGAAAGGGTGATTTAACTCTGTAAAACAGGAAAGGGATACAAAACGATATAAAAGGAATCGATAATGCCAGTCAGCAGCGTTCAAACTGTGATTTACAAATGGAAAATCAGGGGCTCTGTAAAAACAAGACCAAGGTCAGGTAGACCAACAAAGATTTTGTCCACAACTGCCAGGAAAATTGTTCGGGATGCAAAGAAAAACCCACAAATAACATTAGCTGAAATACTGGACTCTCTGAAAACTAGTGGTGTGGCTGTTTCAAGAAGCATGATATGGAGGCACTTGACGAAAAATGGGCTGCATGGTCGAGTTGCCAGAAGAAAGCCATTACTGCTTAAATGCCACAAAGTATCTTGTCTAAAATATGCAAAACAGCAGAGACAAGCCTCAAACCTTCTGGAAGAAGGTAATTTGGAGTGATGAGACCAAAATTTAACTTTTTTGGCCGCAACCATAAACGTTACATTTGGAGAGAGGTCAACAAGGCCTATGATGAAAGGAACACCATTCCTAATGTACAGCACGGAGGGGGATCGCTGATGTTTTTGGGATTTGTGAGCTACAAAGGTACAGGAAACTTGGTCAAAGTTGAAGGAAAGATGAATGTAGCACGTTATCAGCAAATACTGGAGGCGAATTTACACTCATCAGCCCGGAATCTGTGCATGGGACGCACTTGGATGTTCCAATATGACAACGATCCAAACACAAGGCCAAGTCGACCGGTCATTGGCTACAGCAGAACAAAGTGAAGGTTCTGGAGTGCCCACCTCAGTCTCCTGACCTCAGTATCATTGAGCCACTCTGGGGAGATCTCAAACGTGCAGTTCATGCTAGACAGCCCAGGAATTTACAGGAACTGGAGGCTTTTTGCCAAGAGTGGGCAGCTTTTCCATCTGAGAAAATAAAGAACCTCATCCACAACCACCACAAAAGACTTCAAGCTGTCACTGATGTTAGAGGAGGCAAAACACAGTATTAAGAAATTGGGTATGTGAACCTTTTGATCAGGATCATTTGATGTTTTGGGTTGTAATTCTGATTTAAGAAGAGAAAATAAAATGCTTGATAATAAATCGCTTCACCCAACCACTAACCATGAGTGGAAAAAAGTTTTTGTGTTATCATTCATATTCTCTGAAAAAATGGCGAGAAGGCAAAAATTCTGCCGGGGTATGTAAACTTTTGAGCACAACTGTGTGTGTGTGCAATATATATATATATATATATATATATATATATATATATATATATATATATATATATATATATATATATATATATATATATATATATATATATATATATATATATTCATGGCCAAAAGTAATGACACCCCTTCAATTCTGTCAGATAATACTCATTTTCTTCCTGAAAATGATTGCAAACACAAATTATTTGGTATTATCTTCCTTTAATTTGTCTTAAATGAAAAAACACAAAAAGAATTGTCCTAAAGCCAAATAGGATATAATTCCACACCAAACATAAAAAAGGGGGTGGACAAAAGTATTGGCACTGTTCGAAAAATCATGTGATGCTTCTCTAATTTGTGTAATTAACAGCACCTGTAACTTACCTGTGGCACCTATCAGGTGTTGGCAATAACTAAATCACACTTGCAGCCAGTTGACATGGATTAAAGCTGACTGAACCGCTGTCCTGAGGACTTGAGAAACCAAATTGTGAGGAAGCATGAGCAATCTCAAGGCTACAAGTCCATCTCCAGAGACCTGAATGTTCCTGTGTCTACCGTGCGCTGTGTCATCAAGAAGTTTAAAGCCCATGTCACTGTGGCTAACCTCCCTAGATGTGGACGGAAAAGAAAAATTGACAAGAGATTTCAACGCAAGATTGTGCAGATGTTGAATAAAGAACCTCGACTAACATCCAAACAAGTTCAAGCTGCCCTGCAGTCCGAGGGTACAACAGTGTCAACCCGTATTATCCGTCGGCATCTGAATGAAAAGGGACGGTATGGTAGGAGACCCAGGAAGACCCTACTTCTTAACCCGAGACATAAAAAAGCCAGGCTGGAGTTTGCCAAAACTTACCTGAAAAAGCCTAAAAAGTTTTGGAAGAATGTTCTCTGGTCAGATGAGACAAAAGTAGAGCTTTTTGGGCAAAGGCATCAACATAGATTTTACAGGAGAAAAAGCGGCATTCAAAGAAAAGAACATGGTCCCTACAGTCAAACATGGTGGTGGTTCCCTGATGTTTTGGGGTTGCTTTGCTGCCTCTGGCACTGAACTGCTTGACCGTGTGCATGGCATTATGAAGTCTGAAGACTACCAACATATTTTGCAGCGTAATGTAGGGCCTAGTGTGAGAAAGCTGGGTCTCCCCTAGAGGTCATGGGTCTTCCAGCAGGACAATGACCCGAAACACACTTCAAAAAGCACTAAAAAATGGTTTGAGAGAAAGCACTGGAGACTTTTAAGGTGGCCAGCAATGAGTCCAGACCTGAATCCCATAGAACACCTGTGGAGAGATCTAAAAATGGCAGTTTGGAGAAGGCACCCTTCAAATATCAGGGACCTGGAGCAGTTTGCCAAAGAAGAATGGTCTAAAATTCCAGCAGAGCATTGTAAGAAACTCATTGATGGTTACCGGAAGAGGTTGGTCGCAGTTATTTTGGCTAAAGGTTGTGCAACCAAGAATTAAGCTGAGGGTGCCAATATTTTTGTCTGGCCCATTTTTGGAGTTTTGTGTGAAATGATCAATGTTTTGCTTTTTGCTTCATTCTCTTTTGTGTTTTTTTTTTTATTTAAGACAAATTAAATGAAGATGATAATACCAAAGAATTTGTGTTTGCAATCATTTTCAGGAAGAAAATTAGTATTGTATCTGACAGAATTGCAGGGGTGTCAATACTTTTGGCCATGACTGTGTGTGTGTATATATGTACGTGTGTGTGTGTATGTATATATATGTATATATATATATATATATATATATATATATATATATATATATATATATATATACATACATACATACATACATACATACATACATACATACATACATACATACTAGATTCTAACGCATCGTGTATCCTAGAATATGTATGCGTAGTGTATAGCACAGCCCACGTAGTATATTGCTCAGCCCACGCTGTATATTGCGCAGCCCACGTAGTGTATTGCCCAGCCCACGTAATATATTGCACAGCCCACGCAGTCTATAGCAATGTGGACACCATATCCCTGTTAAAAAAGAATTAAAATAAAAAATAGTGATATTCTCACCCTCCGTTGGCCCCCGTATCGAATCGGTTACCGACGCTCCTCGCGCGCTCCGGTCTGAAGAGTGCATTGCGATCTTGCAAGATGATGACGTAGCGGTCTCGCAAGACCGCTACGTCATCATCTCGCGAGATCGCAGCATGGACCGGTTACCAGATCCTAGGGGCCGATGGACAGTGAGTATAGAACGATTTTTTATTTTTTTTTTATTATTTTTAACATTAGATCTTTTTACTATTCATGCTGCATAGGCAGCATGAATAGTAAAAAGTTGGTCACACAGGGTTAATAGCAGCGTTAATGGAGTGCGTTATACCGCTGTCAACGCTGCCATTAACCCTGTGTGAGCGCTGACCGGTGGGGAGTATGCGGGCGCCAGGCACTGACTGCAGGGAGGAAGGAGCGGCCATTTTCTTCCGGACTGTGCCCGTCGCTGATTGGTCGTGGCTGTTTGACCGCGACCAATCAGCGACTTGGATTTCCATGACAGACAGAGGCCGCGACCAATGAATATCTATGACAGACAGAAAGACAGACGGAAGTGACACTTAGACGATTATATAGTGTGTGTATATATATATACATACATATATACAGTGGGGCAAAAAAGTATTTAGTCAGTCAGCAATAGTGCAAGTTCCACCACTTAAAAAGATGAGAGGCGTCTGTAATTTACATCATAGGTAGACCTCAACTATGGGAGACAAACTGAGAAAAAAAATCCAGAAAATCACATTGTCTGTTTTTTTATCATTTTATTTGCATATTATGGTGGAAATTAAGTATTTGGTCAGAAACAAAATTTCATCTCAATACTTTGTAATATATCCTTTGTTGGTAATGACAGAGGTCAAACGTTTTCTGTAAGTCTTCACAAGGTTGCCACACACTGTTGTTGGTATGTTGGCCCATTCCTCCATGCAGATCTCCTCTAGAGCAGGGGTCCCCAACTCCAGTCCTCAAGGCCCACCAACATGTCATGTTTTCAGGATTTCCTTAGTCTTGCCCAGGTAATAATTGCATCACCTGTGCAATGCAAAGGAAATCCTGAAAACATGACCTGTTGGTGGGCCTTGAGGACTGGAGTTGGGGACCCCTGCTCTAGAGCAGTGATGTTTTTGGCTTTTCGCTTGGCAACACGGACTTTCAACTCCCTCCAAAGGTTTTCTATAGGGTTGAGATCTGGAGACTGTCTAGGCCACTCCAGGACCTTGAAATGCTTCTTACGAAGCCACTCCTTCGTTGCCCTGGCGGTGTGCTTTGGATCATTGTCATGTTGAAAGACCCAGCCACGTTTCATCTTCAATGCCCTTACTGATGGAAGGAGGTTTGCACTCAAAATCTCACGATACATGGCCCCATTCATTCTTTCATGTACCCAGATCAGTCGTCCTGGCCCCTTTGCAGAGAAACAGCCCCAAAGCATGATGTTTCCACCACCATGCTTTACAGTAGGTATGGTGTTTGATGGATGCAACTCCGTATTCTTTTTCCTCCAAACACGACAAGTTGTGTTTCTACCAAACAGTTCCAGTTTGGTTTCATCAGGCCATAGGACATTCTCCCAAAACTCCTCTGGATCATCCAAATGCTCTCTAGCAAACTTCAAACGGGCGCGGACATGTACTGGCTTAAGCAGTGGGACACGTCTGGCACTGCAGGATCTGAGTCCATGGTGGCGTAGTGTGTTACTTATGGTAGGCCTTGTTACATTGGTCCCAGCTCTCTGCAGTTCATTCACTAGGTCCCCCCGTGTGGTTCTGGGATTTTTGCTCACCGTTCTTGTGATCATTCTGACCCCACGGGGTGGGATTTTGCGTGGAGCCCCAGATCGAGGGAGATTATCAGTGGTCTTGTATGTCTTCCATTTTCTAATTATTGCTCCCACTGTTGATTTCTTCACTCCAAGCTGGCTGGCTATTGCAGATTCAGTCTTCCCAGCGTGGTGCAGGGCTACAATTTTGTTTCTGGTGTCCTTTGACAGCTCTTTGGTCTTCACCATAGTGGAGTTTGGAGTCAGACTGTTTGAGGGTGTGCACAGGTGTCTTTTTATACTGATAACAAGTTTAAACAGGTGCCATTACTACAGGTAATGAGTGGAGGAAAGAGGAGACTCTTAAAGAAGAAGTTACAGGTCTGTGAGAGCCAGAAATCTTGATTGTTTGTTTCTGACCAAATACTTATTTTCCACCATAATATGCAAATAAAATGATAAAAAAACAGACAATGTGATTTTCTGGATTTTTATTTCTCAGTTTGTCTCCCATAGTTGAGGTCTACCTATGATGTAAACCAATCGCTGTCTCCTGTGGCTGGATTTCACACAGGTACCAAGATGGAAGTAATGGGGCCTTCAGCAGGCTTTCGATGGCAACCTATTGACATGCAGTGATCATATCACGGGTGGTGCTATGGGCACCTACATTGATGCCCAAGTGTTAAATATGCTTATTTTGCACATTTATTTAATCAGGTCTGGCACCTGTAGTACTCCTACTACTTGTCAATCCATCTGGACCTGTTAGTCGTACTTATAGGCTCTGTGAGATCTTTGTGACTTGAAGTTTTGTAGTGGAATTCCTGAAAACTTGCACAACATCTAGCAAAGCTCTTGTTTCTTCCCCCGTGAGGAAGGTGAAGGAAATCCACGCAAAAATAGCACAAAAAATCAAAACAGGCTGGCTTGGCCAATGTTAAATATGGTTATTTTGCACATTTATTTAATCAGGACTATTCACCAGGTGCGTTACTCTTAAAGAAAAATGTCATGATATTTTCATTAAAAATGTAGTGGTTTATTGAATTGTCCACAGAAAAACCACATTGCAGCAAAACATAAAAATAGAAATGGTTACGAACAGATTATCCATTTGTAAACATCAGCGCTTGCTCCTCTTCGTTTCTGAGATGTAGTAGAAGTCATCTTTCTTTCATGGAGTAGAATCGTGGCTACCAGCATTTCCTTCCTTGTGTGACTTGTCTGACGTCCATGAAGAATGATGGTGAAGGCAGGAGGTGACAGCTCCCACGTGACAACCCCACACCCTCCTAAGAGATGTTATTTATATGTCCCACAGACCACGTGTTCTCTCTATATGGTGTTAACTTATACTCTGAGATAGATAGATATATATATATATCTAATATATATATTAGCTTTTGTAATGTCAGCGAGAAGAGACAATGTGTTCAGTACAGAATTGAGAATAAGAATAATTAATATTTAACACCAAGCAAGATCTCTTGCCTTAACCCCTTTACCAACTTAGACGTATCCATACGTCCAGGGTGGCTTGTACTTACCGACCTTGTACGTATGGATACATCATGGCGATTTTGCACGCCCAGACAGCTCACAGCCGGCACTAAGTGCAGGAGCAGTGCCCGCAGTGCTCCTGGCACTTTTCAACCCCCTTAAATACTGTGATCACAGCATTTAGCATGCATGAAGAGGGAGTGTGCACCCGTAACATCATTGAGGGGCCCAAATCATTGCCATGATGATCCGGTATCGTCATGACGATATCTGGGTCACCAGGCACTAGCAAGTTATTTAGGTCATGCGCAGTGCATGATCTAACTAACTTGTATCTGAAGAGCTGACAGCTGTAATTAAATTGCAATGCTGGTGCATTAGAACTGCGATCAGACTGCAGAAAGTCCCACAGAGGGACTTGGTAAAAAAGTAAAAAAAAATCTTTCAAAATAGTAAATACATTGTGCCCATAAATATTTTAATGGGAAAATAAAGTACCCATTTGTTATCGTCCCGTTCGAAAGAACCAACCTATAAAACTGTCCCAATAGTTAACCCCTTCAGTGAGCACTGAAAAAAAAAAGTTGCTTTTTTTTATCATATCACCAAACATAAAGTGGAATAAAATGCGATCAAAAAGACAAATGTAAATAAAAATGGTACAGCTGAAGACATCCTCTTATCCCACAAAAAAACAAGCCGCCATACAACTCAATCAGTGGAAAAATAAAAAAGTTATATCTCTCAGAATGAAATGGAAAAAAAAAGCATAAAAGCACTAAGGCTACGTTCACACTAGCGTTGTCGGCGACGCAACGCACAACGCACGCAAAAACGCAGCAAAATGCACGCAAAAACGCTGCGTTTTGCGACGCATGCGTCGTATTTTGCCGAAATTTGGACGCAAGAAAAATGCAACTTGTTGCGTTTTCTTGGTCCGACGCTTGCGGCAAAAAAACCGCATGCGTCGCACAACGCAGCACAAAAAGACGCATGCGTCCCCCATGTTAAATATAGGGGCGCATGACGCATGCGTCGCCGCTGCGTCGCCCGACGCAAACACGACGCAAAACGGGAAACGCTAATGTGAACATTACCTAAAACACAAAAAAACTATATACCGTAAATGTGGTATCACTGTAACTGTACCTGAATTGCTGGTTTGTTCATTCTTATTCCGAAAAAATTGGATTTGAAAGCGGTCAAAAAATGCAATGTGCCCTAAAATGATACCATTCAAACCATTAAATGAGTCACATAACTACTGGAAGAAATATGAAAAAATTATAGCTCCGACCCGAAGAGTAAAGTCGACTAATCACTTACAGTATACCGTACGAGGAACACTTTACAAAATAAATAAAACAAATTCTTCACCTGTTTTTTTTTTTTCGTTTTTTTTTTTTTCATTCTACCTCCCAAAGATCGCAGTAGCGCTCGGCGCACATTTATCCTGCGCTGTACGCTGAGTGCTTACACTGGAGTTTCCATGTAAATCTCTGAACTGCATGGTTCAGATGAAACCCCTGGCAGAAGATTCATTATAATGAGGCAGATGGAGGCACTATGGACGCCCTCTGGCCTATGATCTGGCGGTCTCCATCTTTTTAGGCGTGCAAAAAAGTGCAGTTGGCCACAGTTTTGTGCATCTTTTTGAAAAGAAGGATAAAGCTGAACAGAGGCCAGATGGAGTCAAGAGTAACCGCTGCCTCATTGAATGGATCTCTCGGGGGGGGGGGGGATCTGAATCACATCTCTCAGAGATTTAGATGGAAATCACAATGTAAGTGCTCAGTGTAGAGCGCCAGATAAATGTGATCCCAAATGTTATGTAAAATATTCCTAACAAAATCTTCAAATACATTCACAAAAAAAGGCCTCACTGCTGTCCGTCATCTGTCAATGGAAATATACGGGGCTTCCACGTTACTGTTAGCGCCAAGGCTTTGGAAAAGCAAAATGGCTCCTTGCCCCCCAAATGAAATCCAGCGAATTCTGCAGTCCCAAATCCAAATGCCCCTCTCCCTTTTTGAGCCACAGTGTGCCTAAACCACATTTAGCATCCACATATTTGGCATTTCTGTAGCGATAAGAGCCCGCCTAATTTATGAGTACGTGTCTCCAGAAACATGAACTGGGCACAGTGTACTGGTCACTACAACGGCAGTTTGCAATTTTCACTCAGCAACATCCACTGTTGCGTGTTTTTGGAAAACAGTCATGGAGTCAAAATCATCGCTACACCTGTAGACAAATTCCCAAATTGAATATAATTTCCAAAATGGGATTAAATGAACTGGGATTCTAGCATTATAGCGTTTGGGGGCTATGTATATTGAGTCCACAAACTATTCTAGAAAAATCTGCGCTCCATGAGGAAAATATTACTCTGTCCCTCCTGAGCAGCACTGTAGAGCCACATTCATTTTGTGACCCCTATTAGTCACTGAATAGTAATATATACCTCCATATATTAGCCATATAAAACTCCGGAGAACAGATGGAAGTTTTCTATAAAAAGTGAAAAAACTTTATTTTTACCCATACAAACAGTTCTTTAAAAAAGCACAAACAAGATAATGAAAGTGCTAACATCAAAAGACACCAGATATAAATGGTCTTCAGCACAATGATTATTATGTCATTGTATCAATACAACAGTATAGTGCAGACAAACCCTCCTATATAGTATCCCAGAAGGTATTACTCTCATTGATAGAAACCATAATCTTTACACCATAATCCCTCGCTTGTAACAACGTAGGGGAATGTCTATATCCAGGTACACCAGTTAAATAAGGCATGCAACCGTAACATGTGCCCAACACGGTGGTCCTAAAGATAGAAACAACAGGAGAGCATGTCTCACCTAGTGCTGAGAAGACCACTGCACACACCCCGACGCACGTTTCGCTGCTGTCAGCCTCGCTTTCTCAAGGAGAGTTGTCCACATATGGGGTATGTCTACATTCACCAGAAATTGAGGGACTCTAAAATCAGAGGCTAAAGCAAAATCTTGGTGGTAAAAATTAATAATTTTTATTTTCACTGCCCAGTGTTTTAAAATTCTGTAACATACCTGTAGTGTCAATAAGATCCCTGCCCCCTAAACAAATTCATTGAGAAGTGTAGTTTGTAAAATTGGGTCAGTCATGGGGGGTTCTGCTGTTCTGGCACCTCAGGGGCTTTGCCAATGTGATATGGCACCCTTAACCCCTTCATGACCTGACCTTTTTTTTTGTTTTCGTTTTTCGTTCCCCTCCTTCCCGGAGATAGAACTTTTTTTTTATCTTTCCGTCAATATGGCCATGTGAGCGACACCATTGGTTTTACCATGTTGTGTACTAGAAAACGGGAAGAAGAATCCAAGTATGGTGAAATTGGAAAAAAAGTGCAATCCCATACTTGTTTTTTGTTTGCCTTTTTTGCTAGTTTCACTAAATGCTAAAACTGACCTGCTATTATGATTATCCAGGTCATTACGAGTTCAGACACCAAACATGTCTAGGTTCTTTTTTTATCTAAGTGGTAAAAAAAATTCCAAACTTTGCTAAAAATTAAAATAAAAATTTTCAGATACCCGTATCGTCTCCATTTTTCGTGATCTCGGGGTTGGTTGGGGGCTTATTTTTTGCGTGCCAAGCTGAAGTTGATAATGATACCATATTGGTGCAAATACGTTCTTTTGATTTCCCGTTATTGCATTTTTATTGCAATGTCGCGGCAACCAAAAAACTTAAATTTTGGTGTTTAGACTATTTTTCTCACTACGCCATTTAGCAGTCGGGTTAATCCATTTTTTTTTTATTGATGGCTCAGGCGATACCAAATATGTGTATGTTTGATTTTTTGTTTTGAATGGAGCAAAAGGGGGTGCTTTGAACGTTTATACATTCAACTAGTTGAAGAGCCCGGCGTTGCCTGGGCATAGTAAATATCTGTTGTTAGTTATAGCACGTCACTTCTCTTATTTTCCCATCACGCCTCTCATTTTCCCAATCACATCTTTAATTTTCCCCCCTCACATCTCTCATTTTCTCCCTCACACCTCTCATTTTCTCCCTCACTCCTCTCATTCCCGCCTAACACTTGTCATTTCGACCTCACATCTGTCATTTTCTGATCACTACACTATTTTCCCTCATTACTCTCATTTTGCACTCACACCTTTTCATTTTCACCTCACACCTCTCATTTTCACCTAAGTATATACATGTTTGTCATCTCTTATATATAGTATACACCTGTATGTCATCTCCTATATATAGTATATACCTGTATGTCATCTCCCCTGTATATAGTATGTACCTGCTGTGTCATCTCCCCTGTATATAGTATATACCTGTATGTCATCTCCTCCTATATATAGTATATACCTGTATGTCATCTCCTCCTATATATAGTATATACCCGTATGTCATCTCCTTCTATATATAGTATATACCTGTATGTCATCTCCCCTGTATATAGTATGTACCTGCTGTGTCATCTCCCCTGTATATAGTATATACCTGTGTCATCTCCTCCTATATGTAGTATATACCTGTATGTCATCTCCTTCTATATATAGTATATACCTGTGTGTCATCTCCCCTGTATATAGTATATACCTGTGTCATCTCCCCTGTATATAGTATATATCTGTGTGTCATCTCCTTCTATATATAGTATATACCTGTATGTCATCTCCTCCTGTATATAGTATATACCTGTGTGTCATCTCCCCTGTATATAGTATATATCTGTGTGTCATCTCCTCCTGTATATAGTATATACCTGTATGTCATCTTCTATATATAGCATATACCTGTATGTCATCTCATCCTGTATATAGTATATACCTGTAGGTAATCTGCTCCTGTATATAGTATATACCTGTGTGTCATCTCCTCCTGTATATAGTATATACCTGTATGTCATCTCCTCCTGTATATAGTATGTACCTGTATGTCATCTCCTCCTCTATATAGTATATACCTGTGTCATCTCTCCTGTATATAGTATATATCTGTGTGTCATCTCCCCTGTATATAGTATATACCTGTGTGATCTCCTGTATTAGACCTCGTTCACACGTTATTTGCTCAGTATTTTTACCTCAGTATTTGTAAGATAAATTGGCAGCCTGATCCCCAGCCAACAGGAAGCCCTCCCCCCTGGCAGTATATATTAGCTCACACATACACATAATAGACAGGTCATGTGACAGCTGCCGTATTTCCTATATGGTACATTTGTTGCTCTTGTAGTTTGTCTGCTTATTAATCAGATTTTTATTTTTGAAGGATAATACCAGACTTGTGTGTGTTTTAGGGCGAGTTTCGTTTGTCAAGTTGTGTGTTTTGAGTTTTGTGTGGCAACATGCGTGTAGCAACTTTTTGTGTGTCGAGTTGCATGTGACAGGTTAGTGTAGCAAGTTGTGTGCAGCAAGTTTTGCGCATGGCGAGTTTTGCGCGTGGTGAGTTTTATGTCTGGTGCCTTTTGAGTATGTGCAAGTTTTGTGTGAGGCAACTTTTGCATGTGTTGCAAATTTTGTGCATGTGGCAATTTTTCCGCGTGTGCAAGTTTTGCGTGTGGCGAGTTTTCCATGAGGTGAGTTTTGCACTTGTGGCGAGTTTTGCGTGAGCCTAGTTTTTGCATGTGGCGAGTTTTGCGCGTGGTGAGTTTTGAGCGGCGACTTTTGTGTTTCGACTTTTATGTGGCGAGGTTGGTGTATGTGTGGTGAAATGTGTGCTGAGGGTGGTATATGTGTTCAAGCACGTGGTAGTGTGTGGCGCATTTTGTGTGTGTGTGTTCATATCCCCATGTGTGGTGAGTATCTTATGTCGGGGCCCCACCTTAGCAACTGTATGGTATATACTCTTTGGCGCCATCACTCTCATTCTTTAAGTCCCAGTTGTTCACATCTGCAGCTGTCAATTTGCCTCCTACACTTTTCCTTTCACTTTTCCCCATTATGTAGATAGGGGAAAAATAGTTTGGTGAATTGGAAAGCGCGGAGTTAAAATTTCACCTCACAACATAGCCTATGACGCTCTCAGGGTCCAGACGCGTGACTGCAAAATTTTGTGGCTGTAGCTGCGACGCCTCCAACACTTTTCATTTCACTTTTTCCCCATTATGTAGATAGGGGAAAAATGGTTTGGTGAATTGGAAAGCGCGGGGTTAAAATTTCACCTCAGAACGTAGCCTATGACGCTCTCAGGGTCCAGACGTGTGACTGTGCAAAATTTTGTGGCTGTAGCTGCGACGGTGCAGATGCCAATCCCGGACACACACACACACATACACACACACACACACACACACACACACACACACACATTCAGCTTTATATAGTAGATATAGCTTAGCGATATACCTCTCTGTCTTCAGTCCTCTAGAAAATGGCGATGCACACAGCGCCCGGAATCCCTGCATTGATCAAAGGCCTCTACTGACTGCCGGTGGGCAGAAGTGACGTCACGGAGTATTTCCTCCCCACTTGCTGGGAGTGAGCACCGGAAATCAATGCACCTGGGACCCGGGGGCGGCGGTGACATGCGCAACTTAGTATTCGCCCTGGATTCAACCAGATGGGATATAAAAACAGGATGAGGTAGGACAAAACACACACCTCCCCTTGAGAAAGCATTCCGCAAAACGCGCGTTGGGGCGTTAATGGTACCGTGGACGGGCACTTCAGTCTAATATGGGTATGTATTAGATCTTACATATGATATCTTGTTTTGCACTTTTTGGCACTATTGGCACTTTATGACCTGTTGCTTCCACTTTAGGAGCGACTTCTGTTACTTGGTCTATGTATTAACCCATAACCCATTACTTTTCCACTGTACCACGTGTGTTATACTTGAGTATACTCTCTTCCGCTGACCCTATATGTGCTATTTAATACTTTTATTGTGTTATATCTTTCAATAAAATCTATATATTTTATACTATACCTTTTCATGATTGGTGTGTCTGGATAGTTGTTATCCACTTTTTTGGTTATGAATTCTCAACACACCCCGTTGTAGTTATATTTTGGAAATCACTATTATGGTGAAGGTTCCTATTAATTGATATGTCTTTGGACATGTTTTGTAGTTCTCATTCGCTAATTATTCCAGCAAATTTTGCATTCAAAAAGTCAAATGGCACTTTCTTTTCCGAGCTTTTCCATGCGCCAAAACAGTAGTTTTCCCCCACATATAGGAACTGACTATGGAAACTTAACACTAGACCTCAAGTACCTTGGATGGTGTGCCTCTCCACTCTTCCTACAGACTCTGGGACCTTTATTTCCAAGGTCTAGTGTGAAATATCCATAATCAATGATGGTTTGGGGAGCCATGTCCACTGTGTTTTATCAAGGCCAAGTCAGCGCAGCCGTCTACCACGAAATTTTAGAGCACTGCATGCTTCCCTCTGCTGACAAGCTTTTTGGAGATAGAAATTTAATTCTCCAGCAGGACTTGGCACTTGTCCACACAGCCAAAAGTACCAATACCTGGTTTAAAAACCACAGTATCATTGTGCTTTATTGGTGAGCAAACTCGCCTGACCTTAAAGGTAAGGTGCCACCAGTTTTCTTGTATTTTGTTTTTTTTGTGAAATTAAGCTTAAAATAGTAATTAAAATGTATTAATGTAATGTTTGCACTGTTTGCAAACATTTCTATATGAAAAATATTATATATTTTTCTACAAATATACATATTTACCACTAGGGGGAGCATTTTCCGTTTTGGACCCCCAAGCAGCTATAGTAAGATTTAACAGCTCTGCCCCAGGGATATTAGACCACCCAAAAGGGGAGGGAAATGGTGATGTCAGCAGTTACTGCCCCAATTTTTTTGCTAACAGTAAGAATGAAGAGCAGCATCACAGGGCAGCACCATTTTGTGTGTGACTGCCCTGTGACCTGCTATCACCAGCAGTTACTGCATCAGAGGCACAGCTTGGTTACAGAGGAGCAGAACATAGTGGACTCGGCAGCATTTTTTGTGAATAACATTCTTGCCATCCCCCTTCCCCCACCTTAATCCCTGTCTTGTCAGCTGCCCTGCTCTCTCTCTCCAGGTGTCACCTCCCTCTCTGCAGGCTGTGAGTGCAGCTTACAGGAGATCACAGGGACTGTGTGTGAGGGGGAGGCAGAGACACAGCAGGAGAAGCACACAGGGCAGCGTGTGAGGAGCAGAGGATGTGTGCCTGCTTGGAGTACAGAGGAGCAGTGAGCGCTTCTTCTGTCCTGCCATAGAGAGCACAGGGCTATAATAAAATGGCAGCTAGTCACACCTACAGCAGTGAGTTGTGCAGCCCACAGAGGCGTGCCCAGCTCACTGCTAATGCTGCTGCAATGTTACAGATAGGGTCAGCGCCAGTCTATTATCTCCTATGTCCATGGGGTGCCGTAATCTGACACTGATAGTGCCCTGCTACTGCTGCAAAACCAAGATGTCAGCCCCCAGTGCATTCTTTAAACTCATATAACACATGAAATCTGTTTCACATGCATTTCAAACTTGCTTATAGCAGCATGTTATGCTACATTACAGTGATTTATTAATGACCTACAAACGCGGTACCCAGGGCCGGCTCCAGGTTTTTGAGGGCCCCGGGCGAAAGAGTCTCGGTGGGCCCCCCCTTTAACACATACCCCGATTCATGATCGCATATAAACACAGCCATGTAGTATATAACACTGCCCATGTAGTATATAGCAGCCCATGTAGTAAATAGCAGCCCATGTAGTATATAGCAGCCCACGTAGCATATAGCAGCCCACATAGTATATAGCAGCGCCACTCACTCATGCACTGGTAGGACTAGGAGCTCCTCCTGAATCTGCCTCATAACTTCAGCAGCAGGGCAGCCAGGCAGGGGCGGAGATCAGAGCAGAGAACGTGCTCTCTCCGCCCACAAACAATGTCACACTGGCTGCCTTCTCTTAACCCCTATGTGTGCCTGCCTGGTTGCAACTCACTGAGTGATAAGATGCTTGTGTCAGAGCTGGCACATAGGGGTTAAGAGAACGCAGCCAGCAGTGACTTTGTGGGCGGAGAGAGCATGTTATCTCCTGCTCTGCTCTCCCAGCTGTATCTATGACAGTGTGAGTGGGCCCCCCTCTCTCCCCAGGGTCCCGGCATTTGCCCGCTGTGCCGGGTGCTGACGCCGGCCCTGGCGGTACCTTCCCTTTAACCCCATAAAGAATCTATGGGGTATTGTCAAGAGGAAGAGGAGACACCAGACACAACAATGCAGATGAGCTGAAGGCTGCTATCAAGCAAGCTGGACTTCCATAACACTTCAGCAGTGCCACAGGCTGATTTCCTCCATGCCACACCGCATTGATGCAGTAGTTGCTGCAAAAGGAGCCTCGACCAAGTATTGAGTGCATTTACTGAACATACATATCTGTAGGCCAACATTTCGGATTTTAAAATCATTTTTTCAAGCAGGTGTTATAAAGTATTGTAATTACTGAGATAATGACTTTTTGGGTTTTCATTGGCTGTAAGCCATAATCATCAACATTAGCAGAAATAAACACTTGAAATAGACCACTCTGTTTGTAATGACTCTGTATAATGAGTTTTACTTTTTGTATTGAAGAACTTAAATAAATTAACTTTTTGATGATATTCTAATTTTGTGAGATGCACCTGTATAAGAGCAGAGGTCACAACATGACATACCTGGAAATACCAGGTCAAGATAAAAAAAAAATCTAATTTTTGTTGACGTGGCAGAGGAAAAATGGGGTTCTACCTCCCCTACCTCACTTGACATCCCCAGAATTTTTCCAGTGCAGATCTTTTCAAATGTGGTGCCAGACACCGAGAAAAAATGTCTTCCTAAGAATAGGTTCTTTGCTCCAAAAAGCACACAATTTGGCACCTGCCATTCCAAACCTAGACGCTGCAAAAAGGTGGGGTATTTTTTATTTTTTTAAGGTTCAGTGTGCAAAAGTAGCAAAAACATAAACAGTCTAATGTTTTGCTTCTTTTGCACACATTTCCATATTCTGCGAGACATTTTTTTATTTTTCTGATTACTGAGTTGCGTGAAGGCTTGTTTTCGGCAGAATTTTTGTAGTTTCTCACTGGCACCATTTTGGGGACCAAAACAATTATTGATCTGTTAATTCCAATTTATGGTAGCTGAGAAAAAAAAAACTGATACTGTTTTTTGTTTTTGTTTTTTTGTTTTTTAAGTTTAACGCAGCCATTAAGTGACACAACTTTATTCTTCGACTCAGTTTTTTAAATTTTCTTTTTTTATTATGCCATTTACCATGCGGTATAAGTGACACAATTACTTTATTTCTTTGGGGCAGTATTACAGTTATGGCCGAATCAGATTTATCTACTTTTTGGTTTGTTTTGCTACTTTTAAAAACGTAACTTTTTTGGGAAAAATAAAAAATACTGTTTATTTACATAACCATATTTTAAGTCATGTCGTTTTTTTGTTTTTTTATTTGCTGACAGAGCTGTTTAAAGGATTGCTTTTAGCATGACTAACTGACATTTTCAATGATACTGTTTTGGTGTATGTATGACTTTTTGATCACATTTTGTTTCTTTTTTTTTTTTTTTTTGGCGTGTCTGCCTGATGAAAAAGCTGTATTTTTGGCATGTTTTTCTAATATGTTATAAGCAGAATAGCAGTGGTGGTTCGGTGTGGACGTATAACGGTTTTCTTTTCTTTTAAGGTTTTCTGGTGTTACAGAAGAGGATCTACAGAACACCACCATTACTCTGAGAGATGTTCAGGCAGTCTTACTCAGCATGTTCAGCTGTGATACAATATTAATTGGCCACAGTTTAGAAAGCGACCTCTTTGCACTGAAGGTAAGGCAATCTGACCTTAGAAAGTAAGAAGAAAAAAAAAAAAAAATAGAAGACAGGGTAAAATATGTTTTTAATTTGCTCTAGTAGATGAACTCACCGACTGTAATGCTAGTTGCCGGCGTCCTTGCATATCCCCTTTCCTTCCTCCCGACAAGGATGCCAAACACTCACCGCCTCTGACATGGGCTGCGCAGATCTCCCGGCGGCACGACTAGTGTGCGGTCGCGCTCCCTGACTCTTAAAGGGGTAGTGTGCGCACTTTGGCAATGCCCCCAGCCAATAGCAGCAAGGCATAAAGTACAAAAGGCACGCTGTCCAGTAGGAAAGTGCCTGAGCAACTCCTGTATTTTCCTTACTGTGTTTATGCTACTTGTATGTTGTCAGGTCCCAGTCCTTGTGTTGGTGTATGTACCTGAAGTTGCTGCAGTGGTGCCCGAGCCTGAAACCGTTCTGGCAGCACTTTAACCTGCACCAGTCCCTGTCCGGTTAGCATTTCAGAGTCTGTACAATCTGAGCTTGTTCCAGTATCCAAAGCCTGTCCTGCTAATGACTCAGTCAGTGTTCGTCCTGTCCAATGACCCTGAACCTGTGTTGTCTGAACAATCCTGTCCTGCCTGTGACTCTGAGCCCGTGTCTGCGATCCTGACCCCTGGGGTCCGCAGTACCGGGACTTCCTATAAGTGGTACCTGGTGGCTATCTGCAGTTCAAGTCTTAACGCCACCATTAGGAGCTCTAGCGATAATCCAATCTTTTATTAATAATAACTTCAAGTCCATGGGATGAGTAGTGCTCCTTTCAGACCATTTAGTTTTGTCCACATGTTTCTCAAGACTCCACGTTGAAAAAGTGTGCTTGTATGTAAAATTGTTATTTTGATATCAATAAAAGCTTGGATTGGAAGATGCTGAATGATGCAAATTATCTTCTTGATGCTTGCTGCAAAATTTCTACACTTCTAAATAAACTGTGATGTATAACAGCTGGTTGAGGTATCACAAGGACCTGTTTGTCTTGCACATGGTCCATGTGTGGAGGTGTACAGAATGCCAGGATTGCTAAAGGACTAAGAAGCTGGCCTCTAACACAAGCGGTCGAACCCGCACTATTGTATGGACTTTTTACTTTATATTTCACTTTGTGCCGGACAAGGGCTGTATTTGAGTTTTCCTGTGATGTGGTTTGAGGAGTGAAATCGAACTGGTTCCTGTGATACCTCAACCAGCTGTAATATATCGCTGGTTGACTGGATACACTCCTACACATTGTTTTTATATCAAAACCGCATAAAATTTATTGTCAATAATAAACGTTACAGCTCCAAAACGAAAACCGCTTTTCTCATGTACAAATGAATAAAATGAAGTCTTTTTTTCATGCACAATGAAACAAAGTAAATGTACCAGCCTCACCAATCTATGTATTCCAGGCAGTATCAGTTCAAGCAGTTTAACCCCTTAGTGACCGAGCCAAATTTATGAAATCTGACCAGTGTCACTTTATGTGGTAATAACTCTGCAACGCTTCAACAAATCCCAGTGATTTTGAGACTGTTTTTTCGTGACACATTATACTTTATGATAATGGTAAATTTAGTTCAACATTTTTTGTGTTTCTTTATAAAAAATATAAAAAATTTGAGAAAAATGTTAAAAAATTAGCAATTTTCTAAATTTGAATGATTATCCCTTTAATCCAGATAGTCATACAACAACAAACCATTAATAAATAACATTTCCCACATGTCTGCTTTACATCAGCACCATTTGTAAAATGTTATTTTATTTTCTTAGCATTTTAGGAGGTTTAAAAATGTAGCAGCAATTTTTCAAAGAAATTTACCACATTTATTTTTTTAGGGACTTATCCATGTTTGAAGTGACTTTAGGGGTCCCATATATTGGGAAACCCCCAAACGTGATACCATTTTAAAAACAGCACCCCCTGACATATCAAAAACTGCTGTCAGGTAGTTTATTAACCCTTCAGGTGCTTTACAGTTATTAATGCAAAGTGGCATGACAGAAATGAAAATGTGTATTTTTACCACCTAAATGTCTCTAACTTCTAAACAGATTACAACAGCCGTCAGACTCTAAGGCCGCTATTTGGTCATGAATTGCCATCGCAAACATCAGGACAACAAAATCATGATCTGAGGGCACCAATTGGGATAAAGAAGAAGCCCCCACACTCTGTTAACCATTTATAATGATGTAGTCACTATTGACAGCAGCATCTAAGGGGTTAAACAGATTTAGAAGGTGCAAATACTGATCGTGGCTGGTACAGCAAGTTGTCAGCTATAGTGTACAACCGACAGGTGCTGGATTGTCATCTGTATGGGGAGGCTATTCTCTTATATCTCAGGTCAGTTAAAAGACGTATTGGCGGTCATTAAGGGGTTAAACATGTTCACCAGACGCACACCTCTCTTCAGCCCCAGCTCAAACTAGACCCTGCTGAGCTAATCCTGTCGTCTGTTATTAGGCCTGTAAACTCTGGGCTGGATTATGGTAATGATATTTCCCACCTAGACTCTTTTGGTTGTTCCTGAATCCCAGACCCCAAATCCAGTCAAATTAATCCTCTCAGTACTCTAGTGTAAAGGTACCGTCACACTAAACGATATCGCTAGCGATCCGTGACGTTGCAGCGTCCTGGCTAGCGATATCGTTCAGTTTGACACACAGCAGCGATCAAAATCCTGCTGTGATGTCGTTGGTCGCTGCAGAAAGTCCAGAACTTTATTTAGTCGCTGGACTTCCTGCTGACATCGCTGAATCGGCGTGTGTGACGCCGATTCAGCGATGTCTTCGCTGGTAACCAGGGTAAACATCGGGTTACTAAGCGCAGGGCTGCGCTTAGTAACCCGATGTTTACCCTGGTTACCATCCTAAAAGTAAAAAAAACAACCACTACATACTTACCTACCGCTGTCTGTCCCCGGCGCTCTGCTTCTCTGCTCTGGTTGTGAGCACAGCGGCCGGAAAGCAGAGCGGTGACGTCACTGCTCTGCTTTCCGGCTGCCCGGCGCTCACAGCCAGAGCAGAGAAGCACAGCGCCGGGGACAGACAGCGGTAGGTAAGTATGTAGTGGTTGTTTTTTTTACTTTAACGATGGTAACCAGGGTAAACATCGGGTTACTAAGCGCGGCCCTGCGCTTAGTAACCCGATGTTTACCCTGGTTACCGGCATCGTTGGTCGCTGGAGAGCTGTCTGTGTGACCGCTCTCCAGCGACCAAACAGCGACGCTGCAGCGATCCGTATCGTTGTCGGTATCGCTGCGGCGTCGCTTAGTGTGACGGTACCTTAACTGGGATAGATTTTTACATTACTGAGGCCAACTACCTTGGTAGCACTTATCTGCCATCCAGGACCTCACCTCCTGCTTTCTTACACATTATATACATATAGTCACTTGAGCTCTGATGAAGAGCTGGAGCCCTTCACTAATCTTGCCCACATTAATTTAATACCTAAGCTCGATGAAGACTACTCTGACTGAGAAAATGGTTTCATTTCATTAACAATGATCTTAAAGAACTTGCCAAAATATTAGCCAGTCACTTGAATTCCTTTTATACTTTAATATATTTGCGCCAGTCAGGTGTTATAAAACTCATACAGAAGCTAAAAATAATGTTCACTACGTTTTTAATGTTGTCTCTCTTATGATGTCAGGATGGGATGGGGGTCATGCTAGACAGCATATGTTAAATATGGATCTACAAAAGATCTACAAAAGACTTTTTAGTCTTATGATTAAATATCCAAATTACCTCTTCAGAGGGGAAGAGGACTAGAACTATTGTGCCACCTATTGGAAGTAACAATCCTAAAAGTCAATATCGACTGTTTAACCCATTAACCCCCAGAGGTATTTTTAATTTTGGGTTTCAGTTTTTGCTCCCATTCTTCCCAGAGCCATAACTTTTTTTTATTTTTGGTCAAAATGGCCATGTGAGGGCTTGTTTTTTACGGGACGAGTTGTACTTATGTTAAAACAGTGAAATTGCAAGAAAAAAAGTGTAATCCCACAGTTGTTTTTTGTTTTGCTTTTCTACTATGTTCACTAAATGCTAAAACTGACCTGCCATTATAGATTCTCCAGGTCATTACAAGCTGACTTTTTAATGATACCATTTTGGTGCAGATACGATCTTTTGATCGCCCATTATTGTATTTTAATGCAATATCGCGGCCACCAAAAAAAAACCGTAATTCTGGCGTTTTTTTTTCTCGTTACGCCGTTTAGTGATCAGGTTAATCCTTTTTTTTTTTTTTTTTATTGATCTGAACATGGCGATACCAAATGTGTTTTATTTTTATTTTATTTTGAATGGGGTGAAAGGAGGGTGATTTGAACTTCTTATATTTTTTTTATATATATGTTTTTAAAAAACATTTTTAATTATTTGTTACTTTTGGCATGCTTCAATGGTCTCCATGGGAGACTAAAAGCTGCCATAACCCGATCGTCTTTGCTACATACAGGCGCTAATCAGATTGGCTGTATGTAACAGAATTACTCACTTGTTATGAACGCCCCCCCTCTCCCCCCCCCCGGCTGGCTGCCGGTTGCTACTTTGCGGTGACCCGGGAGAGTGGTGAGGGAGACCGGAGAGCCGCTCGGCGGCCGGATGGCGATGCCTGATCAGTGACCTGCGGCATAAGGTACCTGCTTGCGGCGCCTGGACGGTGGGGGCCTGAGGTCTGGCGGACGTCAAACGAGACTGGCAGGAGCTCCCGTGTTCCCCGGCGGACCAGGAGAGGCAGAGCGGTAGACAAGCGGCAGGCGAAGCCCCGCCCACCTCTGTGTCCACATGCGGCAGGCGCCATCTTGCCGTCATACACAGCGCTCTGAAGCCGTATAGGGGGAAGAACCCGCCCTCCCCTCTCTCCTCCGGCTCGGGTCCCCGAGGCAGCGAGGGACGCTGAGAACATCCCACAGTGAGGAGCGGCCCCCCTCTCTCTCAACCCCATAAACCTGAAAGAACCCACAGAGGCCTCTAAAAAAATAAATTAATTTTTGACACCCCTTAGACTTCCCAAGGTTCTCTTAAATGATTGCCAGACATTAATAGCTCCTATCTCTCCTAAAGAAACATCAGATACATTGGCAACAATCCCTAATGGGAAAGCTCCAGGGCCATATGGCCTCCCTATCATCTACTATAAAAGGTTTCTTAAACACTTGCTGCCTCACCTGACATTCATAACTAGAAGGCCAACCTTTGCCCAAACAATCCTTGGAGGCTTTTATATCAGTTAAGAGGGAAAGGACCTCACCTCCTGTGCTAGCTACAGACCAATATCCTTACTCAACACAGACACAAAACTGTGGGCCAAAATTCTGGCAAACAGACTAAGCACCATTTTACCCAAACTTATCCATTCTGACCAGGCCAGGTTTGTGAGGGGAAGGGAGGGTAAGGATAACTCAGTCAAAATCATTCAATCTATTACATTTGCTAGGAACGGGGGGATTCCCATGACCCCCCTATCTACAGATGCTGAAAAAGCTTTTGATAGGGTAAGTTGGAGATACATGGAGCAGGTAATGATCAAGTTTGGCTTTCCTCCTCGATTTGTTCATGCTGTTTTTTCCCTTTACTCCCAGTCTACGAGCAGAGTGAGAATAAATGGCACCCTGTCAAACAGCTTTGACATAAACAATGGCACTAGACAGGGGTGTCCACTGTCCCCTTCTCTGTTTATCTTTGTCATAGAAACACTATTACAGAAAATTAGACAGGAATCATCTATAATAGGATTAAAAGTGGGCCCTATAGAATTAAAAACGTTAGCATTCGCTGGCGATCTACTCTTTTTTTATCACTAATCCTTTCCATGCGCTCCCGGCCATATTGGATATTTTTCAACAGTTCGGGCAGTTATCCAATTTTAAAATCAACACCTCAAAATCTGAAGCATTGAACATCTCCTTTCCACACTCCCAACTAAATGCCCTACGTTCCCACACCCCATTTTCATGGGCCACAAATTCCATAAAATATTTGGGGATAACGAGAGACCCTAACAATTTCTTTCAAACTAACTATAGCACACTCCTTAAAAAAACTTGAAAGTCTGACAAAGACGTATAATTTACCTACACTCTCTTGGATGGGACGTATAAATATTTTTAAAGCCTATATAATGCCGATAATCCTATATACATTTAGTATGATCCCTATTAATGTACCGCAGACCTTCTTCAGGAATTTAAAATCGATAATTTTGAAATTCATCTGGAATAAGAAACCAGCTAGACTACCTTACAAGTTCCTCTCCCACTCATGCTCATCAGGCGGATTGGGTGCCCCAGATCTAACTCTATATTTCAAAGCAGTACATCTAGGTAGATGGTTAAAAATGGTGTCGGGTTTTGAGAATGGAGACCTAAACAACATTGATTTAGCATTACTGGGCTCCGAAGGTATACCCTGTCTTTGGTCGCTAGCTAGACCCCCTTCTCACCTTAGACTAGATGAGGTGACCTTAACTACACTCCAAATTAAACACTTAGTGAACAACGATCTTCCCACAGACACCTTTCCCTCTATACTAGCACCCATTTGCACTATCCCTTTCCTGCTTGACCCCGACTTTCGAGACCCATATGGGCTCTGGTCCTCATTACCTAAAGAATCTTTAAATAGTTTCTATAATAACGAAATTCTTTATGGAGAGACCTGGCCTACAACATCACTAAACCACCCAAATAATTTCCTTCAGACACATGTTCGAAGAACCCTTAATCATGTTAGACGAAAGTTCCCTACTAAACCTAACTTGTCCTGGCTTGATATTTTGGCTAAAGCTTCTCACCCAAAAATGAAGAATATCTCTCGCATTTATTGGCAACTTAATACCCCATTGGGGAAACCAAACCCCTCTTTTATTCACTCTTGGGAATTGGAACTTAATATCAACCTTACAGAAGCCCAAATAGCTAAAATCCTGACATATGCAAGAGGCTTCTCCAGATGCATCTTACTTCAGGAAAATTCTTACAAAATATTAACAAGGTGGCACCTAACCCCAGCTAAATTACACCATTTGGGACTCACGGAATTCAATTCATGCTGGCGATGCCATAATTCTTTAGGGCACCACACACACATTTTCTGGGATTGCTTAAAATTAAAACAATATTGGAAGGATATACATAGCACTCTCCAGAAACTACAAATAAACTAACCTCCAAGCAACGGAAGTTTTACTTTCTTGCCCATCCAAAAATTTCAGACCCAAAAACATTGCCTCCTCCCTCTGATGATTTGTGCTGCAAAGTATTGAATTACTCTTCATTGGAAGGATGAGTACCCCCCCCCCCCCCTACTTGGGCAGAATGGTCCTCCAAAGTTAATCAAATATCTCGCCTTGAAGAGCTCTCAAGTTGGGAGACAGGCAACCATGATCTATATGTTAAGAGATGGTCTCCTTTGAGAGAATTGCAAAACCTTTATTTGTGTACCATTTGGAACGTTAGTTATTGAAGGTTTTTTTTCTCATTTAGCTTTTCTTTGCACACTGTTTGGATTGTAACCTTTTGTTTTCTCTATTACTCCTGTATTACTCCCTGAAACCAGAAAGTTGTTGTTGTTCCCTGCTTCTCCTTTCTTCCTCCCCCCCCCCATTCTATCCCTCCCTTTTTCTGCCTTTCCCCTTCCTCCCTAACCCCCCCCCCCCCCTCCTTCCCCCATGTCACAAAAAAGGAAAAAGTTTGTTGATTGTCTAGCCATTTAACCAACTGACTTGTACTGTATATTTGTACTTTTGACTTTGGTTGACACTAAATAATTTACAAAAAAAAAAATGATAGATAGATAGATAGACAGATAGATTAGCGAAATTAGGATTATTTAGTCTAGAAAAAAGACGACTGAGGGGCGATCTAATAACCATGTATAAGTATATAAGGGGACAATACAAATATCTCGCTGAGGATCTGTTTATACCAAGGAAGGTGACGGGCACAAGGGGGCATTCTTTGCGTCTGGAGGAGAGAAGGTTTTTCCACCAACATAGAAGAGGATTCTTTACTGTTAGGGCAGTGAGAATCTGGAATTGCTTGCCTGAGGAGGTGGTGATGGCGAACTCAGTCGAGGGGTTCAAGAGAGGCCTGGATGTCTTCCTGGAGCAGAACAATATTGTATCATACAATTATTAGGTTCTGTAGAAGGACGTAGATCTGGGGATTTATTATGATGGAATATAGGCTGAACTGGATGGACAAATGTCTTTTTTCGGCCTTACTAACTATGTTACTATGTTACTATGTTACTATACTTTGGTTGATTGAATCCATCTTGCAGTAGTTGTTTAATCTTTATTTGCAGATTTTAGTTAGTGATTTGTCCGTTCTCTGGGGTGGGGCTGTGGGCGGTCTTCATGTGGTGCTCTGATTAGGTATTCTTAATGCAGTGAACATATATTCCCTTAAAAGATTATTTTTAATAATCAAATATTAAACACCTACCCAGTGAAAAAACTGGTAAATTACCAATAATTGAGTAACTGACCAAAGAAAATTGCCTATACTAACACTGCAATAAGCCTAACTGACGAACCTGCCTAACTGTGGAGGTTGGCACCCTAATAACGCATCTGACGCCCTCACTCACCGAGGACTATCCCTCATTCCCCTAATTTAAACCTACCACTATAGGTGGGAAAACAATATCAATATAGGACAGTGATGAAAAAAAGCAGGAGACAATATAGTATAATGTATACGGCTTACAGGTATATAACAGGCCAAAAAAAGGATATAAATATAGATAAGACAATATTAAATTATCATTCCATACACAAATCAGTGCTCCAATATTGTCATTGATGGCATAACAATAATTTTCACCTAATCCCAGGTCTGATGCTTCATGCATTATCAAAAAATGATGAAGGATGGTGGCCACATCTCATATCGGCCAAACCTGGTGACCGGTTTCCTTTAAGGTCTTTCATTGCCTGCACATGAGGACAGAGAAATAGGGAATCAGAAAAACCATGCTAAATTTCTAATTGGAGTTATTTCTTATTATTAGTATTATTACTACATATTGGGAGAGGATGTTGGAGATAGGAATACCCTTTAACCCCTTACCGACCTCCGCCGTACTAGTACTGTGCATGTCGTGTCTCCCCCTTTGATGTGGGCTCCGGCGTTGAGCCCACATCAAAGTTGTGACATGTCAGCTGTTTTGTGCAGCTGACATGTGCGCGCAATAGCAGCTGGTGAAACCGCGATTCACCCGCCGCTATTAACCAGTTAAATGCCGCTGTCAAGCGCTGACAGCGGCATTTACCCGGTGCTTCCGGCCGCGCGGCCGGAGACGCTCGCATCGCCGACCCCCGTCACATGATCGGGGGTCAGCGATGCATCAGGATAGTAACCATAGAGGCCCCATCCAAAATAAAACAAAAAAAAATCAAACATACACATATTTGGTATTGCTGAGTTCAGAATCGCCCGATCTATCAATAAAAAAAAAGCATTAACCTGATTGCTAAACAGCGTAGCGAGAAAAAAATTTGAAACGCCAGAATTACGTTTTGGTCACCGCAACATTCCATTAAAATGCAATAACGGGCAATCAAAAGAATGTATCAGCACAAAAGTGGTAACCAGCTTGGCGCGCAAAAAATATGCCCTCACCCGACCAGAGATCCCGAAAAATAGAGACGCTACGGGTATTGGAAAATGGTGCAATTTTTTTTTTTCTTTTTTTTTTTTTAGCAAAGTTTGGATTTTTTTTTTACCACTTAAATAAAAAATAACCTAGACATGTTTGGTGTCTTTGAACTCGTAATGACCTGGAGAATCAAAATCACAGCTCAGTTTTAACATTTAGTGAACCTAGGAAAAAAGCCAAACAAAAAACAAGTGTGGGATTGCACTTTTTTGCTATTTCGCCACACTTAAAAAATTTTTCCCGTTTTCTAGTACAAGACATGGTAAAACCAATTGTGTCGTTCAAAAATACATCTCGTCCCACAAAAAATCAGCCCTCACATGGCCATATTGATGTAAAAATAAAACAGTTATGGCTCTAGGAAGGAGGAGAGCGAAACACGCAAAAACGAAAAAGGGCTGCGGTGTGAAGGGGTTAAGCTTAATTTGGGTTTTCAGTTGACATCTTTGTTCTTCCAAACTTGGGAGTCTGCATTCCCCCTTGTATGAATTCAATTTTAAATTTTTTTAAATAATTTTCCACCTACCATTAACCCCTTCATGACCTTGGGATTTTTCGTTTTTCCGTGTTCGTTTTTCACTCCCCTCCTTCCCAGAGCCGTAACTTTTTTATTTTTCCGTCAATTTGGCCATGTGAGGGCTTATTTTTTGCGGGATGAGTTGTACTTTTGAACGACGTCATTGGTTTTAGCATGTTGTGTACTGGAAAACGGGAAAAAAATTCCAAGTGCGGTGAAATTGCAAAAAAAAGTGCAATCCCACACTTGTTTTTTGTTTGGCTATTTTGCTAGGTTCACTAAATGCTAAAACTGACCTGACATTATGATTCTCCAGGTCAGTACGAGTTCATAGACACCTAACATGACTAGGTTATTTTTTACCTAAGTGGTGAAAAAAAATTCCAAACTTTGCTAAAAAAAAAAAAAATTGCGCCATTTTCCGATACTCGTAGCGTCTCCATTTTTCATGATCTGGGGTCGGTTGAGCGCTTATTTTTTGCGTGCCGAGATGACGTTTTTAATGATAGCATTTTGGTGCAGATACGTTCTTTTGATCTCCCGTTATTGCATTTTAATGCAATGTCGCGGCGACCAAAAAAACGTAATTCTGGCGTTTTGAATTTTTTTCTCGCTACGCTGTTTAGCGATCAGGTTAATGCTTTTTTTTAGTTGATAGATCGGGCGATTCTGAGCGCGGCGATACCAAATATGCGTAGATTTGATAATTTTTTTATTGATTTATTTTGATTGGGGCGAAAGGGGGGTGATTTAAACTTTTATTTTTTATTTTTTTTTTCACATTTTTTTTTACTTTTTTTTTTTACTTTTTTTTTACTTTTGCCATGCTTCAATAGCCTCCATGGGAGGCTAGAAGCAGGCACAGCACGATCGCCTCTGCTACATAGCAGCGATCTGCTGTTCGCTGCTATGTAGCTGAAAATCAGGTGTGCTGTGAGCGCCGACCAGAGGGTGGCGCTCACAGCTGCCGGTGATCAGTAACCATAGAGGTCTCAAGGACCTCTATGGTAACAATTCTGAAGCATCGTCGACCCCCAATCATGTGACGGGGGTTGGCGATGACGTCATTTCCGGCCGCCCGGCCGGATGCTGTAGTTAAATGCCGCTGTCTGCGTTTGACAGCGACATTTAACTAGTTAATATGTGCGGGCAGATCGCGATTCTGCTCGCGCCTATTATGGGCACATGTCAGCTGTTCAAAACAGCTGATATGTCCTGGCTTTGATGCGGGCTCACCGCCGGAGCCCGCATCAAAGCAAGGGATCTGACCTTGGACGTACTATCCCGTCCGAGGTCAGAAAGAGGTTAAAATACAGGTCAAAGACCTCAATTTGGTATGTAGTCATTGGATACATACCATATTTTTCTGGCTGAGTATGATTCATTCTATTACAATTATCATGTTGCCTAGAATCTTATCTTTGTTCATTCATTCTTCAGTTCTTCATTCTCCACTCCTAAAATTTGTCTGGCAGCCTGAAATTAACAAGATTTGTCAACCTACTTTTTGTCCTGAAGCCCTGGCTGGTTTGGAAGTACACCTAGTAAAATAATATTACACAGTTCAATTGTCCCAACTGAGTTCAATGAAACCCAACATGGCACTGACTACATTGAAGTCTAAAGCGTCCCTGATTTTAATTTGAAACTGCTTCTGTGGTCTAGCCCTCCTTCCCAGACTCCAGTATTGTGAACCGGTTATCCTATTCCCTGATAATTTAGGGTCATCTATCTTAGGCTATGTTCAGATTAGCGTTGCGCGCCGCTGCGTCGGCGGCGCACGAAAAAACGCGTGCAAACGCACGCAAAAACGCTGCGTTTTGCGACGCGTGCGTCGTTTTTGGACGAAAATCGGACGCAAGAAAAATGCAACTTGTTGCATTTTCTTGCGTCCGACGCTAGCGTCAAAAACGACGCACGTGTCGGAAAACGCAACAAGAAAAACGCATGCGTCCCCCATGTTAAACATAGGGGCGCATGACGCGTGCGTCGCCGCTGCGTTTCCCGACGCAGCGTCGGGAAACGCTAATCTGAACGTAGCCTAAAAGATATTGTCTCTGCTTTTCCCACACTCATCTGGCTCCAATTTCTCATAATCCAGTCTTTCCTTCTGGTCTGGAGGTGGGAGAATGCCCGTAGTCGATGAATAAGGACCACTTATGGATTGCAGATTTTGTCAATCTGCAGTACTAGGAAGAAAATCTTCTCTGCTTATGGTATGGCCTTTTCCTAATGTTTTTGTTTCAACAAATCCGTCATTTTGTGGGCTCAATCAGATAAAATTATTGAGATTCAAATTTAAAACCCCTTCATGACCGGGGGATTTTTCGTTTTTCCGTGTTCGTTTTTCGCTCCCCTCCTTCCCAGAGCCATAACTTTTTTATTTTTCCGTCAATTTGGCCATGTGAGGGCTTATTTTTTGCGGGACGAGTTGTACTTTTGAACGACATCATTGGTTTTAGCATGTCGTATACTAGAAAACGGGAAAAAAATTCCAAGTGCGGTGAAATTGCAAAAAAAGTGCAATCCCACATTGGTTTTTTGTTTGGCTTTTTTGCTAGGTTCACTAAATGCTAAAAATGACCTGCCATTATGATTCTCCAGGTCATTACGAGTTCATAGACACCAAACATGACTAGGTTATTTTTTATCTAAGTGGTGAAAAAAAATTCCAAACTTTGCAAAAAAAAAAAATTGCGCCATTTTCCGATACTCGTAGCGTCTCCATTTTTCATCATCTGGGGTCGGTTGAGGGCTTATTTTTTGCGTGCCGAGATGACGTTTTTAATGATAGCATTTCAGTGCAGATACGTTCTTTTGATCGCCCGTTATTGCATTTTAATGCAATGTCGCGGCGACCAAAAAAACATAATTCTGGCGTTTCGAATTTTTTTCCCGCTACGCTGTTTAGCGATCAGGTTAATACTTTTTTTTAATTGATAGATCGGGCGATTCTGAGCGCGGCGATACCAAATATGCGTAGATTTGATATTTTTTTTATTGATTTATTTTGATTGGGGCAAAAGGGGGGTGATTTAAACTTTTATGTTTTTTTTATTTTTTTCACATTTTTTTAAACTTTTTTTTTAACTTTTGCCATGCTTCAATAGCCTCCATGAGAGGCTAGAAGCAGGCATAGCACGATCGGCTCTGCAACATAGCAGCGATCTGCTGATCGCTGCTATGTAGCAGAATTGCACGTGTGCTGTGAGCGCCGACCACAGGGTGGCACTCACAGCGACGGGCAATCAGTAACCATAGAGGTCTCAAGGACCTCTATGGTTACCATTCACAAGCATGACGTCATTTCCGGCCGCCCGGCCGGAAGCGGTAGTTAAATGCCGCTGTCTGCGTTTGACAGCGGCATTTAACTAGTTAATAGGTGCGGGCAGATCGCGATTCTGCCCGCGCCTATTACGGGCACATGTCAGCTGTTCAAAACAGCTGACATGTCCCGGCTTTGGTGCGGGCTCACCGCGGAGCCCTGCATCAAAGCAGGGGAGCCGGCATCGGACGGTATAGTACGTCCGATGCCGGTAAGGGGTTAAATATATTTTTGCTGAAGGGCTATTTTGCACAGATTCTTTTAGCTAAACAGTCCTACCTGGCCTCTGAATGCTACTGATGAACAGCTAGTTGGGATTGGCCCACTCCCTCTCCATTTGGTGTATTTTTCCCTTATAACTTTCTATATAGAGCCTGAGAAAATGCGAATAAAAACACAATTGCAATAGCAATCCCAGCAATTCTGCATTAAAAAATGCTTACAAACACAGAATTAAATCTGCACCATTAACATACACCTGTTGCGGTTTGTGAGACCAATTGCAGATTAGAATTACACCATTCACTTTAGCATATACGTAATGTACTGAAAAAAGGGCAAGCAACTCAGTGTTTTATGGTGTTCAATGTGTCATAAAAAGCCTGGTATGTTTAGATCAGTATAATTGTAGTGATATCAATTACCGGTATGTATTTTTATTTTTTAAATATTTATAAAAATTCGGACAGAAAAAAAACTGTTTATAATGCCCTTTTTTCTGAGACTCAACAATTATTATTTTTCAGTTAGGTTTATCTTTGAGAGTTTTTTTTATTTTGCAGGGTAAGTTGTAGTTTTATATTGGTATCATTTTCGTTACATTCAGAGTTTTGGTTGTTTATTGCTTTAACTTGGGGAACTACACTGACCTGAAAACAGCAATTCTGCCATTTCATTTTTTACAGCATTTACAAGTGCTTTTCACTAAAGTAGAATATCATCAAAAAGTTAATTTATTTCAGTTCTTCAATACAAAAAGTGTATATTATATAGAGTCAAACAGAGTGATCTAATTGAAGTGTTTATTTCTGTTAAGGTTGATGATTATGGCTTACAGCCAATGAAAACCCAAAAGTCATTATCTCAGTAATTTAGAATACTTTTTAACACCAGCTTGAAAAATTATTATAAAATACGACATGTTGGCCTACTGAAATGTATGTTCAGTAAATGCACTCAATACTTGGTCGGGGCTTTTGCATCAATTACTGCATCAATGCTGAGTGGCATGGAGGCGATCAGCCTGTGGCACTGCTGAGGTGTTATGGAAGCCCATGTTGGAAGCTTTCAGCTCCTCTACATTGTTGGGTCTGGCGTCTCATCTTCCTCCTGACAATACCCGATAGATTCTCTATGGGGTTAAGGTCAGGCGAGTTTTCTGGCCAATCAAGCACAGGGATACTGATGTTTTTAAACCAGGTATTGGTACTTTTGACAGTGTGGACAGGTGCCAAGCCCTTCTGGAGAATGAAATTTCCATCTCTTAAAAGCTTGTCTGCGGAGGGAAGCATGAAGTGGTCTAATATTTCCTGGTAGACGACTGCGCTGACTTTAGTCTTAATAAAACTTCACACTAGATCTCAAGCAGCTTGGATTCTGTGCCTCTCCACTGTTCATCCAGACCCTGGGACCTTAATTTCCAAATGAAATGTAAAATTTACTTTCATCTGAAAACAACACCTTGTATCACTGAGCAACAGTCCAGTTCTTTTTCTCCTTGGACCAGGTAAGACGCTTCTGATATTGTTGCTTGGTCATGAGTGGCTTGACACAAGGAATGCAACACTTGTAGCCCATGTCCTGGATACGTCTGTGTGGGAGCTCTTGAAGCAATGACTCCAGCAGCAGTCCACTCCTTGTGAATCTCCCCCAAATTTTTAAATGTTTTTTTCTTAAAAATCCTTTTAAGGCTGCAGTTATCCCAGTTGATTTTGCACCTTTTTCTACTACACTTTCTCCTTCCACTCAACTTTCCATTAAAGGGAGCCTTTCACCCCCCTCAGGCATTTTTAACTAAAAGAGCCACTTTGTGCAGCACTAATGCTGCATTCTGCCAAGGTGGCTCTTTTAGTTCGGGTCCCTTCCACCTCTGAAATAATCATTTTTATAATTTGTCCTTCATACCTCTAGTTTGTCAGGGGGGCAGGTCTTTTCCCCCCTGACACAGACTCCTCACAGCCATCAGTCATTTCCTCCTTTCTTCTGGGCGCTGCCTCCTCAACGTTCAGTTATTTATCCGGCAGCATCGCTGTAATCTTTTTTTTTTCTTGGGCATGCGCAGTTAGCGCTGCCTGTCCACTGACATCACATGATGTCTTCCTTCTTACGCCTGCATGGACGCGTGGCCTGGGATCCCACCTCGCTGTCTCTTCTGATTTATTCACATGCGGGGCTGGGAATCTTGGGCATGCGCAGTAGTTCTCTGTGGCTCTCCCTCATCTCCCTCCGTCTCTTTTCTACTGTGCAGCGTCATAGGAATCGTCAGATATCGTCAGATACTAGAGTTATGAGGGACAAATTCTAAAAACGATTCTTTCAGCGGTGGAAGGGACCCGAACTAAAAGAGCCACCTAGCCAGAATGAAGCATTAGTGCCGGGGGGGGGTTACAGGTTTCCTTTAATATGCTTGGATACAGCACTGGGAATAGCCAGCTTCTTTAGCAATGACCTTTTGTGGCTTACCCTCCTTGTGAAGTGTGTCAGTGACTGCCTTCTGGACATCTGTCAAGTCGGCAGTTTTCCCCATGATTGTGGAGCCTACTGAAACAGACTAAGGGACCTTTTTAAGCACTTCATGAAGCCTTTTCAGGTGTTTTTGTTAATTATTCTAATTTACTGAGAGACTTTTAATGACTTTTGTGTTTTCTTTGGCTGTAAGCCATAGTCATCAACATTAGCAGAAATAAACACTTGAAATAGATGACTGTAATGACTCTGTATAATATAAGAGTTTCCCTTTTTGTATTGAACTGAAATAACTTAACTTTTTGAAGATATTCTAATTTATTGAGAAGCACAGAAAACCTCTTTTTATTGAAAGATTCCATAGGAAAAGGTTGCAAACCTATAACAGCGCAGTGTAAGGTCAGAATGATCCATACTGTCAGGGAAATCCTCTTTCATGAGTGGCTATTTATTTTGTGCATTTCCATCTCTGCGTTTCAGGAGTCATAACTTTATTTTTTTTTATATTGGTTGTTAAGCTGCTTTATGCAGAAGAATTCTATGTTTTGGCACTGTTTTGTAGTATTTATAAATTTCTGTATAATGCGCTTTGTTTTTTATATGATGTTTTTATTTAAATAGCATTTGTTTAACTTAAATTTGTTCTTTATGTTTATGTATAATTTATTTTTTTCAGAATTTGTCCCAAAAGAGAGATCATAAAAGTTCTCTGGAAGCATCACTTTTTTTCTTTATTATGCTTATTTTCCACTGTAACTGGGGTGTCCACAGGAGCCCAAGTTATAGGGAAAACAGACAGTGAATGAGAAGTCACTGGCAGAGCTGATCTGGGTCTTAGAGGACTCATCAGCTCTCTTGTACATGGCAAAGATCCAGCAATTTTGTCATCACTGGGTCTAATAAAAATAATGCTTCTATTTATCACATAGTGTTATGTGTCTGCAATAGGGGTGTCAAAGGTGGTGATAAAATGCTTAGGTCTTCTCCTCAGAATCCTGGACCTTATATCAGCAGTAGACCGCAAAGCCCTAAACAGTTAAATGAAGAAGCCACAATACACAGGGACTCAACTCAGGAGGGGCAGAGCAAAGCACATAAGATAAATAAGTATCCTCTTATGTGCATGATATTCAGCAGACCGACAGGACAGTGGGATAGAGACCTGAATTTGGGACTATCCCACTGTATTTGAGACATTTGGCTATCTATGCAACCCTGTGTAAGTGGTTTGTATTGAATTTCCAGATTACATGTATGAGATGCACCTTCATACAGTCTTACCTGCCTTCTGCTTGTAATAAGAGCTGGCAGGTAGAAATTTCTCACAAAAAGAAAGACTGAAGCTGCATCACATAAACTACAAGTATAAATCAAGTGTACGCAAGACCCTCTACATTACATCTTTGCTGTACTGTGTAACCTCAAAATAGCTGGAGTGATGTTTAATTACTGTAATGTTCGTTCATGTTACTCATCATGTATTGATGACCAATCTTAATGTGAAAAGGAATGATGATTCACGTGTTTTTTTTTTTTTTTTTTAAAGCTTATTCACCCGACTGTAGTGGACACGGCAGTTGTTTTTCCACACCGACTTGGAATGCCTTACAAGCGTGCGCTTCGTTCGTTAATGGCTGACCATCTTAAGCGTATTATCCAAGACAATGGTAAGCATGTATATACAGAATTCAGCTGTACAGTATTAAGTTGTAACCTATAACCATGTAAATGCATAATCTGTGTAGGAGCTAAAGTTGCAAAAAGGTGGGACATTTTTAATCAAAATCATTACAAAGTTTCTTCATTTTTTTTTCTATGTCCGTTCAGTGGTTGGAAAAGTAGACATAGCCTTTCTTCCATTCTAGCACTGAAAAGTGCATATACATTTGTCATCACTAGTCACCTTAGCTGTTGCCCTCTATCTGCCTCCCATTACCTGCTCTGCTGACATTGGTGTTCCAGCTCTCCTGCCTTCCCTGTCTTCAGGAAGTGTGGTTCAGACTTAGTCCATGCAGTACCATAGAGAGCAGTCTTATATTAACTGCGACGTTCTCGAAGGTGCTTCACTCACTGCATTCTTAGGAATGGAGGCAGACACTTGCAGCGCTGAGAGCCAGGGTCCGTCGGTGGGGTGAGTATATCCATATTTTTTATTCTTAATTTTTTTACATGAATATGGATCCCAGGGCCTGAAGGAGAGTCTCCTCTCCTTCAGACCCTCTGAACCATCCAGGATCGCTCCGTGCACCCGTACACTGCGTATAAGACGACCCCCGATTTTTGGTACAATTTTTAGGGGTTAAAAAGTCGTCTTACACGCCGGAAAAAACGGTAAGTAAAAACACTGGCTAGGGAGGGCAAAAAATGTATCTTTAACAAAAACAAAAAAAACCTATGCATGTTTGGTATCTCCATATGATTCTCAAGGTCAGTACGATTACGAATGCTGTAAAGAAAAACCCCTCAAACAACTTCTGTATTGCGTTTTGTTTGCTATTTTGCCACACTTGGAATTATTTTCACATTATACACATACACAGTACACAAAACACCTATATACAGGTCCTTCTCAAAAAATTAGCATATAGTGTTAAATTTCATTATTTACCATAATGTAATGATTACAATTAAACTTTCATATATTATAGATTCATTATCCACCAACTGAAATTTGTCAGGTCTTTTATTGTTTTAATACTGATGATTTTGGCATACAACTCCTGATAACCCAAAAAACCTGTCTCAATAAATTAGCATATCAAGAAAAGGTTCTCTAAACGACCTATTACCCTAATCTTCTGAATCAACTAATTAACTCTAAACACATGCAAAAGATACCTGAGGCTTTTATAAACTCCCTGCCTGGTTCATTACTCAAAACCCCCATCATGGGTAAGACTAGCGACCTGACAGATGTCAAGAAGGCCATCATTGACACCCTCAAGCAAGAGGGTAAGACCCAGAAAGAAATTTCTCAACAAATAGGCTGTTCCCAGAGTGCTGTATTAAGGCACCTCAATGGTAAGTCTGTTGGAAGGAAACAATGTGGCAGAAAACGCTGTACAACGAGAAGAGGAGACCGGACCCTGAGGAAGATTGTGGAGAAGGACCGATTCCAGACCCTGGGGAACCTGAGGAAGCAGTGGACTGAGTCTGGTGTGGAAACATCCAGAGCCACCGTGCACAGGCGTGTGCAGGAAATGGGCTACAGGTGCCGCATTCCCCAGGTAAAGCCACTTTTGAGCTACAGAGAAGCAGCACTGGACTGTTGCTAAGTGGTCCCAAGTACTTTTTTCTGATGAAAGCAAATTTTGCATGTCATTCGGAAATCAAGGTGCCAGAGTCTGGAGGAAGACTGGGGAAAAGGAAATGCCAAAATGCCTGAAGTCAAGTACCCACAGTCAGTGATGGTGTGGGGTGCCATGTCAGCTGCTGGTGTTGGTCCACTGTGTTTCATCAAGGGCAGGGTCAATGCAGCTAGCTATCAGGAGATTTTGGAGCACTTCATGCTTCCATCGGCTGAAATGCTTTATGGAGATGAAGATTTCATTTTTCAGCACGACCTGGCACCTGCTCACAGTGCCAAAACCACTGGTAAATGGTTTACTGACCATGGTATTACTGTGCTCAATTGGCCTGCCAACTCTCCTGACCTGAACCCCATAGAGAATCTGTGGGATATTGTGAAGAGAAAGTTGAGAGACGCAAGACCCAACACTCTGGATGAGCTTAAGGCCGCTATTGAAGCATCCTGGGCCTCCATAACATCTCAGCAGTGTCACAGGCTGATTGCCTCCATGCCACGCCGCATTGAAGCAGTCATTTCTGCCAAAGGATTCCCGACCAAGTATTGAGTGCATAACTGAACATTATTATTTGATGGTTTTTTGTTTGTTATTAAAAAACACTTTTATTTGATTGGATGGGTGAAATATGCTAATTTATTGAGACAGGATTTTTGGGTTATCAGGAGTTATATGCCAAAATCATCAGTATTAAAACAATAAAAGACCTGACAAATTTCAGTTGGTGGATAATGAATCTATAATATATGAAAGTTTAATTGTAATCATTACATTATGGTAAATAATGAAATTTAACACTATATGCTAATTTTTTGAGAAGGACCTGTATATGTCCTAAGTAAGGGCCATAGTATTAACAAAGGTATCAAGGAAAATCATAAAAAGGTATAACTTTATGTAGAACAAATTAACAACAAAGGACTTTAGTAATAAAATACAATACAGGTGAGGGTCACATAAACAAGAAAAGAAAGGTGGAAAACGCCTGGAAGGAATATAAATATATATATGTATCATCCACAACCGACCTATAATTAGAAATAACTGCTACACATACAGACGATAGCAACAAGGCTACAGATTGAATAAATACATAAACCAGGATAGGACCTTCCCCTGGACGAAGCATTTCAATGCGAAACGCGCATCGGGTGTGGTGGACTCCTGGTTACCCTGCATCTGACCTGGTAATATGCTATACATAATGTAACATTAAATCCTACAGAGAAACTACGGAGTATCCAAGAACCCAACAAACGTAACAATCTAAAAAACGTAACAAATTTTATTGAATGTCATAATCACATAAAAATAACAGATATCACAAACAAGGGACACGTATAGTACATTTACGACAGACAACTACCACTGCAAGTAACACCTCGGGTATAGAGAGGGCAATAGCTCAACAATGGCTATAAGAAGCACATAAGTCCGTAATTAAATTGTTAATAAAGTGCATAGTGCTCCTAAAGTGCATACATATACCTCATATCGCCATATACATAAGTATTAATCAAACCTATAGGTGAATATAGAAGTAACCAAGGCTCTGCCCATCTTACCCAGAAACAGGTGGTGCCAGTGTGTGTCCGGCGGCCCCGACGCGCGTTTCGCGTAAGCTTCCTCGGGGGGTCGCCGGACACACACTGGCACCACCTGTTTCTGGGTAAGATGGGCAGAGCCTTGGTTACTTCTATATTCACCTATTTTAGGTTTGATTAATACTTATGTATATGGCGATATGAGGTATATATATGCACTTTAGGAGCACTATGCACTTTATTAACAATTTAATTACGGACTTATGTGCTTCATATAGCCATTGTTGAGCTATTGCCCTCTCTATACCCGAGGTGTTACTTGCAGTGGTAGTTGTCTGTCGTACATACGATACGATACGATACACTTTATTGATCCCGTGGGAAATTATGGTATCACAGCAGCACAACTTAAATCATAAAAATCATAAAGGAATTACATAGTTGACATGACAGTTTGTTGACAGAAGAACATTATACATTAGAATAGGACATACACAACGAGTGAACTGAAATGTAGAGAAATAAGTAGACTTTCACCTTGGTGGTTTAACCCTAATGTTATTATTGTACATTCCCAAGGCAGTTGGCACAAACGATTTCCTATATTTATATTTCTTATATTTATATACATGTACTATACGTGTCCCTTGTTTGTGATATGTTATTTTTATGTGATTATGACATTCAATAAAATTTGTTACGTTTTTTAGATTGTTACGTTTGTTGGGTTCTTGGATACTCCGTAGTTTCTCTGTAGGATTTATCGCATAGTGGAGTTGTTCCCTGTTATTGTTCATGTCCGTTATAGGGTGTTTCCCTAAGAATAGGCTGTACTGATATGCATCAGTGGCATCTGTATTTACATAATGTAACATTGTCTCACATACTTGTTGTTTTATTAGGTTTACAGGACCTCTGTCGGACCTTACTCTTGAACCATATATGTGTGCTGGTTTAACTCTTCCATGCATGTGGCTTACTAGACACAAGGTCCTATCCTGTTTTATGTATTTATTCAATCTGTAGCCTTGTTGCTATCGTCTGTATGTGTAGCAGTTATTTCTAATTATAGGTCGGTTGTGGATGATACATATATATATTTATATTCCTTCCAGGCGTTTTCCACCTTTCTTTTCCTGTTTATGTGACCCTCACCTGTATTGTATTTTATTACTAAAGTCCTTTGTTTTTAATTTGTTCTAAATAAAGTTATACCTTTTTATGATTTCCTTTTTGTGTGTTGCCATTACTTGTAGGTGTTTATACACAGTACACAGACACATGACATACACATGACCTGTACATATAAAAGTTTAGGGTCACCCAGACAATTTTGTGTTCTCCATGAAAACTCATACTTTTATTAATCAAATGAATTTAAAATCTAGTCCAGACATTGAGAAAAAATGAATTTTATTTGAAATACGGTAATAATTTTCTCCTTCAAACTTTGCTTTTGTCAAAGAATGCTCCCTTTGCAGCATTGCAGACCTTTGGCATTCTAGCAGTTAATTTGCTGAGGTAATCTGGAGAAATTTCACCCCATGCTTCCAGAAGCCCCTCCCACAAGTTGGTTTGGCTTGATGGGCACTTTTTGCATACCACACGTTCAAGCTGCTCCCACAACAGCTCATGGGGGTTGAGATCTGGTGACTGCGCTGGTCACTCCATTACAGATAGAATACCGGCTGCCCACTTCTTCCCTAAATAGTTCTTGTATATTTTGGAGGTGTGCTTTGGGTCATTGTCCTGTTGTAGGATGAAATTGGCTCCAATCAAGCGCTGTCCACAGAATATGGCGTTGCAAAATGGAGTGATAGCCTTCCTTATTCAAAATCCCTTTTACCCTGTACAAATCTCCCACTTTACCAGCACCAAAGCAACCCCAGACCATCACATTACCTCCACCATGCTTGACAGATGGTGTTAGGCACTCTTCCAGCATCTTTTCAGTTGTTCTGCGTCTCACAAATGTTCTTCTGTGTGATCCATACACCTCAAACTTGGATTCGTCTGTCCATAACACTTTTTTCCAATCTTCCTCCGTCCAATGTCTGTGTTCTTTTCCCATATTAACCCTTTAATGACCGCCAATACGCCTTTTAACTAATCTGAGATATAAGAGAATAGCCTCCCCATACAGGTGACAATCCAGCAGCTGTCAGCTGTACACTATAGCTGACAACTTGCTGCATCAGCCACAATCAGTGTTTGCACCGTCCAAATCTGTTTAACCCATTAGATGCTGAGTCAATAGTGACTACATCATATAAATGGTTAACAGAGTGTGGGGGCTTGCTCTTTATCCAAATCTGTGCCTTCAGATCATGATTGTGTGCTCCTGTTATTTGCCATGGCAATTCACGATCAAATAGCAGCCTTATAGTCTGATGGCTGTTGTGACCTGTTCAGATGTTAGTGGAATTTAGGTGGTAAAATACACATTTTCATTTCTGTCATGCAACTTTGCATTAATTTCTGAAAATCACCTGAAAGGTTAATAAACTACCTGACTGCAGTTTTCAGTATGTCAGGGGTGCTGTTTTTAAAATGGCATAACTTTGTTTTTTTTCCCAATATATAGGACCCCTAAAGTCAATTAAACATGGATAGGACCCTTAAAAATTTTTGTAAATTTCCTTGAAAAAATGAAAAATTACTGCTACATTTTCAACAAACCTCCCCAAATGCTAACAAAATAAAATAACATTTTACAAATGGTGCTGATGTAAAGCAGGCGTGTGGGAAATGTTATTTATTAATGTTTTGCTGTGGTATAACTATCTGGATTAAAGGAATAATCATTCAAAGTTTGAAAATTGCAAATTTTTAAACATTTTTCTCAACTTTCTGATATTTTTTTTTAACTAAACACAAAATATATCGGCCTAAATTTACCATATTCATAAAGTATAATGTGTCACTAAAAAACTGTCTCCAAATCACTGGGGTTTGTTGAAGCGTTGCAGAGTTAATACCACATAAAGTGACACTGGTCAGATTTAAAAAATTTGGCTCCGTCACTAAGGGGTTAATCTTTTCCTTTTATTAGCCAGTCTCAGATATGGCTTTTTCTTTGCCACTCTGCACTGAAGGCCAGCATCCAGGAGTCGCCTCTTCACTGTAGATGTTGACACTGGCGTTTTGCGTGTACTATTTAATGAAGCTGCCAGTTGAGAACCTGTGAGGCGTCGAACCTGTGAAACCCATAAAGGCAACAGGTTTCTGCTAATAACCAAGAAAAATTATCTTTCACAATTGGTGCAGAATCCAACCAGAGGAGCAGCACTTTTAGACCTAATACTATCTAATAGACCTGACAGAATAACAAATCTGCAGGTGGTTGGGCATCTAGGAAATAGCGACCACAATATTGTACAGTTTCACCTGTCTTTCACTAGGGGGACTTGTCAGGGAGTCACAAAAACACTGAACTTTAGGAAGGCAAAGTTTGACCAGCTTAGAGATGCCCTTAATCTGGTAGACTGGGACAATATCCTCAGAAATAAGAATACAGATAATAAATGGAAAATGTTTAAGAACATCCTAAATAGGCAGTGTAAGCGGTTTATACCTTGTGGGAATAAAAGGACTAGAAATAGGAAAAACCCAATGTGGCTAAACAAAGAAGTAAGACAGGCAATTAACAGTAAAAAGAAAGCATTTGCACTACTAAAGCAGGATGGCACCATTGAAGCTTTAAAAAACTATAGGGAGAAAAATACTTTATCTAAAAAACTAATTAAAGCTGCCAAAAAGGAAACAGAGAAGCACATTGCTAAGGAGAGTAAAACTAATCCCAAACTGTTCTTCAACTATATCAATAGTAAAAGAATAAAAACTGAAAATGTAGGCCCCTTAAAAAATAGTGAGGAAAGAATGGTTGTAGATGACGCGGAAAAAGCTAACATATTAAACACCTTCTTCTCCACGGTATTCACGGTGGAAAATGAAATGCTAGGTGAAATCCCAAGAAACAATGAAAACCCTATATTAAGGGTCACCAATCTAACTCAAGAAGAGGTGCGAAATCGGCTAAATAAGATTAAAATAGATAAATCTCCGGGTCCGGATGGCATACACCCACGAGTACTAAGAGAACTAAGTAATGTAATAGATAAACCATTATTTCTTATTTTTAGGGACTCTATAGCGACAGGATCTGTTCCGCAGGACTGGCGCATAGCAAATGTGGTGCCAATATTCAAAAAGGGCTCTAAAAGTGAACCTGGAAATTATAGGCCAGTAAGTCTAACCTCTATTGTTGGTAAAATATTTGAAGGGTTTCTGAGGGATGTTATTCTGGATTATCTCAATGAGAATAACTGTTTAACTCCATATCAGCATGGGTTTATGAGAAATTGCTCCTGTCAAACCAATCTAATCAGTTTTTATGAAGAGGTAAGCTATAGGCTGGACCACGGTGAGTCATTGGACGTGGTATATCTCGATTTTTCCAAAGCGTTTGATACCGTGCCGCACAAGAGGTTGGTACACAAAATGAGAATGCTTGGTTTGGGGGAAAATGTGTGTAAATGGGTTAGTAACTGGCTTAGTGATAGAAAGCAGAGGGTGGTTATAAATGGTATAGTCTCTAACTGGGTCGCTGTGACCAGTGGGGTACCGCAGGGGTCGGTATTGGGACCTGTTCTCTTCAGCATATTCATTAATGATCTGGTAGAAGGTTTACACAGTAAAATATCGATATTTGCAGATGATACAAAACTATGTAAAGCAGTTAATACAAGAGAAGATAGTATTCTGCTACAGATGGATCTGGATAAGTTGGAAACTTGGGCTGAAAGGTGGCAGATGAGGTTTAACAATGATAAATGTAAGGTTATACACATGGGAAGAAGGAATCAATATCACCATTTCACACTGAACGGGAAACCACTGGGTAAATCTGACAGGGAGAAGGACTTGGGGATCCTAGTTAATGATCAACTTACCTGGAGCAGCCAGTGCCAGGCAGCAGCTGCCAAGGCAAACAGGATCATGGGGTGCATTAAAAGAGGTCTGGATACACATGATGAGAGCATTATACTGCCTCTGTACAAATCCCTAGTTAGACCGCACATGGAGTACTGTGTCCAGTTTTGGGCACCGGTGCTCAGGAAGGATATAATGGAACTAGAGAGAGTACAAAGGAGGGCAACAAAATTAATAAAGGGGATGGGAGAACTACAATACCCAATACCCAGATAGATTAGCGAAATTAGGATTATTTAGTCTAGAAAAAAGACGACTGAGGGGCGATCTAATAACCATGTATAAGTATATAAGGGGACAATACAAATATCTCGCTGAGGATCTGTTTATACCAAGAAAGGTGACGGGCACAAGGGGGCATTCTTTGCGTCTGGAGGAGAGAAGGTTTTTCCACCAACATAGAAGAGGATTCTTTACTGTTAGGGCAGTGAGAATCTGGAATTGCTTGCCTGAGGAGGTGGTGATGGCGAACTCAGTCGAGGGGTTCAAGAGAGGCCTGGATGTCTTCCTGGAGCAGAACAATATTGTATCATACAATTATTAGGTTCTGTAGAAGGACGTAGATCTGGGGATTTATTATGATGGAATATAGGCTGAACTGGATGGACAAATGTCTTTTTTCGGCCTTACTAACTATGTTACTATGTTACTATGATTTCTCAAACTACAGACTCTAAAGTACTTGTCTTGTTGCTCAGTTGTGCAGCGGGGCCTCCCACTTCTCTTTCTACTTTGGTTAGAGCTTGTTTGTGCTCTCCTCTGAAGGGAGTAGTACACGCCGTTGTAGGCATTCTTTAGTTTCTTGGCAATTTCTCGCATGGAATAGCCTTCATTTCTAAGAATAAGAATAGGCTTTCGAGTTTCACATGAAAGTCCTTTTTTTCTGGCCATTTTGAGAGTTTAATGGAACCAACAAATGTAATGCTCCAAATTCTCAACTAGCTCAAAGGAAGGTCAGGATTATAGGTTCTCTAATCAGCCAAACTGTTTTCAGGTGTGCTAACATACTTGCACAAGGGTTTTCAAGGGTATTCTAACCATCCATTAGCCTTCTTACACATTAAGCAAACACAAAGTACGATAAGACCACTGGAGTGATGGTTGTTGGAAATGGGCCTCTATACACCTATGAAGATATTGCATTACAAACCAGAGGTTTGCAGCTAGAATAGTCATTTACCACATTAACAATGTATTGAGTGTATTTCTGAATCATTTAATTGTTAGCTTCATTGGAAAAAACTGTGCTTTTCTTTCAAAAATAAGGAAAATTCTAAGTGACCCTAAACTTTGGAGCGGTAGTGTGTGTGTATCTATAATATAAGGCTGGGAGCGTCACTCTGTCCGAAGCCTTTATAGACTGCGCAAGCGCCGGCGCAGTCTGGACCCCACAGAGTGATGCTCCCAGGAGATCGCGGTATGCGTAAGCACTGAACGCACACCGCGATCTCCAACGGAGCAGCAGGGACGTGCCAGGAGGGCGAGTATAAGCTATATTCACCTGTCTGTCCTATTCCAACGCTGCGTGCCGCTCTATCTTCCGGGTCCTCTGCCTGTGACGTTCAGAGGGCGCGATGACGCGCTTAATGCGCGCCGCCCTCTGACTGAACAGTCACAGCCAGAGGACCCGGAACACGGAGCGGCGCGCTGGAACGAGACAGACAGGTGAATATAGCAAGTGTCGGGAGCCTGAGCTAGCGGCGACTCCGGCACCTGACCCCCTAGGCGTGCCGGTGTTCCCGCCTGCTCAGGCCCCCCAGCACTCGGCGCCCAGCAACGATAGGTGAGTATGTTAATTTTTTTTTATATATATCGCAGCAGCATACGGGGCATATAATACAATGGAGCATCTTATGGGGGCCATCAACATTTATGGAGCAGTATACGGGGCATACAATACAATGGAGCATCTTATGGAGCCATCAACATTTATGGAGCAGCATACGGGGCATATAGTATGGAGCATCTTATGGGGGCCATAAACCTTTATGGAGCAGTGTACGGGGCATATAGTATGGAGCATCTTATGGGGGCCATAAACCTTTATGGAGCAGTGTACGGGGCATATAGTATGGAGCATCTTATGGGGGCCATAAACCTTTATGGAGCAGCATACGGGGCATAGAGTATGGAGCTTCTTATGGGGGCCATAAATCTTTATGGAGCAGCATACGGGGCATATAATATGGAGTATCTTATGGGGGCCATAAACCTTTGTGGAGCAGTGTACAGGGCATATACTATGGAGCATCTTATGGGGGCCATAAACCTTTATGGAGCATCTTATGGGGATCATAAACCTTTTATGGAGCAGTGTACGGGGCATATACTATGGAGCATCTTATGGGGGCCATAAACCTTTATGGAGCAGCATACGGGGCATATACTATGGAGCATCTTATGGGGGCCATAAACCTTTTATGGAGCAGTGTACGGGGCATATACTATGGAGCATCTTATGGGGGCCATAAACCTTGATGGAGCAGCACACGGGGCATATAGTATGGAGCATCTTATGGGGCCATCAACCTTTATGGAGCAGCGTATGGGGCATATGGATGGGAGCAGCACATGACAGAACGGTGGCGCAGGATGGGAGCAGCACATGACAGAACGGGGGCGCAGGATGGGAGCAGCACATGACAGAATAGGGCAGCACATGACAACGGGGGTGCAGGATGGAAGCAGCACACATGACAGGATGGGGGCGCAGGATGGGAGCAGCAAATGACAGAATGGAGGCACAGGATGGGTGCAGCACATGTCAGAATGGAGGCGCAGGATGGGTGCAGCACATGTGAGAATGGGGGCGCAGGATGGGAGCAGCACACGTCAGAATGGGGGCACAGGATGGGAGTAGCACATGACAGGATGGGGGCGCAGGATGGAACAGCACATGACAGGATGGGGGCGCAGGATGGAGCAGCTCATGACAGGATGGGGACGCAGGATGGAGCAGCACATGACAGGATGGGGACGCAGGATGGAGCAGCACATGACAGGATGGGGACGCAGGATAGAGCAGCACATACCAGGATGGAGACCATATACCAATATAAATGCTCGCCACCCAGGCGTAGAACGAGATCAATAGCATATATATATATATATATATATATATATATATATATATATATATATATATATATATATATATATACATGCATACATATACAGAGACATAATCTGTATATATACACATTCTATATCTCTAAAAGTCCTAAAGTTAAAGATGACACATTTCCTTTGTATTTTAAGCACATTTTTTTCATCTTTTATATTTTAAAAATTACAAAAAGGAAAATCTATCATTTTTTTGTGGTAGGGCATTACAGTCTGACTACTCTAACTGTAAAGAACCCTTTACTATTCAAGAATTGCCTTTCTTCCACCCGTAATGAGTATCTCCAGGTCCGAAGTATTATAATGTTATACATTTTTGGTCCATTTTTATTTTCCAACATAGTTTTTGGTCATCAGCAAAGAATGACACTTTACTTTCAATCCCATCCACAAGTTCATTATAAAGAGAATAAAAAGAGTTGTGCCTAACATAGATCCTTGCAGCACCCCACTTAGAAAATGTACCGTTGTTTCCTGCCCCTTAACCATTTTTTTAACCATGGGCATATAGTCTCCTTTAGGCCACGTGCACACAATGAGTATTTGGTGAGTTTTTTGCACCAGTATTTGTAAGTCAAAATCAAGAGTGGGGACAATCGGAGGAAAAGTATAATAAAAATACAAACACCACTTATGCATTTTTTACCCACTCCTGGTTTTGGCTTTCAAATAGTGATGAAAACTACTGACGAAATACTAAATCCTATGCCTTTGTCATATTTTCACTTACCTCCTCATAGAAACCCAATATGTTTGTTAGACACAACTTATCTTTCACTAGATGGCAGCCCGATTCTAAAGAATCGGGAGTCTAGAATCCATATATACTTTATTCAAATGTAAGAATAATACAATTAATAAATAATAGTAAGAAAGAACAAAAATAATAGGCAGTATATGGAGAAAACACCAAACAAAAGTTCAAAATTGGTGTGAAAATGTCACTGAACCACTTCACAACTAAATATATATAGTTTTGGTAAATGGTATTATCATTTTTTTGACGAAATTCGGCAGGAGCTTGAAGAGCAACGTCACTGGGCCCGCCTCCACGCAGTAGAAACTTGCTGTGAGGTAAAAATTCAAAAATCACACCAAAATGGCGGGCGGAGTGTGTCACAGTACGGCACGTTTCTGATTGGTCGCTCGCAGCAGGCGGCAACCAATCAGACACTGGACACTGTTGACCTCACTTATCTCCGGACATTAGCTCCGGACATTAGCTCCGGACATTAGCTCCGGACAGGAAGTTGGCACAAATTGCAGGAAGTAGTATTCTAGGCAATTATATATTAGATGATTCTGTGCTGGTTTTCAGTTATTGCAGTTGTGTGAAAGTGTTTGCATCTTTCCTGCATGTTTGTCACACTTACATGTTTCAGATAACCAAACAAATTTAAATATTAGCCAAAGATAACACAAATAAACACAAATCACTTAAATAGGACCTGCCTGACAAAGTGAAGTAGACCAAAAGTTAATCAAAAGCTAGACATGCCACAATCCAAAGAAATTCTGCAACAAATGAGAAATAGTTATTGAGATCTATCATTTTGCAAAAGCTTTGGAACTTCAGCAAACCACATTGAGAGCCTTTATCCACAAATTGTGTAAACATGGAACAGTTGTGAACCTTCCCTGGAGTGCCTGGCTGACCAAAATTACACCAAGACCACTCATCCAAGAGGTCACAAAAGACATCACAACAACATCTAAAGAACTGCAGGGTTCACTTGCCTCAGTTAAGGTCAATGTTCATGACTCCATCATAAGAAAAAGTCTGGGCAAAAATGGCCTACATGGCAGAATTCTAAGATGAAAACCACTGCTGAGCAATAAGAATATGAAGGCTCATCTCCGTTTTGCTAGAAAATCTCTTTATGATCCCCAAGACGTTTGGGAGAATGCACTGTGGACTGGTGAGACAAAAGTTGAACCTTTTGGAATATCCCATTGCATATGGTGTAGAATTAAGACAGCATTTCAGAAAAGGGACATCAAACCAACAGTAAAATATGATGATGGTAGTGTGATGGTCTGGGGCTGTTTTGCTACTTCAGACCTGGAAGACTTGCTGTGGTAAATGAAACCATGAATTCTGCTGTCTACCAAAAATTTTTGAATGAGAATGTTCGGCCTTCTATTCGTGACTTCAAGCTGAAGCGCACTTTGATTATGCAGTAGGTCAATGATCCAAACTGTTTGGCTTAAGAAAAACAAAATTAAAACTTTGAAGTGGCCTAGTCGAAGTCCTGACCTTAATCCAATTGAGGTGCTGTGGCATGACCTTAAAAAGGCAGTTCATGCTCAGAAACCATCCAATGTGGTTGAATTACAGCGTTGTAAAAGACTCCTTGCTGTTATCGCAAATGCTTGACTGCTATCGTTGCGGCAAAGGATAGCCCAACCAGTTATTAGGTTTAGATGGCAATCACTTTTTCACACAGGGGCCTGTAGGTTTGGATTTCTTTTTCCCTTAATAAGAAATACCTTCATTTAAAAACTGAATTTTGTGTTTACTTGTGTTGTGTCTAATATTTAAATTTGGTGATCTGAAAGATTTAAGTTAGACAAATATGCAAAGGAATAAGAAATGAGGAAGGGGCAAACACTTTTTCACAAGCTGTATATTATTCTGCAATATATTTCTGCAAATTATCTTAAATTGCCCTCCAAAATTTTGCACACCACTGTCAAATTTACTGGACGGAGAATTGGTACCATGTTAGCAATCATCAAATCTTGTGACATCGACCCTGCTATAAGAGAGTCTAGAAGATGAGATAGTGGTCTGTCAATTACTGAGCTCCCACAATATCCGTGGATGAATACCATTCGGCCTGGGGGATTTGTCAATATTCAGTTTGCTTAGACGTAGCCATACCTTTTTACCTGTGTTAATTTAGTTATATTTTGCTGGTGAACTTTGGTTTCTGTCTTGCTTAAAGGGAACCTGTCACCCCGTTTTTTGAGATTGAGCTATAAATACTGTTAAATAGGGCCTGCGCTGTGTGTTCCTATAGTGTATGTAGTGTACCCCGATTCCCCATGTATGCTGAGAAATAACTTACCAAAGTCGCCGTTTTCGCCTGTCAATCAGGCTGGTCAGGTCGGGAGGGCGTGGTGACATCGGTGGTTCTTCCTCAGCTTTACGTTGGTGGCGTAGTGGCGTAGTGGTGAAGACACAGCGCGCGATCTGCGCTGTAATCCCTTGCATCGGTGGGGGCGGCCATCTTCCTGGGGCCGCGCGTGCGCAGATCGAGTGCTCTGCTGCACGGGGCTTCAGGAAAATGGCCGCGGGATGCCGCGCGTGCGCATTAGAGATCGCGGCGGCCATTTTCCCAAAGCCGAGATGCAAACTCGGCTTTGGGAAAATGGCCGCCGCGATCTCTAATGCGCACGCGCGGCATCCCGCGGCCGTTTTCCTGAAGCGCCGTGCAGCAGAGCACTCGATCTGCGCACGCGCGGCCCCAGGAAGATGGCCGCCCCCACCGACGAAAGGGATGACAGCGCAGATCGCGCGCTGTGTCTTCACCACTACGCCACTACGCCACCAACGTAAAGCTGAGGAAGAACCACCGATGTCACCACGCCCTCCCGACCTGACCAGCCTGATTGACAGGCGAAAACGGCGACTTTGGTAAGTTATTTCTCAGCATACGTGGGGAATCGGGGTACACTACATACACTATAGGAACACACAGCGCAGGCCCTATTTAACAGTATTTATAGCTCAATCTCAAAAAACGGGGTGACAGGTTCCCTTTAATGATACCTGGCACAGGCAGTTCATAGGTTAACATAAATGAAAAATACATGTTTAATATCTCAGCCTTCGCATTATCCTCTATAATTCTATTACTTTGATAATCTTTTAAGGGGGCCAATGCTGTGAGATTTTTCTTTTTGGCATTAATGTCTTTATAGTAAGGTATGCAAAATGTTATTTCCCCTCTGATCATTGGTCCATGATTCTGATGTCCCCTTGAACTCTGAGGACACTTATTATAGGGATTTCCACCTAGCAGCTTTTCTCTTGTTAGTGCATCCTTTCTCAAAAACTGAGCCTTCTCTCTATAAAATGGCTGCTCATGGAGGAGCATATGACCAGTCCATCAGCCTTCTCCAATTGTAAACACCTCACATAGGAAAGCTGTTTTTATATTGGAGGAGCCTGATAGGCAGGTCTGGTCACATGCTCCTCAACCATTAGCCATTTTATTGATAGTCAATGATGGTGCTGGACAGTTTGTGAGGAAAGCTCCTCTAACCAGAGAAAGAAGCCGACCTCAATCAATACCGAGAGTCCATCAGTGAGACTGTTCTTATAGTCTAACAAGAAAGTTTGTAACTGTGTTTTTTTGTTTTTTACTTTTTTTGAGCTTCTGTCAGCTGATTTAGGTAGTCCTGGGCTTTTAGAGATCTTACTGTCGCTCTATAATATCAAATTACTTTTTAAAGGGAATCAATCACCTGCTACCTAATCAGAGAGCAGCATATTGTAGAGACAGGAATGCTGATTCCAGTGATGTCACATACTGGGCTGCGTGCTGTAATTTTGATAAAATCACTGTTTTATCAGCAGAAGATTCACTAGAGGAATAAACCTGCTGCCATATAGTCTTCTATATTCATGAGCTCTGTATAACCCTGTCCTTACCACTGATGGGCAGTTTTTTGCCTATGCACAGTGTACACATAAAGCTGCCAATCAGTGGGTGGGGTTATGCAAAGCTGAGCATTCAGAGATCTGGTTGATCTGCAGGAGGTCGAGCTAAATTTTATCAAAACTGCAACAAGATGTCCAGTAAATGAAACCTGTTATATAATGATCAAAGACCTCTACTGGCTAACATGGTGCAAAGTTTTTTTTGTTTCTTTTAACAAAATATTTAGTCATGGTTATATTCAGTCAGGTGTATTTATTTATTAGTTACTAGATGGCAGCCCGATTCTAAAGAATCGGGAGTCTAGAATCCATATATACTTTATTCAAATGTAAGAATAATACAATTAATAAATAATAGTAAGACAGAACAAAAATAATAGGCAGTATATGGAGAAAACACCAAACAAAAGTTCAAAATTGGTGTGAAAATGTCACTGAACCACTTCACAACTAAATATACAGTGGGGCAAAAAAGTATTTAGTCAGTCAGCAATAGTGCAAGTTCCACCACTTAAAAAGATGAGAGGCGTCTGTAATTTACATCATAGGTAGACCTCAACTATGGGAGACAAACTGAGGAAAAAAAATCCAGAAAATCACATTGTCTGTTTTTTTATCATTTTTTTTGCATATTATGGTGGAAAATAAGTATTTGGTCAGAAACAAACAATCAAGATTTCTGGCTCTCACAGACCTGTAACTTCTTCTTTAAGAGTCTCCTCTTTCCTCCACTCATTACCTGTAGTAATGGCACCTGTTTAAACTTGTTATCAGTATAAAAAGACACTTGTGCACACCCTCAAACAGTCTGACTCCAAACTCCACTATGGTGAAGACCAAAGAGCTGTCAAAGGACACCAGAAACAAAATTGTAGCCCTGCACCAGGCTGGGAAGACTGAATCTGCAATAGCCAACCAGCTTGGAGTGAAGAAATCAACAGTGGGAGCAATAATTAGAAAATGGAAGACATACAAGACCACTGATAATCTCCCTCGATCTGGGACTCCATGCAAAATCCCACCCCGTGGGGTCAGAATGATCACAAGAACGGTGAGCAAAAATCCCAGCACCACGCGGGGGGACCTAGTGAATGAACTGCAGAGAGCTGGGACCAATGTAACAAGGCCTACCATAAGTAACACACTACGCCACCATGGACTCAGATCCTGCAGTGCCAGACGTGTCCCACTGCTTAAGCTAGTACATGTCCGGGCCCGTCTGAAGTTTGCTAGAGAGCATTTGGATGATCCAGAGGAGTTTTGGGAGAATGTCCTATGGTCTGATGAAACCAAACTGGAACTGTTTGGTAGAAACACAACTTGTCGTGTTTGGAGGAAAAAGAATACTGAGTTGCATCCATCAAACACCATACCTACTGTAAAGCATGGTGGTGGAAACATCATGCTTTTGGGCTGTTTCTCTGCAAAGGGGCCAGGACTACTGATCCGGGTACATGAAAGAATGAATGGAGCCATGTATCGTGAGATTTTGAGTGCAAACCTCCTTCCATCAGCAAGGGCATTGAAGATGAAACGTGGCTGGGTCTTTCAACATGACAATGATCCAAAGCACACCGCCAGGGCAACGAAGGAGTGGCTTCGTAAGAAGCATTTCAAGGTCCTGGAGTGGCCTAGCCAGTCTCCAGATCTCAACCCTATAGAAAACCTTTGGAGGGAGTTGAAAGTCCATGTTGCCAAGCAAAAAGCCAAAAACATCACTGCTCTAGAGGAGATCTGCATGGAGGAATGGGCCAACATACCAACAACAGTGTGTGGCAACCTTGTGAAGACTTACAGAAAACGTTTGACCTCTGTCATTGCCAACAAAGGATATATTACAAAGTATTGAGATGAAATTTTGTTTCTGACCAAATACTTATTTTCCACCATAATATGCAAATAAAATGATAAAAAAAACAGACAATGTGATTTTCTGGATTTTTTTTTCTCAGTTTGTCTCCCATGTTGAGGTCTATCTATGATGTAAATTACAGACGCCTCTCATCTTTTTAAGTGGTGGAACTTGCACTATTGCTGACTGACTAAATACTTTTTTGCCCCACTGTATATAGTTTTGGTAAATGGTATTATCATTTTTTTGACGAAATTCGGCAGGAGCTTGAAGAGCAACGTCACTGGGCCCGCCTCCACGCAGTAGAAACTTGCTGTGAGGTAAAAATTCAAAAATCACACCAAAATGGCGGGCGGAGTGTGTCACAGTACGGCACGTTTCTGATTGGTCGCTCGCAGCAGGCGGCAACCAATCAGACACTGGACACTGTTGACGTCACTTATCTCCGGACATTAGCTCCGGACATTAGCTCCGGACAAAGCCACGGAAGTTGGCACAAATTGCAGGAAGTAGTATTCTAGGCAATTATATATTAGAAGACTGTGCCTTTCCATTAATTTTGGAATGACCTGTACTTTGTTTTTCTTCCAAGTGGATGGACATGATTCTTCTGAAGATGCCTGCTCTTGTATGGAACTGATGATCTGGCGTTTAAAGGAGGATGCTAAAGTGAAACGATGATCCACCCTACTGTGGTTCCAGCTTCAAGTGAATTTAGCCACAAAAGCGAAAGTCGTTGAAAAATCACACAGTAACAATTTTTTTTACGAGCACACTGTGGGTACCTTTTGGGCTTCACCCATTTAGGTCCAGGTAATGTACTTACCTTGTCAGTTATTGAACATTCCTGCACTGTCGGTCCACTTTTTTTTTCCATATAGTTTATGTAACGTCCATGCCTGTACATCAAGTGACCACAGCCACCATGTGATGTAATGCCACATCGCAATAAGTTATTCGGCACTACAGAAGGTGCTGATCAACTGCAATGGCCATTTGTCTTTACAAGGACTAGTAAAAGCAGCAGCACTGGACAGGAGTATAACGTACAAACTTCATTATTTCTGTTCTTAAGGGTTCCAGTGGAGGTACACCACTTTTTTAACTGGTTCTCTGGTTTAAAGGACTTGATAATGACTTGTTTAAAGGCTATGTCTCCCTTCGCAAACAATTTATTTTTTGTTTATTGCGCCTGTGCATCATAATGAAATAATAAAGCAACTTTGCAGTAGGCTTTGCTTTAAAACCTTTTTATCATGGTTTTCATTATATGGTCCCTACTCTTAGTAACAGACAAGTTCTATTTTGTCCCATCTGTTCACAACATTATGCAAACGTACAGTTGATTTGGTAGGTTAACAAGGAGTAGAGATTAAAAAAGTCAGACAGCAGAGTGCAAGGGTCTATGGTTGTCTGTAGACGTAAAATGTTAAGACATTTTCAATTCCTTCAGGACCAGTCTATTTTGAGCCTTTGGGTCAAAGCCTTTTTGTTGTCTGCGTTTTCTTTTCCTTCCATGAATTTTATTGTTCTTTCAATGTATCCCCATGAGGGCTTATTTTCTTCATTGGCACCATTTTATGGTACATATAACTTATTAACTAAGTTCTATTAAAGGGATTGTCCGGACTTAAACTACAAGTCTGCAGTCACTTTTTGTGGCTGCAGACTTGTGAATCTTCACATCGTGTGCACTGTGCGCTGTGAGGATTCTCTGGTGCCAGAAGTGGCAGTCATGTGACTGCAAGTTTGAAATATGCATACTCCCGTTCACATGTTGACTACATGGGTGCTGCCTTGCTCAATGCAAGTGTTTTGATTGAGGCCGGAAACTACTTGTGGTCACATGACCGTTGACGCTGAAGAATTCTCACATTACAAAGTGCACCCAATGTGAGGATTCACAAGTCTGCAGTCTCTCTGACTGCAGACTTGTACTTTAAGATCGGACAACCACCTTATATATCTTTACAGTGAGGGATAAAGGAAAAATAGCAATTCTATTATTTTTTTATTTTATGCTATTTGTCGTGTTGCACAAATAAAGTGTTAACTTTCCTCTGTGGGTCTTTATGATTACAACAATACCACATTTCTAGTTTTATTTATGTTTGACCAATTTTGTACAATAAATACACTGAAAAAAAAAAGCTAATTTGTGTCAGCATCATTTTTTCTGTGAATGGAGCTGTGGCAAGGCCTACTTTTTGTGGTACAACCACTTATAAAATGTAAAAATATTTCTATACTCGGTAAACATTAAGAATCTTCTGATCTCTGCCTCGTTTCCGGTATTAGAGTACGCCCTTAGTCATAGAGGTATCACCTGAGTCTCATCCGAATTTATTTAAGATCACTGCAAACCAATCAGAACATAGTTTACACAATTCATATTATATACATCAAAAAACATTATATTATATATACGGTAAGTATCTTACGTCAATTTCATATTATCAGTACAAATACATTGAGTTAAGAAAATACAAGCCATTAGGCTGTTTAGTATTCACTTTAAGAATCCAGAACATTTCCCTTAAAACCACCTTTTTCTTCCCGTGTCTGCTTCTTTCAGGAAAAATTGTGTGCGCTCAACACCACAGCATGTAAGTCCTTCTATACTACCTTCATGTACATCTATAAAGTGTTTAGTGACTCCAGAATGAGTGTTATCACCACTTGTGATGTTATAAATGTTCTGACACTTCCTCATTTTTCTCGTCATGATATGCTGTAATTTGCATATATTGCATTCTACACAGTATACCAAATGATGGGTGTCACCATTTATAAATGTATCTATGAGATGTTCTTTATTTTTAGGTAGTATTATGGATTTTTCTTTTGCTCCAGTTTTTACAGCAAATAAAAAAATCATTTGTGTCCGCAACATCTTATTTGCAGTTTTTCCGATGTATAAACTAGGAGAAAGCACATATCCCAGTTTCCGAATGATTTCCTTTTTTAACAACTACCCTATATCCTTTTTTTTTTTTTTTTAGAATTTAATTTAATTTTTCATCCTGACATATTTTGAAAATATTTTCTTAATGTGTTTGAAATTGGCGTTATAAGGTGTGCTCAAAGTAGGTAATAAATTGCCTTTCCTTATTTTTTTTGTCTTTTCCAAAATATTTTCTCTAAATACTTTTTGCCTTTTTATATGATAGAAATATAAAGAATGGTGAAATTGTTCCATCTTTTAGCCTATTTTTAATGATTACACTTTCCTTTTAAAAATATTTTCTCTTGAGCAAATTTGGATTGCTCTCAAAAATTCTCCATGCGGGATTGCCTTTGTTTGATCTGGGTGGCAGCTGTCTGCTCGCAGCAAAGTATTGCCAATAACTGGTTTTCTAAACATTAGCTGTATGAACCACCCCCAAATCCACATTACGTCACTAGACATGGCCTTATTCAAGTTTTTAAAAAGAATAGTACAGAAGTAAAATCAAGCTATAAAACCATATGAACTAGTGTTGTCTTAAACTGAGCTTTTATCATCAGTTCATCAGTTCTGCTGGGTGAAATGTAATCTTGCTAACAATGGCCGTTTCCTTATGTCAGAGTATGTCCGGCTGTTATGGGGTTGCGTCCACCTGAGATAATATCTGACTTTTGTTTAATTTTTATATGTTTGGTTTTCTCAGATACACAAAGGATGCTGATGGACCAGAAGGTGCAGAAAAGTGACTTCTTCATTGTCATAATCTTTGGAGAGTACATTAGACACCAGTGCCGATCATATTATAGGTCACATAACCAGTTCTGTCATCCACTGCCAATCTTGTGCCACCTTTAGTCACTACATGGAAGTAAAGTGTGGTATTGCCGAGTCCCTTTGTTGGCTTTTGCTCATGTAACAGATGGTTTAACAAACTCTCCTCTTCTTTATAGTCCTGGTTTGTACAGTACATGAACTGGATGTTAGGAATAATTTTCGCACTCCAGTTGCATGAGTGTTAAGATTTGGTGTGAATATGGCCCCTGGAGGCTAGCTCTAACTGCGAGGCGTTTCACGGGACCTCCTAAATCATCACATACACCTTTTGCTGTGGCAAAAAAACTGCGATTTTTAGCTTCCACTCCAAAATCTATCTTTCTTATTATTATTTCTGATTGTATGTAGAGCCAGCTTATTACTACTCAGCTAAGCAGACAACAGACCGGATACTGCGCTCATCTCACAGGGCCCGGGGGAGACATTGCACAAGGAAGACACAGCAGGGGCCAGCCCCTGAAATGATCATCACTAATGACGCTTCATTTCAGGGCGGCAAACCAAGTAAGGGGAGTGTCCGGATGTCCCATCCTCCTCCCCTTCGATGGCGCTTCGTTTCAGGGCATAAAGGAGTGTGAGAGTACTTTCAGCCAGCAGATCACAATTCGTTTGAGTATCCCATCGTGCACTGGGGATTCTCAAACGAATAGTCACACGAAGTGTGTCCTATAATCAGAACCCTAAGATGCAGTACAGAGTGAATGGTAGGAAATTTTACCATGATTGAATTCCAAAAGTATATTTCAATTAATAAATCTTTATAAACTAATAACTTTTGTGTTTCGGACTAACCCTTTAACCCCTTCCTGACATGCGCTGTACATGTATGGCGCTGCAGAAGTTGCATTCTTGCAAAGCACGGTATATGTACGGCGCCGCTATTTTGTTTTCACAGTGCTACATCGTGCAGTGACCAGGTTAAGATGGATGCTCTCCATGACAGCAGAGCATCCCTGCATTCTGATCAGCCTATCACAGGAATGTGTCAATAAAGTTTTGAAAGAAAAAAAAAGTGACATGCTGTGATCTGTGCTGTGACATCACACCAATCTCACAGCCGTCACATTGGGTGGGGTGATCGCAACTTAACCTCTCCTGATTAACCCCTCTGATTGGCCAGAAACTATTGTTCAGCCAATCTGTGCCAAAGGAGTTAATTTAAAATAGCGATCCCCACTCTGCACGCCATCTTTACCACACAGTTTGAATGCAGAGCGATTGTGACACCCCTCTGTGTTACCGGGGATAAAGATTCATTGGTGGCTAGTGTGATCCTCCCTGTGATCTGTGCCTCCTGGAGCTGCATCCTCCTGTACTGTGTGACCTATCTATTATCACAGCAGCATCAACTACCCCATCCCTGTTCCAAGCAACGTCCAATTGTTTTATTTAGAAAAAAAAAGTGTTTAGTACAGTGTAGTTTCATAGGTAGCGAAGTAGTGTTTTAGTGTAGCAGACGACAGTGTTTGATGTCAGTTTTTGTTTAGAGAAAAGAAATCGTACAGAGTAGTGTCTCTTATCCATAAAAAAAATAAAATAAATAAAAATTATTGCAGGGTAGTTTCTAGTGCATTGGGAGTGCATTAGGATTGCATTGTTGGTAACGTCTGTTTCTCTTTAAAAAAAAAAAAAAAATTCTGTACAAAATTTGGCCAGTAGTTGACCACTTCAGCAGATAATGTGCTGAGGCATACAACCCCCAAAGGGGGCTTTGGATGAATCTCTGGTTCATTTTAAACGGAGGCTAAAATTCCAACAACACCGTCCCAGAAAGAGGGCCAGGTATTGAATTAAACTATACAAACTACTAAAATACCTCAGGATACACCCACAGATTTAGGGTCTACAAGGGGAAGGACACCCAGATTGGCCCCCCTGTCCTGGGAGTGAGTGGGAGAAGAAGTATCGTTTCTCCTTGCGGAGATTGACATGCTAAGCATGCCGAGATGAGGAGACTGAGAGCCGCAATGCTCCTCTGGGAAATATGCAAACTGTCTCTTCAGAGAGGAAGAGGACTAGAACTCTAATGCCACCTATTGGAAGTAGCAATCCTAAAAGTCAGTGTCAACCCTTTAACGAGGCTTGTCACATGACTTAGGATAAAGATCTCCACTTTGCACTATGCACTTTGCATAGGAAAGGGTGCAGGAAACGTTCCTTCATGCCAACAGTCACTATCTCAAACATACCATAAAAGCCATTCTGGTAGAAGAACGAATCCATGCAAAACTGAACCCTTTATTTAAAAAAGAATTGTTGACAATTGTTCTCAATTCTTTGGAGGCGGGAAAACTTGTAAAATCGCAGTGTATCAAATACTAATTTTCCCCATTGTATACCATCCTAAGAGGGATTATTGAATGAAAAATGATTATAACTTACAGGTACTCAGATTTTTCACAACCCAAGACAGCATCACGGAGAGAGAGGATCTGCCCCCAAGGACAGGAAACCCTACAGCTTTAAAAAGGAGGAACCGGAAATATACCACCACCCTCCCGTATGTGTGTGTGTATGTGTATATGTATGTATATATATATATATATATATATATATATATATATATATATATATATATATATATACAGGTCCTTCTCAAAAAATTAGCATATAGTGTTAAATTTCATTATTTACCATAATGTAATGATTACAATTAAACTTTCATATATTATAGATTCATTATCCACCAACTGAAATTTGTCAGGTCTTTTATTGTTTTAATACTGATGATTTTGGCATACAACTCCTGATAACCCAAAAAACCTGTCTCAATAAATTAGCATATCAAGAAAAGGTTCTCTAAACGACCTATTACCCTAATCTTCTGAATCAACTAATTAACTCTAAACACATGCAAAAGATACCTGAGGCTTATATAAACTCCCTGCCGGGTTCATTACTCAAAACCCCCATCATGGGTAAGACTAGCGACCTGACAGATGTCAAGAAGGCCATCATTGACACCCTCAAGCAAGAGGGTAAGACCCAGAAAGAAATTTCTCAACAAATAGGCTGTTCCCAGAGTGCTGTATCAAGGCACCTCAATGGTAAGTCTGTTGGAAGGAAACAATGTGGCAGAAAACGCTGTACAACGAGAAGAGGAGACCGGACCCTGAGGAAGATTGTGGAGAAGGACCGATTCCAGACCTTGGGGAACCTGAGGAAGCAGTGGACTGAGTCTGGTGTGGAAACATCCAGAGCCACCGTGCACAGGCGTGTGCAGGAAATGGGCTACAGGTGCCGCATTCCCCAGGTAAAGCCACTTTTGAACCATAAACAGCAGCAGAAGCGCCTGACCTGGGCTACAGAGAAGCAGCACTGGACTGTTGCTAAGTGGTCCCAAGTACTTTTTTCTGATGAAAGCAAATTTTGCATGTCATTCGGAAATCAAGGTGCCAGAGTCTGGAGGAAGACTGGGGAGAAGGAAATGCCAAAATGCCTGAAGTCCAGTGTCAAGTACCCACAGTCAGTGATGGTGTGGGGTGCCATGTCAGCTGCTGGTGTTGGTCCACTGTGTTTCATCAAGGGCAGGGTCAATGCTTTATGGTGATGAAGATTTCATTTTTTCAGCACGACCTGGCACCTGCTCACAGTGCCAAAACCACTGGTAAATGGTTTACTGACCATGGTATTACTGTGCTCAATTGGCCTGCCAACTCTCCTGACCTGGACCCCATAGAGAATCTGTGGGATATTGTGAAGAGAAAGTTGAGAGACGCAAGACCCAACACTCTGGATGAGCTTAAGGCCGCTATTGAAGCATCCTGGGCCTCCATAACATCTCAGCAGTGTCACAGGCTGATTGCCTCCATGCCACGCCGCATTGAAGCAGTCATTTCTGCCAAAGGATTCCCGACCAAGTATTGAGTGCATAACTGAACATTATTATTTGATGGTTTTTTTGTTTGTTATTAAAAAACACTTTTATTTGATTGGATGGGTGAAATATGCAAATTTATTGAGACAGGTTTTTTGGGTTATCAGGAGTTGTATGCCAAAATCATCAGTATTAAAACAATAAAAGACCTGACAAATTTCAGTTGGTGGATAATGAATCTATAATATATGAAAGTTTAATTGTAATCATTACATTATGGTAAATAATGAAATTTAACACTATATGCTAATTTTTTGAGAAGGACCTGTATATACATACATACATACATACATACATACACATATATATATATACATATATATATATATACATATATATATATATATATACATATATACATATATATATACATATATATATATATATATATATATATATAATTTTTTTTTTTTTTTTTTTGCATCATGTCACCAGAAAAAAATAGGAAGGGAGGCAATAAATGAGGATGGTGTTGTAGGTTATGGAATATCTGATTACTGGTAAGTAATCATCATTTTTCCCGTCCTGCAACCGCATCATAGGGAGAGATTACAGCGGAATCCCCTAAGGAGGGACTACCATTTGCAAAACTCACCCCAAACCATCTCGATTGGGTTCAGGTCTGGTGACTGTGGAGGCCAGGTCATCTGACGTAGCACCCCATCACTCTCCTTGGTCAAATAGCCCTTACACAGCCTGGAGGTGTGTTTGGGGTCATTGTCCTGTTGAAAAATAAATGATGGTCCAACGAAACGCAAAACGGATGAAATAGCATGCCGCTGCAAGATGCTGTGGTAACCATGCTGATTTAGTATGCCTTCAATTTTGAATAAATCCCCAACAGTGTCACCAGCAAAGCATCCCCACACCATCACACCTCCTCCATGCTTCACGGTGGGAATCAGGCATGAAGAGTACATCCGTTCACCTTTTCTGCGTCGCACAAAGACACGGTGGTTGGAACCAAAGATCTCAAATTTGGACTTGTCAGACCAAAGCACAGATTTCCACTGGTCTAATTTCCATTCCTTGTGTTCTTTAGCCCAAACAAGTCTCTTCTGCTTGTTTCCTGTCCTTAGCAGTGGTTTCCTAGCAGCTATTTTACCATGAAGGCCTGCTTCACAAAGTCTCCTCTCCTTGTACCAGTCAATCTCCGTCTTAGAATCCTCAGTGAACATCATGATACGGTGCTGGCTGGACAGGGATTAAGGCTACCACGGATCTACTTACTCGGCGTTTTTGGTGGCCAGGTGCATTTAAGGATGTTCAGGAATATGTCGCCGCCTGCAATATATGTGCGCATTCTAAGACTTCACATACTCATCCGTCAGGGGCTCTCCTACCTTTGGAGATTCCCAGCAGACCTTGGACTCATTTATCGGTCGACTTTATTACGGATCTACCTGTGTCTGCAGGGAACCCTGTAATTCTGGTGGTAGTGGACAGGTTCAGTAAAATGTCTCATTTTATTGCTTTGCCAGCTTTGCCTAATGCCAAAACTCTGGCGCAAATCTTCGTCAGGGAAATAATAAGACTGCATGGGATTCCTACGGATATTGTTTCTGATCGGGGGGTGCAGTTTATCTCCAAATTTTGGAGGGCATTTTGCACCCGTCTGGGGATCCATTTGTCTTTTTCTTCGGCATTTCACCCACAGTCTAACGAGCAGACTGAACGGTTTAATCAGAATTTGGAGACATATCTTAGATGTTTTGTATCTGAGAATCTGGAGGACTGGGTGACCTACTTACCGTTGGCCGAATTTGCAGTTAATAATCGCTGTCAAGAATCAACTGGTACGTCCCCATTTTTTGGGGCATATGGGTTTCATCCGCAGTTTAGTTCCTTCAATGGTGATCGCCCTTCTGGTTTACCGGAGGAGGATCGTTTCTCTTCTTCCATTTCTACGATTTGGCAAGGGGTGATTAATAATTTGCAAAAGATGGTCTCCAAATATAAGTGTGTGGCTGATCGGAGACGTTTGGTGGGTCCGGACCTGAGTGTTGGTGACTTGGTGTTGCTGTCCTCAAGGAACATTAAGCTAAAGGTTCCATCTTGGAAATTGGGTCCCAGGTTTATTGGTCCCTATAAGATCCTAGCCGTCATCAATCCGGTAGCATTCCGCCTTGCTCTGCCACCTACTTTTAAAATCCACAATGTGTTTTACCGTTCTCTTCTCAAGAAGTACGTGGCATCTGCAGGATCTTCACCTCTGCCACCTTCTCCTGTCATTGTTGATTGTAATCTGGAGTTCCAGAAAGCCAAGGTCTTAGATTCTCGTCTGGTTTGTCGGTCACTTCAATACATGGTACATTGGAAGGGGTACGGTCCTGAGGAGAGGATGTGGGTTCCAGCTTCCGACGTTCATGCGACCAGACTGGTTTGGGGCCTTTCATGCGGCCCACCCAGATAAACCAGGTCCTGAGGTTCCGGAGGTCCCTCATAGAAGGGGGGGGGTACTGTCACGGAGTTACCGCGACAGAGCAATACCAGAAGACCACGGTGTCTGACGGCTTCTGCTTCATCGCTGAGAAGAAGCACTTCTCCTGTGTATTAAAGGTGTTTTGTTTTCTTTCAGCAGGACAGGGGTTAATAGGCCATGTGGAAATTCCTGCTTTCAGCTGTGCTCAGTTAGCCACTCCTTTCTCCTATAAAAGCTAGGCTTTCTGATCAGATCCTTGTCTGAAATAGCACTTGCTTGATAGACCTGGAGTAGTGAGGAGCTGGTATTTGGAGAGCTGGAGGAATTTATTGTGCGACAGTTGTATGGTTTGTACGCTTGGAATATTCCTCATCCTTACCTGCTTTATTTACCCTCCCCGTCCTACACACCCTGGTGGATACCTTTGTTATTTGTGAGAGCATATTTTGTGTGAGTGGAGTTTTCTTTTTACCCTTGTCTTTGTTCCTCTGTTTGTCGGGTTGGTGTACGGTTGTACACTGTAGCGCCTCTCTTCCCCGGGTGGGGGAGGGGGACAGACGCAGGGCAGCAGCCACTAGACAGGGTGAGGGCGGAGGCCCCGGCATCCTCGCCATCTGAGGTATCCCGGGGAACAGGGCGAGGTAGGGCGCCCCCTAGAGCTAGGGCCAGGAAAGGTGCCCCTGGTCCCAGTTTACTCGCCAGTCCAATCGTGACACTTTTATATACTGCCACATCTATCTTGGGCACTTTGAAGCGATAGATTCAGAAGTCTGGGACAAAGTGATATTTCTTCTTAATCTCTCTTAGAATAAAAGCTTTATTATCTGGCTCTTTCAATTCCTTTTTACTAGAGAGGCTATGTACTTGTGGACAGGAATATTATTATTTATTTATATAGCACCATTGATTCCATGGTGCTGTACATGAGAAAGGGGTTACATACAAATTATATGGATCACTTACAGTAAGCAAACTAACAATTACCAACTGATACAGAGGGAAGAGGATCCTGCCCTTGCAAGCTTACATTCTACATGATGGTGGGGAAGGAGACTATAGGTTGAGGGTTGCAGCAGCTCTAGTGTTGGTGACGCGGTAGCTCTGGTAGTGATGAGGAGGCAGCGAGGTCAGTTCAAGCTGTAAGCTTTTCTGAAGAGGTTGGTTTTCAGGTTCCTTCTGAAGGATCCAAATGTGGTTGATAGTCGGACGTGTTGGGGCAAAGAATTTCAGAGGATGGGGGATATTCGGGAGAAGTCTTTGGAGGCAGTTGGGTGAGGAGCGAATAAGTGTGGAGGCGAGAAGGTCGTCTTGGGAGGTCCGGAGATTGCGTGAGGGAAGATATCGGGAGATTAGTTCAGAGATGTATGGTGGAGACAGGTTATGGATGGCTTTGTAGATCAGTATTAGTAATTTGAATTGGATACACTGAGGGAATGGGAGCCAGTGAAGAGATTTGCAGAGAGATTTAGTCGGACAGCAGAGTTAAGGATGGACTGGAGAGGTGCAAGGGTGTTAGCAGGGAGTCCACAGAAAAGGATGTTGCAGTAGTCAAGGTGGGAGATGATGAGGGAATGCACAAGAATTTTAGTAGATTGACGGTTGAGGAAAGGATGGATTCTGGAGACATTTTTGAGCTGGAGGTAACAGGAGGTGGAAAGAGCTTGGATGTGTGGTTTGAAGGACAGGGCAGAGTCAAGGGTTACTCCGAGGCAGCGGACTTCCGGTACGGTGGAAAGCGTTATGTCCTTTACTGCGATAGATAGGTCAGGTAAGGAAGATCTATGAGATGGAGGAAAGATGAGGAGTTCAGATTTGTCCACATTGAGTTTGAGGAAGCAAGAGGAGGAAGAGGATATGGCTGATAGACACTCCGGGATTCTGGACAGCACAGAGGTGACATCTGGGCTAGAGAGGTAGATCTGAGTGTCATCAGCATATAGATTGTACTGGAAGCCATAGGACTGAGTTGTCCCACTTTCAGTTGTCCCAGGCCAGGTGTATAGATTGAGAAGAGTAAGGGTCCTAGAACAGAGTCTTGGGGGGACTCCAACAGAGGGTGGGATGAGGAGGTAGTGTGGGAGTGGGAGACACTGAATGTGCAGTTGGAAAGGTATGAGGAGATCCAGGGTGAGGTCTTTGATGCCAAGGGAGGAGAGGATCTGTAGTAGGAGGCAGTGGTCATCTGTGTCGAAAGCAGAGTACAGGTCTAGGAGGAAGAGTATAGAGTATTGTCCGTTAGCTTTGGCTGTAAGTAGGTCATTGGTAATTTTGGTCAGGGCTGTCTCAGTTGAGTGATGGGGGCGGAAACCTGATTGTAGATTGTCAAAGAGCAAGTTAGATGAGAGGTGGGAGGAAAGTCCAGCGTGGACATGCTGCTCTAGGAGTTTGGAAGAGAATGGGAGCAGCGATATTGGGCGATAGCTGGACATAGCAGTTGGATCAAGGGTTGGCTTTTTAAGAATAGGCGTGATTGTGGCATGTTTGAAAGCAGAAGGAAAGGTACCAGAATTTAGTGATAGATTGAAGAGGTGGGTTAGGGATGGGATAAGAGTGGTGGTGAGGTTGGGGAGATGGGATGAGGTCGAGCGCACAGGTGGTGAGGTGCGATTTGGAGAGGAAACAATTAAGCTCCCCTGCAGGGATGTTGGATAGGGAGGTTATGGGGTTTGGGCATTGGTCTGGTATGTGCACTGGTGTACCAAACGGCCAATCCCTGATTGTAGGCTGGCTGTCTCATCGGTTTTACTGCACCTGTGTAGCCGCCATCTTTAATTGGGTGCACTGCACCCTGTTAGTGCGTTTGTTTTGAGGCCTGGGCAGTTAAGCATCTCTGCCTTTTTTCTTGGTGTTTTTTTATAGATTTTTGGAGAATTTAAGTCCTCTTTCTTTGGTTTTGATGTTAGAGTAGGGCTCACAAGCGTGAACACCCATGACGTGGGTTGTGAGCTTCCGTATTTTGGCCAGAATATCAACTAATACCTCACATATATTGCTATGTTTTTTGCACTTTATATCTTTATAGGGTGCAGCTGGGCCCAGATGGCTCTGTAAACTGTGGCCTCTGTTAACATAGGATGCATTTTAGTTAGCACTGGGCAGCCCGCCTGATCTAAGAGTATGGGCGTCATTAATAGGCTGTGAGCCAGATGCTCTGCATCTCCTGTGTGTGAAAATTGCTGCATACAGACTGTATCTTTTTGTGCACTGGTTTACCAAACGGCCAATTGTAGGCTGGCTGTCTCATCGGCATTACTGTACCTGTGTAGCCGCCATCTTTAATTGGGTCCACTGCGCCCTGTTAGTGCACTTGTTTTGAGGCCTGGGCAGGTAAGAGTCTCTGCCTTTTCCCTGGTGTTTTTCATTGGTCTGGTATACAAAGGGGTTGTGGTGGTTGAACAATGAAGACTTGGCTTTTTTGGTCAATCTTATTTTTTACATGTGTGGCAAAGTCCTCAGCAAAGATGTGGGAGGTTGGAGAGGGCAGTGGGGGGCGGAAGAGGGAGTTAAAGGTTTTGAATAACTGTTTGGGGTTGTAGGATAGGGAAGATACGAGGGTTGTGAAGTAGGCCTGTTTAGCAGAGAAGAGAGCATTTGAAAGCGAGTGTTTCCTGTTTGAATGCAGTGAAGTTATCTTGCGAATGTGTTTTCTTCCAACACCGTTCTGCAATCCTGATACATTTATACTTTCAGACTTCTAATCCCCCGAACATCAAGCAGGGAGAAGGGTGTTCCCCCTGCTCTCGGATCTGCACCCCCCGCAACATCATTTCGGGACCCAATCGCTGCTATGTTGTGACAGTGCAGCACTGACAGTTTGTAAAGCATTGCAATGCTTTACAACTGCGATCAGACTGCTGAAAGTCCCATAAAGGGACCAAGTGAAAAAATAACAATCACAAAATATAAATAAATAGTATATAGTGACAAAGTCACTGCTAATGTAATAGAGGGGAGATATGTGTTATTAAGCTTAACTCCTTTCTGACATCTGACTTACTATCCCGTCCATGTGACCATGGACAGGATAGTACGTCATAGCCGATCGGCCGTGCGGGGCTGGGTGTCAGCTGATTGTCACAGCTGACACCCGGCACTAAGTGCGAGGAGAGGTCACTGACCACTCCCAGCACTTTAACCCCTGTAACACTGCAATCAAACATGATCGCAGTGTTCCGGGGGCAGGCAAAGGGGCTGTCGGAGTCCCTGTGGCACGCCGCGGGGTCCCGATCTCTGCCATGGAGACCCGATGTCATTATGACATCCGGGTCTCCAGAGCTGAGAGACTTCCTATCATGGGCAGTGCATGTCAGGAGGTGTCAGTGTACAGAAGCTGCAGCGCTGACAGTTTCTGTAGCATGCAGATCTGCATGCTATAGAAGCGATCAGCCTGCAGAAAATGAGTGAACCATAGTGGGACAAAGTGTAAAACTAAGAATGAATTTAAAAAAAAAAAAATTTAAATAATTGTAAAAATATTTTAAAAAATAATAAGAATAAATATTGATTTTAGATCATTAAATGAATATTTGAATAAAAAAAAAAATCTAAACAATAAAACCACACATTTTTGGTATCGCTGCGTCAATAACGACCCGACCTATAAAACTGTCCAACTAGTTAAACTCTTCAGTGAATACCATTAAAAAAAGGCAAAAAAAACAATACTTTATCATCATACCGCCAAGCAAAAAGTGGAATAACACGCGATCAAAAAGACGGATATACATAAACGTGATATGGCTGAAAACGTCATCTTGTCCCGCAAAAAAACAAGCCCCCATACAGCTCCATCACCGGAAAAATAAAAAAGTTATAGCTCTCAGAATAAAGCGGTGCAAAATTTATTTATTTTTTATTGTATAAAAGCGCCAAAACATAAAAAATGATATAAATGAGGTATTGCTGTAATCGTACTGACCCGAAGAATAAAACTGCTTTATCAATTTTACCACACGCGGAATGGTATAAATGCCCCCCAAAAGAAATTCATGAACTGCTGTTTTTTGTTCATTCTGCCTCACAAAAATCGGAATAAAAAGCGATCAAAAAATTTCATACACCCGAAAATGGTACCATTAAAAACATCAACTCGTCCGTCCCACAAAAAACAAGACCTCACATGACTCTGTGGGCCAAAATATGGAAAAATTATAGCTCTAAAAATGTGGTAATGTAAAAAATATTTTTTGCAATAAAAAGCGTCTTTTAGTGTGTGGCAGCTGCCAAACATAAAAACCCGCTATAAATAGTAAATCAAACTCCCCTTTATCACCCCCTTAGTTAGGTAAAAATAATAACATTTAAAAAAATGTATTTATTTCCATTTTCCCATTAGGGTTAGGGCTAAAGTTAGGGTTTGGATTACGGTTGGGCTTGGGGGGGTGTTAGGGTTAGGGGTGTGGTTGGGATTAGTGTTAGGGGTGTGTTGACGTTAGGGTTGGGATTAGGGTTAGGGGTGTGTTGGGGTTAGGGTTGGAGTTAGAATTGGGGGGTTTCCACTGTTTAGGCACATCAGGGGCTCTCCAAACGCGACATGGCGGCCGATCTCCATTCCAGCCAATTCTGCGTTGAAAAAGTAAAACTGTGCTCCTTCCCATAGGAACAGTGGTTTACCCCCACATATGGGGTATCGGCGTACTCAGGACAAATTGGACAACTTTTGCAGTCCAATTTCTCCTGCTACCCTTGTGAAAATAAAAATTTGGGGCTAAAAAATCATTTTTGTGGGGAAAAAATGATGTTTTATTTTCACGGCTCTGCCTTATAAACTTTAGTGAAATACTTGGGGATTCAAAGTTCTCACAACACATCTAGATAAGTTTCTTGGGGGGTCTAGTTTCCAAAATGGGTTCACTCGTGGGGGGTTTCTACTGTTTAGGCACATCAGGGGCTCTGCAAACGTAACATGATGCCCGCAGACCATTCCATCAAAGCCTACATTCCAAAACTGTGCTCCTTCCCTTCCGAGCTCGGTCATGCGCGTAAATGGTGGTTCCTCCCACATATGGGGTATTAGTGTACTCAGGAGAAATTGCACAACAACTTTTGGTGTCCAATTTCTCCTGTTACTCTTGGGAAAATAAAAAATTGGGGGCGAAAAGATCATTTTTGTGAAAAAAATAAGATTTTTTCGTTTTACAGGTCTACATTATAAACTTCTGTGAAGCACTTGGGGGTTCAAAGTGCTCACCACACATCTAGATTAGTTCCTTAGGGGGTCTACTTTCCAAAATTGTCACTTCTGGGGGGTTTCCACTGTTTAGGCACATCAGGGGCTCTCCAAACGCGACATGGCGTCCGATCTCAGTTCCAGCCAATTTTGCATTGAAAAGTCAAACGGCGCTCCTTCTCTTACGAGCTATGCCGTGCACCCAAACAGTGGTTTACCCCCACATATGGGTTATCAGCATACTCAGGACAAATTGTACAAAAACCTTTAGGGTCAAATTTCTCCTGTTACCCTTGGTAAAATAAAACAAATTGGATCTGATGTAAATTTTTTGTGAAAAAGTTAAATGTTCATTTTTTTTTTTTTTTAAACTTTCCAAAAATTCCTGTGAAGCACCTGATAAATAAAGTTCTTGAATGTTGTTTTGAGCACCTTGAGGTGTGCAGTTTTTAGAATGGTGTCACTTTGGGGTATTTTCTATCATATAGACCCCTCAAAGTGACTTTAAATGTGATGTGGTCCCTAAAAAAAAAAATGGTGTTGTAAAAATGAGATATCGCTGATCAACTTTTAACCCTTAACTTCCTAACGAAAAAAAATTTTGGTTACAAAATTGTGCTGATGAAAAGTAGACGTGGGAAATGTTACTTATTAGGTATCTATGGTTAGCACGGTGGCGCAGTGGTTAGCACAGCAGCCTTGCAGCGCTGGAGTCCTAGGTTCAAACACCACAAAGGACAACATCTGCAAACGTGTTTGCGTGGGTTTCCTCCGGGTATTCCGGTTTCCTCCCACATTCCAAAGACATACTGTCCCCAACGGGGACAGCGATGATAATGTGTGCAAACTGTAAAACGCTGCGGAATATGTTAGCGCTATATAAAAATAAAGATTATTATTATTATTATCTTGTGTGACACATCTGTGTGATTTAAGGGCATGAAAATGCAAAGTTGGAAAATTGCTAAATTTTCACCAAATTTCATTTTTTTCCACAAATAAATGCAAGTCATATCAAAAATTTTTTACCACTATCTTGAAGCACAATATGTCACGAGAAAACAATGCCAGAATCATCAGGATCCGTTGAAGCATTCCAGAGTTATAACCTCCTAAAGGGACAGTGGTCAGAATTGTAAAAATTGGCCCGGTCATTAACGTGCAAACCACCCTTGGGGGTAAAGGGGTTAATGGGTCAGTGATCTGAAACCAGAGTATTTTCCTGCAGCACACTACGTGTTGTGAAGATTGTTATGGGCTGGTTTTAGTGGACTTTCATAGAGCGGGTGCGAGGAGGTCCATCGTATCTCCACATGCAGAGTCCTGACAGGACCTGTGTGATGTCAAGATTGTGATCAGTCACATGATTGACAATTCACATGGTCTTTGGTTTAAATAACTGTTCTCTAGAGGCAGTCTTTGTTGAGCTAGGCTGGAGAGAGGATTCTCCAGTGGTTTTGTGTCATGAAGAGTGTGGACCTGTATTGCTCCAGAGCGGGGTGCTACCCGCATACGTATGGATTGTGTTGCAGTGTTTTGTTTTCTGTTTTAGCCAGAAAAGCTGCGTTTATTTTCCCTTCTTTTTGGTTTATGCCGCATAACAATAAACAACCGAAGCTTTAAAAAGACTGTGTTCCAATTTTTTTTTTTACCTCCATAAACTGCCACGTAAGTTGAACTACCACAATAATAAATATCAATAGGTTAGAAAGTTTGTGGATAGTCTCTGCACTGCCGACAGGATTTAAGACATATATCCCAGTGTAGTAAAATGATTGGTTTATTTAGAAGCACATGGTTACTTCTTCAGGAAAACTACATGTATACCAAATAGCCAAATAATGCTCCATCCCTCCCCAGTCTCTCCGTATAGCTAAGCAATACGGTACAGCCACATATCGGGGATTTCAATGTTCAGCAGAAATTTCTTCACTGCCCAATGGTATAAAATTCTGTAATTCTGTGACACATCTGTGGTGTCAATGTGATCACTGAACCATTATATGAAATCATTGAAAGGTGTAGTTTGTAAAATGGAGACACTTGGGGGGGGGGGGGGGGGGGGATTTGCTGCTCTGGCACCTCAGGGGCTCTCCCACTGGGTCATGGCACTGACAATCTATAACAAAATCTTCACTGTAATATGGCAATTCCTCCCTTTTGAGCTTTGCAAAACTGGTTCTCAATTACATGTAGGATATTAGTGCAATCTAGAGAAATTGCACAACAGAGGTCCATTCATTTTTTTCCTATTAGCCCTTGTACAAATTAAAAACTTGGGGCTAAAACATTTTAATGGTAAAAATGTAATTACCGTATTCTCTATTAACCGTCCAACGGTATAAATTTCTGTGAGGCACATGTGGTGTCAACATACCCACTGCACCCTAGATTAACTCATTGAGAGGTGTAGTTTGTAAAATAGAAAAAAAAAAAAAGTTTCTCCAGTGACAACAGGCAAGATCTTGGATTAACCCCTTAGTGACAGAGCCAATTTGGTACTTAATGACCAGGCCAATTTTTGCAATTCTGACCACTGTCACTTTGAGGTTATAACTCTGGAACGCTTCAACGGATCCCGCTGATTCTGAGATTGTTTTTTCGTGACATACTGTACTTCATGTTAGTGGTAACGTTTCTTCGATATTACTTGCGATTATTTATGAAAAAAACGAAAATATGGCGAAAATTTTTAAAATTTTGCAATTTTCAAACTTTGTATTTTTATGCCTTTAAATCAGAGAGATATGTCACGAAAAATAGTTAATAAATAACATTTCCCACATGTCTACTTTACATCAGCACAATTTTGGAAACAAAATTTTTTTTTTGTTAGGGAGTTATAAGGGTTAAAAGTTGACCAGCAATTTCTCATTTTTACAACACCATTTTTTTTTAGGGACCACATCACATTTGAAGTCATTTTGAGGGGTCTATATGATAGAAAATAATGAAGTCTGACACCATTCTAAAAACTACACCCCTCAAGGTTCTCAAAACCACATTCAAGAAGTTTATTAACCCTTTACGTGCTTCACAGGAACTGAAACAATGTGGAAGGAAAAAATGAACATTTAACTTTTTTTTGCAAACATCTTAATTCAGAACCATTTTTTTTATTTTCACAAGTGTAAAAACAGAAATGTAACCAGTGTATAGTGTCAGTGTATAGGTAACACACTGACTCACCAGTGACGTCTCTAGGTGAAGTCCTTCATCTTTCATCCAGCACAGACCGCCATCATTTCATCCAGCCAGGACTTCTCTCTGCAGGAAATAACACAGTTATCTCGAGCTCCGCTTGCAGAACACATTACTTAATTTTTCACAACTTCTACATTACACCACATGAAGAAGGCGACATAGTATCACTCTATACAGTAACAGGACCGCCCCCCATTTAAAACAGTATACTCAAAAAATAAAATAAATACATCACTGCAGTAATAATATCCCTAAATTAGCCCCTATGGTATTAATAATATCACCCAGCCTGGCCCCGTGTGTCTCATTCTTGGCGTCAGCCAGATATTCTCCCATCCTGCCCTCATGAGTATCCATTCTGCCCCATATGATCTCCTTATCCTGCCCCATATGATCGCCCCATGTGATCTCTCCATCCTGCCCCATCTGTCTCCATCATATCCATCCTGCCCCATGATCCTGCACGATCTGTCTCCAATTCTGCCCCCTATGTCTCCAACCATGCCCCCATGTCTGCAATCCTGACACTTGTCTCCAATCATGCCCCCTGTGTCTCCATTCTGCCCCATCTGTCTCCAATCCTGCCCCATCTGTCTCCAGTCATGCCCCCATGTCTTTCATCCTGCCCCGTGTCTCCAATCATGCCCCGTATCTCCATTCTGCCCCGTGTCTCGCATTCTGCCCCTGGGTCTCAGTCTGCCCGTGTCCAGCATTCTGCACCTGTCACTGTGTCCAGCATTCTGCCCCTGTCACTGTGTCCAGCATTTCTGCCCCACTGTGTCCAGCATTCTGCCCCAATGTCCAGCATTCTGCCCCTGTCACTGTGTCCAGCATTTCTGCCCCTGTCTCCAGCATTCTGCCCCACTGTGTGTCCAGCATTCTGCCCCACTGTGTGTCCAGCATTCTGCCCCACTGTGTGTCCAGCATTCTGCCCCACTGTGTCCAGCATTCTGCCCCACTGTGTCCAGCATTCTGCCCCACTGTGTCCAGCATTCTGCCCCACTGTGTGTCCAGCATTCTGCCCCACTGTGTCCAGCATTCTGCCCCACTGTGTCCAGCATTCTGCCCCACTGTGTGTCCAGCATTCTGCCCCACTGTGTGTCCAGCATTCTGCCCCACTGTGTGTCCAGCATTCTGCCCCACTGTGTGTCCAGCATTCTGCCCCACTGTGTGTCCAGCATTCTGCCCCACTGTGTGTCCAGCATTCTGCCCCACTGTGTGTCCAGCATTCTGCCCCACTGTGTCCAGCATTTCTGCCCCTGTGTCCAGCATTTCTGCCCCACTGTGTCCAGCATTTCTGCCCCACTGTGTCCAGCATTTCTGCCCCACTGTGTCCAGCATTCTGCCCCACTGTGTCCAGCATTCTGCCCCTGTGTGTGTCCACCATTCTGTCCCACTGTGTCCAGCATTTCTGCCCCTGTGTCCAGCATTTTTGCCCCACTGTGTCCAGCATTTCTGCCCCACTGTGTCCAGCATTTCTGCCCCTGTGTGTCCAGCATTCTGCCCCACTGTGTCCACCATTCTGCCCCACTGTGTCCGGCATTTCTGCCCCTGTGTGTCCACCATTCTGCCCCTGTGTGTCCACCATTCTGTCCCACTGTGTCCAGCATTTCTGCCCCACTGTGTCCAGCATTTCTGCCCCACTGTGTCCAGCATTCTGCCCCACTGTGTCCACCATTCTGCCCCACTGTGTCCGGCATTTCTACCCCTGTGTGTCCAGCATTCTGCCCCTGTGTGTCCAGCATTCTGCCCCTGTGTGTCCAGCATTTCTGCCCCACTGTGTCCAGCATTTCTGCCCCTGTGTGTCCACCATTCTGCCCCACTGTGTCCAGCATTTCTGCCCCACTGTGTCCGGCATTTCTGCCCCTGTGTGTCCACCATTCTGCCCCTGTGTGTCCAGCATTTCTGCCCCTGTGTGTCCATCATCCTGCCCCCCGGGCCCCCCTGGATCGCAGCAGCTCTCAAAGAAAAAAAAAAAACACAACTTCTTACCTGGCCAAGCTCCAGCGCCGGGTGAAGCTCCCTCTCCAGGCTCCACACAGACGCACTCGCCGCCGGCTGACAATGACGTCAGACGCCGGCGACTGCGCACTGCGGCCCTATTCAGCCGCCAGCCTCAGACTGGCTGGCGGCTGTTAACTATTGACGTGCGGGCGCGGGCCCGCACGTCAATAGTGTGCCGCTGCCGCAGCGCCTGCAGTGGGGGCCCGGTGACCAGATGAGACGGGGCCCGATGCGGGCCCCCTCTGCTCACCGGGCCCCATACGCCAGTCACGGCTGTCATGCCCTGATGGCGGCCCTGACTGGATCAGTTGTGTTTTGGCGGACCGTCGGCACAAAAAAAGTTCAATGAAACGTTTTTTTGTACGTCGCATCCGCCATTTCTGACCGCGCATGCGTGGCCGTCACTCCGCCCCCTCCTCCCCAGGACATAGATTGGGCAGCGGATGCGTTGAAAAACTACAGCTGCTGCCCACGTTGTGCACAATTTTCACAACGTGCGTCGGTATGTCGGGCCGACGCATTGCGACGGCCCCGTACCGACGTAAGTGTGAAAAAAGCCTAACCCTAAATTTAGCCCCAACCCTAACCCTAAATTTAGCCCCAACCCTAACCCTAAATTTAGCCCCAACCCTAGCCCTAACCCTAGCCCTAACCCTACCCCTAACCCTAATTTTAGCCCCAACTGCTGTTCTCCTGCCGGCCGGCAGATGGAGACAGATGGCGGGCGCACTGCGCATGCGCCCGCCATTCTCTTCTGCCGGCAGCAGGAGGACCCAGGGACACAGGTGAGTATGGCAGGGTCCCTGAATCCCCCTATTTCTCTGTCCTCTGATGTGCGATCACATCAGAGGACAGAGAATTACACTTTACTTTTTTTTTTTTTTTTTTGCGGTCGCCGGTAAACAGTTAATTACCGGCGATCGCAAAACAGGGGTCGGTAAAACCGACCCCGATCATGCTCTTTGGGGTCTCGGCTACCCCCGGCAGCCGAGACCCCAAAGATTCTCGCGGGGCCGGCCGGCGGGCGCACTGCGCATGCGCCCGCCATTTTGAAGATGGCGGCGCCCACCGGGAGACACGAGGAGCATCGGGGGAGATAGGTAAGTATTGGGGGGCCACCTGGGACCCCTTTTCTCTGTCCTCCGATGTGCTATCACATCGGAGGACAGAGAAATTAAAAAGAGATCGCGTTTTTTTTTTTTGCGATCGCCGGTAAACGGTTAATTACCGGCGATCGCAAATGCGGGGTGGGTTAAAAAAACCCCGAATCATGTTCTCTGGGGTCTCGGCTACCCCCGGCAGCCGAGACCCCGGAGAAAATCCGACTCTGGGGGGCGCTATTTACTTTTTCCACAGCGCCGTTAATTAACGGCGCTGTGGTTTAAGTACCCTTAGCGGCCGCCGTTAAAAGGCGTATCGGCGGTCGCTAAGGGGTTAAATCTTTACATTTATTAGTCTAATAATTAAAACCAACATACTGGCAACCACAGAGCATCCATAAACAATCCAACACGTTTCAGGTAAGATGCCTTAGGCTATGTGCACACGTTCAGGTTTTTTCGCGATAAAAACGCTATAAAAACATTAAAACCGCATACATTATGCATCCTATCATTTAGAATGCATTCTGCATGTTTTGTGCACATGATGCGTTTTTTTCCGCGAAAAAAAACGCATCGCGGTAAGAAAAAGCAGCATCTTCATTAATTTTGCAGATTTTCTGCATTTTTCCCGCTATTCTATGCATTTGGGAAAAAACGCATGCTGATTTCTGGCAGAAATGTCCGGTTTTTGTCAGGAAAATTTCTACAAGAAATCCTGACGTGTGCACATACCCTTAATCTCTGTGTGTTAAGAGATTTAGAAATACTTATATATCCTCTTCTGATAAACACCTGTGTACATATTCATTTGCTTTTACCAACCATTTATTTAACCCAACGTGTTAGGCCGGCGTCACACTAGCGAGTTTTACGGACGTATGAGAGGTGCAGAAAATACGGATTGCATATGGTACAATGATTCTCTATGGCCCAGCTTCTATCTGCCGTATTTTACTGATCCGTATTATACGGTCTTGTACGGCTGTAGAAAATCACAGCATGCTGCGTTTGTCAGCGTATTGCGCAAAAAATACGCCAATGAAAGTCTATGGGGGCGAGAAAAATACGGATTACACACGGACCATGCGCACCGGTGTTCTAGAGAAAAGCCCGCAATTCAGCGATGTACAGTAAAATCACACTGACAGAATAGAATAGGTAGAATAAATGTGTGTGTGTGTGTATATATATGTGTGTGTATATATATATATATATATATATATATATATATATATATATATATATATATATACACACACACCTATTCTATATATATAATTGTCTAAGGGTTTTTCCGTCTGTCTTTCTGTCCTGGAAATCCCGCGTCTCTGATTGGTCGAGGCTGCCAGGCCTCGACCAATCAGCAACGGGCACAGTATCGACGTAGAAATCCCGCGTCTCTGATTGGTCGAGGCCAATCAGCAACGGGCACAGCGACGATGATGTCATGATGATGTCATAAAGGACGTAGAAATCCCACGTTTCTGATTCAGCGACGGGCACAGTATCGACGTAGATGTCATAATGGTTGCCATGGCGACGATGATGTCATAAAGGTTGCCTCGACCAATCAGCGACAGGCACAATCTGCCGCGAATTCTGGAATCATCATCGTCCATATACTACGAGGACATGCATATTCTAGAATACCCGATGCGTTAGAATCGGGCCACAATCTAGTCTACTATATAATTGCCTAAGTCTTTCTGTCCTTCTGTCTTTGTCACGGATATTCATTGGTCGCAGCCTCTGTCTGTCAAGGAAATCCAAGTCGGTGATTGGTCGCGGCAAAACAGCCACGACCAATCAGCGTCCGGAAGAAAATGGCCGCTCCTTAATCCCCTCAGTCAGTGCCTGTCGCCCGCATACTCCCTTCCGGTCACCGGTAACACAGGGTTAATGCCGGTGGTAACGGACCGCGTTATGCCGCGGGTAACGCACTCCGTTACTGCCGCTATTAACCCTGTGTGTCCCCAACTTTTTACTATTGATGCTGCCTATGCGGCATCAATAGTAAAAAATGTAATGTTAAAAATAAAAAAACAAAAAACCTGCAATACTCACCCTCCGTTGTCCGCGGAGCCGGCCACCATCTTCCGTTCCCGTTGATGCATTGCGAAATTACCCAGAAGACTTAGCGGCCTCGCGAGACCGCTAAGTCATCTGGGTAATTTTGCAATGCATCCTGGGAACGGAAGATGGCGGCAGCCGCGCGCTACAAGGGGCCCTCGGATCGGAAGGTGAGTATGTTTATTTTTTGACCTGTGACATACGTGGCTGGGCAATATACTACGTAGCTGGGCAATATACTACGTGACTGGGCAATATACTATGTAGCTGTGCAATATTCTACGTCGCTGTGCAATATACTACGTCACTGGGCAATATACTACATCGCTGTGCAATATACTACGTGGCTCTGTGCTGTATACTACGTCACTGGGCACTATACTACGTCACTGGGCACTATACTACGTGGCTGGACAATATACTACGTGGCTGGGCAATATACTATGTGGCTGAGCAATATACTATGTGGCTGCACAATATACTACGTGGCTGGGCAATATACTACGTGGCTGGGCAATATACTACGTGGCTCTGTGCTGTATACTACGTCACTGGGCACTATACTACGTGGCTGGGCAATATACTATGTGGCTGTGCAATATACTACGTGGCTGTGCAATATACTACGTGGCTGGGCAATATACTACGTGGCTGGGCAATATACTACGTGGCTGGGCAATATACTACGTGGCTGGGCAATATACTACATGGCTCTGTGCTGTATACTACGTCACTGGGCAGTATACTACGTGGCTGTGCAATATACTACGTGGCTGTGCAATATACTACGTCACTGGGCAATATACTACGTGGATGGGCAATATACTACGTGGCTCTGTGCTGTATACTACGTCGCTCTGCAATATACTACGTGGCTGGGCAATATACTACGTGGCTGGGCAATATACTACGTGGACATGCATATTCTAGAATACCCGATGCGTTCGAATCGGGCCACCATCTAGTGTGTGCTCAACAGGAAAAAAAAGGCATTTAAATTAGGCGACAAAGAGGAAATTAAAATGATACAGTATGAATTGAAGTATAAAATAAAGGCGGCCCAGGAAGCCTTCAGAATTAAACTTGAAAAGAAACTGTCCCACAATAATACCAGGGAGGTTTGGTCAGGAATGAAATTACTGACTGGGCTTAGGTAAGGTCTGAACACGGGGGAGGAAAACTGCACAAGGCTATTGAGATGAACGAGTATTTCAATAGATTTAGCAGTACATGTGTACTGCCAACTGGAAGTGGAGGGGAATTGGGTGCAAATTCTGCAACATCGATATTGGAGGAGGAGCAGTCTATTTTTAGAGTATCCGAAAATGATGTGAGGAGGCAGTTTAAGTCACTTAACATTGGTAAAGCTGCAGGACCAGATGGATTGGTGCAATGGTAACTATCTACAACTAAATGTTAAGAAAACCAAGGAGTTGGTGGCCAACTATTGCAGGATTAAGTTGGAATGCTTACCGATCACTATTGCTGGTCAGGAGGTAGAGCAGGTGGAGAGTTAGGGTACCGTCACACAGTGGCACTTTGATCGCTAGGACGGCACGATCCGTGACGTTCCAGCGATATCGTTACGATCTCGCTGTGTCTGACACGCTACTGCAATCAGGGACCCCGCTGAGAATCGTACGTCGTAGCAGATCGTCTGAAACTTTATTTCGTCGCTGGATCTCCCGCTGACATCGCTGAATCGGCGTGTGTGACGCCGATTCAGCGATGTCTTCACTGGTAACCAGGGTAAACATCAGGTTACTAAGCGCAGGGCCGCGCTTAGTAACCCGATGTTTACCCTGGTTACCAGCGTAAACGTAAAACAAACAAACAGTACATACTTACCTTCAGCTGTCTGTCCCCGGCGCTCTGCTTCTCTGCACTCCTCCTGCATCCTGTGTCAGCACGGGCCAGCCAGAAAGCACAGCGGTGACGTCACCGCTCTGCTTTCCGGCTGACCGGCGCTGACAGTGCAGAGGAGAGCACAGCGCCGGAGGACAGACACGGAATGTAAGTATGTAGTGTTTGGTTTTTTTACGTTTACGCTGGTAACCAGGGTAAACATCGGGTTACTAAGCGCGGCCCTGCGCTTAGTAACCCAATGTTTACCCTGGTTACCAGGGGACTTCGGGATCGTTGGTCGCTGGAGAGCTGTCTGTGTGACAGCTCTCCAGCGACCAAACAGCGACGCTGCAGCGATCGACATCGTTGTCGTATCGCTGCAGCGTCGTTTCAGTGTGACGGTTCCCTTACAAATATTTGGGGGTCCATTTGGATAGCAAACTGGACTGGAGATGCCACTCAGAGACTGTCTACAAGAAGGGGATGAGCAGATTGTATTTCCTAAAGAAACTGAGGTCTTTTAACGAGTGCAGCAAAATGTGAGAAATGTTCTACCAGTCTGTGGTGGCAAGTATCATCTTTTTTGCAATCATATGCTGGGGTAATAGTGTGCGGGCCTCTGATGCTAATAAGCTGAATAAGCTTATCAAAAAGGCAAGCTCTGCTGTCGGCTGCAATCTGGACTCTCTTGAGGAGGTAGTGGAGAGAAGAACTCTGAGAAAGTGTATGGCAATTATGAACAATAATGCACATCCACTACATGAGCTATTCATGAGACAGAAGAGCACCTTCAGTAACCGGCTAATACTTCTGAGATGTAAGAAGGAAAAATTTAGGAAATCGTTTGTGCCAACTGCTATGGGGATGTACAATAACATTAGGGTTAAATCATAAAGGTGATTGTCTACTTTATTTCTTCTACTTTTCAGTTCACCCGCTGTGTATGTCCTATTCTAATGTATAATGTTCTTCTGTCAACAAACTGTCATGTCAATTAAGCAATTCATTTTATGATCTTTATGATGTAAGTTGTGCTGCTCTGATACCATAATTTCCCACGGGATCAATAAAGTGTATCGTATCGTAATATATATATTTTTTTTTTAATTTATATTTCATACAGCGCGAGATAGCAGAAAAGCCGGTAATTCAATTGCCGGCTTTTCCTATGTCCTTCACAAACCTGACATGATAATGAGACATGGTTTACACACAGTAAACCATCTCATATCCCTTTTATTACATATTCCTCTTTACTAATGTAACAAGTGTCTGTGTAAAATTTGGTGTCCAGCTATTAAATTAAAGGGTTAAATCTCGGAAAAAAATTGGTGTGGGCTCCCGCGCAATTTTCTCCGCCAGTTAGAAAGCCAGTGACTGAGGGCAGATATTAATAGCCTAGAGAGGGACCATGGTTATAGGACCCCCCTGGCTAAAAACATCTGCCCCCAGCCACCCCAGAAAAGGCACATCTGGAAGATGCGCCTATTCTGGCACTTAGCCTCTCTCTTCTCACTCCCATGTAGTGGTGGGATATGGGGTAATGAAGGGTTAATGTCACCTTGCTATTGTAAGGTGACATTAAGCCAGGTTAATAATGGAGAGGCGTCAATTATGACACCTATCCATTATTAATCCAATAGTATGAAATGGTTAATAAAACACACACACATTATTAAAAAGTATTTTAATGAAATAAAGACACATGGTGTTTTAATATTTTACTATACTCTTAATCCACCTGAAGACCATTGTCATCTGAAACAAAGGTAAAAAAAACAAACAACAATATTCCATACCTTCCGGCGTTCAGTCTTGTCGCACGCTGTAAATCCATCTGAAGGGGTTAAATCATTTTACACCCAGGAGCTCTGCTAATGCAGCTGTGCTCCTGTCTGTAAAACTTGGTGAATGAATGCAGGGGAATGTACTGTAGTAACCTCGAGTCGCGGTGATGCGCTCTCTGCTGGATGAACTCATATGAACTCGAGCGTGGGAAAATATTCAGAAAAATTCCCAGGTTAGAGTTCATATGAGTTCATCCAGCAGAGGGCGCATCACCGAAACTCTAGGTTATGTTTTAATGAACATTTGAGCCCATGGATCCATTGTATGTCGGTTTTGCAAGCCTGCGAGAAAATCTCGCAGTACGGATGCCATACGGATTACATACGGAGGATGACATGCGCAAAATACGCTGCCACACCCTGCCTACGAATGACATACAGATCACTATTTTGGGAACATTTCTGCGTATTACGGCTGTAAAAAAACGGACCGTATTTTCTTACGCTGTGTGTGACGCCGGCTCTATAGAGGAAAATATACATACAAAAACTCATTAGAAATAAAATCAAAATGGAGATCATAAGTAAATATAGCTAGTTATATTGCAAAATTACATCTTGCCTAAAATTCATTCCTTGTGGGATTCTTGTTTGTAACTTAAATCTCCAATAGGACTCTCTTTGATTTTTTCTTTTTATCTCCCTTCCTCCTTATTGGTTTATATATTTTCAATTCCTGCGAATCTCAAAAATTCAGCGTCACCTTTGCCTTTGTTTAAAGTGTTTTGAGACTGTTGATATATTAAAGAAGATGTCCACTTCTTGGACAACTTCTTGTCATACCCTCCATAAAATAAAAAAGGTTACCCTCACCTCCTGTGCTGGTGCCGTTCCCGCGGTGTTGGCACTCGCTCTACCAGGGCTCCCGTGCAGTTGTTGCAACACGTGACTCAGGCACCCAATCAGCGCCGACGTCACTGTCCCCGTCTCCTGTCGAACTGAGCATGAAGAGGAAGTCTGAGATCAGCTGCAGCCCTGATTTTCTCTTCATGTTCAATTTGTCCAAAGGTGGGGACAGGGATACTAGTGGTGATTGTAAACATAAGGATGAATGACCTCGGGGAGATCAAAACATCCAACACCGCGGAGACACCATCACGTGTTTCTCAACACAGAACACTGCCCCCATCCCTTATGGGAAATATGCAAATGCGTGTAGAAAAGCCGCGGACACCATCACGTGTTTCTCAACGCAAGCAATAAATAGCCAGGTCTTTCACCGGGAAGGAACAACCACGGGAAGGGCAGCATCAGAACAATATACGTATGTTTTTCTGGTAGGGCTGCACACTAGCTTCATGAGCCAGTAGGTTTAAAATTGAATTGTTCATGCATTGCAGTGTATATTGGGCATTATAATATGTATATTGTTCTGAGTGGACACGTTTTTTTGTTGATTTTAAGTATGTTTTAATACATTGTGTGGTGTGCCAATAAAAACCTTTTTACTATTTATTATATATATCTTTGTGGTGTGCATAATTTGCAATGGTGCTTTTCTCTCTCGGACAAATGATTTCTTTGAAATTTCTGAGTTTATTATCTTGGTTCAAAATTGGTAGATTTTTTTATGATCGTTATAATTTCTTGATATTGTGGACTGTACTGTCCTGAGAAGGTAGTAAATGGTTTGGTTTCATTATTATTTTGATTTTTATTTCTTTGAGAGTATTACCGTATGTTGCAATAAGCTATCCCCATCAATGTCATCCACATGGACTCAGCTTTCTTTAACCCCTTTCTGACCTTGGACGGGATAGTACGTCCAAGGTCAGATCCCCTGCTTTGATGCAGGGCTCCGCGGTGAGCCCGCACCAAAGCCGGGACATGTCAGCTGTTTTGAACAGCTGACATGTGCCCGTAATAGGCGCGGGCAGAATCGCGATCTGCCCGCACCTATTAACTAGTTAAATGCCGCTGTCAAACGCAGACAGCGGCATTTAACTACCGCTTCCGGCCGGGCGGCCGGAAATGACGTCATCGCCAACCCCCGTCACATGATCGGGGGTCGGAGATGCGTCTCCATTGTAACCATAGAGGTCCTTGAGACCTCTATGGTTACTGATCGCCGGTGGCTGTGAGCGCCACCCTGTGGTCGGCGCTCACAGCACACCTGCATTTCTGCTACATAGCAGCGATCAGCAGATCGCTGCTATGTAGCAGAGGCGATCGAGTTGTGCCTGCTTCTAGCCTCCCATGGAGGCTATTGAAGCATGGCAAAAGTAAAAAAAAAAAGTTGAAAAAAATGTTAAAAAAATAAAAAATATATAAATGTTTAAATCACCCCCCTTTCGCCCCAATCAAAATAAATCAATAAAAAAAATATCAAATCTACACATATTTGGTATCGCTGCGCTCAGAATCGCCCGATCTATCAATTAAAAAAAAGCATTAACCTGATCGCTAAACAGCGTAGCGGGAAAAAAATTAGAAACACCAGAATTACGTTTTTTTGGTCGCCGCGACATTGCATTAAAATGCAATAATGGGCGATCAAAAGAACGTATCTGCACCGAAATGCTATCATTAAAAACGTCATCTCGGCACGCAAAAAATAAGCCCTCCACCGACCCCAGATCACGAAAAATGGAGACGCTACGAGTATCGGAAAATGGCGCAATTTTTTTTTTTTTTCTTAGCAAAGTTTGGAATTTTTTTTCACCACTTAGATAAAAAATAACCTAGTCATGTTAGGTGTCTATGAACTCGTACTGACCTGGAGAATCATAATGGCAGGTCAGTTTTAGCATTTAGTGAACCTAGCAAAAAAGCCAAACAAAAAACAAGTGTGGGACTGCACTTTTTTTGCAATTTCACTGCACTTGGAATTTTTTTCCCGTTTTCTAGTACACGACATGCTAAAACCAATGATGTCGTTCAAAAGTACAACTCGTCCCGCAAAAAATAAGCCCTCACATGGCCAAATTGACGGAAAAATAAAAAAGTTATGGCTCTGGGAAGGAGGGGAGTGAAAAACGAACACGGAAAAACTAAAAATCCCACGGTCATGAAGGGGTTAAGAGTCCAGCCTCTCTGCTTTAACCTATTTACAACATCAGGGTCTGTACTATAATTCTCATTGTAGATTAACAATGTTCTGTATCTTGGTTCTTATAACAAAAATATCCCAGTTAGAAAATATGTAAAGGATGACCTGAATGTGCCACTAGAATCGAATTACTGTCTGTAGACTTCCAATATGGAGAAATATTGTGCCTGTGGTAGTATTCCTGAATTACAAAATATCAAGATAGTTACGGTAATTTTTTGTGAAGTCACAGAATGTGTAGATGTAAAATTGAATATATTATTAATGTAAGAAATAAAATACTCTGCTTCCTCATCTGTACCTTTCCAAATAATAATAAATTGTCTATGTAATGACCATAAAACTCTAGTCTCTCAAAAAATGGATTAATCTCGTTGAAAAGGAATTTCTCTTCCCAAACTGCTACCATTATGTTGGCTAGCGAGGGTAAGCAAGTCATATCGAACAAATTTTATCACCATCATGAAGTACAATGTGCCACGAGAAAACGATCTCAGAATCAGTGGGATCCGTTGAAGAGTTCCAGAGTTATTACCACATAAACAGACAGTGGTCAGGATTGTTCAATTTTACCTCGTCATGAAGGTGAAAACATACTTGAGGGTGAAGGGATTAAAAATAAGGAACTAAAAAAAAAAAACACATTTGGTATTATGTCCATAAAAGTTTGATCCATCAAAATATAAAATTAATTTGCAACATTGCAATAAGCAGCAATCAAAACATTTTATCTCCTCCAAAACAGTATCAGTAAAAACATCAGGTCAAAAAAATAAGCCCTCACACATCAAGAAAAATGAAAATGTTAAGGGTCTCAGAAAATGGTGACACAAGCAAATTTGTTTATTTTTTCTTTATTTCTGCATTTTGTTTACATCATTTAAAAAAATGCAAACAAAAAATATAAAAACGATTGGTATCTGCAAAATTTAATTAACCTGGAGAATCCTATTACTAGGTCAGGTTTACCATACAGTGAGCATGGTAAATTTAAAAAAATAAAGCCTCACACCGCTCTATAGATGTAGAAATGAAAGCGTTACATTCTTTGAATATGGTGACAAAATCTATTTATTTTTTTACAATACTGAATTTTTTTTCCTTTTCGCCACCTGAAAAAAACAAACTGAAAATCTATGTACAGTAAGTGTTGTATCACCATAATCATGCTGACCTGGAGAATCTTATTGTCATATTTGGTATCATTATAAAGCAATTGGATAGAAAGGAGTTGGAATACAAGATTTACACTTTATTTGACAATCATATAAAATACACACAAGTGAATAAAAAAGGACGGCAATCAAAAAAAAAAAAAAAAACATGAGTGACAGATGCATGAAAAAGTTATATAGTGTGACAATCGTAGGTCCCAATGGAGGAAAATGCAAAAAAGATATTATAGGCATGAAAAATACGTAATGGATATGGTCTATAGTATAAATATAACTATCACTGTGGATATACAGATACCATATCCAAAAAATGAATGCTGTAATTATCAAGAAGTCATATCCCTAATATTACAGTACCATGTAAACCTATGGAAAACCAAATCCGCTGTGCCCATGGTGTGGAAAATACCGCTCGGTATTTTCCGCAGCATGTCAATTCTTTGTGCGGATTCCGCAGCGTTTTACACCTGTTCCTGTATAGGAATCCGCTGGTGAAATCCGCACAAAAAAAACACAGGAAATCTGCGGTAAATCTGCAGGTAAAACGGATCAGGGGTTAGGGGTGTGTTGGGGTTAGTGTTGGAGTTAGAATTGAGGGGTTTCCACTGTTTAAGCACATCAGGGGGGCTCCAAACGCAACATGGCGCCACTATTGATTCCAGCCAATCTTGCATTCAAAAAGTCAACTGGGGCTCCCTCCTGAGCCCCGACGTGCGCCCAAACAGTGGTTTACCCCCACATATGGGTTACCAGCATACTCGGGACAAACTGGAAAACAACTTTTGGGGTCCAATTTCTCCTGTTACCCTTGTAAAAATAAAAAAAATTGTGGGCTAAAAAATCATTTTTGAGGAAAGAAAAATGATTTTTTTATTTTCACGGCTCTGCGTTATAAACTTCTGTGAAGCACTTGGGGGTTCAAAGTGTTCACCACACATCTAGATAAGTTCCTTGGGGGGTCTAGTTTCCAAAATGGGGTCACTTGTGGGGGATTTCTACTGTTTAGGCACATCAGGGGCTCTGCAGACGCAACGTGACGCCCGCAGACCATTCCATCAGTCTGCATTTCAAAAGTCATAGTTACTCACTGATAACGGTGTTTCTCGGAGCCAATGACAGCACCACGGAGAGAGGGGATCCGCCCTTCAGGGACAGGAAACCTACAGATAAAAGGGCGGTACCTCTCCCTCGCATCAGTTGGTTTACAGAGCATCGGAGGACCTCCAGGTTAGTTACAACAGAGAAAAACATATTAAACATTGGATATTAGAGCCTATATCATATTACGTTAGTTATATACAAGGAAGTACTGTAAGTGCTCACCGCACTCATGATGGGAGGGAATAAGCGGGTGCTGTCATGGGCTCCGAGAAACACTGTTATCGGTGAGTAACTATGACTTTCTCGGTCTCCCATGACAGCTCCACGGAGAGAATTGCAGAGACTAAGCTTAGGGAGGGACCACGGCCTCGAGAACCCCTTGCCCAAAGGTTGTCAGACACAGAGACTAGATTTAATCTAGAGTGTTTGAAAAAGGTTGATGGTGATGACCAGGTGGCCGCTTTGCAGATTTGTTCAATTAATACCTCTGACCTCTCAGCCCATGAGGTAGCTACCGCTCTTGTGGAATGCGCTTTTATACTACCCGGGACCGTATTCCCCGTGGATGAATACGCCAAGACTATTGCGTCCTTTATCCACCTTGCAAAGGTACCCTTGGATGCCTGGAATCCTTTTCTGGGACCCTGAAAACAGACAAAGAGCCTTCCTTCCTATACTCTCGGGTGGAATCTAAATATTGGACTAGACATCTTAATTATGAAATTTCGCTTTCTGATTTTTTGGGTTTGGGCAAAAAGACGGCAGGGACACTTCCTGTGACCTATGAAATTTTTATGCCACTTTTGGCAAATAGGCCGGGTCAGATTTAAGAGTGACTATCGTCTAATATTTTCGTAAAGGGTGGGTAGCAGACAGGGCTTGAATATCACTTATTCTGCATGCAGATGTTATAGCTACCAGAAGCATGGTCTTAAGTGATAGTGGTTTTATGGGAATTGTGTCTATGGGTTCAAATGGAGGACCCGTTAGTGCAGAGAGGACTAGGTTTAGGTCCCACAAGGGTATTTTTGGAGTAACTAGAGGTTTTGATCTTGTTACCGCTTTAATAAATCTTATTACCCATGGATTGGCCGCAATATTTTGATTATAGAGTGCTCCTAGAGCTGCCACCTGTACTTTTAGAGTACTGACCACCAACCCTTGTTCCAGACCCTTTTTGTAGGAATTCAAGTATTTTATTAATTGAAGCCCCATCCTGGACTTTCACCTTGGAGGCAGATAAGAATTTTCTCCCAAGTTTTCCCGTAGGCTTTAGTAGTAACTGGTTTCCTACTTTTTAATAATGTAGCTACTAAGTTGTCCGAAAACCCCCTTTCTTTTAATAGTCTCCATTCAAAATCCAGACTGTTAAATGTAAGTTCGTCACCTGCGGGTGGAAAATCGGTCCTTGATGTAGTAGGTCTGGTATATTCGGTAGGATCCATGGGTCTGAGACCGATAGTATCCTTAGCCAGGAAAACCATGTCCTTTTTGGCCAGAACGGAGCTATAAGGATCATTTTTGTTTTGTCCTGATTTTCCAAATGACTGCCAGAATCAGAATAATTGGAGGAAAAGCATATGTCAGTTTGTGAGTCCACGGGATCAGGAAAGCATCCAGAGCCTGGGGATTCCCTTTCGGGTTCAGTGAGCAAAACATTTTTACTTTTTTGTTTTCGATATTAGCGAACAAGTCTATTGTTGGGGTCCCCCACATTTCTGTAATCTGGTTGAAAATAGATTGGTTTAGGGTCCACTCGCCCTGTTTTAACTGAGTACGACTCAAGTAATCTGCTTTTTCGTTGTTTGACCCCTGAATATGTAGCGCAGAAAGGGATAGTAGATTTTCCTCTGCAAGACTGATAATTTTGGCGGAGGAACTCGGTGATCGAGACCTTGTTCCTCCCTGGTGATTTATATATGCCACTGTCACTTTGTTGTCCGAAAAAATTCGGACATGATGTCCTCGAATGCAAGTCAGAAAAAATATAAGAGCTCGATGCACCGCCCAAAGTTCTTTTTGGTTTGAGGATGCTGATAGTTCCTGATCTGTCCAGTTTCCCTGAGCCACTCTGTCTCCCATGTGAGCTCCCCACCCCCTGGGACTCGCATCGGTTGTTATTACTCGAGATATCTTTGCTATCCAAGGGATTCCCTTTGAAAGGTTTTGTTTTTTCCCCCCACCAGAGAAGGGAATGAGTAACTGAGGAACTTAGAGTGATGCGACCTTCTAAATTGTCTTTTAGTATTGACTGCATTTCCAGTGTATGCCATTGAAGCTCTCTCGTGTGGAATTGTGCGAAAGGTACTGCTGGCAGGCATGAAGAGAGCCCAGTAGCGACATCGCCCTCCTTAGTGTAATGGAGGGATTGTGTAGTGTTCGCGCTACCATACGCATTATGTTGTCTTTTTTAGAAACTGGGAGCCGGCATTCTTGAACATGGGAGTCTAATGTTAGTCCCAGAAACTCCTGAATTTGGCAGGGTTCTAACCTTGATTTTTTTGTATTTATGAGCCAGCCTAAGTTTGTCAGAATAGTTATCACTCGGTCCCTCTGTTCCCTGCAACTTTGAGCCGAATCGCTTGCAATAAGGAAATCGTCTAAGTAAGGGACTATTAATATATTTTGTTCTCTTATGTGAGCCATCATTTCCGCCACTATTTTTGTGAATACCCGTGGAGCTATGCTATTGATATTCCAAACGGGAGGGCTCTGTATTAGAAATTTCATACTTGTCCGTCTATGGAGACCGCGATCCTGAGAAATTTTCGGGATTGTTTGTGAATGGGCACATGGTAATATGCATCGCTCAAGTCTAGCACAACCATGTAGCAGTTCGGGAAGAGGATTTTTATGGTAGATTTTATTGTTTCCATTTTGAACTTTTGTTTTTTTACATATTTATTCAGGTTTTTTAGATTTATTATCGTTCGATAAGAGCCATCCGGTTTTGGCACTAGAAATAATGGGAAGTAAAAACCCCTTCCTATCTCTTGGGGGGAGATCTCCTGAATTACAGATTTCTATAATAGGATTATAATTTCCTTTTCTAGTGCGGTTTGATCTGCTGCTGAGGACCTTGCTTTCGTTATTACATAATTTTGAGGAGGTAAAGAGAAAAAGTCTATTTTTAGTCCGGAATGTATTAGATTTAAAATCCAAGAGTTGTTGGATATTTTCTTCCAGGCGGGAAGGAACGAAGTGAGTCTTCCCCCCCCCCCCCCACCCCGGGAAAAATGTCATTTAGAGCCTTTTTTGTCATGGGAGGTGTTGCCAAAAAGGAAACCCCTGTCCTTTCTTCTTCCTTCATACCATCTATTTTGTTCTCTGGGGGGCCTTCGGCGAATAAATCTCCGGTTCCGAAAGGACTGTCTAAATGGAGTTGGTCCTAGGTTTGGAAACCCTTTCTTTTTATCCCCTGCTTTCTGGAGGATGTCATCCAAGGTCTCCCCAAACAAGAAATTTCCTTCACATGGAATAGAACATAGTTTGAGTTTCGCTTGGAGATCCCATGCCAACTTTTAACCCATAATGTTCTTCTGGCTGCGTTGGAGAGAGCTGTAGCTTTGGATGTTAAGCGCACGGAGTCCACCGAGGAATCTGCTAGGAACGCTGCTGCAGCTCTAATTACAAGGATTGAATCTAGTATTTTATTCCTGGGTGAACCGTCTTTAACTTGTTTTTCCAACTGGTCAACCCACACCATTAAAGATCTAGATGTGCATGTCGCAGGTCTCAAGCTACCCCCAGCCAATTCGCAGGCCCCCTTAAGAAAGGTATCCGCTTTTTTTTTTATCTAAAGGGTCTTTAAGGGTACCCATATCCTCGAATGGGAGAGCGAATGGGAGTCTAATTTAGGCGCTTTGTCCCAAGAAGTAGATGCCTCGTCTTTGAAAGGGTACTTTCTTTTAACAGAGGGTACCGAGGAATTTCTATCAGGCTTCTCGCATTCTTTTTTTAATCAATGTTTGAACGTTCGTATTTAAGGGAAATATTCTCCGCTTTTTCTGCCCTAGGCCACCAAACATTGTCTTGAGCAGTTCTATCCGGACGGGGATCTTCCCCATAGTAGCTCTAACAGCTTTTACTAGAGCATCTACCTCATCTAGTGGGAAGCAATGACGGCCTGAATCCTTATCTGAGGAAGATGAGGAGGAATCTGATTTATTGGAATCAGTGTCCTCAGATGTAGACTGGTCAGAGTGGGAATATACCACCTCTTTTTTTTTCTTTCCCCTTTTTGAAAGATGTGAGGGCACTCTGAACTTCAGATCTAATTATTGTTTTCAGTTTAGATGCAAAATCAAGGGTTTCTTCACATAATAACCGTTGTATACATGAGTTACAAAGCTTTTTGTTCCAAGCTAGCGGCAAAGCTTTGTTACAGGTGGGACAGGATCTATTTTTCGTTTTCTCCAACCTCTTCTTTCCCTATTAAGGGAGAAGAAGGAACCCCATTACAAAAAATGAACTTTCTCGGAGGTCACTCACCATTCAGACGTGGACGTAGGTACCGGTTCTTGAGGGGGGGCCAGGATCTGGTAGTGGAGAACGCTGAGAAGGGGATTTGGTCACTGCAGCAGATCTGCTGCGTTGAACGACTGCTGGGCCTGCTTCTCCTGGTCCCCTTAGGTTCTGCTTGCTTCTTGTGATGCTGGTGTTGCTGCCTAGGCTGCTGCTCCGGCTCTTGCTGCACGTCGCTATCCTCCATGTTTCCAGGGAGTTTGTGCAACAAGCATGTGTGCACTCCCTATTTGAATTTGCCGTCACCTCCCAGAGTCCAACGTCCTTTCCGGCCTCTACGTCACGTCCCGGGAGAGAAAACGGTACCGCGCATGCGTGCTGCGATGACCCAGAAGTCCTACCGCATTTCCGGAGCGGCGGCCATCTGTGCACCCGGAGCGTGCGCTTGTCAGCACAGGAGCTCTGGGTGTCTCAGCGCCCCTTCCTCCATCAGAGTGGTGGCGATTCTCCCCCCGCACACCCTGAAGAACCCCTCTGTTCCAGCGATGGCAGCTTCAGGCACCAGACCAGCCGCGACAGGAGCCTCCTCGCTGCCAGAACCCGGCTGGCCGGCCACGGTCTTTTGGATACGGCATCTTTGCAGATACTGCGCCGAAAAAAGTTCCCCGTCAGGGACAGGAAACCAACTGATGCAAGGGAGAGGTACCGCCCTTTTATCAGTAGGTTTCCTGTCCCTGAAGGGCAGATCCCCTCTCTCCGTGGTGCTGTCATGGGAGACCGAGAAACGTCACTACTTCCCTTCCAAGCCCCGAAGTGTGCCCAAATAGTGGTTTACCCCCACATATGGGGTATAAGCGTACTCAGGACAAACTGGAAAACAACTTTTGGGGTCCAATTTCTCCTGTTACCCTTGTGAAAATAAAAAATTGCGGGCTAAAAAAATCATTTTTGAGGAAAGAAAAATGATTTTTTATTTTCACGGCTCTGCGTTATAAACTTCAGTGAAGCATTTGGGGGTTCAAAGTGCTCACCACACATCTAGATAAGTTCCTTTGGGGGTCTAGTTTCCAAAATGGGGTCACTTGTGGGGGAGCTCCAATGTTTAGGCACATACGGGCTCTCCAAATGCAACATGGTGTCCGCTAACGATTGGAGCTAATTTTCCATTCAAAAAGTCAAATGGCGCTCCTTCCATGCGCCCAAACAGTGGTTTGCCCCCACATATGAGGTATCTGAGTACTCAGGAGACATTTCCCAACAAATTTTAGGATCCATTTTATCTTGTTGCCCATGAGAAAATTAAAAAATTGAAGCTAAAAGAACATTTTTGTGAAAAAAAAGTACTTTTTCATTTTTACGGATCAATTTGTGAAGCACCTGAGGGTTTAAAGTGCTCACTAAGCATCTAGATAAGTTCCTTGGGGGGGTCTAGTTTCCAAAATGGGGTCACTTGTGGGGGAGCTCCAATCTTTAGGCACACAGGGGCTCTCCAAACGCGACATGGTGTCCGCTAAAGATTGGAGCCAACTTTTCATTCAAAAAGTCAAATGCTCTCCTTCCCTTCCGAGCCCTGCCGCACTCCCAAACAGTGGTCCCCCCCCCACATATGGGGTATCGCCGTACTCAGGACAAATTGGACCACAACTTTCGGGGTCCAGTTTCTCCTTTTACCCTTGGTAAAATAAAAAAAATTGTTGCTAAAAGATTTTTGTGACTAAAAAGTTAAATGTTCATTTTTTCCTTCCATGTTGCTTCCGCTGCTGTGAAACACCTGAAGGGTTAATAAACTTCTGGAATGTGGTTTTGAGTACCTTGAGGGGTGCAGTTTTTAGAATGGTGTCACTTTTGGGTATTTTCAGCCATATAGACCCCTCAAACTGACTTCAAATGTAAGGTGGTCCCTAAAAAAAAATGGTTTTGTAAACTTTGCTGTAAAAATGAGAAATCGCTGGTCAAATTTTAACCCTTATAACTTCCTAGCAAAAAAAAAATTTGTTTCCAAAATTGTGCTGATGTAAAGTAGACATGTGGGAAATGTTATTTATTAACTATTTTGTGTCACATAACTCTCTGGTTTAACAGAATAAAAATTCAAAATTTGAAAATTGTGAAATTTTCAAAATTTTTGCCAAATTTCCGTTTTTTTCACAAACGCAAAAATTATCGACCAAAGGCTATGTGCACACGTTCAGGATTTCTCGCAGAAAATTCCTGAAAAAAACAGACATTTTCTGCAAGAAATCCGCAAGAAAACCTTTGCCGTGGTTTTGACGCGTTTTTGCCGGTTTTTTCCGGACACTTCACAATGCATTTTGTAGTGAGAAATCCGCAAAAAAAATGCAAAATTAATGGACATACTGCGGTTTTTACCGCGATGCGTTTTTTCACGGAAAAAAACGCATCATGTGCACAAAACATGCGGAATTCATTCTAAATGATGGGATGCTTATTGTATGTATTTTTTTTGCGGTTTTATAGCGTTTTTATCGGGAAAAACCGCAAAAAAACGCAACGTGTGCACACAGCCTAAATTTACCACTAACATGAAGCCCAATATGTCTTGAAAAAAAACAATCTCAGAACCGCTAGGATCCATTGAAGCGTTCCTGAGTTATTACCTCATAAAGGGACACTGGTTAGAATTGCAAAAAATGGCCAGGTCATTAAGGTCAAAATAGACTGGGTTACGAAGGGGTTAAAAATTTCAAAAGTTGTGCATGTGCCTGCTATGCTCCTATCCATATCTGTACCAAAATACAAGTTGAGATCATATTTAACCCCTTAATGACCGTCAATACGTCTTTTAACTGACCTGAGATATGAGACTAGCATCCTCATACAGATGACAATCCAGCAGCTGTCGGCTGTACACTATAGCTGACAACTTGCTGCATCAGCCACGGTCAGTGTTGTCACCGTCCATATCTGTTTAACCCCTTAGAGGGCTGCTGTCAATAGTGACTACATCATATAAATAGTTAACGGACTGTGGGGTCTTCCTCTTTATCCCAGTTGGTGCCCTCAGATCATCATTTTGTGGTCCTGATGTTTGAAATGACCAAATAGCGGCCTTAGAGTCTGATGGCTGTTGTAACCTGTTCAGAAGTTAGAGGCATTTAGGTGGTAAAAATACAAATTTTCATTCCTGTTATGCCACTTTGCATTAATTCCTGAAAATCACCTGAAGGGTTAATAAACTATCTGCAGTTTTCAATATGTCAGGGGGTGCTGTTTTTAAAATGGTATACGTTTTGGGGGTTTCCCTATATATGGGACCCCTAAAGGCACTTCAAACATGGATAAGTCCCTAAAAAAATTAATTTTGTAAATTTCCTTGAAAAATTATTACTACATTTTTAAATCTCCTAAAATGCTAACAAAATAAAATAACATTTTACAAATGGTGCTGATGTAAAGCCGACATGTGGGAAATGTTATTTATTAATTTAATGTATTGCTGTGGTATGGCCATCTGGATTAAAGGGATAATCATTCAAAGTTTGAAAATTGCTATTTTTTTTTACATTTTTCGCAAATTTCTGATACTTTTTTATAAAAAAAAACACAAAACATATCAACCTAAACTTATAATTATCATAAAGTATAATGTGCCACGAAAAAACAATCTCAAAATCACTGGGATTTGTTGAAGCGTTCCAGAGTTATTACCACAAAGTGACACTGGTCAGATTTAAAAAATTTGGCTCTGTCACTAAGGCTAGGTTCACATTGCGTTAAAGCAGCCCATTCAACCCATGCGTTAAAATGGCTGCGTTAACGCAAGTGGCAACATGCCATCGCCCTAGCGCAGATAGAGCTAGCAGATACTCTATCTGCGCTAGAGGTGATGGACCTGGAAATGCTGCAGCCCGCGTCCCAGGGTCCGTCACTTAATGACTGCACATCGTTAGCGTACGCCCGAAATAGAGCTTAATGTCAGCGTTAATGGACTGCGTTACACCGAGTTATGCGGCGGTGTAACGCAGTCCGTCTAAGGGAATTTTAAAACGTAATGTGAACCCAGCCTAAGGGGTTAAAAAAAATAATATTACAGTGTAAATTTGAAAATCTTGAATTCAGATCTGTTCAGCCTGTAGTCTAAAAGTGTGAGCTCTGTATTTACCAAATAATCCATGGTTTTTAGTTATTACTGTATTTTATTATGTTACAGCTTAGAAGCAGGAGAGGACAGAGGAGAAGCTTTGTTAGGGCTGAGAATGACCAGGGGTAGACGGTGACTGCAGAGCAGATGACCGGCCGGCAGCTCGGGCCTCCACAGGCCGTATTCACACCAAATCTTAACACCCCTGCAACTGTTCAAATGGAGGGAGAAAAATATTCTCAACATCCAGTTCATGTATTGTACAAACCAGGACTACGAAGAGGAGGAGAGTTTGTTAAAACATCGGTTACAGGAAGCAGAACCCATCACAGGGACTCAGCAATACCGGACTGTCATCCCATGTAGGGAAACAGAAATAAAAACAAGGGTTTTTTCATTCAGCAAAGACAGTGAAGTCGATGAAGTGGTAGAAGGCGGCACAAGATTGGCAATGGATGACATAACTGGTGATGTGACCTGTGAATATGATTGGCGCTGGTGGCAGCTGCTGTACTCTACCAAAGATTGTGAAATTGAAGATGTAGAAAGGACTTTTTTGCAACTTCTGGTCCAGCACCGTCCTTTGTGTATCCAAGAAAACCAAACATTATAAAAGTTAACAAAAAACAGATATTCTTTTTCTTTTTGTTTCATTTATGACAACGTTGTGGTGTTGCCCTGTTTTGCAGCCGTATACTCCCAATCACCTGCCCTGACATTTGCGCCTTCCTATACTTTGTATAAAAAACAGATATTAACTCAGGTGGAGCGGATCATCATAACAGGCCGCACATACTCTTTGACACAAAAGGAAATGGCCATTGCTAGTGAGCCCTTATGGACAAGATGACATTTCACCCACTAGGAGGGACACATTGATGATAAAAAGCCAGTTTAAAAACCTACTATTAATTGTTTGATTAGTTCATATTTTATAGAACGAGGATTTAACTACTGGACTATTCTTCATGAACACTTCATAAATGACATGTATAGTGATAATAGAAAAAAAATGTTACCTGTATAAATAGGTGGTAAAATATTGGTTATTTTAATCTTGTTTTTAATTTATAATTAGGATGAGACTGCACCAAAAAAAAAAATCACACTTGAGGATATGATGACCTTTTTTCTTTTGGCTTGTTCAATGCATTCAGGTTGAAAATGCTGAGCAAGTTGTGTTATGATGATTAAGATGGATTTATTCTGGCACTTTGGTATTTGTTTTTGCTTCTTTATTGTTGCATATAAATTTTGAATTCAGTAAGTTGTAATTTGAAAAGGAAAAAGGAAGAAACTCACACAAACATAACATCAGATGATTCAAGGCTTAAAAAAAATAATTTGATAGGTCCCAAGTTGAATCCCTGTACAAATATAAACAAGAACACAAGTAACACACATGCATTTTTTTCACAATTTTAAAACATACATTTTTTTTCACAATTGCGCATTAAAATTTTGAATTTGATTTCTCCAAAACAAAATATAAAGAAACATAGTCTTGTGACATAAATGAAAGCCAGTATTGTTCTGAGAAAAATGATGCCTCTCCCACCTCTTTATCCTCATTCTAACCCGAGATATGATAAAAAATGTAAGTCTGTAAAAAAATTAACTGATGAAGAAAAAAAAATTCAAAAATTTGAATTTGTAATGAACTAAAGTTGTGCTTCATAAAAAAAAAAATCTTAAGATGTCAGGTAAAAAAAAATATTCATATTTGGATCACTTGATATGAAATGACCCAGACACAACAACCATAGAGATCGGAACCCTCAAATACCAGCAAGAAACCAAGTCTGCACAGTTAGGGCATCAACAGCCTATAATATGCCACCAATCCCAGTACCACTGGTGGAGCAGTAAACAGACCTAATGAGGTATAGCAAGCATACAATCATGCCAATACCACTGACACATTGCCAGTTAAGCCCCCAAAAATGTATTAAAGATCCATAAAATTAAAACTAGAACGGTCTCACCCAAATCTGGTTGATGTTTGGACCCTCAGGCATTTGTTCAAAAAACCTCATGTGGAGCTGAAAGCACTAAGCCACTGAGAAGAGCATCCACGTCAAGAGTAGGAATCATTATGCCATTTCAAGAAGGGACCACCTCACAACGCATTTCATCCCACCAAGATATTGTTTTCCTGCAAGTATTGTTCTATGATTCCGAAAGTATTATGTGCGCTCCACTGTCTATGCGGTTCACTCATGCGCCCATTTTTGAGCACACCAGAAGCACTATATGTATCTTAGCGCACTTGCGGATCACGCATGTGCCCTGTTATGGGCACACGATGGGAAATAGAAAGAGTTCCCATGCTGGAATTTTGGCGTGCGTTCCATGATACCTGCGTTACTAGCGCGACCAATGTGGTTTTACGGTCACATGAACAGGCACAAACACTGCTACACCTTCTTGACTGGGTGAAGGGTTGTCTGCCTTTTTTCACTACATTTTCATTGGATATTTGGCAAACAGGTAACCGACATCATGTGAATTTTTTTCTGTTAGGCAAATGCTTAAACAACCCCCTGGCAAAAATTATGGAATCAGCGGCCTTGGAGGATGTTCATTCAGTTGTTTAATTTTGTAGAAATAAAGCAGATCACAGACATGGCACAAAACTAAAGTCATTTCAAATGGCAACTTTCTGGCTTAAAGAAACACTAAAAGAAATCAAGAACAAAAAATGTGGCAGTCAGTAACGGTTACTTTTTTTAACCAAGCATAGGAGAAAAATTATGGAATCACTCATTTCAGAGGAAAAAAAAATATGGAATCACCCTGTACATTTCCATTCCCAAAACTAACACCTGCATCAAGTTAGATCTGCTCCTTAGTCTGCATCTAAAAAAGGAGTGATCACACCTTGGAGAGCTGTTGCACCAAGTGGACTGACATGAATCATGGCTCCACCACAAGAGATGTAAATTGAAACAAAGGAGAGGATTATCAAACTCTTAAAAGAGGGTAAATCATCACGCAATATTGCAACAGATGTTGGTTGTTCACAGTCAGCTGTGTCTAAAATCAGGACCAAATACAAACAACATGGGAAGGTTGTTAAAGGCAAACATACTGGTAGACCAAGGAAGACATCAAAGTGTCAAGACCGGAAACTTCAAGCAATATGTCTCCAAAACAGGAAATGAACAACAAAACAAATGAGGAATGAATGGGTGGAAACTGGAGTCAACGTCTGTGACCGAACTGTAAGAAACTGCCTAAAGGAAATGGGATTTACATACAGAAAAGCTAAATGAAAGCCATCATTAACACCTAAACAGAAAAAACAAGGTTACAATGGGGCTAAGGAAAAGCAATCATGGACTTTGGATGACTTGATGAAAGTCATATTCAGTGATGAATCGTGAATCTGCATTGGGCAAGGTGATGATGCTGGAACTTTTCTTTGGTGCCGATCCAATGAGATTTATAAAGATGACTGCCTGAAGAGAACATGCAAATTTCCACAGTCATTGATGATATGGGGCTGCATGTCAGGTAAAGGCACTGGGGAGATGGCTGTCGTTACAGCTTCAATAAATGCACAAGTTTATGTTGATATTTTGGACATGTTTCTTATCCCATCACTTGAGAGGATGTTTGGAGATGATGAAATTTTTCAAGATTATACTGCATCCTGCCATAGAGCAAAAACTGTGAAAACATTCCTTGAAAAATGACACATAAGGTCAATGTCATGGCCTGCAAATAGTCCGGATCTCAATCCAATAGAAAATCTTTGGTGAAAGTTGAAGAAAATGGTCCATGACAAGGCTCCAACCTGCAAAGCTGATCTGGCAACAGTAATCAGAGACAGTTGGAGCCAGATTGATGAAGAGTAGTGTGACACTCATTAAAGGGAACCTGTCACCCCCAAGATCGAAGGTGAGCTAAGCCCACCGGCATCAGGGGCTTATCTACAGCATTCTGGAATGCTGTAGATAAGCCCCCGATGTATCCTGAAAGATGAGAAAAAGAGGTTAGATTATACTCACCCAGGGGCGGTCCAGTACGATGGACGTCGCGGTCCGGTCCCTCCCATCTTCTTACGATGACATCCTCTTCTTGTCTTAACGCCATGGCTCCGGCACCAGTGTACTTTGTCTTCCCTGTTGAGGGCAGAGAAAAGCACTGCAGTGCGCAGGCACCGGGGCCTCTCTGACCTTTCCTGGCGCCTGCGCACTGCAGTACTTGCTCTGACCTCAAAAGGTAAGACAAAGTACACTTGTGCCGGAGCCGCAGCGTTAATAGACAAGAAGAGGACGTCATCATAAGAAGATGGGAGGCCCTGGACCAAGACACCCATCGGACCGAACCGCAGCGGGACCGCCCATGGGCGAGTATAATCTAACCTCTTTTTCTCATCTTTCAGGATACATCGCGGGCTTATCTACAGCATTCCAGAATGCTGTAGATAAGCCCCTGATGCTGGTGGGCTTAGCTCATCGTCGACTTTGGGGGTGACAAGTTCCCTTTAACCCCTTCACCCCAAAGCCTGTTTTCACCTAAGTGACAGGGCCAATTTTTACAATTCTGACCACTGTCACTTTATGAGGTCATAACTCTGAAACGCTTCAACGGATCCCGGTGATTCTGACACTGTTTTCTCGTGACATATTGTACTTCATGATAGTGGTAAAACTTCTTCGATATGACTTGCATTTATTTGTGAAAAAAACTAAAATTTGTCGGAAATTATGAAAATTTAGCAATTTTCAAACTCTTAGTTTTTATGCCCTTAAATTAGAGAGTTATATCACATAATATAGTTAATAAACAACATTTCCCACATGTCTGCTTTACAGCAGCACAATTTTGGAAACATAATTTTTTTTTGTTAGGACGTTATAAGGGTTAAAAGTTGACCAGCGATTTCTCATTTTTGCAACAAAATTTGCAAAACCATTTTTTTACGGACCACCCCACACTTGAAGTGACTTTGAGGGGTCTATATGACAGAAAATGCCCAAAAGTGACACCATTCTAAAAACTGCACCCCTCAAGGTACTCAAAACCACATTCAAAAAGTTTATTAACCCTTCAGGTGCTTCACAGGAATTTTTTGAATGTTTAAAAAAATTGAACATTTAACTTTTTTTTCACAAAATTTTTACTTCAGGTCCAATTTGTTTCATTTTACCAAGGGTAACAGGAGAAATTGGACCACAAAAGTCGTTGTACAATTTGTCCTGAGGACGCCGATACCCCATATGTGGGGGTAAACCACTGTTTGGGCACATGGCAGAGCTCGGAAGGGAAGGAGCGCCATTTGACTTTTCAATGCAAGATTTGCTGGAATTGAGATCGGAGCCCATGTCACGATTGGAGAGCCCCTGATGTGCCTAAACAGTGGAAACCCCCACAAGTGACACTATTTTGGAAAGTAGACCCCCTAAGGAACTAATCTACATGTGTGGTGAGCACTTTGAACCTCCAAGTGCTTCACAGAAGTTTATAATGTAGAGCCGTAAAAAAAAAATTTATATTAATTTTCACAAAAAATGATCTTTTTGCCCCAAATTTTTTATTTTCCCAAGGGTAAAAGGATAAATTGGACCCCAAAACTTGTTGTGCAATTTGTCCTGAGTACGTCGATACTTCATATATGGGGATAAACCACTGTTTGAGCGCATGGCAGAGCTCGGAAGGGAAGGAGTGCCATTTGACTTTTCAATGCAAAATTGGCTGGAATTGAGATCGGACGCCATGTCGCATTTGGAGAGCCCCTGACGTGCCTTAACAGTGGAAACCCCCCACAAGTGACCCCATTTTGGAAAGAAGACCCCCTAAGGAACTTATCTAGATGTGTGGTGAGCACTTTTAACCCCCAATTGTTTCACTAAAGTTTAGAATGTAGCATTGTGAAAATTAAAAAATCATTTATTCTTTCCACAAAATGATGTTTTAGCCCGCAATTTTTTTTTCCCAAGGGTAACAGGAGAAATTGGACCACAAATGTTATTGTCCAATTTGTCCTGAGTACGCTGATACCCCACATGTGGGGGGGAACCACCGTTTGAGTGCATGGCAGAGCTCGGAAGGGAAGGAGCACCGTTTGAAATGCAGACTTAGATGGATTGGTCTGCAGGCGTCATGTTGCATTTGCAGAGCCCCTGATGTACCTAAACAGTAGAAACCCCCCACAAGTGACCCCATATTGGAAACTAGACCCCCAAAGGAACTTATCTAGATGTGTTGTGAGAGCTTTGAACCAACAAGTGTTTCACTACAGTTTATAACGCAGAGCCGTGAAAATAAAAAATATTTTTTTTTCCACGAAAATGATATTTTATCCCTTATGTTTTTATTTTCCCAAGGGTAACAGGACAAATTGGACCCCAAAAGTTGTTGTCCAACTTGTCCTGAGAACGCTGATACCCCATATGTTGGGGGGAACCACTGTTTGGGTGCACGGCAGAGCTCGAAAGGGAAGGAGCGCCATTTGAAATGCAGACTTAGATGGATTGGTCTGCAGGCGTCATGTTGCATTTGCAGAGCCCCTGATGTACCTAAACAGTGGAAACCCCCCACAAGTGACCCCATATTGGAAACTAGACCCCCAAAGGAACTTATCTAGATGTGTTGTGAGAGCTTTGAACCAACAAGTGTTTCACTACAGTTTATAACGCAGAGCCGTGAAAATCAAAAATATTTTTTTTTCCACGAAAATGATATTTTATCCCCTATGTTTTTATTTTCCCAAGGGTAACAGGACAAATTGGACCCCAAAAGTTGTTGTCCAACTTGTCCTGAGAACGCTGATACCCCATACGTTGGGGGGAACCACTGTTTGGGCACACAGGAGAACTCGGAAGGGAAGGAGCCCTGTTTTACTTTTTCAAAGCAGAATTGGCTGGAATTGAGATCGGACGCCATGTCGCGTTTGGAGAGCCCCTGATGTGCCTAAACAGTGGAAACCCCCAATTATAACTGAAACCCTAACCCCAACCCTAACCCTAGCCCTAACCCTAGCACTAATGGGAAAATGGAAATAAATACATTTTTTTACATTTTATTATTTTTCCCTAACTAAGGGGGTGATGAAGGGGGGTTTGATTTACTTTTATAGCGTTTTTTTGGCGGATTTTTATGATTGGCAGCCGTCACACACTAAAAGACGCTTTTTATTGCAAAAAATAGTTTTTGCATCACCACATTTTGAGAGCTATAATTTATCCATATTTTGGCCCACAGAGTCATATGAGGTCTTGTTTTTTGCGGGACGAGTTGACGTTTTTATTGGTAACATTTTCGGGCAGATGACATTTTTTGATCGCTTTTTATTCCGATTTTTGGGAGGCGGAATGAACAAAAACCAGCAATTCCTGAATTTCTTTTAGGGGGGGCGTTTATACCGTTCCACGTGTGGTAAAATGGATAAAGCAGTTTTATTCTTCGGGTCAGTACGATTTCAGCGATACCTCATTTATGTAATTTTTTTTTATGTTTTGGCGCTTTTACACAATAAAAACTATTTTATATAAAAAAATAATTGTTTTTGCATCGCATTATTCTGAGAGCTATAACTTTTTTATTTTTCTGCTGATAATGCTGTATGGCGGCTTTTTTTTTGTGGGACAAGATGACGTTTTCAGCGGTACCATGATTATTTATATCCGTCGTTTTGATCGCGTGTTATTCCACTTTTTGTTCGCCTGTATGATAATAAAGCGTTGTTTTTTGCCTTGTTTTTTTTTTTTTTTTTTGCGGTGTTCACTGAAGGGGTTAACTAGTGGGATAGTTTTATAGAGCGGGTCGTTACGGACGCGGCGATACCAAATGTGTGTACATTTATTGTTTTCGGTTTTTTTTACATAAATAAATGGATTTATTGGGAAATGTTTTTTTTTTTTATTTGGGGATTTTTTTTTATTTTTTTTTTACACATTCTATTTTTTTTTTTTTTTTACTTTCTACCATTGTCCCAGGGTGGGACATCTCTGTATTAGATCAGATCGTTGATCTGACACTGTGCATAGCACACTGTCAGATCAACGATCTGACAGGCAGCTTAGCTGGCTCTCCAGCGCCTGCTCTCAGCAGGCGCCGGCTAGCCAGGTCACTTCATGACCCGGAAGGAGTCCGGCGGCCATCTTGGATCCGGGGACTCCTTCCGGGTCACCGGAGCAACGCGATCTCATTGCGTTGCTCTGGTGGGAGAGCGCAGGGAGCCCCCGTCCCTGCGCGATCCCCCTCTATGCCGCTGTCACTACTGACAGCGCAATCAGAGGGGTTAAATGCCCGCGATCGGCGATAGTGCCGATCGTGGGCATTGCTGCGGGGTGTCAGCTGTCATATACAGCTGACTCCCGCACCCGATCACCGCGGCGCTCAGCGCGAGACCGCGGTGATCGGTGCGCCGTACTAGTACTGCTGCTGCCACTAATGCAGTGGCGGCAGCGCAGTACTAGTACGGCGCATGTCACGAAGGGGTTAAACAACATCACTTTTGCTAGGATTTCTGTGAGAAAGGTTGTTACCTGACCTGTTGGAGAGGAGGTGTGTTAGGCTACTTTCACACTAGCGTCCTACAACACACGTCGCAATGCGTCGTTTTGCAGAAAAACGCATCCTGCAAAGTTGTTTGTAGGATGCGTTTTTTCTCCATAGGCTTGTATTAGCGACGCATTACGTCGCAACCGTCGTGCGACGGTTGTGTCGTGTTGTGCCTGACTGTCGGCTCCAAAAAACGTTGCTTGTAAAGTTTTTTTGGTGCATTGTGTCCGCCATTTCCGACCGCACATGCGCGGCCAGAACTCCGACCCCTCCTTCCCGCAACTCACAATGGGGCAGCGGATGCGTTGTAATAATGCATCCACTGCCCCCGTTGTGCAGCGTTGGCACAGGATACGTCTGTACGTCGGCCCGACGCACTGCGACGGTCCGACGCTAGTGTGAAAGTAGCCTTAGGGGTGCTGCTCCCTTACTCTCTGACCTACCAGGGTGATGGTGGGGGTTGCACTATGTCCAGGTACTGACCTGACCGGGAAATAAGTCACCACGCTCCCTGATACATAGCCCCCTGGTCCCATATCCCCTCACGTGTGCCCCCGGCAGGCAGCACCAGGTACCTCAGGACATCACTCTCCCGCCATCCCTCCTCACCACAGGACGTCCCGTGACAGTTGCTGTCCTCGGGGTGGTCGGGCGGGCAGCTCAGTCCTGTATCTACATTTCAGCCCGGGTTAGTCACATGACTTGAGAACGTCAGGTGACCCGGTGACGTCAGAGTCTGCCGTTTTTCCTCTACCGTTGCTGTATCTGGCCTCCGTTTCTGTGCGCCGGTGCTCTAACGTACATAACGGACTCTTGTCTGCCCCATGCGCCACTGCTGCCCGGTGCTGCTTATAAACAAGTTTGGGAAGCCTCAGTTCCCCTCCGCTTTCTTCTGCACCCGCCCACCGGAGCTTCCCCCATCCAAGATGGCGGCTGGAGGGAGCGGCGGCCTGTCGTTCCCTGGGGTAGTGGGTAACAGCACCCCGAGCAATCGCGTCGGGTCGTCCGCGTCATCGTACAACTACAGCGGTGGAGCCGCGGCCTCGTCCCCCGGTAACCAGGCGGCGTCTATGGTCTCCGCCAGTGGCGCTTCCCCCCCTGCGGCCCCGCCTCCTCCCCCTCCAGCTGTGGCTGGCCTCCTGCACCGGGAGCCCGTGTATAACTGGCAGGCCACCAAGACCACGGTGCGGGAACGCTTCACGTTTCTCTTCAACAACGAGGTGCTGAGTGACGTGCACTTCCTGGTCGGGAAGGGAGTGGGCAGCCAGCGGATCCCCGCACACAGGTACTGCGCCCGGCACACCCACCGTCACACCGTGCTGCCGACCCATCGCGCGGTGCTGGCCCTGCTGCGGAGTGTCAGGACGGTGCTGTGCTGCGGATTGGCGGGAGCCCTCCTCAGTGGGGGCTCCGGTGCACCCAGTAGGCTGGCATTTATTGGGCGAAGACCTCCCACATGTACAGATATGGCCGGCAGCAATAAGTAGCATCAAAACAAGCACACCTGTCACTTATCACATGGTGAAGGGAGATCACAGCTGAGGGCACTGCACCTATTTATATGGGGTGATCCCCGCTGACTGCTGTAGGATCGGGGGTCTTACAAGCTTATCTCATGGGGAAGGGAGATCACAGCTGAGGGCACTGCACCTATTTATATGGGGTGATCCCCAGCTGACTGCTGTAGGATCGGGGGTCTTACAAGCTTATCTCATGGGGAAGGGAGATCACAGCTGAGGGCACTGCACCTATTTATATGGGGTGATCCCCAGCTGACTGCTGTAGGATCGGGGGTCTTACAAGCTTATCTCATGGGGAAGGGAGATCACAGCTGAGGGCACTGCACCTATTTATATGGGGTGATCCCCAGCTGAGTTCTGTAGGATCGGGGGTCTTACAAGCTTATCTCATGGTGAAGGGAGATCACAGCTGAGGGCACTGCACCTATTTATATGGGTGATCCCCCGCTGACTGCTGTAGGATCGGGGGTCTTACAAGCTTATCTCATGGTGAAGGGAGAGCACAGCTGAGGGCACTGCACCTATTTATATGGGGTGATCCCCCGCTGACTGCTGTAGGATCGGGGGTCTTACAAGCTTATCTCATGGTGAAGGGAGATCACAGCTGAGGGCACTGCACCTATTTATATGGGGTGATCCCCAGCTGAGTTCTGTAGGATCGGGGGTCTTACAAGCTTATCTCATGGTGAAGGGAGATCACAGCTGAGGGCACTGCACCTATTTATATGGGTGATCCCCCGCTGACTGCTGTAGGATCGGGGGTCTTACAAGCTTATCTCATGGTGAAGGGAGAGCACAGCTGAGGGCACTGCACCTATTTATATGGGGTGATCCCCCGCTGACTGCTGTAGGATCGGGGGTCTTACAAGCTTATCTCATGGTGAAGGGAGATCACAGCTGAGGGCACTGCACCTATTTATATGGGGTGATCCCCCGCTGACTGCTGTAGGATCGGGGGTCTTACAAGCTTATCTCATGGTGAAGGGAGAGCACAGCTGAGGGCACTGCACCTATTTATATGGGTGATCCCCCGCTGACTGCTGTAGGATCGGGGGTCTTACAAGCTTATCTCATGGTGAAGGGAGAGCACAGCTGAGGGCACTGCACCTATTTATATGGGGTGATCCCCCGCTGACTGCTGTAGGATCGGGGGTCTTACAAGCTTATCTCATGGTGAAGGGAGATCACAGCTGAGGGCACTGCACCTATTTATATGGGGTGATTCCCAGCTGACTGCTGTAGGATCGGGGGTCTTACAAGCTTATCACATGGGGAAGGGAGAGCACAGCTGAGAGCACTGCACCTATTTATATGGGGTGATCCCCCGCTGACTGCTGTAGGATCGGGGGTCTTACAAGCTTATCACATGGGGAAGGGAGAGCACAGCTGAGAGCACTGCACCTATTTATATGGGGTGATCCCCCGCTGACTGCTGTAGGATCGGGGGTCTTACAAGCTTATCACATGGGGAAGGGAGAGCACAGCTGAGAGCACTGCACCTATTTATATGGGGTGATCCCCCGCTGACTGCTGTAGGATCGGGGGTCTTACAAGCTTATCACATGGGGAAGGGAGAGCACAGCTGAGGGCACTGCACCTATTTATATGGGGTGATCCCCAGCTGACTGCTGTAGGATCGGGGGTCTTACAAGCTTATCTCATGGGGAAGGGAGATCACAGCTGAGGGCACTGCACCTATTTATATGGGGTGATCCCCAGCTGAGTTCTGTAGGATCGGGGGTCTTACAAGCTTATCTCATGGTGAAGGGAGATCACAGCTGAGGGCACTGCACCTATTTATATGGGTGATCCCCCGCTGACTGCTGTAGGATCGGGGGTCTTACAAGCTTATCTCATGGTGAAGGGAGAGCACAGCTGAGGGCACTGCACCTATTTATATGGGGTGATCCCCCGCTGACTGCTGTAGGATCGGGGGTCTTACAAGCTTATCTCATGGTGAAGGGAGATCACAGCTGAGGGCACTGCACCTATTTATATGGGGTGATCCCCCGCTGACTGCTGTAGGATCGGGGGTCTTACAAGCTTATCTCATGGTGAAGGGAGAGCACAGCTGAGGGCACTGCACCTATTTATATGGGTGATCCCCCGCTGACTGCTGTAGGATCGGGGGTCTTACAAGCTTATCTCATGGTGAAGGGAGAGCACAGCTGAGGGCACTGCACCTATTTATATGGGGTGATCCCCCGCTGACTGCTGTAGGATCGGGGGTCTTACAAGCTTATCTCATGGTGAAGGGAGATCACAGCTGAGGGCACTGCACCTATTTATATGGGGTGATTCCCAGCTGACTGCTGTAGGATCGGGGGTCTTACAAGCTTATCACATGGGGAAGGGAGAGCACAGCTGAGAGCACTGCACCTATTTATATGGGGTGATCCCCCGCTGACTGCTGTAGGATCGGGGGTCTTACAAGCTTATCACATGGGGAAGGGAGAGCACAGCTGAGAGCACTGCACCTATTTATATGGGGTGATCCCCCGCTGACTGCTGTAGGATCGGGGGTCTTACAAGCTTATCACATGGGGAAGGGAGAGCACAGCTGAGGGCACTGCACCTATTTATATGGGGTGATTCCCAGCTGACTGCTGTAGGATCGGGGGTCTTACAAGCTTATCTCATGGGGAAGGGAGATCACAGCTGAGGGCACTGCACCTATTTATATGGGGTGATCCCCAGCTGAGTTCTGTAGGATCGGGGGTCTTACAAGCTTATCTCATGGTGAAGGGAGATCACAGCTGAGGGCACTGCACCTATTTATATGGGGTGATCCCCCGCTGACTGCTGTAGGATCGGGGGTCTTACAAGCTTATCTCATGGGGAAGGGAGATCACAGCTGAGGGCACTGCACCTATTTATATGGGGTGATCCCCAGCTGAGTTCTGTAGGATCGGGGGTCTTACAAGCTTATCTCATGGTGAAGGGAGATCACAGCTGAGGGCACTGCACCTATTTATATGGGGTGATCCCCAGCTGACTGCTGTAGGATCGGGGGTCTTACAAGCTTATCTCATGGGGAAGGGAGATCACAGCTGAGGGCACTGCACCTATTTATATGGGGTGATCCCCAGCTGAGTTCTGTAGGATCGGGGGTCTTACAAGCTTATCTCATGGTGAAGGGAGATCACAGCTGAGGGCACTGCACCTATTTATATGGGGTGATCCCCAGCTGACTGCTGTAGGATCGGGGGTCTTACAAGCTTATCTCATGGGGAAGGGAGATCACAGCTGAGGGCACTGCACCTATTTATATGGGGTGATCCCCAGCTGACTGCTGTAGGATCGGGGGTCTTACAAGCTTATCACATGGGGAAGGGAGATCACAGCTGAGGGCACTGCACCTATTTATATGGGGTGATCCCCAGCTGAGTTCTGTAGGATCGGGGGTCTTACAAGCTTATCTCATGGTGAAGGGAGATCACAGCTGAGGGCACTGCACCTATTTATATGGGTGATCCCCCGCTGACTGCTGTAGGATCGGGGGTCTTACAAGCTTATCTCATGGTGAAGGGAGAGCACAGCTGAGGGCACTGCACCTATTTATATGGGGTGATCCCCCGCTGACTGCTGTAGGATCGGGGGTCTTACAAGCTTATCTCATGGTGAAGGGAGATCACAGCTGAGGGCACTGCACCTATTTATATGGGGTGATCCCCCGCTGACTGCTGTAGGATCGGGGGTCTTACAAGCTTATCTCATGGTGAAGGGAGAGCACAGCTGAGGGCACTGCACCTATTTATATGGGTGATCCCCCGCTGACTGCTGTAGGATCGGGGGTCTTACAAGCTTATCTCATGGTGAAGGGAGAGCACAGCTGAGGGCACTGCACCTATTTATATGGGGTGATCCCCCGCTGACTGCTGTAGGATCGGGGGTCTTACAAGCTTATCTCATGGTGAAGGGAGATCACAGCTGAGGGCACTGCACCTATTTATATGGGGTGATTCCCAGCTGACTGCTGTAGGATCGGGGGTCTTACAAGCTTATCACATGGGGAAGGGAGAGCACAGCTGAGAGCACTGCACCTATTTATATGGGGTGATCCCCCGCTGACTGCTGTAGGATCGGGGGTCTTACAAGCTTATCACATGGGGAAGGGAGAGCACAGCTGAGAGCACTGCACCTATTTATATGGGGTGATCCCCCGCTGACTGCTGTAGGATCGGGGGTCTTACAAGCTTATCACATGGGGAAGGGAGAGCACAGCTGAGGGCACTGCACCTATTTATATGGGGTGATTCCCAGCTGACTGCTGTAGGATCGGGGGTCTTACAAGCTTATCTCATGGGGAAGGGAGATCACAGCTGAGGGCACTGCACCTATTTATATGGGGTGATCCCCAGCTGAGTTCTGTAGGATCGGGGGTCTTACAAGCTTATCTCATGGTGAAGGGAGATCACAGCTGAGGGCACTGCACCTATTTATATGGGGTGATCCCCCGCTGACTGCTGTAGGATCGGGGGTCTTACAAGCTTATCTCATGGGGAAGGGAGATCACAGCTGAGGGCACTGCACCTATTTATATGGGGTGATCCCCAGCTGAGTTCTGTAGGATCGGGGGTCTTACAAGCTTATCTCATGGTGAAGGGAGATCACAGCTGAGGGCACTGCACCTATTTATATGGGGTGATCCCCAGCTGACTGCTGTAGGATCGGGGGTCTTACAAGCTTATCTCATGGGGAAGGGAGATCACAGCTGAGGGCACTGCACCTATTTATATGGGGTGATCCCCAGCTGAGTTCTGTAGGATCGGGGGTCTTACAAGCTTATCTCATGGTGAAGGGAGATCACAGCTGAGGGCACTGCACCTATTTATATGGGGTGATCCCCCGCTGACTGCTGTAGGATCGGGGGTCTTACAAGCTTATCTCATGGTGAAGGGAGATCACAGCTGAGGGCACTGCACCTATTTATATGGGGTGATCCCCCGCTGACTGCTGTAGGATCGGGGGTCTTACAAGCTTATCTCATGGTGAAGGGAGATCACAGCTGAGGGCACTGCACCTATTTATATGGGGTGATTCCCAGCTGACTGCTGTAGGATCGGGGGTCTTACAAGCTTATCACATGGGGAAGGGAGAGCACAGCTGAGAGCACTGCACCTATTTATATGGGGTGATCCCCCGCTGACTGCTGTAGGATCGGGGGTCTTACAAGCTTATCACATGGGGAAGGGAGAGCACAGCTGAGAGCACTGCACCTATTTATATGGGGTGATCCCCCGCTGACTGCTGTAGGATCGGGGGTCTTACAAGCTTATCACATGGGGAAGGGAGAGCACAGCTGAGGGCACTGCACCTATTTATATGGGGTGATTCCCAGCTGACTGCTGTAGGATCGGGGGTCTTACAAGCTTATCTCATGGGGAAGGGAGATCACAGCTGAGAGCACTGCACCTATTTATATGGGGTGATTCCCAGCTGACTGCTGTAGGATCGGGGGTCTTACAAGCTTATCTCATGGTGAAGGGAGATCACAGCTGAGGGCACTGCACCTATTTATATGGGGTGATCCCCCGCTGACTGCTGTAGGATCGGGGGTCTTACAAGCTTATCACATAGGGAAGGGAGATCACAGCTGAGGGCACTGCACCTATTTATATGGGGTGATTCCCAGCTGACTGCTGTAGGATCGGGGGTCTTACAAGCTTATCTCATGGGGAAGGGAGATCACAGCTGAGGGCACTGCACCTATTTATATGGGGTGATCCCCCGCTGACTGCTGTAGGATCGGGGGTCTTACAAGCTTATCACATAGGGAAGGGAGATCACAGCTGAGGGCACTGCACCTATTTATATGGGGTGATCCCCAGCTGACTGCTGTAGGATCGGGGGTCTTACAAGCTTATCTCATGGGGAAGGGAGATCACAGCTGAGGGCACTGCACCTATTTATATGGGGTGATCCCCCGCTGACTGCTGTAGGATCGGGGGTCTTACTATCTCATGGGGAAGGGAGATCACAGCTGAGGGCACTGCACCTATTTATATGGGGTGATCCCCAGCTGACTGCTGTAGGATCGGGGGTCTTACAAGCTTATCACATGAGGAAGGGAGATCACAGCTGAGGGCACTGCACCTATTTATATGGGGTGATCCCCCGCTGACTGCTGTAGGATCGGGGGTCTTACAAGCTTATCTCATGGGGAAGGGAGATCACAGCTGAGGGCACTGCACCTATTTATATGGGGTGATCCCCAGCTGAGTTCTGTAGGATCGGGGGTCTTACTATCTCATGGGGAAGGGAGATCACAGCTGAGGGCACTGCACCTATTTATATGGGGTGATCCCCAGCTGACTGCTGTAGGATCGGGGGTCTTACAAGCTTATCACATGAGGAAGGGAGATCACAGCTGAGGGCACTGCACCTATTTATATGGGGTGATCCCCACCTGAGTGCTGTAGGATCGGGGGTCTTACAAGCTTATCTCATGGGGAAGGGAGATCACAGCTGAGGGCACTGCACCTATTTATATGGGGTGATCCCCAGCTGAGTTCTGTAGGATCGGGGGTCTTACTATCTCATGGGGAAGGGAGATCACAGCTGAGGGCACTGCACCTATTTATATGGGGTGATCCCCAGCTGACTGCTGTAGGATCGGGGGTCTTACAAGCTTATCACATGAGGAAGGGAGATCACAGCTGAGGGCACTGCACCTATTTATATGGGGTGATCCCCAGCTGAGATCTGTAGGATCGGGGGTCTTACAAGCTTATCTCATGGGGAAGGGAGATCACAGCTGAGGGCACTGCACCTATTTATATGGGGTGATCCCCAGCTGAGTTCTGTAGGATCGGGGGTCTTACTATCTCATGGTGAAGGGAGATCACAGCTGAGGGCACTGCACCTATTTATATGGGGTGATCACCAGCTGAGTTCTGTAGGATCGGGGGTCTTACTATCTCATGGTGAAGGGAGATCACAGCTGAGGGCACTGCACCTATTTATATGGGGTGATCCCCAGCTGAGTTCTGTAGGATCGGGGGTCTTACTATCTCATGGGGAAGGGAGATCACAGCTGAGGGCACTGCACCTATTTATATGGGGTGATCCCCAGCTGACTGCTGTAGGATCGGGGGTCTTACAAGCTTATCACATGAGGAAGGGAGATCACAGCTGAGGGCACTGCACCTATTTATATGGGGTGATCCCCAGCTGACTGCTGTAGGATCGGGGGTCTTACAAGCTTATCACATGGGGAAGGGAGATCACAGCTGAGGGCACTGCACCTATTTATATGGGGTGATCCCCCGCTGACTGCTGTAGGATCGGGGGTCTTACAAGCTTATCACATGGGGAAGGGAGATCACAGCTGAGGGCACTGCACCTATTTATATGGGGTGATCCCCCGCTGACTGCTGTAGGATCGGGGGTCTTACAAGCTTATCACATGGGGAAGGGAGAGCACAGCTGAGGGCACTGCACCTATTTATATGGGGTGATTCCCAGCTGACTGCTGTAGGATCGGGGGTCTTACAAGCTTATCACATGGGGAAGGGAGAGCACAGCTGAGAGCACTGCACCTATTTATATGGGGTGATCCGCAGCTGACTGCTGTAGGATCGGGGGTCTTACAAGCTTATCACATAGGGAAGGGAGATCACAGCTGAGGGCACTGCACCTATTTATATGGGGTGATCCCCAGCTGACTGCTGTAGGATCGGGGGTCTTACAAGCTTATCTCATGGGGAAGGGAGATCACAGCTAAGGGCACTGCACCTATTTATATGGGGTGATCCCCCGCTGACTGCTGTAGGATCGGGGGTCTTACTATCTCATGGGGAAGGGAGATCACAGCTGAGGGCACTGCACCTATTTATATGGGGTGATCCCCAGCTGACTGCTGTAGGATCGGGGGTCTTACAAGCTTATCTCATGGGGAAGGGAGAGCACAGCTGAGGGCACTGCACCTATTTATATGGGGTGATCCCCAGCTGAGTTCTGTAGGATCGGGGGTCTTACTATCTCATGGGGAAGGGAGATCACAGCTGAGGGCACTGCACCTATTTATATGGGGTGATCCCCAGCTGACTGCTGTAGGATCGGGGGTCTTACAAGCTTATCACATGAGGAAGGGAGATCACAGCTGAGGGCACTGCACCTATTTATATGGGGTGATCCCCCGCTGACTGCTGTAGGATCGGGGGTCTTACAAGCTTATCTCATGGGGAAGGGAGATCACAGCTGAGGGCACTGCACCTATTTATATGGGGTGATCCCCAGCTGAGTTCTGTAGGATCGGGGGTCTTACTATCTCATGGGGAAGGGAGATCACAGCTGAGGGCACTGCACCTATTTATATGGGGTGATCCCCAGCTGACTGCTGTAGGATCGGGGGTCTTACAAGCTTATCACATGAGGAAGGGAGATCACAGCTGAGGGCACTGCACCTATTTATATGGGGTGATCCCCAGCTGAGTTCTGTAGGATCGGGGGTCTTACTATCTCATGGGGAAGGGAGATCACAGCTGAGGGCACTGCACCTATTTATATGGGGTGATCCCCAGCTGACTGCTGTAGGATCGGGGGTCTTACAAGCTTATCACATGAGGAAGGGAGATCACAGCTGAGGGCACTGCACCTATTTATATGGGGTGATCCCCAGCTGAGTGCTGTAGGATCGGGGGTCTTACAAGCTTATCTCATGGGGAAGGGAGATCACAGCTGAGGGCACTGCACCTATTTATATGGGGTGATCCCCAGCTGAGTTCTGTAGGATCGGGGGTCTTACTATCTCATGGGGAAGGGAGATCACAGCTGAGGGCACTGCACCTATTTATATGGGGTGATCCCCAGCTGACTGCTGTAGGATCGGGGGTCTTACAAGCTTATCACATGAGGAAGGGAGATCACAGCTGAGGGCACTGCACCTATTTATATGGGGTGATCCCCAGCTGAGTTCTGTAGGATCGGGGGTCTTACAAGCTTATCTCATGGGGAAGGGAGATCACAGCTGAGGGCACTGCACCTATTTATATGGGGTGATCCCCAGCTGAGTTCTGTAGGATCGGGGGTCTTACTATCTCATGGTGAAGGGAGATCACAGCTGAGGGCACTGCACCTATTTATATGGGGTGATCCCCAGCTGAGTTCTGTAGGATCGGGGGTCTTACAAGCTTATCTCATGGGGAAGGGAGATCACAGCTGAGGGCACTGCACCTATTTATATGGGGTGATCCCCAGCTGAGTTCTGTAGGATCGGGGGTCTTACTATCTCATGGGGAAGGGAGATCACAGCTGAGGGCACTGCACCTATTTATATGGGGTGATTCCCAGCTGACTGCTGTAGGATCGGGGGTCTTACAAGCTTATCACATGGGGAAGGGAGAGCACAGCTGAGAGCACTGCACCTATTTATATGGGGTGATCCGCAGCTGACTGCTGTAGGATCGGGGGTCTTACAAGCTTATCACATAGGGAAGGGAGATCACAGCTGAGGGCACTGCACCTATTTATATGGGGTGATCCCCAGCTGACTGCTGTAGGATCGGGGGTCTTACAAGCTTATCACATGGTGAAGGGAGATCACAGCTGAGGGCACTGCACCTATTTATATGGGGTGATCCCCCGCTGACTGCTGTAGGATCGGGGGTCTTACAAGCTTATCTCATGGTGAAGGGAGATCACAGCTGAGGGCACTGCACCTATTTATATGGGGTGATTCCCAGCTGACTGCTGTAGGATCGGGGGTCTTACAAGCTTATCACATGGGGAAGGGAGAGCACAGCTGAGAGCACTGCACCTATTTATATGGGGTGATCCGCAGCTGACTGCTGTAGGATCGGGGGTCTTACAAGCTTATCACATAGGGAAGGGAGATCACAGCTGAGGGCACTGCACCTATTTATATGGGGTGATCCGCAGCTGACTGCTGTAGGATCGGGGGTCTTACAAGCTTATCTCATGGGGAAGGGAGATCACAGCTGAGGGCACTGCACCTATTTATATGGGGTGATCCCCCGCTGACTGCTGTAGGATCGGGGGTCTTACAAGCTTATCACATAGGGAAGGGAGATCACAGCTGAGGGCACTGCACCTATTTATATGGGGTGATCCCCAGCTGACTGCTGTAGGATCGGGGGTCTTACAAGCTTATCTCATGGGGAAGGGAGATCACAGCTGAGGGCACTGCACCTATTTATATGGGGTGATCCCCCGCTGACTGCTGTAGGATCGGGGGTCTTACTATCTCATGGGGAAGGGAGATCACAGCTGAGGGCACTGCACCTATTTATATGGGGTGATCCCCAGCTGACTGCTGTAGGATCGGGGGTCTTACAAGCTTATCTCATGGGGAAGGGAGAGCACAGCTGAGGGCACTGCACCTATTTATATGGGGTGATCCCCAGCTGAGTTCTGTAGGATCGGGGGTCTTACTATCTCATGGGGAAGGGAGATCACAGCTGAGGGCACTGCACCTATTTATATGGGGTGATCCCCAGCTGACTGCTGTAGGATCGGGGGTCTTACAAGCTTATCACATGAGGAAGGGAGATCACAGCTGAGGGCACTGCACCTATTTATATGGGGTGATCCCCCGCTGACTGCTGTAGGATCGGGGGTCTTACAAGCTTATCTCATGGGGAAGGGAGATCACAGCTGAGGGCACTGCACCTATTTATATGGGGTGATCCCCAGCTGAGTTCTGTAGGATCGGGGGTCTTACTATCTCATGGGGAAGGGAGATCACAGCTGAGGGCACTGCACCTATTTATATGGGGTGATCCCCAGCTGACTGCTGTAGGATCGGGGGTCTTACAAGCTTATCACATGAGGAAGGGAGATCACAGCTGAGGGCACTGCACCTATTTATATGGGGTGATCCCCAGCTGAGTGCTGTAGGATCGGGGGTCTTACAAGCTTATCTCATGGGGAAGGGAGATCACAGCTGAGGGCACTGCACCTATTTATATGGGGTGATCCCCAGCTGAGTTCTGTAGGATCGGGGGTCTTACTATCTCATGGGGAAGGGAGATCACAGCTGAGGGCACTGCACCTATTTATATGGGGTGATCCCCAGCTGACTGCTGTAGGATCGGGGGTCTTACAAGCTTATCACATGAGGAAGGGAGATCACAGCTGAGGGCACTGCACCTATTTATATGGGGTGATCCCCAGCTGAGTTCTGTAGGATCGGGGGTCTTACAAGCTTATCTCATGGGGAAGGGAGATCACAGCTGAGGGCACTGCACCTATTTATATGGGGTGATCCCCAGCTGAGTTCTGTAGGATCGGGGGTCTTACTATCTCATGGTGAAGGGAGATCACAGCTGAGGGCACTGCACCTATTTATATGGGGTGATCACCAGCTGAGTTCTGTAGGATCGGGGGTCTTACTATCTCATGGTGAAGGGAGATCACAGCTGAGGGCACTGCACCTATTTATATGGGGTGATCCCCAGCTGAGTTCTGTAGGATCGGGGGTCTTACTATCTCATGGGGAAGGGAGATCACAGCTGAGGGCACTGCACCTATTTATATGGGGTGATCCCCAGCTGACTGCTGTAGGATCGGGGGTCTTACAAGCTTATCACATGAGGAAGGGAGATCACAGCTGAGGGCACTGCACCTATTTATATGGGGTGATCCCCAGCTGACTGCTGTAGGATCGGGGGTCTTACAAGCTTATCACATGGGGAAGGGAGATCACAGCTGAGGGCACTGCACCTATTTATATGGGGTGATCCCCCGCTGACTGCTGTAGGATCGGGGGTCTTACAAGCTTATCACATGGGGAAGGGAGATCACAGCTGAGGGCACTGCACCTATTTATATGGGGTGATCCCCCGCTGACTGCTGTAGGATCGGGGGTCTTACAAGCTTATCTCATGGTGAAGGGAGATCACAGCTGAGGGCACTGCACCTATTTATATGGGGTGATTCCCAGCTGAGTTCTGTAGGATCGGGGGTCTTACAAGCTTATCACATGGGGAAGGGAGAGCACAGCTGAGGGCACTGCACCTATTTATATGGGGTGATTCCCAGCTGACTGCTGTAGGATCGGGGGTCTTACAAGCTTATCACATGGGGAAGGGAGAGCACAGCTGAGAGCACTGCACCTATTTATATGGGGTGATCCGCAGCTGACTGCTGTAGGATCGGGGGTCTTACAAGCTTATCACATAGGGAAGGGAGATCACAGCTGAGGGCACTGCACCTATTTATATGGGGTGATCCCCAGCTGACTGCTGTAGGATCGGGGGTCTTACAAGCTTATCTCATGGGGAAGGGAGATCACAGCTGAGGGCACTGCACCTATTTATATGGGGTGATCCCCCGCTGACTGCTGTAGGATCGGGGGTCTTACTATCTCATGGGGAAGGGAGATCACAGCTGAGGGCACTGCACCTATTTATATGGGGTGATCCCCAGCTGACTGCTGTAGGATCGGGGGTCTTACAAGCTTATCTCATGGGGAAGGGAGAGCACAGCTGAGGGCACTGCACCTATTTATATGGGGTGATCCCCAGCTGAGTTCTGTAGGATCGGGGGTCTTACTATCTCATGGGGAAGGGAGATCACAGCTGAGGGCACTGCACCTATTTATATGGGGTGATCCCCAGCTGACTGCTGTAGGATCGGGGGTCTTACAAGCTTATCACATGAGGAAGGGAGATCACAGCTGAGGGCACTGCACCTATTTATATGGGGTGATCCCCCGCTGACTGCTGTAGGATCGGGGGTCTTACAAGCTTATCTCATGGGGAAGGGAGATCACAGCTGAGGGCACTGCACCTATTTATATGGGGTGATCCCCAGCTGAGTTCTGTAGGATCGGGGGTCTTACTATCTCATGGGGAAGGGAGATCACAGCTGAGGGCACTGCACCTATTTATATGGGGTGATCCCCAGCTGACTGCTGTAGGATCGGGGGTCTTACAAGCTTATCACATGAGGAAGGGAGATCACAGCTGAGGGCACTGCACCTATTTATATGGGGTGATCCCCAGCTGAGTTCTGTAGGATCGGGGGTCTTACTATCTCATGGGGAAGGGAGATCACAGCTGAGGGCATTGCACCTATTTATATGGGGTGATCCCCAGCTGACTGCTGTAGGATCGGGGGTCTTACAAGCTTATCACATGAGGAAGGGAGATCACAGCTGAGGGCACTGCACCTATTTATATGGGGTGATCCCCAGCTGAGTGCTGTAGGATCGGGGGTCTTACAAGCTTATCTCATGGGGAAGGGAGATCACAGCTGAGGGCACTGCACCTATTTATATGGGGTGATCCCCAGCTGAGTTCTGTAGGATCGGGGGTCTTACTATCTCATGGGGAAGGGAGATCACAGCTGAGGGCACTGCACCTATTTATATGGGGTGATCCCCAGCTGACTGCTGTAGGATCGGGGGTCTTACAAGCTTATCACATGAGGAAGGGAGATCACAGCTGAGGGCACTGCACCTATTTATATGGGGTGATCCCCAGCTGAGTTCTGTAGGATCGGGGGGTCTTACAAGCTTATCTCATGGGGAAGGGAGATCACAGCTGAGGGCACTGCACCTATTTATATGGGGTGATCCCCAGCTGAGTTCTGTAGGATCGGGGGTCTTACTATCTCATGGTGAAGGGAGATCACAGCTGAGGGCACTGCACCTATTTATATGGGGTGATCCCCAGCTGAGTTCTGTAGGATCGGGGGTCTTACTATCTCATGGTGAAGGGAGATCACAGCTGAGGGCACTGCACCTATTTATATGGGGTGATCCCCAGCTGAGTTCTGTAGGATCGGGGGTCTTACTATCTCATGGGGAAGGGAGATCACAGCTGAGGGCACTGCACCTATTTATATGGGGTGATCCCCAGCTGACTGCTGTAGGATCGGGGGTCTTACAAGCTTATCACATGAGGAAGGGAGATCACAGCTGAGGGCACTGCACCTATTTATATGGGGTGATCCCCAGCTGACTGCTGTAGGATCGGGGGTCTTACAAGCTTATCACATGGGGAAGGGAGATCACAGCTGAGGGCACTGCACCTATTTATATGGGGTGATTCCCCGCTGACTGCTGTAGGATCGGGGGTCTTACAAGCTTATCACATGGGGAAGGGAGATCACAGCTGAGGGCACTGCACCTATTTATATGGGGTGATCCCCCGCTGACTGCTGTAGGATCGGGGGTCTTACAAGCTTATCACATGGGGAAGGGAGAGCACAGCTGAGGGCACTGCACCTATTTATATGGGGTGATTCCCAGCTGACTGCTGTAGGATCGGGGGTCTTACAAGCTTATCACATGGGGAAGGGAGAGCACAGCTGAGAGCACTGCACCTATTTATATGGGGTGATCCGCAGCTGACTGCTGTAGGATCGGGGGTCTTACAAGCTTATCACATAGGGAAGGGAGATCACAGCTGAGGGCACTGCACCTATTTATATGGGGTGATCCCCAGCTGACTGCTGTAGGATCGGGGGTCTTACAAGCTTATCTCATGGGGAAGGGAGATCACAGCTGAGGGCACTGCACCTATTTATATGGGGTGATCCCCCGCTGACTGCTGTAGGATCGGGGGTCTTACTATCTCATGGGGAAGGGAGATCACAGCTGAGGGCACTGCACCTATTTATATGGGGTGATCCCCAGCTGAGTTCTGTAGGATCGGGGGTCTTACTATCTCATGGGGAAGGGAGATCACAGCTGAGGGCACTGCACCTATTTATATGGGGTGATCCCCAGCTGACTGCTGTAGGATCGGGGGTCTTACAAGCTTATCACATGAGGAAGGGAGATCACAGCTGAGGGCACTGCACCTATTTATATGGGGTGATCCCCAGCTGAGTTCTGTAGGATCGGGGGTCTTACTATCTCATGGGGAAGGGAGATCACAGCTGAGGGCACTGCACCTATTTATATGGGGTGATCCCCAGCTGAGTTCTGTAGGATCGGGGGTCTTACTATCTCATGGGGAAGGGAGATCACAGCTGAGGGCACTGCACCTATTTATATGGGGTGATCCCCAGCTGACTGCTGTAGGATCGGGGGTCTTACAAGCTTATCACATGAGGAAGGGAGATCACAGCTGAGGGCACTGCACCTATTTATATGGGGTGATCCCCAGCTGACTGCTGTAGGATCGGGGGTCTTACAAGCTTATCACATGGGGAAGGGAGATCACAGCTGAGGGCACTGCACCTATTTATATGGGGTGATTCCCCGCTGACTGCTGTAGGATCGGGGGTCTTACAAGCTTATCACATGGGGAAGGGAGATCACAGCTGAGGGCACTGCACCTATTTATATGGGGTGATCCCCCGCTGACTGCTGTAGGATCGGGGGTCTTACAAGCTTATCACATGGGGAAGGGAGAGCACAGCTGAGGGCACTGCACCTATTTATATGGGGTGATTCCCAGCTGACTGCTGTAGGATCGGGGGTCTTACAAGCTTATCACATGGGGAAGGGAGAGCACAGCTGAGAGCACTGCACCTATTTATATGGGGTGATCCGCAGCTGACTGCTGTAGGATCGGGGGTCTTACAAGCTTATCACATAGGGAAGGGAGATCACAGCTGAGGGCACTGCACCTATTTATATGGGGTGATCCCCAGCTGACTGCTGTAGGATCGGGGGTCTTACAAGCTTATCTCATGGGGAAGGGAGATCACAGCTGAGGGCACTGCACCTATTTATATGGGGTGATCCCCCGCTGACTGCTGTAGGATCGGGGGTCTTACTATCTCATGGGGAAGGGAGATCACAGCTGAGGGCACTGCACCTATTTATATGGGGTGATCCCCAGCTGACTGCTGTAGGATCGGGGGTCTTACAAGCTTATCTCATGGGGAAGGGAGAGCACAGCTGAGGGCACTGCACCTATTTATATGGGGTGATCCCCAGCTGAGTTCTGTAGGATCGGGGGTCTTACTATCTCATGGGGAAGGGAGATCACAGCTGAGGGCACTGCACCTATTTATATGGGGTGATCCCCAGCTGACTGCTGTAGGATCAGGGGTCTTACAAGCTTATTTCATGGGGAAGGGAGATCACAGCTGGTGGCACTGCACCTATTTATATGGGGTGATCCCCCGCTGACTGCTGTAGGATCGGGGGTCTTACAAGCTTATCTCATGGGGAAGGGAGATCACAGCTGAGGGCACTGCACCTATTTATATGGGTGATCCCCAGCTGACTGCTGTAGGATCGGGGGTCTTACAAGCTTATCACATGGGGAAGGGAGATCACAGCTGAGGGCACTGCACCTATTTATATGGGGTGATTCCCAGCTGACTGCTGTAGGATCGGGGGTCTTACAAGCTTATCACATGGGGAAGGGAGAGCACAGCTGAGGCCACTGCACCTATTTATATGGGGTGATCCCCAGCTGACTGCTGTAGGATCGGGGGTCTTACAAGCTTATCATGGGGAAGGGAGATCACAGCTGAGGGCACTGCACCTATTTATATGGGGTGATCCCCAGCTGACTGCTGTAGGATCGGGGGTCTTACAAGCTTATCACATGGGGAAGGGAGAGCACAGCTGAGGGCACTGCACCTATTTATATGGGGTGATTCCCAGCTGACTGCTGTAGGATCGGGGGTCTTACAAGCTTATCACATGGGGAAGGTACATCACAGCTGAGGGCACTGCACCTATTTATATGGGGTGATCCCCAGCTGACTGCTCTAGGATCGGGGGTCTTACAAGCTTATCTCATGGGGAAGGGAGGTCACAGCTGAGGCCACTGCACCTATTTATATGGGGTGATTCCCAGCTGACTGCTGTAGGATCGGGGGTCTTACAAGCTTATCACATGGTGAAGGGAGATCACAGCTCAGGGCACTGCACCTATTTATATGGGGTGATCCCCAGCTGAGTTCTGTAGGATCAGGGGTCTTACAAGCTTATCTCATGGGGAAGGGAGATCACAGCTGAGGGCACTGCACCTATTTATATGGGGTGATCCCCAGCTGAGTTCTGTAGGATCGGGGGTCTTACAAGTTTATCTCATGGGGAAGGGAGATCACAGCTGAGGGCACTGCACCTATTTATATGGGGTGATCCCCAGCTGAGTTCTGTAGGATCGGGGGTCTTACAAGCTTATCTCATGGGGAAGGGAGATCACAGCTGAGGGCACTGCACCTATTTATATGGGGTGATCCCCAGCTGAGTTCTGTAGGATCGGGGGTCTTACAAGCTTATCTCATGGGGAAGGGAGAGCACAGCTGAGGGCACTGCACCTATTTATATGGGGTGATCCCCAGCTGAGTTCTGTAGGATCGGGGGTCTTACAAGCTTATCTCATGGGGAAGGGAGATCACAGCTGAGGGCACTGCACCTATTTATATGGGGTGATCCCCAGCTGAGTTCTGTAGGATCGGGGGTCTTACAAGCTTATCTCATGGGGAAGGGAGATCACAGCTGAGGGCACTGCACCTATTTATATGGGGTGATTCCCAGCTGACTGCTGTAGGATCGGGGGTCTTACAAGCTTATCACATGGGGAAGGGAGAGCACAGCTGAGGCCACTGCACCTATTTATATGGGGTGATTCCCAGCTGACTGCTGTAGGATCGGGGGTCTTACAAGCTTATCTCATGGGGAAGGGAGATCACAGCTGAGGGCACTGCACCTATTTATATGGGGTGATTCCCAGCTGACTGCTGTAGGATCCGGGGTCTTACAAGCTTATCACATGGGGAAGGGAGAGCACAGCTGAGGCCACTGCACCTATTTATATGGGGTGATTCCCAGCTGACTGCTGTAGGATCGGGGGTCTTACAAGCTTATCACATGGGGAAGGGAGAGCACAGCTGAGGCCACTGCACCTATTTATATGGGGTGATTCCCAGCTGACTGCTGTAGGATCGGGGGTCTTACAAGCTTATCATGGGGAAGGGAGATCACAGCTGAGGGCACTGCACCTATTTATATGGGGTGATTCCCAGCTGAGTTCTGTAGGATCGGGGGTCTTACAAGCTTATCTCATGGGGAAGGGAGATCACAGCTGAGGGCACTGCACCTATTTATATGGGGTGATTCCCAGCTGACTGCTGTAGAATCGGGGGTCTTACAAGCTTATCACATGGGGAAGGGAGAGCACAGCTGAGGCCACTGCACCTATTTATATGGGGTGATCCCCAGCTGAGTTCTGTAGGATCGGGGGTCTTACAAGCTTATCTCATGGGGAAGGGAGATCACAGCTGAGGGCACTGCACCTATTTATATGGGGTGATCCCCAGCTGAGTTCTGTAGGATCGGGGGTCTTACAAGCTTATCTCATGGGGAAGGGAGATCACAGCTGAGGGCACTGCACCTATTTATATGGGGTGATCCCCAGCTGAGTTCTGTAGGATCGGGGGTCTTACAAGCTTATCTCATGGGGAAGGGAGATCACAGCTGAGGGCACTGCACCTATTTATATGGGGTGATTCCCAGCTGACTGCTGTAGGATCGGGGGTCTTACAAGCTTATCACATGGGGAAGGGAGAGCACAGCTGAGGCCACTGCACCTATTTATATGGGGTGATTCCCAGCTGACTGCTGTAGGATCGGGGGTCTTACAAGCTTATCATGGGGAAGGGAGATCACAGCTTAGGGCACTGCACCTATTTATATGGGGTGATTCCCAGCTGAGTTCTGTAGGATCGGGGGTCTTACAAGCTTATCTCATGGGGAAGGGAGATCACAGCTGAGGGCACTGCACCTATTTATATGGGGTGATTCCCAGCTGACTGCTGTAGAATCGGGGGTCTTACAAGCTTATCACATGGGGAAGGGAGAGCACAGCTGAGGCCACTGCACCTATTTATATGGGGTGATCCCCCGCTGAGTGCTGTAGGATCGGGGGTCTTACAAGCTTATCTCATGGGGAAGGGAGATCACAGCTGAGGGCACTGCACCTATTTATATGGGGTGATCCCCAGCTGAGTTCTGTAGGATCGGGGGTCTTACAAGCTTATCTCATGGGGAAGGGAGATCACAGCTGAGGGCACTGCACCTATTTATATGGGGTGATTCCCAGCTGACTGCTGTAGGATCGGGGGTCTTACAAGCTTATCTCATGGGGAAGGGAGATCACAGCTGAGGGCACTGCACCTATTTATATGGGGTGATCCCCAGCTGAGTTCTGTAGGATCGGGGGTCTTACAAGCTTATCTCATGGGGAAGGGAGATCACAGCTGAGGGCACTGCACCTATTTATATGGGGTGATCCCCAGCTGAGTTCTGTAGGATCGGGGGTCTTACAAGCTTATCTCATGGGGAAGGGAGATCACAGCTGAGGGCACTGCACCTATTTATATGGGGTGATCCCCAGCTGAGTTCTGTAGGATCGGGGGTCTTACAAGCTTATCTCATGGGGAAGGGAGATCACAGCTGAGGGCACTGCACCTATTTATATGGGGTGATCCCCAGCTGAGTTCTGTAGGATCGGGGGTCTTACAAGCTTATCTCATGGGGAAGGGAGATCACAGCTGAGGGCACTGCACCTATTTATATGGGGTGATTCCCAGCTGACTGCTGTAGGATCGGGGGTCTTACAAGCTTTTCACATGGGGAAGGGAGAGCACAGCTGAGGCCACTGCACTTATTTATATGGGGTGATTCCCAGCTGACTGCTGTAGGATCGGGGGTCTTACAAGCTTATCTCATGGGGAAGGGAGATCACAGCTGAGGGCACTGCACCTATTTATATGGGGTGATTCCCAGCTGACTGCTGTAGAATCGGGGGTCTTACAAGCTTATCACATGGGGAAGGGAGAGCACAGCTGAGGCCACTGCACCTATTTATATGGGGTGATTCCCAGCTGACTGCTGTAGGATCGGGGGTCTTACAAGCTTATCATGGGGAAGGGAGATCACAGCTTAGGGCACTGCACCTATTTATATGGGGTGATTCCCAGCTGAGTTCTGTAGGATCGGGGGTCTTACAAGCTTATCTCATGGGGAAGGGAGATCACAGCTGAGGGCACTGCACTTATTTATATGGGGTGATTCCCAGCTGACTGCTGTAGGATCGGGGGTCTTACAAGCTTATCTCATGGGGAAGGGAGATCACAGCTGAGGGCACTGCACCTATTTATATGGGGTGATTCCCAGCTGACTGCTGTAGAATCGGGGGTCTTACAAGCTTATCACATGGGGAAGGGAGAGCACAGCTGAGGCCACTGCACCTATTTATATGGGGTGATCCCCCGCTGAGTGCTGTAGGATCGGGGGTCTTACAAGCTTATCTCATGGGGAAGGGAGATCACAGCTGAGGGCACTGCACCTATTTATATGGGGTGATCCCCAGCTGAGTTCTGTAGGATCGGGGGTCTTACAAGCTTATCTCATGGGGAAGGGAGATCACAGCTGAGGGCACTGCACCTATTTATATGGGGTGATCCCCAGCTGAGTTCTGTAGGATCGGGGGTCTTACAAGCTTATCTCATGGGGAAGGGAGATCACAGCTGAGGGCACTGCACCTATTTATATGGGGTGATTCCCAGCTGACTGCTGTAGGATCGGGGGTCTTACAAGCTTATCTCATGGGGAAGGGAGATCACAGCTGAGGGCAGTGCACCTATTTATATGGGGTGATCCCCAGCTGAGTTCTGTAGGATCGGGGGTCTTACAAGCTTATCTCATGGGGAAGGGAGATCACAGCTGAGGGCACTGCACCTATTTATATGGGGTGATCCCCAGCTGAGTTCTGTAGGATCGGGGGTCTTACAAGCTTATCTCATGGGGAAGGGAGATCACAGCTGAGGGCACTGCACCTATTTATATGGGGTGATCCCCAGCTGAGTTCTGTAGGATCGGGGGTCTTACAAGCTTATCTCATGGGGAAGGGAGATCACAGCTGAGGGCACTGCACCTATTTATATGGGGTGATTCCCAGCTGACTGCTGTAGGATCGGGGGTCTTACAAGCTTTTCACATGGGGAAGGGAGAGCACAGCTGAGGCCACTGCACTTATTTATATGGGGTGATTCCCAGCTGACTGCTGTAGGATCGGGGGTCTTACAAGCTTATCTCATGGGGAAGGGAGAGCACAGCTGAGGCCACTGCACCTATTTATATGGGGTGATTCCCAGCTGACTGCTGTAGGATCGGGGGTCTTACAAGCTTATCACATGGGGAAGGGAGAGCACAGCTGAGGCCACTGCACCTATTTATATGGGGTGATCCCCCGCTGAGTGCTGTAGGATCGGGGGTCTTACAAGCTTATCTCATGGGGAAGGGAGATCACAGCTGAGGCCACTGCACCTATTTATATGGGGTGATCCGCAGCTGACTGCTGTAGGATCGGGGGTCTTACAAGCTTATCTCATGGGGAAGGGAGATCACAGCTGAGGGCACTGCACCTATTTATATGGGGTGATCCCCGCTGACTGCTGTAGGATCGGGGGTCTTAAAGGTTATCACATGGGGAAGGGAGATCACAGGTGAGGGCACTGCACCTATTTATATGGGGTGATCCGCAGCTGACTGCTGTAGGATCGGGGGTCTTACAAGCTTATCTCATGGGGAAGGGAGATCACAGCTGATGGCACTGCACCTATTTATATGGGGTGATCCCCCGCTGAGTGCTGTAGGATCGGGGGTCTTACAAGCTTATCTTATGGGGAAGGGAGATCACAGCTGAGGGCACTGCACCTATTTATATGGGGTGATCCCCAGCTGACTGCTGTAGGATCGGGGGTCTTACAAGCTTATCACATGGGGAAGGGAGATCACAGCTGAGGGCACTGCACCTATTTATATGGGGTGATCCGCAGCTGACTGCTGTAGAATCGGGGGTCTTACAAGCTTATCACATGGGGAAGGGAGAGCACAGCTGAGGGCACTGCACCTATTTATATGGGGTGATCCCCAGCTGACTGCTGTAGGATCGGGGGTCTTACAAGCTTATCACATAGGGAAGGGAGATCACAGCTGAGGGCACTGCACCTATTTATATGGGGTGATCCCCCGCTGACTGCTGTAGGATCGGGGGTCTTACAAGCTTATCACATGGGGAAGGGAGAGCACAGCTGAGGGCACTGCACCTATTTATATGGGGTGATCCCCCGCTGGCTGCTGTAGGATCGGGGGTCTTACAAGCTTATCTCATGGGGAAGGGAGATCACAGCTGAGGGCACTGCACCTATTTATATGGGGTGATCACCAGCTGACTGCTGTAGGATCGGGGGTCTTACAAGCTTATCACATGGGGAAGTGAGATCACAGCTGAGGGCACTGCACCTATTTATATGGGGTGATCCCCAGCTGACTGCTGTAGGATCGGGGGTCTTACAAGCTTATCTCATGGGGAAGGGAGATCACAGCTGAGGGCACTGCACCTATTTATATGGGGTGATCCCCCGCTGAGTGCTGTAGGATCGGGGGTCTTACAAGCTTATCTTATGGGGAAGGGAGATCACAGCTGAGGGCACTGCACCTATTTATATGGGGTGATCACCAGCTGACTGCTGTAGGATCGGGGGTCTTACAAGCTTATCACATGGGGAAGGGAGATCACAGCTGAGGGCACTGCACCTATTTATATGGGGTGATCCCCCGCTGAGTGCTGTAGGATCGGGGGTCTTACAAGCTTATCTCATGGGGAAGGGAGATCACAGCTGAGGGCACTGCACCTATTTATATGGGGTGATCCCCAGCTGACTGCTGTAGGATCGAGGGTCTTACAAGCTTATCACATGGGGATGGGAGATCACAGCTGAGGGCACTGCACCTATTTATATGGGGTGATCCCCAGCTGACTGCTGTAGGATCGGGGGTCTTACAAGCTTATCACATAGGGAAGGGAGATCACAGCTGAGGGCACTGCACCTATTTATATGGGGTGATCCCCAGCTGACTGCTGTAGGATCTGGGGTCTTACAAGCTTATCACATAGGGAAGGGAGATCACAGCTGAGGGCACTGCACCTATTTATATGGGGTGATCCCCCGCTGACTGCTGTAGGATCGGGGGTCTTACAAGCTTATCTCATGGGGAAGGGAGATCACAGCTGAGGGCACTGCACCTATTTATATGGGGTGATCCCCAGCTGACTGCTGTAGAATCGGGGGTCTTACAAGCTTATCACATGGGGAAGGGAGAGCACAGCTGAGGGCACTGCACCTTTTTATATGGGGTGATCCCCAGCTGACTGCTGTAGGATCGGGGGTCTTACAAGCTTATCTCATGGGGAAGGGAGATCACAGCTGAGGGCACTGCACCTATTTATATGGGGTGATCCCCCGCTGACTGCTGTAGGATCGGGGGTCTTACAAGCTTATCTCATGGGGAAGGGAGATCACAGCTGAGGGCACTGCACCTATTTATATGGGGTGATCCCCAGCTGACTGCTGTAGGATCGGGGGTCTTACAAGCTTATCACATGGGGAAGGGAGATCACAGCTGCGGGCACTGCACCTATTTATATGGGGTGATCCGCAGCTGACTGCTGTAGGATCGGGGGTCTTACAAGCTTATCTCATGGGGAAGGGAGATCACAGCTGAGGGCACTGCACCTATTTATATGGGGTGATCCCCCGCTGACTGCTGTAGGATCGGGGGTCTTACAAGCTTATCTCATGGGGAAGGGAGATCACAGCTGAGGGCACTGCACCTATTTATATGGGGTGATTCCCAGCTGACTGCTGTAGGATCGGGGGTCTTAAAGGTTATCACATGGGGAAGGGAGATCACAGCTGAGGGCACTGCACCTATTTATATGGGGTGATCCGCAGCTGACTGCTGTAGAATCGGGGGTCTTACAAGCTTATCACATGGGGAAGGGAGAGCACAGCTGAGGGCACTGCACCTATTTATATGGGGTGATCCCCCGCTGACTGCTGTAGGATCGGGGGTCTTACAAGCTTACCTCATGGGGAAGGGAGATCACAGCTGAGGGCACTGCACCTATTTATATGGGGTGATCCCCCGCTGACTGCTGTAGGATCGGGGGTCTTACAAGCTTACCTCATGGGGATGGGAGATCACAGCTGAGGGCACTGCACCTATTTATATGGGGTGATCCCCAGCTGACTGCTGTAGGATCGGGGGTCTTACAAGCTTACCTCATGGGGAAGGGAGATCACAGCTGAGGGCACTGCACCTATTTATATGGGGTGATCCCCAGCTGACTGCTGTAGGATCGGGGGTCTTACAAGCTTATCTCATGGGGAAGGGAGATCACAGCTGCGGGCACTGCACCTATTTACATGGGGTGATCCCCAGCTGACTGCTGTAGGATCGGGGGTCTTACAAGCTTATCTCATGGGGAAGGTACATCACAGCTGAGGGCACTGCACCAATTTATATGGGGTGATTCCCAGCTGACTGCTGTAGGATCGGGGGTCTTGCAAGCTTATCTCATGGGGAAGGGAGATCACAGCTGAGGGCACTGCACCTATTTATATGGGGTGATCCCCAGCTTACTGCTGTAGGATCAGGGGTCTTACAAGCTTATTTCATGGGGAAGGGAGATCACAGCTGAGGGCACTGCACCTATTTATATGGGGTGATCCCCCGCTGAGTGCTGTAGGATCGGGGGTCTTACAAGCTTATCACATGGGGAAGGGAGATCACAGCTGGTGGCACTGCACCTATTTATATGGGGTGATCCCCCGCTGACTGCTGTAGGATCGGGGGTCTTACAAGCTTATCTCATGGGGAAGGGAGATCACAGCTGAGGGCACTGCACCTATTTATATGGGTGATCCCCAGCTGACTGCTGTAGGATCGGGGGTCTTACAAGCTTATCACATGGGGAAGGGAGATCACAGCTGAGGGCACTGCACCTATTTATATGGGGTGATTCCCAGCTGACTGCTGTAGGATCGGGGGTCTTACAAGCTTATCACATGGGGAAGGGAGAGCACAGCTGAGGCCACTGCACCTATTTATATGGGGTGATCCCCAGCTGACTGCTGTAGGATCGGGGGTCTTACAAGCTTATCATGGGGAAGGGAGATCACAGCTGAGGGCACTGCACCTATTTATATGGGGTGATCCCCAGCTGACTGCTGTAGGATCGGGGGTCTTACAAGCTTATCACATGGGGAAGGGAGAGCACAGCTGAGGCCACTGCACCTATTTATATGGGGTGATTCCCCGCTGACTGCTGTAGGATCGGGGGTCTTACAAGCTTATCTCATGGGGAAGGGAGGTCACAGCTGAGGCCACTGCACCTATTTATATGGGGTGATTCCCAGCTAACTGCTCTAGGATCGGGGGTCTTACAAGCTTATCTCATGGGGAAGGTACATCACAGCTGAGGGCACTGCACCAATTTATATGGGGTGATTCCCAGCTGACTGCTGTAGGATCGGGGGTCTTGCAAGCTTATCTCATGGGGAAGGGAGATCACAGCTGAGGGCACTGCACCTATTTATATGGGGTGATCCCCAGCTTACTGCTGTAGGATCAGGGGTCTTACAAGCTTATTTCATGGGGAAGGGAGATCACAGCTGAGGGCACTGCACCTATTTATATGGGGTGATCCCCCGCTGAGTGCTGTAGGATCGGGGGTCTTACAAGCTTATCACATGGGGAAGGGAGATCACAGCTGGTGGCACTGCACCTATTTATATGGGGTGATCCCCCGCTGACTGCTGTAGGATCGGGGGTCTTACAAGCTTATCTCATGGGGAAGGGAGATCACAGCTGAGGGCACTGCACCTATTTATATGGGTGATCCCCAGCTGACTGCTGTAGGATCGGGGGTCTTACAAGCTTATCACATGGGGAAGGGAGATCACAGCTGAGGGCACTGCACCTATTTATATGGGGTGATTCCCAGCTGACTGCTGTAGGATCGGGGGTCTTACAAGCTTATCACATGGGGAAGGGAGAGCACAGCTGAGGCCACTGCACCTATTTATATGGGGTGATCCCCAGCTGACTGCTGTAGGATCGGGGGTCTTACAAGCTTATCATGGGGAAGGGAGATCACAGCTGAGGGCACTGCACCTATTTATATGGGGTGATCCCCAGCTGACTGCTGTAGGATCGGGGGTCTTACAAGCTTATCACATGGGGAAGGGAGAGCACAGCTGAGGCCACTGCACCTATTTATATGGGGTGATTCCCAGCTAACTGCTCTAGGATCGGGGGTCTTACAAGCTTATCTCATGGGGAAGGGAGGTCACAGCTGAGGCCACTGCACCTATTTATATGGGGTGATTCCCAGCTGACTGCTGTAGGATCGGGGGTCTTACAAGCTTATCTCATGGGGAAGGGAGGTCACAGCTGAGGCCACTGCACCTATTTATATGGGGTGATTCCCAGCTGACTGCTGTAGGATCGGGGGTCTTACAAGCTTATCACATGGTGAAGGGAGATCACAGCTCAGGGCACTGCACCTATTTATATGGGGTGATCCCCAGCTGAGTTCTGTAGGATCAGGGGTCTTACAAGCTTATCTCATGGGGAAGGGAGATCACAGCTGAGGGCACTGCACCTATTTATATGGGGTGATCCCCAGCTGAGTTCTGTAGGATCGGGGGTCTTACAAGCTTATCTCATGGGGAAAGGAGATCACAGCTGAGGGCACTGCACCTATTTATATGGGGTGATTCCCAGCTGACTGCTGTAGGATCGGGGGTCTTACAAGCTTATCACATGGGGAAGGGAGAGCACAGCTGAGGCCACTGCACCTATTTATATGGGGTGATTCCCAGCTGACTGCTGTAGGATCGGGGGTCTTACAAGCTTATCTCATGGGGAAGGGAGATCACAGCTGAGGGCACTGCACCTATTTATATGGGGTGATTCCCAGCTGACTGCTGTAGAATCGGGGGTCTTACAAGCTTATCACATGGGGAAGGGAGAGCACAGCTGAGGCCACTGCACCTATTTATATGGGGTGATTCCCAGCTGACTGCTGTAGGATCGGGGGTCTTACAAGCTTATCACATGGGGAAGGGAGAGCACAGCTGAGGCCACTGCACCTATTTATATGGGGTGATTCCCAGCTGACTGCTGTAGGATCGGGGGTCTTACAAGCTTATCATGGGGAAGGGAGATCACAGCTTAGGGCACTGCACCTATTTATATGGGGTGATTCCCAGCTGAGTTCTGTAGGATCGGGGGTCTTACAAGCTTATCTCATGGGGAAGGGAGATCACAGCTGAGGGCACTGCACCTATTTATATGGGGTGATTCCCAGCTGACTGCTGTAGAATCGGGGGTCTTACAAGCTTATCACATGGGGAAGGGAGAGCACAGCTGAGGCCACTGCACCTATTTATATGGGGTGATCCCCAGCTGAGTTCTGTAGGATCGGGGGTCTTACAAGCTTATCTCATGGGGAAGGGAGATCACAGCTGAGGGCACTGCACCTATTTATATGGGGTGATCCCCAGCTGAGTTCTGTAGGATCGGGGGTCTTACAAGCTTATCTCATGGGGAAGGGAGATCACAGCTGAGGGCACTGCACCTATTTATATGGGGTGATCCCCAGCTGAGTTCTGTAGGATCGGGGGTCTTACAAGCTTATCTCATGGGGAAGGGAGATCACAGCTGAGGGCACTGCACCTATTTATATGGGGTGATTCCCAGCTGACTGCTGTAGGATCGGGGGTCTTACAAGCTTATCATGGGGAAGGGAGATCACAGGTGAGGGCACTGCACCTATTTATATGGGGTGATCCCCAGCTGAGTTCTGTAGGATCGGGGGTCTTACAAGCTTATCTCATGGGGAAGGGAGATCGCAGCTGAGGGCACTGCACTTATTTATATGGGGTGATTCCCAGCTGACTGCTATAGGATCGGGGGTCTTACAAGCTTATCTCATGGGGAAGGGAGATCACAGCTGAGGGCACTGCACCTATTTATATGGGGTGATTCCCAGCTGACTGCTGTAGGATCGGGGGTCTTACAAGCTTATCACATGGGGAAGGGAGAGCACAGCTGAGGCCACTGCACCTATTTATATGGGGTGATTCCCAGCTGACTGCTGTAGGATCGGGGGTCTTACAAGCTTATCTCATGGGGAAGGGAGATCACAGCTGAGGGCACTGCACCTATTTATGACTATGTGCACACGTAGGAAATGTGGTGCAGATTTTCTGCAATTTTTGCCACTACAGATTTCTTTCATGGAGGGGTAAGAAAACACTATAGAAAAACCATAAAAGTTCCCAGACAATAGAGATAATATTAAAAATGTCTTTATTGATAGAAATGACAGTAGTTTAATAATTAAAAAAAAAATTATAAAGTGTGTACACAATAAAACTAACATTCAACCAGACTGAAAATAGGATGGGATAAAGTAATATATATTACGACTTGAAAAAGCTATAGCTAATTGGACCAAAGGTATATTATAAGGGAATAAAACATATACAGCAATACTGCCTTAAATAAGATGTTCTATAAGAATAAAATATTATCAGTGTAAAAAATGTGCAAATTGTGCAAAACAATATATTTCTAAAAGGTGCCTACCTAATCGATCATTTTCCATATAGAAATACAATGCAATGCAAATAATAATCACAAATTGGGTTAAAACCAAGAAAAAAGGTATAAAGTGAGCAATAATATGCTAAGGTATAAAAGAGGGGGAAGTGTGTGTGTGTATATATGTATATATATATATATATATATATATATATATATATATATGTATATGTATATGTATATATATTTATTATACACCTTTAAGGTCGGCCTGGTCCAGGTAATGTGCGTTGGTACGTCGGCCCGATGCATATTAACGGACCCGTACTGACGCAAGTGTGAAAGTAGCCTTATTCTCATCCGTTCATGAGACCAGACTGTGACATTAAAGTCTATGGAGATCCTTTTAAGATTGATGAAACATGGAAGACATACTTTATACTTCTGCTTTTCACGGAGCCGTTAAGTGAGTGGTAAAATAAACGGACAGTCTACCTCCATTAAACTCTTTAAAAGTGGATGAGGAAAAAATGTAACACAGATGGTAAATGGAAGCAATGTGGATGACATGAGCAATAAGTGGTTAGTTTTACACGGATGTAAATAATGGCAGTTGTGTGATTGTATCCTTTGGTCCAGTGCACACTTGGTCTGTGTGCTTAGCCAAAACTAGATGTCAGGAGCTGTTCCAACTTGGTATATTTAAGTGTTGTCTGGTGAAATCCAGTGGTCCCCTATTCACAGAATAGGTGATAACTAGTGATCAGTGGGGGTCAACTTTTTATTATTTTAATCAAGTGCCTAGCAATGGGTTAAAAATGCATATATGTATATATACATCTCCTCCAAACCCTTTTAAAAGGAAATCATTGCCTAAATTGTGTTAATAATTAGTCAGATGCTGATATTATGTGTCACCTGGCAAATTGGATCTTCAAAACAACTTTTACAGAAGAGATCTTAAGCAACAGTGCAGATGAATCGGTACACAGCAATGTCAAAGATTTCTGGAGCTGAAGTAGCAGAACTGGGAAGTGAAGACTTGATGTGTAACTGCACTGGAACAGTGGAGTTGTAGTGTTTGCCAGATGTAGAGCTGGAACACTGGAGTTGTAATGTCACACACTGTCATGATTACCCTGTATGCCCTTTGTGAGAGGGTGGTCACTGCATGTATACAGCTTGCATATAAAAAATAAATTGTACCACGAAGAATCATTTTATATTGTGAGCCCCAATGGGGAAAGTTATAATGTCCATAAAGTGCTGTGGACTATGATAGTGCTATATAAGTAAGCATAATACATTTCAGAACTTTTTTTCCATCTTTAAAGGGAACCTGTCACCCCCAAAATCGAAGGTGACAGGTTCCTCTATCTACAGCAGGGGTGTCAAACTGCATTCCTCGAGGGCTGCAAACAGGTCATGTGTTCTGGATTTCCTTGCAATGCACAGGTGATAATTTAATCACCTACAGAGAATGATTCCAGCACCTTGTGCAATGCTAAGGAAATCTTGAAAACATGCATGGTTTGAGGCCCTCGAGGAATGCAGTTTGACACCCCTGATCTACAGCATTCTGGAATGCTGTAGATAAGCCCTGATGTATCCTAAAAGATGAGAAAGAGGTTAGATTTTACTCACCCAGGTCCGGTCCGATGGGTGTCGCGGTCCGGGGCCTCCTATCTTCGTCAGATGACGTCCTCTTCTTGTCTTCACACTGTGGCTCCTGCGCAGGCGTACTTTGCCCTGTTGAGGGCAGAGCAAAGGGCAGAGCAAAGTACTGCAGTGCACAGTCACTGGCTTCTCTGACCTTTCTCGGCACCTGCGCACTGCAGTACTTTGCTCTGTCCTCAACAGGGCAGACAAAGTACGCCGGAGCCGCAGCGTGAATAGACAAGAGGACGTCATCGTAAGAAGAGGAAAGGCTCTGGACCGCGACGTCCATCGCATCGGGACCGCCCCTGGGAGAGTATATTCTAACCTCTTTTTCTTTTAGGATACATCGGGGGCTTTTCTACCAGAATGCTGTAGGTAAGCCCCTGATGCTTGTGGGCTTGGCTTACCCTCGATTTTGGGGTTCCCTCTATAACAGGGGTGGGCAATTAATTTTGCCATGGGGCCGCATGAGAAATTTGGATGGTTTTAGAGGGCCGGACTAATATAATTAACTAATTTTTACCCAATACTGTAGTATACATATGCTATATTTTCATGAACAAACAGTATGTTAAACAATGCAGAGATTGTCCAGGCCCCATAATGTCCAGATTTCATTAGTGCCCCCATAATGTCCAGATTTCATTCATTAGTGCCCCCATAATGTCCAGATTTCATTAGTGCCCCCATAATGTCCAGATTTCATTAGTGCAGATAATAACCCAGTGCACAAGTATAGAGGAGCAGATAATAACCCAGAGCACAAGTACAGAGGAGCAGATAACCCAGAGCACAAGTACAGAGGAGCAGATAACCCAGAGCACAAGTACAGAGGAGCAGATATCTCAGAGCACAAGTACAGAGGAGCAGATATCTCAGAGCACAAGTACAGAGGAGCAGATGACCCAGTGCGCAAGTACTGAGGAGCAGATAACCCAGAGCCCTTACCACCGACCACCGGCACCGTCCGACTCCACAAGTGACCTCAGTACAGCGCTGCAGTGCCACACAGAACTCCGGCGCAACAGAGCAGCAGCATGTGTCACGCTGAGGGACGTCACCTGCTGCTGGCGCTTCCCTGATGCGGAAGTGCCAGTGGCGGTCAGCGCCTCTCAGCGGACAGGAGTTTGAATGCAGGGCGCACAGGCGCAGGCGTGGCTGAAGGGAAGGGGAGCCGAGCGGTGCCTGGGGCAGCGGGCGGCAAGGGAAGGGGAGCCGAGCGGTGCCTCGGGCGGCGGGCCGTTTACAACCGTCAGGCGGGCCAGATGCGGCCCGCGGGCCGCATCTTGCCCAGGTCTGCTCTATAATGTTACCCATAGTCTGTACAATTCAATTAAAAAGTAAACTGAAATCTGTTTGAGTGTAAAAAGAAAAATAAAGAGCAAATATATAACGTCGTTGTAGAAATAACTTTAGACGTACTATTTGAATTAGATAGAAGTCAGTCTATCAGCATGGCACATGTAGAATTGGCATCTTTGCCCACTCTTCTTTGCAGTAGCTCTGTAAATCTGTCAGATTGTGAGGGAATCTTCTGTGTACAACGCCCTTTTCAGGTCACCCACAAATTTTCAATTGTATTTGGGTCAGAGCTTTAGCTGGGCCATTCCAAAACTTTCATCATGTTCTGGTAAAGCTATTATTTTGTTGATTTGGAGGTATGCTTAGGGTTGTTATGCTGTAATGTGAAATTCGTCTTCAGCTTTAAAGAAGAATCCTTAACATTTTGCTGTAAAATTGACCAAAATCTGGAACTGTTAATAATTTTTTGCAAAATCTAGCTGGGCTTTGGTGTTTTTATTTGTAAGAAAAGGCTTCTATCTTTCCACCCTATACCACAGGCCACACATGAAGGGTATGTGCACATGTAGAATGGTACACTGCTTTTTTTCCTGCGGATTTACTGCGGTTTGTGTGCCGATTCCACTGCGGTTTTACACCTGCGGTTTTCTATTATGGAGCAGGTTTAAAACCGCTGCGGATTCCACACAAAGAAGTGACATGCTGCGGAATGTAAACCGTTGCGTTTCCGCGCGTTTTTTTCCACAGCATGGGCACAGCGTTTTCAGTTTCCCATAGGCTTACATTGTACTGTAAACTCATGGGAAACTGCTGCGGACCCGCAGCGTGTGCACAGAGCCGAAGAATACAGGAGGTAGTCACATGCAGTACTTTCCAGAAATTCCTGCAGTTCATTCAGTGCTGCTGTAGACCTCTTGGCAGCCTCCCGCTCAGTTTTTTTTAATCCATTTTTGAGGGACATTCAGCTTTGTAATGTCACTGTTGTGTCAAATTTAAGGCACCCATTGATAGTCCTCACTATGTTCCATGGTGTATCTAATGCATAACAAATTATTTTTGTACCCTTCTGACTGATATATTTCAACAATGTACCTTTGCTCTGTTTTTAACCCCTTCACGCCACGGCCCTTTTTCATTTTTGCGTTTTCCTTTTTCGCTCCCCTCCTTCCCAGAGCCATAACTTTTTTTTATTTTTCCGTCAATATGGTCATGTTAGGGATTTTTTTTTTTGGTGGGACAAGTTGCACTATTGAACGACACCATTGATTTTACCATGTCCTGTACTAGAAAATGGGGGGGAAAAAATTCCAAGTGCCGTGAAATTGCAAAAAAAAGTGCAATCCCACACTTGTTTTTTGTTTGGCTTTTTTGCTAGGTTCACTAAATGCTAAAACCGACCTGATGATATGATTCTCCAGGTCATTACGCGTTCATAGACACCTAACATGTCTAGGTTATTTTTTATATAAGTGGTGAAAAAAAAAATTCTAAACTTTGCTAAAAAAAAAAAACAAACAAAAAAAAAACGCCATTTTCCGATACCGGTAGCGTCTCCATTTTTCGTGATCTGGGGTCGGGTGAGGGCTTATTTTTTGCGTGCCGAGCTGACGTTTTTAATGACGTTTTTGTGCAGATACATTCCTTTGATCGCCCGTTATTGCATTTTAATGGCGACCAAAAAAAGTAATTCTGCCGTTTTGAATTTTTTTTTTCTCGCTACACCGTTTAGCGATCAGGATCAGGTTAATGCTTTTTTTATTGATAGATTGGGCGATTCTGAACGCGGCGATACCAAATGTGTAGATTTGATTTTTTTATTTTATTTTGGATAGGGGGTGATTTAGGCTGGGTTCACACTTTGTGGTTTTTACCGCGGAACCGCCGCGATTTTGATGCTGCGGGTCCGCAACAGTTTCCATAGCATTTCCATTTACATGTAAACCCTATGGAAACTGCAAACCGCTGTGCACATGCTGCGGGAAAAACCGCGCAGAAACCTCGTCCTTCTCGCATAGCATCTTTGGAACCGGACCGCCGGGTGCAGCGCCGAGGAGATCGGGACGTCAGAGGGTAAGTATAACCAATTTTTATTATTTTTAACACTACTATTGATCCTGCATATTGCTGTATATGCAGCATCAATAGTATAGGCAGAAACCCGCAGCGGAACCCGCGGAACAAACCGCGATAAATCTGCAGGGAGAACCGCAGCTTTTTTGCCCTGCAGATTTATCAAATCCGCTGTGGGAGAACCCGCAGAGGGACGCCGCAAAGTGTGAACATGGCCTTAAAGTTTTACATATTTTTTTTATTTTTTTCACATTTTTAAAAACTTTTTTTTTTTTTTTTACTTTTGCCATGCTTTAATAGCCTCCATGGGAAAAACTAAAACGCAAGACCGAGACAAGCTCTGTCATGAAGGGGTTAAAAAAAATCATTCATTATGTAGAATAGGGGTCAGGACACTGAGGGATCAGTGATTTCCCCCCACCACCACCACTAAAGACCGCCCCAGAGCACGAGCATATCCTAAACTCAAAACTACAAATAAAGATTAACCCCTTTACCCCCAAGGGTTGTTTGCACATCAATGACCAGGGTAACAGGAGAAATTGGACCCCAAAAGTTGTTGTCCAATTTGTCCTGAGTACGGGGATACCCCATATGTGGGGGAAGAACCAACGTTTGGGCGCATGGGAGGGCTCGGAAGGGAAGGAGCGCCATTTGGAATGCAGACTTAGATGGAATGGTCTGCAGGCGTCACATTGCATTTGCAGAGCCCCTAATGTACCTAAACAGTAGAAACCCCCCACAAGTGACCCCATATTGGAAACTAGACCCCCCCCCAAGGAACTTATCTAGATGTGTTGTGAGAACTTTGAGCCCCCAAGTGTTTCACTACAGTTTAGAACGCAGAGCTGTGCAAATAAAAAATAATTTTTTTTCCCACAAAAAATATTTTTTGGCCCCCGGTTTTGTATTTTCCCAAGGGTAACAGGAGAAATTGGACCCCAAAAGTTGTTGTCCAATTTGTCCTGAGTACGCTGATACCCCATATGTTGGGGTAAACCCCTGTTTGGGCACACGGGAGAGCTCGGAAGGGAAGGAGCACTGTTTTACTTTTTCAACGCAGAATTGGCTGGAATTGAGATCGGACACCATGTTGCGTTTGGGGAGCCCCTGATGTGCCTAAACAGTGGAAACCCCCCAATTATAACTGAAACCCTAATCCAAACACACCCCTAACCCTAGTCCCAACGGTAACCCTAACCACACCTCTAACCCAGACACACCTCTAACCCTAATCCCAACCCTATTCCCAACCGTAAATGTAATCCTAACCCTAACTTTAGCCCCAACCCTAACTGTAGCCTTAACCCTAGCCCCAACCCTAACCCTGGCCCTAACCCTAATGGGAAAATGGAAATAAATAAATTTTTTTTAATTTTTCCCTAACTAAGGGGGTAATGAAGGGGGGTTTGATTTACTTTTATAGCATGCTTTTTAGCGGATTTTTATGATTGGCAGCCGTCACACACTGAAAGACGCTTTTTATTGCAAAAAATATTTTTTGCGTTACCTCATTTTGAGCTATAATTTTTCCATATTTGAGTCCAGAGAGTCATGTGAGGTCTTGTTTTTTGGGGGGACGAGTTGACATTTTTATTGGTAACATTTTCGGGCATGTGACATTTTCTGATCGCTTTTTATTACGATTTTTGTAAGGCAGAATAACCAAAAACCAGCTATTCATGAATTTCTTTTGGGGGAGGCGTTTATACCGTTCCGCGTTGGGTAAAATTGATAAAGCAGTTTTATTCTTCTGGTCAGTACGATTACAGTGACACCTCATTTATATCATTTTTTTATGTTTTGGCGCTTTTATACAATAAAACTATTTTATAGAAAAAATAATTATTTTTGCATCGCTTTATTCTGAGGACTAGAACTTTATTTTTTTGCTGATCATGCTGTATGGCAGCTCGTTTTTTTTCGGGGCAAGATGACGTTTTCAGCGGTACCATGGTTATTTATATCTGTCTTTTTGATCGCGTGTTATTCCACTTTTTGTTCGGCGGTATGATAATAAAGCGTTGTTTTTTGCCTCGGTTTTCTTTTTCTTGCGGTGTTTACTGAAGGGGTTAACTAGTGGGACAATTTTATAGGTTGGGTCGTTACGGACGCGGCGATACTAAATATGTGTACTTCTATTGTTTTTGTTTTTTTACTTAGATAAAGAAGTGTATTTATGGGAATAATATTTTTTTTTTTCTTTAGGAATTTTTTTTTTATTTTTTACACATGTAGAATTTTTTTTTTTACTTTGTCCCAGGGGGGGAAATCACAGATCTTCCCTATACCGCCGGCACACCACGATCATGTTTGATCGCGGTGTGCCGGGGGTTAATGTGCCGGGGGCGGTCCATGACCACTCCTGGCACATGGTGCCGGATGTCAGCTGCGATGGGCAGCTGACACCCGGCCGCGCTTCCCCCGTGAGCGCGGCCGATCGCTATGACGTACTATCGCGTCGAGGGTTAGATAGGCCCAGGTCACCTTCACAGGATAGTACGTCAAAGGTCAGAAAGGGGTTAAACAACCACAAGACGGATTTCACCACCCAGGTATCATTTTAAGGGCTAATACTCACTTGCGAGAAAAACGGTCCGTAATCTGGACCTAAAAAATTGGATGCAAACTATGCGATTGTCATGCGAGTTCAATGCAATTTTTAATCGCACCATCCGTTTTACATCTGTATGCAATGGCTTTTTTTTTTTTCTACAACTATTTTTATACAATCATAGGCTGCATCAATAGTAAAAAGTTGGTCACACTTATCAAACACTATGTTTGACAAGTGTGACAAACCTGTCAATCAGTTTTCCAAGTGATGCTACAGATCGCTTGTAAAACGCTAGTTTTTAGCAGGGAGTTGCATAATTGCCGCAAAAATTTGTTGCAATGTGTGCACATAGTCTTGGTTATCTGGAGTCTGTCTGGTGGAGGTGTGAATTGTATCCATGTAGTGAGTCATAAATCCAGGTGTTAAATTGAGTCCCGTTGTCAAAGAATTGAGCATCTTTATGCCGTTGAATTACCAATATTTTCTCTATTGGTCATCTTTTTTTAAAATGCCCTTTTTAGTATTATGACTTTTTTTTCAATGTCATACAGTGTCCGGGTCCAGAGAATGTTTTCCCACAGGTGAGTCCAGTTCATTCCTGAATGTGTGTCTGTGTAGATTTATCCTAGCTTTTGCGTGGTTTCCCCAATATAGATACCTCCAGGGCACCTTGTACATTGTAACAGCTACACAATATTGGAGGTTGTACATGAAAAGAAATCCATGACCTTATAGTCCTGATTTGTGTTGGATATGCGGACTGTATTTCTTGGCACAAGTTTTGCATTTTTTTATTGTTATGTGGGAATGTGCCTATCACTGATGGTGATGAGGGCACTTCTGACACACATTCCTTTAGTTAACTCCTTAACGACCGCCAATATGCCTACTTGAACCACAGTGCTGCTTTTCAACGGTGCTGAGGTCTAAGGATATAGCACCCCACCGCATCGGAATTTCTCTGGGGTCTCGGCTGCTGGGGGTAGCTGAAACCCCAGAGAACATAATTTGGGTCCGTTTTTGCCGACCCCGGTGTTGCGATCGCTGTTATTAACTGTATAACGGCGACGGCAAAAAAAATAAATCAGATTTTCCATTTAATTTCTTCTCTGATGTGATCGCACATCAGAGGAGATGGAAATATAGTCCCCCAATCACCCACCCATACATACCTCCTGGAGTCCCTGCCGTCCCCCCGTGATGTCCTCCTGTCTGCCAGAGTCATCTTCTGGGAAGAAAATGGCGGGTGCAAGATCTGCCAGCCGGCACACAGCAACAATAGGGTGTGTTGGGCTGAAGGATAGGGTTGGAGTTAGAATTGGGGTGGTGTTTAGGTACATCAGGGGGACTCCAAACGCGACATGGCTGCACCCATTGGTTCCAGCCAATTTTGCGTTCAAAAAGTCAAATAGAGCTTCTTCCCTTCCGAGCTCTCCCATTCTCCCAAACAGTGGCTTACATATGGGGTATCAGCGTATTCAGGACAGACTGCACAACAACTTTGGGGTCTAATTTCTCCTGTTACCCTTGGGAAAATAAAAATTTTGGGGTGAAAAGATCATTTTTGTTTAAAAAAAAAAAAAAAATTGTCATGGTCTACGTTATAAACTTCTGTGAAGCACCTGGGGATTCAAAGTGCTCACCACACATCTAGATAAGTTCCTTTTGGGGGTCTAGTTTCCAAAATGGTGTCACTTGTGGGGGGTTTCCACTGTTTAGACACATCAAGGGCTCTCCAAACGACTTGGCGCCAAATCTGCGTTGAAAAAGTCAAATGGCGCTAGTCCCCTTCCAGGCTCTGCCATGCACCCGAACAGTGTTTTACCCCCACATATGGGGTATCGGCGTATTCGGGGGAAATTGTACAACAACTTTTGTAGTTAATTTTCTCTTTTTACACTTGTGAAATAAAAAAAAATTGTTTCTGAAGTAAAATGTTAATTTTTTTTTCCTTCCACCTTGCTTCAGTTCCTGTGACGCATTTAAAGGGTTAATAAACTTCTTGAATGTGGTTTTGAGCACCTTGAGGGGTGCAGTTTTTAGAATGGTGTCACACTTGGGTATTTTCTATCATGTACACCCCTCAAAGTGACTTCAAATGTGAGGTGGTCCCTAAAAGAAAAAATATGGTTTTGTAAATTGTTGTAAAAATGAGAAATTGCTGGTCAACTTTCAACCCTTATAGCTTCCTAACAAAAAAAAAAATTACTTCTAAAATTGTGCTTATGTAATGTAGACATGTGGGAAATGTTACTTATGAACTATTTTGTGACCTATCGCTCTTTGATAACATAAAAATTCAAAGTTTGAAAATTGCAACATTTTCGCCACATTTCCATCTTTTTCATAATTAAACGCAAGTCATATCGAAGAAATGTTACCACAAACATGAAGTGCAATATGGGTTGGAGATCAGCCCCAATTTTCCTTAGGGTGCTCATGTGGTAGTTGTTGTCCTCTGTCTTTAATCCAGGAGGCTGTTTCTGGGATCCTTGTAGCTCTGTGGATCTGTTCGTCTATTCCCAGTGGATGGTATCTTGTAGGAATGGATTCCTCAGTGATAGTAGGTGTAGTTTTCTGTCTTTGGCTACTTTCACACTAGCGTTTTCTTCAATCCGTCACAATGCGTCGTTTTGCAGAAAAAACGCATCCTGCAAAAGTGCTTGCAGGATGCGTTTTTTTCCCCATAGACTTGCATTGACGACGCATTTGCGACGGATTGCCACACGTCGCATCTGTCGAGCGACGGATGCGTCGTGCTTTGGCGGACCGTCGGGAGCAAAAAACGCTACATGTAACGTTTTTTGCTCCTGACGGACCGCTTTTTCCGACCGCGCATACGCGGCCGGAACTCCGCCCCCACCTCCCCGCACCTTACAATGGGGCAGCGGATGCATTTCTCCATTGTGCAATGCGCTAAACGCTAGCGTCGGAATCTCTCCCCGACGCATTGCGACGGGGAGATTCCGACGCTAGTGTGAAAGAAGCCTTTACTGTGTGAACAGATCCGAATGGACCTCAGAGCTTGACTGTAAATAGTTTTTTGTTTTTTCTTGGATGAAAGCTGTTCCATCTAAGGCTACTTTCACACATCAGGTTTTTTGTTTCGGGCACAATCCGGCAAGTTTTGGGGAAAAAAAAAAAACGGATCCGTTTTTTCCATTGAGTTGTATTAGCACCAGATTGCGCCTGATGGCCAGACGTTTCATCCGTTTTTTTTCCGGATCCATCCAAATAGTTGTTTCCGGCGGACGGAGAAAACGTCCAGATGAACGTTTCTTCGTCTGGCGAAAAAAGTGCTCAGCGACGGAACCGCCCAAACACATGTGAAAGCATGAATCCGGCCTCCGTATCCGGTTTCCAAGCATTTTCCATTGAGTTCATGCAGATCCTTTTTTTTTTTTTTTTTCAGGAAGTCAATGTAAACTCTATTGTAAACCTAAAAACCGTATCTGGCAGAATAGCGGATCCGTTGCATCCGTTTTTACACTATTTGCAATGGATCCGGTTTTTCAAACATTAGCCGGATTCTGCCTGAAACTGAAAACCTGATGTGTGAAAGTAGCCTAAGATATGTTGGACGTCCTGTGGGCATGGTAAATTGATGTTTGTATGGTGGTGTCCAGAAAACGTATTTGGGACTTTGAGAAGTTGCGGGTGAGCTTGATGGTTGGTTGGAACTTGAAGTTATTGTGGAAGCTGAGCAGATAATCTCATGAGCCTGTCCAGATTATTAGCAGATCATCAATGTAGCGGAAGTATGAAGAAAAAAAGGGGAGGGAGTTTCTCCGGACACCAAACCATGAGATAAAATCAAAAACCTTTATTCAGCACGTCATTGAAAGTAATAAAAGAACGGTTCTTTTAATCATGGCATGACGTGCCGAATAAAGGGTTTTGATTTTATCTCATGGTTATCTGCCTCCCCTTTTTTTCTTCATTGTGGCTGTGCTTACCAGTGGGAACGGCACTCGCCTGCTATGGTACGCATTAAACTTGGCCTCATTTGGATTCATTTGCTGTGTTGCAAGCTCCCTAACCGCCTATCGTCTCCTCCGTAGCGGAGGTGTGCTATAGATTTTGTAGAGCAAGATGACAAAAGCTCCTCCTACTTGGTGGGGATTTAGGGTTATGTGCACACATTGCGGATTCTCTGCGGATCCACAGCATTTTTTTGCAGTGCAGAAACGCTGCAGATCCACAATTGATTTACAGTACAATGTAAATCAATGAGAAACTCTGCGGTTTAAAAGAAGTAGCATGTCACTTATTTTTTGTGAATCTGCAGCGTTTTTGTACCCATTCCATTATAGAAAACCGCAGGGGTAAAAATACGCAGCAAATCCGCAAGAAAACCACAGCAAAAATGCACAAAAAACGCGACAAATCCGCATGTCTGTTTTCTGCCATGAGAGGCAGAATCCGCACCAGAAATTCCTAAGCCTAATCCGCAACGTGTGCACATAGCCTTATCACATTGATCCATTGTGAAAAGTGAATGGATAAAGTTCAGAGTTTACCTATTTCGGTATTTAAAGACAGTAGAAAAAATGGAGGCTATACAGATTACACAAGAGAGACTACAGTCTGGCTACTTTCATACTAGCGTCGGAATCTCCCCGTCGCAATGCGTCGGGCCGAGATTCCGACGCAAGCGTTTGTTGTGCTGCACAACGGAGGCAGCGGATGCATTTCTCCGGCGCATCCGCTGCCCCATTGGGAGGTGGGGCCGGAGTTCCGGCCGCGCATGCGCGGTCGGAAAAAGCGGTCCGTCGGCTGCAAAAAATGTTACATTTAACGTTTTTTGCTCCCGGCGGTCCGCCACAACACGGTGCAACCGTCGCAAGACGTGTCAATACGTCGCAATGCGTCGCTAATGTTAATCTATGGGGCAAAAACGCATCCTGCAAACAACTTTGCAGGATACGTTTTTTCCCCTAAACAACGCATTGCGACGTATTAAAAAAAAACGCCAGTGTGAAAGTAGCCTTACATGCATATAAATATAGACACGGATGTGTGATCGTGGTGTAACTCTGTGGTCTGTCGGCATTGATTGTTCAACTCGAGCTCCGTTCAGAGCATCTCACCACCTACTGTACTTGGTTTCCATCCATCTCTGCCATTTTCTGCCTCCTGTAAAGCCAGAGCTGTCTATCAAGGATGATGGGGCAGAAGACTTCCCTCCCCAGGTCCATGTAGTGATAGGAGTGCAGCCTAAGGGTACCGTCACACAGTGCCATTTTGATCGCTACGACGGTACGATTCGTGACGTTCCAGCAATATCGTTACGATATCGCTGTGTCTGACACGCAGCAGTGATCAGGGATCCTGCTGAGAATCGTACGTCGTAGCAGATCGTTTGGAACATTCTTTCGTCGCTGGATCTCCCGCTGTCATCGCTAGATCGGTGTGTGTGACACCGATCTAGCGATGCGTTCGCTTGTAACCAGGGTAAACATCAGGTTACTAAGCGCAGGGCCGCGCTTAGTAACCCGATGTTTACCCTGGTTACCAGCGTAAATGTAAAAAAAAAAAAAAAAAACAGTACATACTTACATTCCGGTGTCCGTCAGGTCCCTTGCCGTCTGCTTCCCGCACTCACTGACTGCCGGCCGTAAAGTGAAAGCAGAGCACAGCGGTGACGTCACCGCTGTGCTGTGCTTTCACTTTACGGCCGGCAGTCAGTGAGTGCGGGAAGCAGACGGCAAGGGACAGACACCGGAATGTAAGTATGTACTGTTTGTTTTTTTTACGCTGGTAACCAGGGTAAACATCGGGTTACTAAGCGCGGTCCTGCGCTTAGTAACCCGATGTTTACCCTGGTTACCCGGGGACCTCGGCATCGTTGGTCGCTGGAGAGCTGTCTGTGTGACAGCTCTCCAGCGACCACACTACGACTTACCAACGATCACGGCCAGGTCGTATCGCTGGTCGTGATCGTTGGTAAATCGTATAGTGTGACGGTACCCTAAAAGGAAGGCTAGATAGCATATTTTACTTGGGTGGAGAGGCATCTGCAGAACAAGATAATAGTATCTGCTGATACTGGACAGTTCAGTAGTAAATGGAGGTGAAAGATAGTCAGCACAAATGCATCTGAAACTTCCTACTACTGGTTAGAGAGGTCTGCTAAATGTAGTTAATACTTAAAAGGGTGTTCTGAAGTATGGAGCTATTCCCTATCCATAGGGGCTTTTCAGAGCTTCGGTTCCCTGGATCATTGGGGGGTCTTTGTGATTGGACCACCAGCAATTGAGATGTTATCCTCTTTTCCACGCATCGGGTAGAACTTCCATACTTCAGACTTTAATAATTGGCATTTGGGGCTGTAAGTTGGTATCTGCAGTTGGTATATAAATAATAACAATTATTATTATTATTATTAGGCCTTGGGCAGCCCAGGCATTGCAGTATTTATACAGACCATGAAATAAGCCATCGGTATTAGCTGAGTGTCACAATCAGCTGAATAGTCAAGTAAATAAGGCAGCACACTGCAGCGCTAAAACATGCAACCATGAAACACGAAAATTTAACTGCATTACTGCACTAGAAATATGAAAAATGAGAGCGTTTAGCGCATAAAAATGGCCAATTTTATGTGTACCTGGTAGCCCCTTTACGGCATCTCTCTTATACCAGGTCCTAAACTTGCCTTACCTCGCTGAGAATAAACGTCTCCATCTGAATGGGTACATGTGAAACAATCAGCTGAATAGACTGCAGGTGTAGATGCATGTGCCTCCCAAAAAATAAATAATGTATAGAATTTTTAGTGTCCATTCAAGATTTTGAATAATTATCCCATTGAAGCAAATAGAACAATAACACAATGCCATGAACAGCTACTAGAGTATACAACCTCCAAAACCACAGACTGGGATTCCTTGCAACTTAATATGTTCTGTGGACTGAAGGTGTAGCGCACTAGTTGAAGGGAACCTGTCGGGTCCCCCGTGCCCCCAGAACCACCAGCAAGTTGTCTGCATATATACGGTAAATTGCATGCCTAACATTCCTGTGTTAACCCCTTAGTGACTGGGCCGAATTTTTTAAATCTGACTAGTATAACTTTGTGGTAATAACTCTGGAACTCTTCATTATATCCCAGTGATTTTGAGATTGGGTTTTTTTTTTTTCATAACATATTCTAGTTTATGATGGTAAATTTAAATTTCTGCATTATAAAAATATCAGAAATGTTACAAAAATGTAGAAAAATTAGAATTTTTTTTATGATTATCCCTCTAAGGCCTTTCACATTTCCGTCTTTTTAGATCCGTCACAATCCGACGTTATGGGCAAAAAACAGATCCTGCAAATAGACTTGTATTAGCGACGGATTGCGACGGGTGGGCACACGTTGCGTCCATCGTGCAACGGATGGGCACACGTCGCATCCGTCATGTTTTGGCGGATGCGACGCACAAAAAAAGTTCAGTGTAACTTTTTGTGCGTCGCGTCCGCCATTTTCGACCGCGCATGCATGGCCGAAACTACGCCCCTTCCTCCCCGGACTGCAGAATGGGCAGCGGATGCGTTGAAAAACTACATCCGCTGCCCACGTCGTGCAGTAATTTCACAACGTACGTTGGCCCGACATTTCCTTCATGTCTGATTTACATCAGCACCATTTGTGAAATGTTTTATTTTGTTAGAATTTTCATAGGTTTAAAAATGTAGCAGCAATTTTTTCAATTTTTTTCAAGGAAATTTACAAAACCTATATTTTTAGGTACCTATTCAGTTTTGAAGTGATTTTGGGGGTCCTATATATTGGAAACCCCAAAAGTGATTCCATTAAAAAAAATTTTAAAAAAACCCTCAACATATTTAAAATTGCTTTCAGATAGCTTATTAACCCTTCAAGTGCTTTTCAGGAATTAGTACAAAGTGGCATAACAGGAATGGAGACCTTTATTTTTACCACTTGTCTCTAACTTCTGAACGCTGTAGCCAGCAGACTCTAAGGCCATTATTTGGCAATGAATTGCCATTGCAAACATCATGATCATGCGATCAAGATCTTAGGGTGCCTATGGTGTTAGAGGAAGCCCCCACACAATATTAACCATCTAGACGCTGTAGTCTTTGACACAGCATTTAATGGGTTAAACAACTATAGCCAGTAGCAACACTAATCGTGGCTGATGCAGCAAGTTGTCAGCTATAACTAAAGTGTTTCTGAAGTCCGTTTGATATGTAAATGAGGGCTGTGACTAGTCGATGGGTTGTTCATGTTGCTGGCGCTATACTTGCCTTACGCTTTCCCTCTCTTCTTTGTTCCTCTGAAGTCGGGTGTACTTGTGCCAGCCTCAGAAGCGCACTGCGTATGATCGGAAGTGCAGAAGACTACCGATTATGCACAGTGCGCCTCTTTACAGCCAGCAAGTGTACATCTGGCTTCAGAGGATCAGTTATGCGAGGAGGAGAAACCGCGCACATGCGGGAGGTAAGTATAGTGCTAACGATAGGTTCACAAGGGACCTGACAGGTTTCCTATAAAGGGGTTTTCCCACAAACAAATTACATTTTAAAGGGAACCTGTCACCCCGAAAATCGCGGGTGAGGTAAGCCCACCGGCATCAGGGGCTTATCTACAGCATTCTGTAATGCTGTAGATAAGCCCCCAATGTTACCTGAAAGAGGAGAAAAAGACGTTAGATTGTACTCACCCAGGGGCGGTCCCGCTGCTGGTCAGGTCAGATGGGCGTCTCTGGTCCGCTGCGGCGCCTCCCATCTTCTTTCCATGACGTCCTCTTCTGATCTTCAGCCACGGCTCCGGCGCAGGCGTACTTTGTCTGCCCTGTTGAGGGCAGAGCAAAGTACTGCAGTGCGCAGGCGCCGGGCCTCTCTGACCTTTCCGGCGCCTGCGCACTGCAGTACTTTGTTGTGCCCTCAACAGGGCAGACAAAGTACGCCTGCGCCGGAGCCGTGGCTGAAGATCAGAAGAGGACGTCCTGGAAAGAAGATGGGAGGCGCCGCACAGACCAGAGACGCCCATCTGACCTGACCAGCAGCGGGACCGCCCCTGGGTGAGTATAATCTAACGTCTTTTTCTCCTCTTTCAGGTAACATCGGGGGCTTATCTACAGCATTACAGAATGCTGTAGATAAGCCCCTGATGCCGGTGGGCTTACCTCACCCGCGATTTTCGGGGTGACAGGTTCCCTTTAATGAATAGATCTTTTGAATAATGTGTCTGACCGTACAGGAACATGGTCTGATCATACCACAGCTCCTGGGTAAGGGAGGAAGCAAGAGAATATACAGAGATGCTCCTCACAAAATTAAAATATCCTCAAAAAGTTAACTTATTTCAGTTCTTCAATACAAAAAGTGAAACTCGTATATTATATAGTCATTACAAACAGTGATCTATTTCAAGTGTTTGTTTCTGTTAATGTTGATGTTCCCACAATCATGGGGAAGACTGCTGACTTGACAGGTGTCCAGAAGGCAGTCATTGACACACTCCACAAGGAGGGCAAGCCACAAAAGCTCATTGCTAAAGAAGCTGGCTGCTCAGAGTGCTGTATATATTAATGGAAAGCTGAGTGGAAGGAAAAATTGTAGTAGAAAAAGGTGCACAAACAACTGGGATAACCACAGCCTTAAAAGAATTGTTTGGAAAAGGCCATTCAAAAATTTGAGGGAGATTCGCAAGAAGTGAACTGTTGCTACATCTATGGGGTATTGTCAAGAGGAAGATGAGACACTAGACCCAACAAAGCAGACAAGTTGAAGGCTGCTATCAAAGCAACCTGGGCTTCCATAACACCTCAGCAGTGCCACAGGCTGATCACCTCCATGCCACGCCACATTGATGCAGTAATTGATGCAAAAGGAGCCCTGACCAAGTATTGAGTGCATTTACTGAACATACATTTCAGTAGGCCAACATCTTGGATTTTAAAATCATTTTTTCAAGCTGGTGTTATAAAGTATTCTAATTTACTGGGATAATGACTTTTGGGTTTTCATTGGCTGTAAGCCATAATCGTCAACATTAACAGAAATAAACACTAGAAATAGATCAGTCTGCTTGTAATGACTTTATATAATGAGTTTCACTTTTTGTGTTGAAGAACTGAAATAAATTAAGTATTTGATGATCTAATTTTGTGAGAAGCACCTGTATATTAGTGAGGGATCACAGCTGATTTTTTCGCTAAATCTAAAATGTTTTACCTCACAGAAAGTCAGCTGCAAACCCGTGCTGTCCTGTCTGTATACTCTTTTCTTCCCCTACCCAGGAGCTGTGATATGATCAGACATGATCCTGTCCGGTCAGTCCCAGCCATTACACAGCAGGGGCACACTTATTTGGAATAAGCAGTCCTGTGTGTACATGAGGAATAGCGCCCCTTCTGGCCATTTTCTCCAGGCTTCCTTTTGCAGTTGATCTCTAGTTTGCCTTTGATTCAGAGTTGGTGGAGGAGACCAAATGCTATGATCTCTCCAATACAGAACACAAGTGAGATAAATAACTTGCTAATCTTGGTCTTTCACATACCCTGTAATACAATGGGTGTAGTTTTAGTTTAGTTTTATTTTACTACTTTATTTTATTATGATAAATCCCACTTTTCATATCAATTATGTTTATTTTTATGACCTTTTGTTTGCACATTAAATGCCTTTAAAAAAAACTTCTATTGTTGTATTGAGACACTTTTAGGGAGAGTCCTGTCACTGGATGAAGCCAGTGAGGTTTTGACACCAGTCGCTGCCACTGATCAGCTGTTCTCAGTGCTGACCGGTTCGGTCTGCAGTACTCGGCAATGGCCTCTACACTGTAGAAGCAGCTGTGATATTCAGCTCTGGCTGCTGCCGGCATTGATCGGCGGCAGTGACTGGTGTCTGAACCTCATCGATCAGATCAATGACCTATCCAAAATGATGGGGTCATCATTATAAATGTACAACAACCATTTAATGAAGTGTTCAAAAATGGTTACTACTTGGTCAAAGAGACATTTGCAACAGCTTTTTGCCACTTCTGAAGACTGACGTACCATGTGCTTGAATAGTTGAAAAAGATAAATAGTTACTATTTCACAAATGAAAGCAGGGTACTTTTCACCTTGTGGGCATGTAAACCTTTGCATATGTGTGATTGCGTGCTGTCTCTGTTTAAAGGGACACTGTCACCAGACTTTTGCCACCTAATCTGATAGTGGCATAATGTCGAAACAGAGACCCTGATTCCATCAATGTATCGCTTACTGGGCTAATTGCTGTAGTTTTTAATAAAATCAGTTTTATCAGGAAGAAATTATCACTAGAGGACTAGTAAACGTGCTGCCATATAGTCTTCCATATTCATGAGCTCTGTATAGCCCCCCTCCACTGATTGGCAGCTATCTTTGTGCACTGTGCATAGGCAGAAAGCTGGCTATCAGTGGTATGGGCGGGGTTATACAGACCTCAGCATTTAAAGAATTGCTTGATCTGCTGCAGAAGAAATTGATTCTATCAAAACTGTAGCCAAGTAAGTCACTGGAATCTGTGTGCCAGATTTCCTTTAGTAAGTTTTAACATGCAAATCTCTTTTGGATGTGTATTAATCTGCATGTTTTGTATCTCTTAGGTTTGTTTTGGCAGTGGGAAGTGCAGTCTTTGATGCCATGTTTAATGGTGGCATGGCTACAACCTCAACAGAAATTGAATTGCCAGATGTTGAACCTGCTGCTTTCCTTGCTTTGCTGAAGTAAGTTCTTGGACAGCTTTATACTTCATCCAACTCTAAAATTTGAAGCAGGATCTTTGATTTTTTCCTACTTTTATCTTGAAGTGCTTAGCAGTGTGTAAACACAAAAGAAAATGGCAGTTCACGAACATCACACTTTTCGTGCGAGGTGAAACATCAGATTTGCTTATCCAATCAAGTGGTAAAAATAAATATTTAAAGGAGTTGTCCAGGAATAGACTGTGCGTCGTCACGGCCGTGGCATGCGATTAGGGATCAGCTGACGCCGCACAGTCTGAAGAAGGCGGAAGGAGATGAGTGACAGGCAAAGATATGCACTACGCATGGCCATGAATCCCAGCCCCACAGTGTAAATAAATCAGAAGACACTGCGGGGCGGGATCTCGGGCAGCGCGGCCGCACAGGCATAGTCATCCTGACATCAAATGATGTCAGAAGACGGGCAGCGCTAACTGCGCATGCCCACGGGATAACATAACAGCGCAGGCTCCGGGACAGATTCAAACAACGCTGAGGAGGTGGCGCCCAGCGCCAAAGGGGTATGAATGATGGCTGTGCTGCATCTAATTAGGGGAGAAAGACCCACCTCCCTGGCGATTTCACGGTATGAGGGGGCACATTTTATAAGTGTTTATTTCAGCGTGTGCAGGGAGCATAACGAAAAGAGCCACCTTGTCAGAATGCAGCATTAGTGCTGCACAAGGTGGCTCTTTTAGTTACAAACGCCAGGGGAGGGGGGGGGGAGTGACAGGTTCCCTTTAACATAAAGACAGAATGTAACATTTCTCCGCAACAAGACCATTAGTATGAGGCATACAGGTAGGGCCAGTGTAACATTTCTGTTACCTGTATGCCCATATTAATAGGTCATAAACGTCCTGGAGGGTGACAGTTTCCGTTTAAAGAAAATATAACGTTTTCATAGGATTGTGCATGCTTTTCTAGAGCAAATGCATAAAATGTAGCGGCGCATGTAATCTGCAAGGGTTGAACAGTAAAATCCAGCTAGAGTAAAATGCTCACTTTAATATCTGTATCTTGCACTGTTTTGACATGGATTTTTAAAGTAAATACCGTATATGAAATCTGATTCTATCTTTACATCTTCATTGCACTAGGAGTAAACTTAATATTAGAATTGCATAGTATATGCATTTCTGCATAGAGGCTATATTTGCATACAGTGGGTATGGAAATTATTCATACCCCTTTAAATTTTTCACTTTCATTGCAGCCATTTGGTAAATTCAAAAAAAGTTCAATTTTTTTTTCCTCATTAATGTACACTCTGCACACCAACTCGACTGAAAAAAACAGAAATGTAGTAAAGTTTGCAAATTTATTTAAAAAAAAAAACCTGAAATATCACATGGTCATAACTTCCGACCCTTTGCTCTGACTCATATTTAAGTCACATGGTGTTGCTACTTAAGAGAAAATGAATATTCATTTCTCTTAAGTAGCAGCACACGTGACCACCGTACAGCAGCAGGAAGCCGGTTCCTGACACTGCGCGCTACAGAAGAGCAATAAATACTCACTGCTCTTTGTGTGCACAGTCCCGGTGAGTATTCCGGCAGCTGTCCTCTGCTTGTGAGCAGCACTTGATGTCCCTGCCATGCGCTGCTTACAAGCATAAAGCAGTTGCTGGCATCGGAGCAGGACGCTGCAAGGGAGCGCTGCGTAGGTGAGTGTAATGTTTTTGTTTTGTTTTTGTTTGTTTTTTTAATGTATTGTGATGGAGCCATGCAAACTAAGATGGGGGTTGGGGGGAAATCATACCAAGATATTATTATTAAAGAGAAATTAATATTCACTCCATGGGTGTGGAATGTAGTGAATATTCATTTCTCTTTAGCAGCAGGAGTTGGCTCCAGCTTCCTGTAACCCGCAGCTCCGCCAGTGCCGTTCCCCCACCTCCCCACCATAGCCAGACTATACACCGTACCCCACCATACATCTGGACAATAAGACGCACCGCCCATTTTCCTCCACATTTTTGAAGAAAAAAAAGTGCGTTTTATAGTCCGAAAAATGTATTTTTTCCTTCCATATTCCATAAAGTCACTTGAAATGTGATGTGGTCCCTAAAGTTTTTTTTTTTTGTAAATTTTGTTGGAAAAATGAGTAATTGATCAATTTTAAACCCTTTTAACTTCCTAACACTAAAATTCTTTAAAAAAAAATGATGCAAATGTAAAGTAGACATATGGGAACTGTTAGCTGGATTTTCATTTTTTTTAACTGTTGTACCACACGAAATTACGCGGCTTTGGGAAAATGGCCGCCGCGATCTCTTCTGCGCACGCGCGGCATCCCGCGGCCATTTTCCTGAAGCCCCGTGCAGCAGAGCACTACATCTGCGCACGCGCGGCCCCAGGAAGATGGCCGCCCGCACCGATGAAAGGAATGACAGCGCAGATCGCGCGCTGTGTCTTCACGTGGGCACAGGGAATCCGGACCTTGGACATGCGCACACCACTACGCCACCAACGGAAACCTGGGGAAGAAAAGAACGCTGTGAACACGCCCACCTGACCAGACCAGCCTGATTGACAGGCGAAAACGCCGACTTTGGTAATGTATTTCTCGGCATACATGGGGAATCAGGGTACACTACATACCACCATAGTAACGCACAGCACAGGCCCTATTTAACAGTATTTATATCTCAATCTCAAAAAACGGGGTGACAGGTTCCCTTTAACCCCTTCCCGACCTCTGACGCCACATAGGCGTCATGAAAGTCGGTGCCAATCCGACCCATGACGCCTATGTGGCATCATGGAAAGATCGCGTCCCTGCAGATCGGGTGAAAGGGTTAACTCCCATTTCACCCGATCTGCAGGGACAGGGGGAGTGGTAGTTTAGCCCAGGGGGGGTGGCTTCACACCCCCCCCCGTGGCTACGATCGCTCTGATTGGCAGTTTCAGTTTCAACAGCCAATCAGAGCGATTTGTAATATTTCACCTATTATAACTGGTGAAATATTACAATCCAGCCATGGCCGATGCTGCAATATCATCGGCCATGGCTGGAAACACTAATGTGCCCCCACCGATCGCCCCCCCCAAGCCACCGATCTGTCCGGTACACTGCTCCGGATCCCCTCCGTCCTGTGCTCCGCTCCCCCCGTGCTCCAATCACCCCCCTGTGCTCCGATCCAACCCCCCTGCACTCCGATCCAACCCCCCTCTCCCCTCCCCCCCCCCCCCCCCCCCCGTGCATCATCCGGCAGATTCGTTCCAAAGTGCATTTTGATCACTGAGATAGGTTATATCACAGTGATCAAAATAAAAAAATAGTAAATGACCCCCCACCCTTGTCACCCCCATAGGTAGGGACAATAAAAAAAAATAAAGAATTTTTTTTTTCCCACTAAGGTTAGAATAGGGTTAGGGCTAGGGCGGATTTACCGCAGTTTTTCTGCGCATTTCACTGCGGTTTTACAACTGCGATTTTCTATTGGAGCAGTTGTAAAACCGCTGCGGAATCCGCACAAAGAAGAGACATGCTGCAGAATGTAAACCGCTGCGTCTCCATGCAGTTTTTCTGCAGCATGTGTACAGCGATTTTTGTTTCCCATAGGTTTACATTGAATTGTAAACTCATGGGAAACTGCTGCGGATCCACAGCGTTTTCCGCAGTGTGTGCACATACCTTTAGAATTAGGCTATGTGCACACGGTGCGGATTTGGCTGTGGATCCGCAGCGGATTGGCCGCTACGGATTCGCAGCAGTGTTCAATCAGGTTTACAGTTCCATGTAAACCTATGGAAAACTAAATCCGCTGTGCCCATGGTGCGGAAAATACCGCGCGGAAACGCTGCGTTGTATTTTCCGCAGCATGTCAATTCTTTGTGCGGATTCCGCAGCGTTTTACACCTGTTCCTCAATAGGAATCCACAGGTGAAATCCGCACAAAAAACGCTGGAAATCCGCAGGTAAAACGCAGTGCCTTTTACCCGTGGATTTTTCAAAAATGATGCTGAAAAATCACACACAAATCCGCAACGTGGGCACATAGCCTTAGGGTTAGGGTTGTGATTAGGGTTATGGCTACAGTTGGGATTAGGGTTAGGGGTGTGTTGGGGTTAGTGTTGTAGGTAAAATTGAGGGATTTCCACTGTTTAGGCACATCAGGGGTCTCCAAACACAACATGGCGCCACCATTGATTCCAGCCAATCTTGTATTCAAAAAGTCAAATGGTGCTCCCTCACTTCCGAGCCCCGACGTGCGCCCAAACAGTGGTTTACCCCCACATATGGGGTATCAGCATACTCAGGACAAACTGCGCAACAATTACTGGGGTCCAATTTCTCCTGTTACCCTTGTGAAAATAAAAAAATGCTTGCTAAAACATCATTTTTGAGGAAAGAAAAATGATTTTTTATTTTCACGGCTCTGCGTTGTAAACGTCTGTGAAGCACTTGGGGGTTCAAAGTCCTCACCAAACATCTAAATTAGTTCCTTTGGGGGTCTAGTTTCCAAAATGGGGTCACTTGTGGGGGGTTTCTACTGTTTAGCCACATCAGGGGCTCTGCAAACGCAACGTGACGCCCGCATAGCATTCCATCAAAGTCTGCATTTCAAAACGTCACTACTTCACTTCCGAGCCCCGGCATGTGCCCAAACAGTGGTTTACCCCCACATATGGGGTATCAGCGTACTCAGGAGAAACTGGACAACAACTTTTGGGGTCAAATTTCTCCTGTTACCCTTGGGAAAATAAAACAAATTGGAGCTGAATTAATTTTTTTGTGAAAAAAAGTTAAATGTTCATTTTTATTTAAACATTCAAAAAATTCCTGTGAAGCACCAGAAGGGTTAATAAACTTCTTGAATGTGGTTTTGAGCACCTTGAGGGGTGTAGTTTTTAGAATGGTGTCACACTTGGGTATTTTCTATCATATAGACCCCTCAAAATGACTTCAAATGAGATGTGGTCCCTAAAAAAAAAAAAATGGTGTTGTAGAAATGAGAAATTGCTGGTCAACTTTTCACCCTTATAACTCCCTAACAAAAAAAAATTTTGGTTCCAAAATTGTGCTGATGTAAAGTAGACATGTGGGAAATGTTACTTATTAAGTATTTTGTGTGACATATCTCTGTGATTTAATTGCATAAAAATTCAAAGTTGGAAAATTGCGAAATTTTCATAATTTTCGCCAAATTTCCGTTTTTTTCACAAATAAACGCAGGTACTATCAAAAAATTTTACCATTGTCATGAAGTACAATATGTCACGAGAAAATGTCAGATTCACTGGGATCCGTTGAAGCGTTCCAGAGTTATAACCTCATAAAGGGACAGTGGTCAGAATTGTAAAAATTGGCCCGGTCATTAACGTGCAAACCACCCTTGGGGGTAAAGGGGTTAAGCGAGTCATCGCGCCCTCTGAACTGTGAACGTCACAGCAGAGGACCCGGGAGACGGAGCCGCACGCAGCGCTGGAACGGGGGACAGGTGAATATACTCACCTTCCTGGCGCGTCCACGGTCCCTGCCTCTCCGGTGGAGATCGTGGTGTGCGTTCAGTGTTTACGCATACCGCGATCTCTTGGGAGCGTCACTCTGTGGGGGCCGGACTGCGCCGGCGCTTGCGCAGTCTATAAAGGCTTCGGACAGAGTGACGCTCCCAGCGTTATATTATATACATATATATATATATACACACACTATATAATAAATATATATATATATATATATATATATATATATATATATATATATATATATATATATATAATTATTATAGATTCAAAGAAGCTTTATTGGCAGGACCAAGTACACATCAGTTTTGCCAAAGCAAGTGTATAAAGGCAATACTTCCTGACATGCACTGCTCCTCTATCACTCTCATGATAACCTGGATGTCGTCATGAGAGTGATTGCAGGCTAAAAGATCATTTTTGAGAAAATAATTTTTTTTTTTTTTTTCATGGCTCTGCGTTATAAACTTCTGTGAAGCACTTGGGGGTTCAAAGTTCTCACCACACATCTAGATTAGTTCCTTTGGGGGTCTAGTTTCCAAAATTGGGTCATTTGTGGGGGATCTCCAATGTTTAGGCACACAGGGGCTCTCCAAACGTGACATGATGTCCACTAATGATTGGAGCTAATTTTCCATTTAAAAAGCCAAATGGCGTGCCTTCCCTTCCGAGCCCTGCCGTGCGCCCAAATAGTGGTTTACCCCCACATATGGGGTATCAGCGTACTCAGGACAAACTGGACAACAACATTTGGGGTCCAATTTCTCCTATTACCCTTGGCAAAATAGGAAATTCCAGGCTAAAAATCATTTTTGAGGAAAGAAAAATTATTTTTTATTTTCATGGCTCTGCGTTATAAACTTCTGTGAAGCACCTGGGGGTTTAAAGTGCTCAATATGCATCTAGATAAGTTCCTTGGGGGGTCTAGTTTCCAAAATGGGGTCACTTGTGGGGGAGCTCCAATGTTTAGGCACACAGGGGCTCTCCAAACGCGACATGGTGTCCGCTAACAATTGGAGCTAATTTTCCATTCAAAAAGTCAAATGGCGCTCCTTCCCTTCCGAGCCTTACCATGTGCCCAAACAGTGGTTTACCCCCACATGTGAGGTATCGGTGTACTCAGGAGAAATTGCCCAACAAATTTTAGGATCCATTTTATCCTGTTGCCCATGTGAAAATGAAAAAATTGAGGCTAAAAGAATTTTCTTTGTGAAAAAAAAGTACTTTTTCATTTTTACGGATCAATTTGTGAAGCACCTGGGGGTTCAAAGTGCTCAATATGCATCTAGATAAGTTCCTTGGGGCGTCTAGTTTCCAAAATGGGGTCACTTGTGGGGGAGCTACAATTTTTAGGCACACGGGGGCTCTCCAAACGTGACATGGTGTCCGCTAAAGAGTGGAGCCAATTTTTAATTCAAAAAGTCAAATGGCGCTCCTTCCCTTCCAAGCCCTGCCGTGCGCCCAAACAGTGGTTTACCCCCACATATGAGGTATCAGCGTACTCAGGACAAATTGGACAACAACTTTCGTGGTTCAGTTTCTCCTTTTACCATTGGGAAAATAAAAAAATTGTTGCTCAAAAATAAGTTTTGTGACTAAAAAGTTAAATGTTCATCTTTTCCTTCCATGTTGCTTCTGCTGCTGTGAAGTACCTGAAGGGTTAATAAACTTCTGGAATGTGGTTTTGAGTACCTTGAGGGGTGCATTTTTTTAGAATGGTGTCACTTTTGGGTATTTTCAGCCATATAGACCCCTCAAACTGACTTCAAATGTGAGGTGGTCCCTAAAAAAAATGGTTTTGTAAATTTCATTGTAAAAATGAGAAATCACTGGTCAAATTTTAACCCTTATAACTTCCTAGCAAAAAAAAAAATTTGTTTCCAAAATTGTGCTGATGTAAAGTATACATGTGGGAAATGTTATTTATTAACTATTTTGTGTCACGTAACTCTCTGGTTTAACAGAATAAAAATTCAAAATGTGAAAATTGCAAAATTTTAAAAATTTTCGCCAAATTTCCGTTTTTATCACAAATAAACGCAGAATTTATTGACCTAAATTTACCACTAACATGACGCCCAATATGTCACGAAAAAACAGTCTCAGAACCGCTAGGATCCGTTGAAGCGTTCCTGAGTTATTACCTCATAAAGGGACACTGGTCAGAATTGCAAAAAACGGCAAGGTCTTTAAGGTCAAAATAGGCCGGGTCATGAAGGGGTTAATAAAGATCTGATTTAAGGGCACAAAAAATTAAAAAATTGCAAAATTTTCAAACTTTTCGCCAAACTGATTGATGAAGAGAAAGCCTGCATAAGAAAGCAGAGACAGTGGCGCCAGCACTGAAAGGTCACCGGGCTTCAGATGTCACAACAACATTGCAAGAGAACTCCGGGACCACGAGTGCCTGGAACTACGCCAGCATGGGAGGGGAATATAGTTTTTTATTGGGGCCAAACATTTAGTTCAAAAAGGGTTTGAGTTCAAAAAGGGTTTGTCCTAGTAGTAGACAACCCTTTTAAGTTTTATATCTGGGATCGTTGGGGAGAAAAATCACATTTTATTCCTTCTGCAATTTAACACACTACTCAAGTGTTTTTTTTTCTTTTTATATACCGTATATTTTTTCACGAACTGAGTGGCATCACTAATTTAAGTTCCCTGATATCATTTTCAACAGTTCCCGATGCCACTCGGGTCGTCATCTAGCAGTTTGTGACCTGCCAGATTGCCCAGCAAGCACTGGAGTCCCTTTTCATTGTACCGTATTTTGCAGTTTATAAGACTCACCCCAAATTTTGAGGAGAAAAATGGATAAAAAAAACTTTTTTTTAATAAAACGGTGGTGCTTATAATCCATGCATCTTATTGCTTACCATGGGTAGTGGCTGCAGCTAAGCGTGGTCCCAAGGTCACTGATGAAGGAGACAAGAGCAGAGTGTTGCTGCAGGCTGGGATGAGGGGGTGTTCGGATGTGCGCCGCTGCGGGTGTCCGGTGATGCGGGGGCTCTGCCGACATTTTGTGAAAGCCGAGAACCCCCGCACTTACATGGCTTACTATGCAGTGGACTCCGGGAAAATGGCTGCCGGGGTGGCGCATGCACAGATTGAGATCTCGGCATCCAAGCTGCTTGAGGTCTAGTGTGAAGTTTCCACAATCCGTGATGGTTTGGGGAGCCATGTCATCTGCTGGTGTAGGTCCACTGTGTTTTATCAAGACCAAAGTCAGCGCAGCTGTCTACCTGGAAATTTTAAAGCACTTCCTACTTCCCTCTGCCGAAAAACTTTTTGGAAATGTAAATTTCATTCTCCAGCAGGATTTGGCACATGTCCACACTGCCAAAAGTACCAATACCTGGTTTAAAAACATCAGTATCACTGTGCTTGATTGGCCAGCAAACTCGCCTGACCTTAACCCCAAAGAAAATCTATGGGGAATTGTCAAGAAGAAGATGATACACCAGACCCAACAATACAGACGAGCTGAAGGCTGCTATCAAAGCAACCTGGGCTTCCATAACACCTCAGCAGTGCCACAGGATGATCGCCTCAATGCCACACCGGGCTGATGCAGTAATTGATGCAAAAGGAGCCCCGACCAAGTATTGAGTGCATTTACTGAACATACGTTTCAGTAGGCCAACATTTTGGATTTTAAAATCATTTTTCAAGCTGGTGTTATAAAGTATTCTAATTAACAGAAATAAACACTTGAAATAGATCACTCTGTTTGTAATTACTCTATCTAATGAGTTTCACTTTTTGCATTGAAGAACTGAAATTAACTTTTAGGCTGTGTGCACGCGTTGCGTTTTTTTCGCGGATTTTTCGCGCTTTTTCGCTTAGGATGCATATGTATGCTTTTTTTTATCATTTTAGAATGCATTCTGCAATTTTTGTGCACATGATGCATTTTTTTCCGCGGTAAAAAAAAAGCAGCATGTTCATTAATTTTGCGTTTTTTTTCCACGGTTTTCCCACTATATAATGCATTGGGAAAGCTCCGGGAAAAAAATGTAGGCGGATTTCTTGCAGAAAATGTCCTGTTTTCTTCAAGACATTTCTGCAAGAAATCCTGACGTGTGCACATGGCCTTAGATGATATTCTAATTTAGTGAGAGGCCCCTGTATAAGTAAATAAGTAAATGCAAAAGATGGTGGCAATCAGGTAGACTATTAGTCAGTGTGGTCTGTGTGCTGCTGTCGGTGCCTGTCTTGTGATTTATTCAGCACTGCTGTCCCTTTCCTTACTTTGCTCTTATGATTCAGCAATACATAGTGGATGCTTTCCTGAAACGGAAAGTACTTGCAAGCAGCATAATACAAAGAATAGCAAGTTTACCCAGAATCCTTTGCAGTAGGCGGAGCTATGCAAATCATCTCTTTCCACCCCTGTCTAATCCACAGCGCTTGGAATCGCCAAGCGTGCAATGCTGCGGATTAGTTACTAAATTTACACAGCCAACCAATTCCTACCTGTGGACACGTGTTTCGGGCTTTAGGCCCTCATCAGCACAGGGCTGGAATTGGTTGGCTGTATGGAGTGGGGCTCGGTGAGCAAGCGATACATATATGCTAGCCACCTTAGGGAGAGACCCAAGTTGGGCTAAATGTAGCGGGACGAAAGAGACCGAAAAGCCCTCTACTTAAAGGAAATACATAGTGGATGCTTTCCTGAAACGGAAAGTACTTGCAAGCAGCATAATACAAAGAATAGCAGGTTTACCCAGAATCCTTTGCAGTAGGCGGAGCTATGCAAATCATCTCTTTCCACCCCTGTCTAATCCACAGCGCTTGGAATCGCCAAGCGTGCAATGCTGCGGATTAGTTTCTAAATTTACACAATTGTCCACAGGTAGGAATTGGTTGGCTGTGTAAATTTAGAAACTAATCCGTTTTTTGGATGTGCAGGTCAGGTTTTTGAAATGTATTCTCTAGCCTTCTGATCGTGCACTCCGCCTTCTAGCCACAGGTGTTTTAATTACAGCAGGTCCAATACCCCTCCATAGAGAGAGAGAATTTTAGTCTAGGAAGAGGTTTCACATGTACCCATTCAGATGTAGACGTTTATTCTCAGCGAGGTAAGGCAAGCGTAGGACCTGGTATAAGAGAGATGCCGTAAAGTGGTTACCAGGTACACATAAAATTGGCCATTTTTATGCGCTAAACGCTCTCATTTTTCATATTTCTAGTGCAGTAATGCAGTTCAAATTTCGTATTTCAAGTTTGTATGTTCTAGCGCTGCAGTGTGCTGCCTTATTTATTTAACTAGATACGAGTTGGCGACTCTAGGTTCAGCACCTGTTCACACTTAGTCTATGTTTGGATGTGCAGGTCAGGTTTTTGAAATGTATTCTCTAGCCTTCTGATCGTGCACTCCGCCTTCTAGCCACAGGTGTTTTAATTACAGCAGGTCCAATACCCCTCCATAGAGAGAGAGAATTTTAGTCTAGGAAGAGGTTTCACATGTACCCATTCAGATGTAGACGTTTATTCTCAGCGAGGTAAGGCAAGCGTAGGACCTGGTATAAGAGAGATGCCGTAAAGTGGCTACCAGGTACACATAAAATTGGCCATTTTTATGCGCTAAACGCTCTCATTTTTCATATTTCTAGTGCAGTAATGCAGTTCAAATTTCGTATTTCAAGTTTGTATGTTCTAGCGCTGCAGTGTGCTGCCTTATTTATTTAACCAAAATTGTGTAACCTGACTGTACAATGCTAGATGCTTGAGCGCTCTGTCTTGTAATTTTCCTCAGTAAGAAAAATCACAGCATTTGGCGAGTCTTAGGCTATGTGCACACGTTCAGGATTTCTCGCAGAAAATTCCTGAGAAAAACCTGATCTTTTCTGCAAGAAATCCGCAAGAAATCTGCATGCGGTTTTGCCGCGTTTTTTTTCCGGACATTTCCCAATGCATTTTGTAGTGGGAAATCCGCAAAAAAAAACGCAAAATTAATGAACATGCTGTGGTTTTTACCGCGATGCGTTTTTTTCACGGAAAAGACCGCATCATGTGCACAAAACATGCGGAATTCATTCTAAATGATGGGATGCTTATTGTATGTGGGTTTTTTGCGCTTTTAGGGTATGTGCACATGATGCGGATTTTGACGCGGATTTGGAAAATCCGCAGTGCAAAACCGCTGCGGTTTTCACTGCGGATTTGTGTGCAGTTTCTTCTGCGGATTCCTCTGCAGGTTTTCAACTGCACTTTCCTATTGGTGCAAGTTGAAATCCGCTGCGGAATCCGCAGAAAGAAGTGACATGCGCCTTCTTTTTTTCCGCAGATTTTTCTGCATCGTGTGCACTGCGGATTTTGTTTTCCATAGGGTTACATTGTACTGTACGCCGCATGGAAAACTGCTGCGGATCCGCAGCGGTCAAATCCGCTGCGGATCCGCGGCAAAATCCGCATCGTATGCACAAAGCCTTATAGCGTTTTTATCGGGAAAACTCGCGAAAAAAAACGCATCGTGTGCACACAGCCTTAGGCTATGTGCACACGTAGGAAGTGTGGTGCAAAATTTTCTGCGCTAAATCTGCATCTCCTGGCAGAATCCGCAGGTGCGTTTTTTGTGCAGATTTTACCACTGCGGATTTCTATAATGGAAGGGTGCAGAAACGCTGCAGAACTGCACAAAAGAAGTGACATGCACTTCTTTGAAATCTGCAGCGTTTCTGCGCAGATTTTTCTGCACCATGTGCACAGCTTTTTTTTTTTTACATTGTACTGTAAATCACAGTGCGGATCTGCAGCGTTTCTGCTGCAGAAAAACCTGCTGCAGTTCTGCACTAAATCTGCTTATTCAAAACACCCTGCTCAAAACCAAAAGGACCTTATGATCTAGTCATTGAGAGCCATTATGTCAGTCATATGATAGATCTGTGTTGTTTTTTTTTTTTTTTTAAGGGAATTGTTTTCTTTTACTATAATGAGACAAAAATAAATTTGGCCGCAAGTGTGAATAATTCTGTATTGGCCAAATACTAGGCAGAAAGAGCTCAATTAGTCTTTAAATATATTGTATCTAAACTTGGTAACTTCAGGGGTCCATACCTCCTCTGGCATTAACATCCACATGAAACCTGTGCACCGGCAACTTCATAGCATCGAGGAGATCTATGCGTGCCTTACATCAGGCACAATCGCAGCTCTATAGAACATGTATAGATACACATGTATGTATGCATTGGCACACAACTAAATTGCAATTTTTCATTGTCCTATTGCCATAAGTGAAATACAGCACACAGCCATGTTGTCTGCCTTGACAAACGTTCTTGAAAAGAATAGGTTGTTCTAATTAAGTAGAAATAAAAAAAAAATCTCTTCATACATGCATCGAGCATAAAAACCTACAATGCCACAGACCCAAAAATAATCCCCTAGCGAAGTATGTAAAGTCTCAGAAAATGAGTGACCAAGAGGTACCATAAGTACAAACATTTAACCTGAATTGGAGCATTATCCAATTCTGTGTCTGCATTAGAGATGGAGGCTCAAAGAGGGTCAAAAGCCCAAAGCTTACAATATATAAGCATGAAAGGAGGGATTATAAAGATCAAGTGCATAAACAGGGGTATTGGTACGTTCTCCTCCAGAAAAAAACGCACCTGGCTCGTGTTTCGCATCAGTTTTTGTCAGGGGCTACCTGTACGACTCGTTTGTTTCAGTCGGTTCTCGATCTACTTCTAGGACTTGTGATGTAATTGTAGGTCAATTAATGCAGAAATACATCAAATTCTGAAGGGTTCCCAAACTTCCAAGCACCACTGCATAGGGGTATTTGTGCGCTGTTCATCATTTTCCTGGCAGCCTTGTGGGAAGCCTGTAAAGGATTGATCGCCAATGTAAAAGCCATTACTGTCCTTGAGGCTCCAGTTAAGCGCAGTAGAGGGAGCTGGTCTTATTTCCTTTCTGGACATTTTTCACTGTTATTGCAAAATTGTTCTGTGCTGCCACATAACATAATCCTTTCATATCTGTCCAGGCCATAATTTTGCTGTCTTGCACTTCATGGTTTTCTAGGAGCCATGTGTTCTTACAGGGTTCAGGTGGCCCATTGACTATTCAGAGTTTTTTTTGCACCTCTAAACATTCATTCTCTGTGCGATTTCCTGCCTCTTTAGCACTTTCATTTAACCCCTTAGTGACCGGGCCACTTTTTTTTTTTTTTTTTAAATCTGACCAGTGTCACTTTGTGGTAATCACTCTGGAACGCTTCAACGTAACCCAGTGATTCTGAGATGGTTTTTTTTGAATAATGAATTTAGGTTGATATTTTTTTTTTTAGAAAAAAAATCAAACATTCGACATCAAACATTAGACAATGTAAAAAAAAAGTGCAATTTTCAAACTTTGAATGATTATTCCTTCAATCCAGATAGCCATACCACAGAAAAGCATGAATAAATAACTACCGTAATCCCACATGCCTGCTTTTCATCAGCACCGTTTGTAAAATGTTAATTTTATTTTGTTAAATTTACAAAATGTTTTTTTTTTTTTTTTTTTTTTGAAGGACCTAGCCAGGTTTGAAGTAACTTTGGGGGTCGTATATATTGGAAACCCCCTCTCCCCCCGAAAGTGATACCATTTTAAAAACTGCACCCCTCCACATACTGAAAACTGCTGTCAGGTAGTTTATTAACCCCTCAGATGCTTTTTTGGAATTAATGCAAAGTGGCATAACAGAAACCGAAAAGTGTATTTTTACCACTTAAATGTTGGTAACTTCTGAACAGGTTACAACAGCCGGCAGACTCTAAGGCCGCTATTTGCTCGTGAATTGCCATGGCAAACATCAGGACCACACAATCATGATCTCTGGGTGCCGATGAGGTTAAATCGGAAGCCCCCACACTCTGTTAAACATTAATATGTCAATTTTGACAGCAGCATCTAAGGGGTTAAACAGATATGGACTTTGCCAACACTGATTATGGCTGAGGCAGCAAGTTGTCAGCTATAGTGGACAGCCGACAGCTGCTGGATTGTCACCTGTATGAGGATGCTAGTCTCTTATATCTCAGGTCAGTAAAAAGACGTACTGTGGTCATGAAGGGGTTAAGCAATCTATTGCCCATGCCCCCTAATTTTTCTTCAGTGTCTACAGCACTTGCTTTCTGTGGGTCACCCACTCAAATGTTCCTTACCACTTAGTGAGCCTATGACCCCTCCTATGAGGTAGCTAGTCGTATTCTGGGGAAGTATTGTATTAGGACCTCCTTGCCCTTTCTGAAGAATTAGGTTATTAAACACTACCTGTATACGTTGATATTCCCGTGCTCTAATCCTTGAGCACACTGAACACAAATTCACTGCAACAAGATGATGGCCAGTACTCACCCTGTCCCAAGTCACCATCTGTTTTAGTCAATGCAGACATGATGGGGAGGGGGGTCCCTGAATGAATCCCCATTTAATGTCAGATTCTTTGCTTCCCGTTTGTAAAAAAAAAATAATAATAATATTAATAATAATTGTTCAGGTTTCTGATGTTCTCCTGGATGACAAAAAAATAAGCAGAGATGTGGAGCTTATTTCAAAATTGGAGGGAGAGTCTGTTATATTGTGTGTAAATACGGCAATTAACCCCTTAATGACAGCCATTACGTCTTTTAACTGACCTGAGATACAAGAGACTATCATCCCCATACAGGTGACAATCCAGCAGCTGTCGGCTGTACACTATAGCTGACAACTTGCTTTCAACCTGCAAGAACCATAGAGTACAAAATTCCCAATGTATAAAAGATAACAATTTTTATTTCACAAGATTAATGTAACAATAATAAACACTGAATCACAGGTAAGGCATAGGACAAGTGGCGCATGGTGTCAAAAATAAACCATTGTGCGGTTCCACACATTAAAAGTATCAGGTACGGGGTAGATCAAAACACATTCCTAGTATAAAGTATCAATCTAAAGCTATAGACATTGGTCTCCTTGTGCAAGCCAAGGGACCGAGATAATCAATGTGCTAATAAAATGTGCATATAATGAAGAGGTATTCACCCAATCGAATAATTATATATGCAGATAGAAAACTATTTTAAAAATTAGTCTCACAAATCTGTTGTGCAGCAAAGTCAATTCAGTATACATATAAATGCACAGAAGGTAATCTCACCCATAATAGCCTGTGTTTGGTCACGTATAACAATGGACAACAGCCCCAACGCGCGTTTCGCATGGGCTTCCTCGGGGGAGGGGGGCACTTGCTGTATAAGCCATGATAAGTGTTTCCACTGTCCAAATCTGTTTAACCCCTTAGATGCTGCTGTCAATAGTGACTACATTATAAGTGGTTAACAGAGTGTGGGGGCTTCCTCTTTATCCCAATTAGTGCCCTCCGATCATGATTGTGTGGTCCTGATGTTTGCCATGGTAATTCATGACCACATAGCCGGCTGTTGTAACCTGTTCAGAAGTTAGAGGCATTTAGGTGGTAAAAATACACATTTTCATTTCTGTCATGCCACTTTGCATTAATTCCTGAAAATCACCTGAAGGGTTAATAAACTACCTGACAGCAGTTTTCAATATGTCAGGGGGCGCTGTCTCTAAAATATCACTTTTGGGGGTTTCCCAATATATGTGACCCTTAAAGGCACTTCAAACATGGATAGGTCCCTAAAATATACATTTTTTACATTTCCTCGAAAAAATGAAAAATTACTGCTACATTTTTAAACCTCCTAAAATCTCAAAATCACTGGGATTTGTTGAAGCGTTCCAGAGTTATTACCACAAAAATTGACACTGGTCAGATTTGTAAAATTTGGCTCAGTCAACTAAGGGGTTAAAATGCATCATAGTATGTTATGCTTCCAATCATTTGACCATGCTAGGGTGTTGGTGTTGACCTCCATCGTAGCAAAGAAAAACATGTTACACACACACACACACACACACACGACAAAAACAGGTGGCTAAAATCTTGAACCTTCCCATAGATAACTACTTTGGAGCCAAGGTCTGTAAAATACTAAAAATGATACAAAATGAGCTTTTGAATTGAACAATAGCATATTGGAACTCCTTATAATATGTTTTGATTAACCCATAGTCTGCAGATTTTACAATTCTTTTTTGAACTCTGATTATGCCAGTGTCTCATGGTTCACCACACCTTAACCTCATCCTGTTATGTGAGAAGGTTCTCTATCATCATAATGTACATCTAATATAATAGATACATACCACTAATAGAGTTATTAAACTCCACATAGTAAAGAAGCGTTTTAAATTTAAACAAATAACTTTATTAACATGTAAAAACCACATACACTTAAAAAATGCCTCACAATCAAAATTAGTGAAAACCAGACAGAGGTCAGCTCACGAATCGGCAGAACACATACATCTTATGGTATCGTACATATGTCATATGTTACCTCAAAATTGGTAGGGCCACGCAATGTAAATAGTTTTAAAATACCGGTACAGGTAGGGCACTGTCTGCGACTATCAAAAAAATGTCAAAGCACACTGTATACTCCTGTCCCCTTACCACAAATGGAGAGATACAATTACTCCCCCATTTCAAGGGCAATTGCCCAGTGTTAAATCTGGCATGGATAGACCTTATATCCGTATTGAAACGCTAATCCAATCACCAGGGATAGCCCATATAACCTGCATGTATCGCCAGTATCAGTATAAGGAAAGTACAAAGCTGCCAAGAAAATCCCCAGACAAACCCCTATTGCATCTCCCGTACGGCCCACACATGAACACAATCAGGAGATCAGAATCTGATCTCATACATATTACCTCTCGGTGTTTGCCGTAATCCTAGCCTCGTGGCACGCTGAACCTCCGTCAACCCCGACGCGCGTTTCGCATCTGCTTCCTCTTGGGGGCCCCCAAGAGGAAGCAGATGCGAAACGCGCGTTTGTGATTGTGTTCTGATTGTGTTCATGTGTGGGCCGTACGGGAGATGCAATAGGGGTTTGTCTGGGGATTTTCTTGGCAGCTTTGTACTTTCCTTATACTGATACTGGCGATACATGCAGGTTATATGGGCTATCCCTGGTGATTGGATTAGCGTTTCAATACGGATATAAGGTCTATCCATGCCAGATTTAACACTGGGCAATTGCCCTTGAAATGGGGGAGTAATTGTATCTCTCCATTTGTGGTAAGGGGACAGGAGTATACAGTGTGCTTTGACATTTTTTTGATAGTCGCAGACAGTGCCCTACCTGTACCGGTTTTTAAAACTATTTACATTGCGTGGCCCTACCAATTTTGAGGTAACATATGACATATGTACGATACCATAAGATGTATGTGTTCTGCCGATTCGTGAGCTGACCTCTGTCTGCTTTTCACTAATTTTGATTGTGAGGCATTTTTTAAGTGTATGTGGTTTTTACATGTTAATAAAGTTATTTGTTTAAATTTAAAACGCTTCTTTACTATGTGGAGTTTAATAACTCTATTAGTGGTATGTATCTAGTATCTTTGGAGTGTTGCCCATCCTGGTTGTAGGGGAAATGGGCTGGTGCTTTGTGCTTACTAATCTAATATAATAGATACGGTATATATCAGATGGATAGGTTTCAGCCTTGCACACATTTCCAAACTGCTTGAGATAGATATGTCTGTTTCTTTTCTTTATCTTTTTTTTTTTTAATTTCCATTGAGATTAAAGGGAATCTCTCAACAGGATATTATACCCCTCACCCCCCATACTATATCAGCATGTAGCGTCTTGAAAAACAAGTCAAGCAATATCTTTATATAGCCAGTAGGTTTCTCAGTTACTGAGAATTCAGGGTATGAATTGATATGTATATGGATATATTAGATTTTTACGCCTCTGTCACTCCAGCTCTATTCCCTGCCCTGTGCTGCGTCCGCCTGCTTCACTGATGACTCTGTTACCTAATGTCGCACAACACAGAGGCTGTCAGTCAAGAAGAATAGGGTGGGGAATAGAGCTGGAGTGACAGAGGCTTCAGAGCTACAGCATCATTTACATATCAATTCATACCCTAACTTCTCCTTAACGGAGGAGCATACTGGCCATGTAAAGGTGTTGCTGGACTTGTCTGTGAAGGAGCTACATATACAAATAATTTGAGGGGGGGGGGGGAAGGAATCCTTCTGACAGATTCCATTTAAACAATAAAAACATCAACAAAACCTCACGTATCTCACAATGAGTCATTGGGTTATGTGTGTCACCTTTTGGCGTCTTCATGAATGGAAGCCGTTTGACTAATTGATATAGTGCATGTTCACACATTGAATGTTTTACCTTCACATTAGTATGGGTCAAATTCACATGTAATGCATGCAGATTTGATAATGGACTTGCTGCAGTGAAGTATCGGTGTGTGGCTTCAAATGTTCCACCTGTCAATCCCTAACAAAGTATTTTTGTGTTCCTGAGGTAAATTACATTGTTGGTAGGTTTGATGCAAAGTGATCTAGGATCATACCCTGCTCATAGATATCTTACAGTTGTATATTGTTAGCTTGGATCTACGTGAAATGCACTAATTTTATGTATTTATTTTTTATACTTTCAAACTAATGTGAAAAATCAATGTTGTTTAAGGTTCCTGTATTCTGACGAGGTTCAGATTGGACCAGAGACCGTCATGACTACTCTGTACACCGCTAAGAAATACGCAGTGCCAGCCCTGGAGGCGCACTGTGTAGAGTTTCTGAAGAAGAACCTTCGTGCTGACAATGCTTTCATGTTACTTACTCAGGTATGTGCAACATACAGCCAGTGTTTGGGGTCTACGGGCATAAATGTTCTGAATTCATGTACTTCTGTCACTTGTAGGAGGCAACTTTGGCTTTTCTCAGTTTTTAATCCCCTCCTATTGTGTCCTGTTTATCTTTTTTCAGGCTCGCTTATTTGATGAACCTCAGCTAGCAAGCCTCTGCTTGGAAAACATAGATAAAAATACTTCAGATGCCCTGAATGCAGAAGGTTTTACAGATATTGATCTAGGTATTGTGTTCATAGATTATAAGCACTTTTTTTTTTTTATTTGACTAATGTCTTGTAAGTGCCATACATAGAATACACACAATTTGCCATTTCTTTTGATTGCAGGCATGTGCACGCAATGTTTTTTAGCTGCCTGACGAGGTATGCTAGAATGACGTGTTTTCAAGTACAAGCCGGCGGTTTTTCCTTAAGCGTCTTTTTCTTAACGACCGACCCCCAACCCCCACCCCATGTGATTTATACAGTAGTATGAGGTTTCTAAGCAGACGCCTCGTGAAGTGTGGTGAGCAACCATAAGGTGTTATCTGAGCATGCCCGTGTGCTAACCAAGTGCCTTCGGTGTGCCACCTTATCCAAGCACTACTCGTGAAGAATGGTTGTTTTGGTTTTGGCCACATAATAGCTTTTGAAGCCTGAAGCAGTTAAAAGACAGAACATATGCACAGTAAATCATTTTACTTCATGTGGTGCTCTGCTTATAGTCATCTGAGTGGGATTATGACAGGTCACTGATCCTTCAGTTACCTGCCCCCTATTTTACATACTGCGTAGTAGCGTCTATCGCGTTCCGAGTTATGCTACTGTGCAGGAGCGGCCGGCGCAATTTTACGAATTTTGATTTTTCTGAAAAAAACATCCCTAAATAAAATGAATATATGGATATTATAAATCTGATCATGCTACAGCACAAGAGCCACCGCCTGCAAGATGAATGTAAAAAAAAAATTTTTTCTCTTTGCCACGACAGCACCCACTTGAGAGAGGGGATCCGCCCCTAGGAACAGGAAACCCTATGAAGAGATAAAAGGGGCGTCCCCCTCGCTCCCACAGTTGGTTTCCTGTTCCTAAGGGAACTCGTGGACGAGAGGATACCTGGCCTAGACACAGCGGAAGGTAAGTATGTAGTGTTTTTTTTTTTTTTACTTTTACGCTGGTAACCAGGGTAAACATCAGGTTACTAAGCGCGGCCCTGCGCTTAGTAACCCGATGTTTACCCTGGTTACCGGCATAGTTGGTCGCTGGAGAGCTGTCTGTGTGACAGCTCTCCAGCGACCAAACAGAGACGCTGCAGCGTCGCTTAGTGTGACGGTACCATAAAAGGAGACCTCTCCAGAGATAAGCTAATCTGTTCTTTACCCCTGATCAGAGGCTCTACAGCATTCCTGGCGGATTCATCTGCTGACTCTATTCGGTTAGCAGCCAAATCAGCGGGCTTAACCAACGCGACACGTCGAGCCCTTTGGCTAAAGGGTTGGAAAGGAGATGCGCAAACAAAATTAAAGCTATGTGGTCTTCCATGCCAGGGTGAGTACCTGTTTGGTACAAAACTAGAGGAAATCCTGACCAAAGCGGGTGAGAGGAAAAAGGGATTCCCTAATAATTATTTTCCATCTTATAGGAGAGCATTCCGGAAGCCCGTTTTTAATAAGAGAAAGGATTTTAGAAACCATGACCGCTGGGCCAATTAAGATACCAACCAAAAAGGTTTTTGTTTTTTTTCGGGAAAATGCCAATTTAAAATGGAAGACAAACCACGTTAGGACAGATCTCCACACAATGACGTATAGTAACCTTCAACTCTTGGGCAATTAGCCTCATAATTTTAGGCCTAAAATTTAAATTTGCCCGAGTCTCTCAGGACTCATTCCTGTTGACTTCTTTAAAGTCTCAGGAATAAAGAGAAGGAGGGACTGACAGCACTCACTCCATGGGGCGCCCGTTCTATGTCCAGGGAACCATCCCGGATATCCAGACAACACCCGGTTGGAGCGCTGTTCATCTATTTTGAAACTTCTTTAAAGTCTCAATCTCAACAACAGTTTTTGGAGCAGGAAATTATAAATCTCCTATCCAAAAGAGTATTAGTAGAAGTCCCGTTTCATCAGAGGGGAAAGGGATTTTACTCCCCTTTGTTTTTGGTTCCAAAACCAGATGGGTCATATAGAACTATAATAAATCTTAAAAAATTGAATATCTTTTTAGAAAACCAAACCTTCAAGATGGAGTCTTATCAGATCCACTGTAAAACTTCTGTTTCCCGGGTGCTTCATGGTAGTCCTCCACTTAAAAGATGCGTATTACCATCTACCAATTTATATCGAACATCAGAAGTATCTGCGTGTGGCAATCATGATGAAGGGGCAAATACGTGATTTTCAATATACAGCAATGCCCTTTGGACTGTCAATAGCTCCCAGAGTCACCCAAATTAATGTCCGAAGTAATGTCATACTTAAGATTAAAAGATACCCTCCTAGTTCCATACTTAGATGACTTTCTAGAGTTGGGAAAGTCCCCTTCACAATGTCAACAGCGCCTGTTTGATACGATTTCATCCCTACAGGAAATGGGATGGTTGATTAACTGGGGAAAAATGCAGATTGTCTCCTTTACATCATGCATTCCGGCGGTTCCATGGGCTCAACTCCATACTAGACGGTTGCAGTATAAAATATTACAGGAAGAAGAGAAATTAAAAGGCCATTTAGGTAGCCGTCTATACCTTCCATTAAATGTAATAGAATCCCTGTCCTGGTTGTTTAGAGCCGAATCACCTTGTGGGTGGGGTCCCTTGGGTAGTTAAACCTTCAAAAACAATTTTTACTGATGCCAGTCCTAGTGGTTGGGGAGCACATCTAGAAGACCAGATAGTTCAAGGGCAATGGTCTATTAGTAAGTCAAACAATTCATCTAATGAAAGGGAACTAAAAGCAGTCTATCATACCATATGTAAATTCCTTCTGCAGTTACACGGAACTCACACAAGAATACTTTCAGACAACATGACATCTGTCGCATACATAAATCATCAAGGAGGAACGAGATCAGGAGCTCTCATGTCTATAACAGACGACATCCTATCTATGGCCGAGATACATCTTCTATCTTTGTCAGCACTGCATGTCAGAGGAGTGGACAATTCAAAGACAGATTTTCTCAGCCGTCACACTCTCCACCAAGGAGAGTGGGTACTCAGTCGTCGTATCTTCACAATGATCGCCAAGAAATGGGGCACTCCCGAAATAGACCTTTTTGCAACAAGAAACAGACAAGTCAAAAAGTTCGCTTTATTGTTCCGTTGACATTCCGGCAAGCATATGCATTTCCTCCATTAATACTCCTTCCAACCGTAATCCGGAAGATGAGGACAGAGCAAACATAATCCTAATAGCACCATTTTGGCCCAAGAGACCATGGTTTTCCTGGCTCAGAGCCATGTCAGTCTCAGATCCATGGATTCTTCCAGAGATTCCTGACCTCCTCTTCCAGGGTCCCTTCAACCACCCTCATGTGAAGGGCCTACGGTTGACAGCCTGGAATTTGAAAGACAGCTACTAAAGCTAAGAGGCTTTTCAGAAAAATTGATTGATACTCTTCTAGTAAGTAGAAAAAGAACAACTATATGTAAGAGTATGGAAAAAATGTCTTACCTTCTACCCAGCAGCTCTGTCAAAAAAAATTCCCATTTCCGCTATCTTAGAATTTCTCCAGAGAGGGTGTGACTTAGGCCTATCAGTCAGTACTTTAAAAGGTACAGGTTTCTGCTCTAGGAGCCTTATATAGTCACAATATTGCCAGAGACGGGTGGATATCCTGATTTATTTCAGCATGCTAAAGGTCAGAACCAGTCCAAATTCCCCATATACCAACGTGGGATCTTAATCTAGTTCTAGAGGCCCAAACAGGGGACCCGTTCGAGCCACTACACTCGGCCCCCATAAAATGTCTCCCTTAAATCAGCTTTCGTTGCCGTAGTATCAGCGAGAAGAGTAAGTGACATCCAGGCATTGTCAATAGATCCTCACTTTCTGTCAATATTCCAGGATAGAATTGTCCTAAAAACAGACCCTTCTTATTTACCTAAAGTAGGTTCCAAATTCCATACATCTCAAGAAATCTTCCTTCCTTCCTTCCTTCCCCTGTAAATCAGGAAGAGGACAAATGCCATACACTAGATGTAAGAAGGGCCATAATAGCTTACCTAGACAGAACTAGCCCCTGGAGGAAGAGCAGGGCTCTTTGTTTCCTTCCAGGGCCATAAAAAAGGTTCTGGTGTCACGATGAACACGTTATCCCTGTGGACTCGGGACGCAATTTGCCTGGCTTATTCATCAAAAGGGGAGAATCCGCCTGAAACCGTAAAGGCACACTCTGCCCAGGCGATGACTTCATCCTGGGCTGAGAGCGGAGGTCCCAATAGAACTGATATGTAAGGCCGCAACTTGGTCTTCTCCTACTACCTTTTATAGTCACTATAGATTGGACTTATCTTCCTCATCTGACTTCTCTTTCGGTAGATCAGTTCTTAGCACAGTGATCCCTCCCAAATGACTATCTCTGAAAGTCTCTCAAGTGGGTGCTGTCGTGGCAAAGAGAAAAAAACTGATTACTTACCGGTAATACTTTTATAGAGCCACGACAGCACCCCTTCACTTCCCTCCCTAATAGTTATTCTCTCATAAGAGCACTGATAAGGGTGAATGGTTCTTGTAGTTAGCCATACTTAAGTTAACTAAAGATAGATAAAGATATTGGATTGCCTACTAAAACTGCTGGGCGGTTCCTCGCAATCACTGTAACCCAACTGTGGGAACGAGGGGGACAGCCCTTTTCATCTCTCCATAGGGTTTCCTATTCCTAGGTCCGGATCCCCTCTCTCAAGTGGGTGCTGTCGTGGCTCTATAAAAGAGTATTACCGGTAAGTAATCCGTTTTTTTTTTTTTTACATATTATATTCAATATGTAAAATGGGGGGCAGGTCAATGAGGGATCAGTGAACTCTCATAAGTCATACAGATGAATATGTAAGCAGAACACCACATGAAGACCCCCACAGGCTGCCCCGGAGCACGAGCATATCATTAATCTGTATTTGCAGTTATCAGTTAAACAACCACCACAAAACGGATTTCATCACCCAGGTATCATTGTAATCAGTATAAGGGGCCTGACCTGACACTGTGTGTAGGTTACTGAGCACAATCCGGGTGCCATGTTCCCTTTCATTAAGAATCGTATGATTTTGATGTAAAGAAAAATTGTCTGGAAAACCTCATTCATGCCTACAAGCCTGTTGAAGGTGAGAATATTAGCACATGTTTTACAACTAGATTGCTTGGGACGTGAGTACTTATAGTTGCATTGTTTTTTACTTACAAAGTACGGTGTCTTTTTGATGGTATAGGCCTCAAGGTTGTCTGAGATAGACCTACCCATTCACTCCAAAAGTTGCTCTCATTTAGCTTTGCTTAGCAGACAAGTGTATAATTATGCTAATCAATAAATCTTTTCATTAGTACCACAGAAAAGGAGAAGGCATTGTCCAGCTTCATCCAAGATTTAAATCACAATTTTGTTAAATTCCAGGTAAAATCCATAGCCGTGCAGCCATAGTAAGCAGCCAGCGCGTTTCTAAAGCCACTTGCAATTTTAATGTCCTAATGTCACTCGGAGCAGTACTTAAACGGAAATGTTATTTAGCATACCCAAACACTAAACACACGTGTAGTATAAATGGCAAGTAATTTTAATTCTTATTTCATAAATTCTATAGGACACAGGAAATTAAGCAACTTTGTAATATCTTATCAGAGAAATCTGCTTCTTTCTACTGAACTGATCTTTCAATCTCAATTCATAGATGAAATTGGTCTTCCGAAAACAAAGATTTTCCCATACCTTTAACCCCTTCACCCCAAAGCCTGCTTTCACCTAAGTGACAGGGCCAATTGTTACAATTCTGACCACTAGGGTTGAGCGACCTTGACCTTTTTGGAGTCGAGCCGTGTTTCGCAAAACCCGACTATCTTAAAAGTCGAGTCGAGTGGAATCGGCCGATTATCGCGAAAAGTCTGGTATCGACCGAAACACGAAACCCAATGCAAGTCAATGGGGGAGCATAGTCGGCAGTGAGTGGAGGACAGGAAAACACCTACACTGCCCATTTTAAAGGCAAAAACATCCATTCTTGTTACAGAAGCTTGTCAATCGTAATTTAGCTTATAATAATTGGAAGGCATTTGAAATTGGGGGTCATTTGGCTAAAGTTGTGGGGGGTAGGGCTGGTTCAAGTAATTAGTGGGCCCAGTAAATCTGGACCACATCACGGCAGTGGAGCAGGGAGAGGTAAGTATTTCAACTTTGCAAGTGCTGTGATCCTGAGCAAGCAGGGGGGGGCCCAGTCGTTGGCATTGGCACTGGCACAGGGCCCCTCAAACTACAGCGGTGTGTTTGCACGGCGGGGGCGCCTCCCACCGGCAGCAACACTTTTGCGTACTATGAGAGGCCCTGTGCCAGTGACGTCGCCAACTAGTATTCCTCCCCCCACCTGATGAAGGAACCTGCACTTTCATCTGCACCTTCCTCTTTGTCCCCGTGTAAGGTGGTATGGTATGCGGGAAGGAGGACCTGACTTTCAGCAGGGTCACAATCTTGCAGTGTAGCGTGCACGGGAAATGTTGCGTTATGGGTCAATGTACCAGCAGACTCCTCTATCACTGGCTGGGCAATGGGCAGGATGAGGAAGAAACACAGATATAGGCCCAAAGAATAAAGTGGGCTAAATGCAGTTCAAAATTGGTAACACAGGACTAATCAGGGGGCATTGCAGTGGAGGACAACTGGAATGAGAGGCTGACACAGAGAGTAGGCCCAAATCAGTAAGTAGTCGAAATGCAGTTCAAAATTGGCAACAGTAGTAAACAGGCGGCACAGCTTTGTTCAGTGGAGGAGAACAGCAAGGAGTGGCAGACACCGATAGTAGGCCCCAACCCAACTAGTAGGCCAAATGCAGTCTAATATTAACAACTACTTAACGAGAGCCTGAAAATGGGATTTCAGGACAGGAAACCAGGAGAACAGCAAGGAGCGGCAGACACTGTTAGTAGGCCCCAAACCAACTAGTACGCCAAATGCATTTGTTCCATTTAAGCACTATTTAACAAGAGCCTGAAGATAGAAGCTTAGGAAAGGCAACCTGGAGAACACCTTGGAGCGGAAGACACCGTCTCTACACCCCATACCCAATTTTTAGGCCTAATGCAGTGTAGTTTTCACCAACTACTAAACGAGAGTAAGAAGATTGAAGCATTGTGGACTAAACATGGGGAACACCTTGGAGTGTAACACACCGTCTCTCTACACCCCATACCAAATTTGTAGGCCTAATGCAGTGTAGTTTTCACCAACTACTAAACGAGAGTAGGAAGATCGAAGCAATGTGGACGAAACATGGGGAACACCTTGGAGTGTAACACACCGTCTCTCTACACCCCATACCAAATTTGTAGGCCTAATGCAGTGTAGTTTGCAACAACTACTAAACGAGAGTAGGAAGATCGAAGCAATGTGGACAAAACCTGGGGCACACCTTGGGGCGGCAGACACCGTTAGTAGGCCCTACCAAAGTTGTAGCCCCAATGCAGTTTTAAAATTCCTAGAGGCTGAAAACAAGACTATTGACGCTCTGCTTTTTTCAAAGGAAGACAGCTGTATTGAGTGGTGCAGACAGACACAGGTAGTAGGCCTTAAACCAAAAATGTGGCTCACTGCAGTTTAAAAAAGGTTACAGGGGTACACAGGCAGCATTGCTCTGGGCAGTGGAGGACAATTTCAATAGTGGACCGCAGACAGACTTTGTACGCCTACTATTAAAAAAAGGATGCTCTATGCAATTAAAAATAGGTTCCAGGGGTACATGGGCAGCAGTGGTCTGGTCAGTGGAGGAGTAGTAGAAAGAACGGGCCGCAGACAGGCTTCGAAGGCCTAACATAATAAAATTGGGCTGTAGGCACTTTATAATTGGTTCCAGGGGTACACGGGCAGCAGTGGTCTGGTCAGTGGAGGCCTAGTGGAAGGAGGGACCGCAGACAGGCTTCGAAGGCCTAACATAATAAAATTGGGCTGGCTGTAGGCAATTTAAAATTGGTTCCAGGGGTACACAGGCAGCAGTGGTATGGTCAGTGGAGGCCTAGTGGAAGGAGGGACCACAGACAGGCTTCGAAGGCCTAACATAATAAAATTGGACTGGCTGTAGGCAATTTAAAATTGGTTCCAGGGGTACACGGGCAGCAGTGGTCTGGTCAGCGGAGGCCGATTGTAATGAGTGTCTGCCAGTTAGTAGTCCAAAACAATAAATAAATGTGAATGTCTCGCATTAAAACAAAACGAAAACACTAAAGGGTGCAATCATTAGGTACAGGGGTGGGATCCTCTGCGTAGTTTCAGACCTACTAATTTGGCGCAAAGTATTTACTTTGGTAAATAGAGGACACTGCCCCTGACTATGTTAAGTACCATCATACATGTCAACACAATGGTATTGTCAGTGGCAGGAATGGAAGGATGTCAGCGCATAGACTAAACATTGGTGGAAGTGGTAGAGCAATGTTTGACCTGGGGGTGAGTGAACTCTCTTGTGGCCGGCGGTACAGGCCCAGGGCCCCTCATGTTACAACAGTGTGTCTGACGTTGGGTGCGCACCACCACCGCCAGAGACACTTTATTGTACTATGAGGGACCCAGTGGCAGTGCTGTCGACCAAAAGCGGGCACACCCACCTCTTCAGACAAACAGCACTCTCACGGGTGCTTGCGCCAAGTCGCGATACCACGGCCCCGTGTGGGGAGTTTGGCCATTTAGGGAGGTGTAAACATGTCGTATGCTGGACAATCAGCTGCAGCAAATTAAGACATTAGAAAAGTAATTCACAGTAGTCCACAGGCAAGAGCTTTTCATAGGAAAGCTAGGTGTCGGCCGGGCAAGGTGGGGCAAAAGAATTCGAAATCCAGTTGTGGTTCATTTTAATGAATGTTAGATCATCAACATTTTGGGTAGCCAGACGAGTCCTTTTTTCGGTTAATATTGAACCTGCAGCACTGAATACTCTTTCTGATAGGACACTAGCTGCCGGGCAAGCAAGCTCCTGCAATGCATATTCTGCCAATTCTGGCCAGGTGTCTAATTTTGATGCCCAGTAATCAAATGGGAATGACGGTTGAGGGAGAACATCGATAAGGGATGAAAAATAGTTTGTAACCATACTGGACAAATGTTGTCTCCTGTCACTTTCAATTGATGCAGCAGTACCTGTCCTGTCTGCGGTCATAGCAAAATCACTCCACAACCTGGTCAGAAAACCCCTCTGTCCAACGCCACTTCTGATGTGTGCACCCCTAACACTCCTGGTCTGCTGCCCCCTGGAGCTCGTGTGAGAACGATCACGGGCGCTGTGTGCTGGGAATGCCTGAAGCAAACGGTCAACAAGAGTTGATTGTTTGGTTGCTAATATTAGTTCCAAGTTCTCATGTGGCATAATATTTTGCAATTTGCCTTTATAGCGAGGATCAAGGAGGCAGGCCAACCAGTAATCGTCATCGTTCATCATTTTAGTAATGCGTGTGTCCCTTTTTGAGGGTACGTAAGGCATAATCCGCCATGTGGGCCAAAGTTCCAGTTGTCAAATCTGCGGTTGTGATTGGTTGAGGGGCAGTTTCAGGCAAATCTACGTCACTTGTGTCCCTCAAAAAACCAGAACCCGGCCTTGCCACGCAACCAATTTCCAGTGCCCCCAGGAAAGCTTCCTCATTAAAAATATACTCATCCCCATCATCCTCCTCGTCCTCCACCTCCTCTTCGCCCGCTACCTCGTCCTGTACACTGCCCTGACCAGACAATGGCTGACTGTCATCAAGGCTTTCCTCTTCCTCTGGTGCAGACGCCTGATCCTTTATGTGCGTCAAACTTTGCATCAGCAGACACATTAGGGGGATGCTCATGCTTATTATGGCGTTGTCTGCACTAACCAGCCGTGTGCATTCCTCAAAACACTGAAGGACTTGACACATGTCTTGTATTTTCGACCACTGCACACCTGACAACTCCATGTCTGCCATCCTACTGCCTGCCCGTGTATGTGTATCCTCCCACAAAAACATAACAGCCCGCCTCTGTTCGCACAGTCTCTGAAGCATGTGCAGTGTTGAGTTCCACCTTGTTGCAACGTCTATGATTAGGTGATGCTGGGGAAGGTTCAAAGACCGCTGATAGGTCTGCATACGGCTGGAGTGTATAGGCGAACGGCGGATATGTGAGCAAAGTCCACGCACTTTGAGGAGCAGGTCGGAGAACCCAGGATAAGTTTTCAATAAGCACTGCACCACCAGGTTTAAGGTGTGAGCCAGGCAAGGAATGTGTTTCAGTTGGGAAAGGGAGATGGCAGCCATGAAATTCCTTCCGTTATCACTCACTACCTTGCCTGCCTCAAGATCTACTGTGCCCAGCAACGACTGCGTTTCTTGCTGCAAGAACTCGGACAGAACTTCCGCGGTGTGTCTGTTGTCGCCCAAACACTTCATAGCCAATACAGCCTGCTGACGCTTGCCAGTAGCTGGCCCATAATGGGACAACTGGTGTGCAACAGTGACAGCTGCCGATGGAGTGGTTGGGCGACTGCGGTCTGTGGAAGAGCTCTCGCTTCTGCAGGAGGAGGAGGGGGTGCGAACGCCTACAGCCAACTGTTTCCTAGACCGTGGGCTAGGCACAACTGTCCCGAAATTGATGTCCCCTGTGGACCCTGCATCCACCACATTCACCCAGTGTGCCGTGATGGACACGTAACGTCCCTGGCCATGCCTACTGGTCCATGCATCTGTAGTCAGGTGCACCTTTGTACTCACAGATTGCCTGAGTGCATGGACGATGCGCTGTTTAACATGCTGGTGCAGGGCTGGGATGGCTTTTCTCGAAAAAAAGTGTCGACTGGGTAGCTCGTAGCGTGGTTCAGCGTAGTCCATCAGGGCTTTGAAAGCTTCGCTTTCAACTAACCGGTAGGGCATCATCTCTAACGAGATTAGTCTAGCTATGTGGGCGTTAAAACCCTGTGTACGCGGATGCGAGGATAAGTACTTCCTTTATCTAACCAGAGTCTCATGTAGGGTGGGCTGGACTGGAGAGCTGGAGATCGTGGAACTAGCGGGTGTGCCGGTGGACATGGCAGACTGAGAGACGGTTGGAGACGGTATTGTTTCCGCCGGTGCCCTAGATGCAGTATTTCCTCCTACAAAACTGGTGATTCCCTGACCATGACTGCTTTGGGCTGGCAAAGAAACCTGCACAGATACTGCCGGTGGTGCGGAAAATGGTGGCCTTACAGTGACGGAAGGGATGTTGCGTTGCTGACTAGCTTCATTGGCCGAGGGTGCTACAACCTTAAGGGACGTTTGGTAGTTAGTCCAGGCTTGCAAATGCATGGTGGTTAAATGTCTATGCATGCAACTTGTATTGAGACATTTCAGATTCTGACCTCTGCTTAAGGTAGTTGAACATTTTTGACAGATGACTTTGCGCTGATCAATTGGATGTTGTTTAAAAAAAATGCCAGACTGCACTCTTCCTAGCTTTGGATCCCTTTTCAGGAATTGCAGACTGAGCTTTAACCGGATGGCCACGCTGTCCTCCAACAGGTTTTGGCTTTGCCACGCGTTTTGGGCCAGATACGGGCCCGGCAGATGGAACCTGTTGCGATGTTGATGCCTACTGCGGCCCCTCCTCCACCTCCGCTTCAGAACTACTGCCGCCTGCACCCTGTTCCCCCAATGGCTGCCAATCGGGGTCAACAACTGGGTCATCTATAACCTCCTCTTCTAGCTCGTGTGCAACTTTGTCTGTGTCACCGTGTCGGTCGGTGGTATAGCGTTCGTGACGGGGCAACATAGTCTCATCAGGGTCTGATTGTGGATCAGTACCCTGAGAGGGCAATGTTGTGGTCTGAGTCAAAGGACTAGCATAGTAGTCTGGCTGTGGCTGTGCATCAGTGCACTCCATGTCAGAATCTACTTGTAATGCTCATGGCCTGTTAACTGTTTCACTTTCTAAGCCAGGGACGGTATGTGTAAAGAGCTCCATGGAGTAACCCGTTGTGTCGCCTGCTGCATCCTTCTCTCTTGTTGTTGTTTTTGCTGAAGAGGACAAGGAAGCGACTTGTCCCTGACCGTGAACATCCACAAATGACGCGCTGCTTTTACATTTACCAGTTTCAGAAGAGGAGGCAAAAGAGCTAGAGGCTGAGTCAGCAAGGTAAGCCAAAACTTGCTGTTGCTGCTCCGGCTTTAAAAGCGGTTTTCCTACTCCCAGAAAAGAGAGCGTTCGAGGCCTTGTGTAGCCAGACAACGAACCTGGCTCCACAGCTCCAGACTTAGGTGGAATATTTTTTTTCCCACGACCACCTGATGCTCCACTACCATCATTACCAGCTGACAATGAACGCCCCCGGCCACGACCTCTTCCACCAGACTTCCTCATTGTTTTAAAAACTTAACCAAAGTAACTTTATTTATTGCTGTCAAACAACTTACACGGTGAGCTATAACTTCAGTATGATTTCGATATCCCTTTACAGGTTGGTGAGACCGCAAGGAAAATCAGGCACAATGTTACACACTCTGTTTTCTGTGGCACCAAATCAGAGAGATGCCACACACGCAGGACTGTCACTCAAGCACAAATGTCAATATTAATCTCCCACAGTATTTTTTTTTTTTCAGGGAGAATTTAGAAACCAAATTAAAAAAAATAGCCTTTCTATGGCCCAGTGCCCACTATTTGAGAGAGAGAGATGGCACACACAAGAGTCAGGAGTGGCACGCAAGCCCAAAGGCCAATATTTATCTCCCACTGATTGATTTTTTTGATTTTTTTCAGGTAGAATTTAGAAAGCAAATCAACAAAAAAAATAAATAGGCTTTCTATGGCCCACTATGTGAGAGATGGCACACACAGGGATGGCACTCTAGCAGAAATGCCTATCTTAATCTCCCACAAAAAAAAAAAAGGGACTGTCCTACAATTACTATCTCCCTGCAGTAATCTCAGCCAGGTATGGCAGGCAGCAATAAGGAGTGGACTGATGCACAAATGAAATAAAAAGTGTGGACAAACAAAAAAGATAGCTGTGCAGAAAGGAAGGAACAAGAGGATTTGTGCTTTGAAAAAAGCAGTTGGTTTGCACAGCGGCGTACACACAGCAATGCAGCTATCAGGGAGCCTTCTAGGGCAGCCCAATGAGCTACAGCGCTGAGAAAAAAAAAAAATGTAGCCTCCACTGTCCCTGCAAACCGAAGGTTGTGTTGGACAGTGGAAATCGCTACAGCACAAGCGGTTTGGTGGTTAATGGACCCTGCCTAACGCTATCCCTGCTTCTGACGAAGCAGCAGCAACCTCTCCCTAAGCTCAGATCAGCAGCAGTAAGATGGCGGTCGGCGGGAACGCCTCTTTTTAGCCCCTGTGACGCCGCAGACAGCAAAGCCAATCACTGCAATGCCCTTCTCTAAGATGGTGGGGACCAGGACCTATGTCATCACGCTGCCCACACTCTGCGTTCACCTTCATTGGCTGAGAAATGGCGCTTTTAGCGTCATTGAAACGCGACTTTGGCGCGAAAGTCGCGTACCGCATGGCCGACCCCACACAGGGGTCGGATCGGGTTTCATGAAACCCGACTTTGCCAAAAGTCGGCGACTTTTGGAAATGAACGACCTGTTTCGCTCAACCCTACTGACCACTGTCACTTTATGAGGTCATAACTCTGAAACGCTTCAACGGATCCTGGTGATTCTGACACTGTTTTCTCGTGACATATTGTACTTCATGATGGTGGTAAAACTTCTTTGATATGACTTGCATTTATTTGTGAAAAAAACAAAAATTTGTCGGAAATTATGAAAATTTAGCAATTTTCAAACTCTTAGTTTTTATGCCCTTAAATTAGAGAGTTATATCACATAATATAGTTAATAAACAACATTTCCCACATGTCTGCTTTACATCAGCACAATTTTGGAAACTTATTTTTTTTTTTGTTAGGGAGTTATAAGGGTTAAAAGTTGCCCAGCGATTTCTCATTTTTGCAACAAAATTTGCAAAACCATTTTTTTTACGGACCACCTCACACTTGAAGTGACTTTGAGGGGTCTATATGACAGAAAATGCCCAAAAGTGACACCATTCTAAAAACTGCACCCCTCAAGGTACTCAAAACCACATTCAAAAAGTTTATTAACCCTTCAGGTGCTTCACAGGAATTTTTTGAATGTTTAAAAAAATTGAACATTTAACTTTTTTTCACAAAATTTTTACTTCAGGTCCAATTTGTTTCATTTTACCAAGGGTAACAGGAGAAATTGGACCACAAAAGTCGTTGTACAATTTGTCCTGAGTACGCCGATAGCCCATATGTGGGGGTAAACCACTGTTTGGGCACATGGCAGAGCTCGGAAGGGAAGGAGCGCCATTTGACTTTTCAATGCAAGATTTGCTGGAATTGAGATCGGAGCCCATGTCACGATTGGAGAGCCCCTGATGTGCCTAAACAGTGGAAACCCCCACAAGTGACACCATTTTGGAAAGTAGACCCCCTAAGGAACTAATCTAGATGTGTGGTGAGCACTTTGAACCTCCAAGTGCTTCACAGAAGTTTATAATGTAGAGCCGTAAAAAAAAATTTCATATTAATTTTCACAAAAAATGATCTTTTTGCCCCAAATTTTTTATTTTCCCAAGGGTAACAGGATAAATTGGACCCCGAAAGTTGTTGTGCAATTTGTCCTGAGTACGCCGATACTTCATATATAGGGATAAACCACTGTTTGAGCGCATGGCAGAGCTCGGAAGGGAAGGAGTGCCATTTGACTTTTCAATGCAAAATTGGCTGGAATTGAGATCGGACGCCATGTCGCATTTGGAGATCCCCTGACGTGCCTTAACAGTGGAAACCCCCCATAAGTGACCCCATTTTGGAAAGAAGACCCCCTAAGGAACTTATCTAGATGTGTGGTGAGCACTTTTAACCCCCAATTCTTTCACTAAGGTTTAGAATGTAGCATTGTGAAAATTAAAAAAATATTTTTTCTTTCCTCAAAATGATGTTTTAGCCCGCAATTTTTTTTTCCCCAAGGGTAACAGGAGAAATTGGACCACAAATGTTATTGTCCAATTTGTCCTGAGTACGCTGATACCCCACATGTGGGGGGGAACCACCGTGTGAGTGCATGGCAGAGCTCGGAAGGGAAGGAGCGCCGTTTGAAGTGTAGGCTTAGATGGAATGGACTGCAGGTGTCATGTTGCATTTGCAGAGCCCCTGATGCACCTAAACCGTAGAAACCCCCCACAAGTGACCCCATATTGGAAACTAGACCCCCCCCCCAAGGAACTTATCTAGATGTGATGTGAGAGCTTTGAACCAACAAGTGTTTCACTACAGTTTATAACGCAGAGCCGTGAAAATAAAAAATATTTTTTTTTCCACGAAAATGATATTTTATCCCCTATGTTTTTATTTTCCCAAGGGTAACAGGACAAATTGGACCCCAAAAGTTGTTGTCCAACTTGTCCTGAGAACGCTGATACCCCATATGTTGGGGGGAACCACTGTTTGGGCGCACAGGAGAACTCTGAAGGGAAGGAGCACTGTTTTACTTTTTCAAAGCAGAATTGGCTGCAATTGTGATCGGACGCCATGTCGCGTTTGGAGAGCCCCTGATGTGCCTAAACAGTGGAACCCCCCAATTATAACTGAAACCCTAACCCTAGCCCTAACCCTAATGGGAAAATGGAAATAAATACATTTTTTTTTACATTTTATTATTTTTCCCTAACTAAGGGGGTGATGAAGGGGAGTTTGATTTACTTTTATAGCATTTTTTTGGCGGATTTTTAGGGTTGGCAGCTGTCACACACTAAAAGACGCTTTTTATTGCAAAAAATAGTTTTTGCATCACCACATTTTGAGAGCTATAATTTATCCATATTTTGGCCCACAGAGTCATGTGAGATCTTGTTTTTTGCGGGACGAGTTGACGTTTTTATTGGTAACATTTTCGGGCAGATGACTTTTTTTGATCGCTTTTTATTCCGATTTTTGGGAGGCGGAATGAACAAAAACCAGCAATTCGTGAAATTCTTTTAGGGGGGGCGTTTATACCGTTCCACGTGTGGTAAAATGGATAAAGCAGTTTTATTCTTCAGGTCAGTACGATTACAGCGATACCTCATTTATGTAATTTTTTTATGTTTTGGCGCTTTTACACAATAAAAACTATTTTATATAAAAAAAATAATTGTTTTTGCATCGCATTATTCTGAGAGCTATAACTTTTTTATTTTTCTGCTGATGATGCTGTATGGCGGCTTTTTATTTGCGGGACAAGATGACGTTTTCAGCGGTACCATGGTTATTTATATCCATAGTTTTGATCGCGTGTTATTCCACTTTTTGTTCGCCTGTATGATAATAAAGCAATGTTATTTGCCTTGTTTTTTTTTTTTTTTTTTTTTTTTGCGGTGTTCACTGAAGGGGTTAACTAGTGGGATAGTTTTATAGAGCGGGTCGTTACGGACGCGGCGATACCAAATATGTGTACATTTATTGTTTTTTTTTAATTGACATAAATAAATGGATTTATTGGGAAATGTTTTTTTTTTTTTATTTGGGGATTTTTTTTTTTTTTTTTTTACACATTCTATTTTTTTTTTTACTTTCTACCATTGTCCCAGGGTGGGACATCTCTGTATTAGATCAGATCGTTGATCTGATACTGTGCATAGCACTCTGTCAGATCAACGATCTGACATGCAGTTTACCTGGCTTTCCGGCGCCTGCTCTCAGCAGGCGCCGGCTAGCCAGGTCATTTCATGACCCGGAAGGAGTCCGGCGGCCATCTTGGATCCGGGGACTCCTTCCGGGTCACCGGAGCAACGCGATCTCATTGCGGTGCTCCGGTGGGAGAGCGCAGGGAGCCCCCGTCCCTGCGCGATCCCCCTCTATGCCGCTGTCACTACTGACAGCGGCATCAGAGGGGTTAAATGCCCGCGATCGGCGATAGCGCCGGTCGTGGGCATTGCTGCGTGGTGTCAGCTGTCATATACAGCCGACACCCGCACCCGATCACCGCGGCGCTCAGCGCGAGACCGCGGTGATCGGTGCGCCGTACTAGTACTGCTGCTGGCACAAATGCAGTGCCGGCAGCGCAGTACTAGTACGGCGCATGGCGCGAAGGGGTTAAAAGGAGATGAGTCGGTGTTTATAAAATTCTATGGAGAACTGTAAGTGCTTCTGGAAGACTTGCAGCAAAATGTCTGTATAGTCAGCTCCTCCCCCTCCATAGAATTTTATAAACCCCAACTATCATCTCCTATCTTAGTAATGGTAAGATAAGTTTTTGGTTTTTTTTATTTTATTTATTTTTTTTACTCATTAATTGAGAGTTAAACTTCAGCCCTAGAGGTGAAAGAAGCAAATTTCTCTAGTAAAATAAATTAAAAAGTTTATTGCATGTACTTTTGATTTATGAAATAGAAATTAAGAATGGTGGCTCATTAAGATGAATAAAACAGACTATAAACACCCAAAACATAACTGACCCTTACGGTGCTGATTTGGAACATAGAAATTGCATTTTAATAATGAAAATATAGCTAGTAATTACTTTTCTTAACTCCATCAACAGGTTTAACAGGAAAGATGCAAAAATGCAGACACACAGCTGAAAAATAGCCTTAAAATCTTACAAGGCTGCTTTACTGGAGCGGCAGCTGCAGAGAGAAAATGAACTTCTAAATCCTTGTAGATGCTCACTTCCATTAATTAGGGTGGTCTCCCACGCTCATTGATTGTCAGCCATGCCAGTCTATCAGTGTCCTGAGAAGGGATTTCAGCACGCTCGCTGTTTAGTGAGCAGGGACTGTATATTGGATATGGTAATATATTGGAGCCGTTGGTCCAATCATGCAGCCAGGTAGGGTGTTAACACTATTTAACGGCAAATTGACCTTAAATCTACAAGTATATAGCATTTTTGGACATGACTGGTTCCATTTAAAGACGCACTCCCATCAGTTTTTATCCTGTTAATAAATTAGTCATCATATTGTATAGCACTGTGTTACATGTATTTGTTCATTTTGCCTTTCTACTCCGTTAATCTATCTTTAGTTAGGTCTACGAATTCAAATGATTAAAAACAGACTAGCTGAATCCTTCTAGGTGCTAACTAGAACCAGAAGGTCTCTTTTCCCTGCATGAGTCATCTCTCTTCAACTCCTGACCCAGTTGCTCTGTTACTCCCCCTGCCAGGGACTTTGCAGTGATAACTCATACAAGTAAAAGACTTTGTTTCTACATAGAGCTTAGAAGGATTCAGATAGTCTGTATTTATTCACGTCATGTCGTAGACCTAATTGAAGAGAGAAGAAATATCTGGGTAGAAGGGCAAAATGAGCAACTGTAAGTACACAGTGCCATATAATATGATGACTGCAATATATTAACCTCTTTCTGACCTCGGACGGGAAGGGAAAAACTGGATCCCTCGCTGGATTCATGCGTGTGATGGTCAGCGACGGATCATGCGCCCATAGGCATCCATTGGAGCCGACGACGGCCAGCGCACGATGCGTCGCTGACCAATTTTCCGACGTGCACAAAAAAACGTTACAATGAACGTTTTCTCTGCATGATGGACCGCTATTTTACGACGGATCCAGTGCACGACGGATGAAACTGATGGCCATCCGTCACAATCTGTCGCTAATACAAGTCTATGGGAAAAAATTGGGAAACATTTTTTGCAGGATCCTGCATTCTCAAAAATCAACGGATTGTGACGGATCTGAAAAGTCGGAAGTGTGAAAGTAGCCTTAGTATATTGATCTTGCATGATGTGGACAGAGAAATGCTCATTTCTGTTGAAAAAATACAGCAAGCAGTTGGGAGGGTTCAAATGATAAAGCCCCAGGAGTAGATAGCCGCCTTATCAAGGTTTGTAAAGTATTTGAAGAGGACCTAATACTGCATTATCTTGCCATGTTTGAGTCTAGTTGTGAGAGGTGAGAATTGCCCATGCCCAATTAATTTGGAATGGTGGTTTTGCCAAGGAGTGAAAGGATAAAGATTTGCCTGACTCTTGTAGACCTACAGTATATTGCTGTTATAAAGATCTTGGAGAAGATTCTGCATCCCGCTTGTCTAAAGTTTATTAATTTGGTGATCCATTCAAATCAATCTGGGTTTATGCCCTCTAATTCGCCAGAAACAAATTTGCGCAGCCTGTGTCTTTTTTTTATGTTTTATACAGGCATCCCATGCTGATCTTATGTAGCTGTCCTATCACTGGATGCTTCGTGTGTTGTTGAGAGACTGGGCTTTGGCCTGAACTTTCTCTTATGGTTTAACTTTTCTGTATAGCACTAAGGGCAAGACTAAGAGTTGAGAATTGGCTATGGGCAAGGCTGCTCATTGCTGGCGTTGTTGCTCTCCCTGGCTGCTGAAGTTCATTATTAGAGGTCACCCTGGAGTGATGAGATTTCAGTATGAGGAGGTAGAAGAGCCGATTGTATGTGGACTATCTCTTATTATTCTTGGGAAACTTCTCTTTATCGATGTTGTGTAGGACAAATCTTGAGATGTGTTTAATGCCTTGTATTTTTTTATGTTGTGCCTAATTTTTTTTATATGGTTAGAGACTGAAAAGGAAAAATATTGCTGTCCCTACCACACCCAATTCAAATGAAGGATGGGCTCAAACAAAAAGTATGCACATTATAATCACTTAAAACATGTATAAAATCATGGATTTCATAGGAAAGCAAGAGAAACTGCATTCTCCACCGGCAATCTCAATAAAAGGCACTTTATTTCAGTCGCAGGGTTGCAGACACACACCAATGAAATGAGCAACAGCTGTTTTGCATGAGTATACCCTTATTCCATCTCCCCTTAAAGAAGCCTGTACTCGCACAAAACATATGTTGCTCATTTCATTGATGTCTCTGTCTGCAACCATGAGACAAACTTGCCTTGCGCAGGCGTGTACTACGGAGGACATAGAATGAACTTCAATCCAATATTGCTGCCAGCATGCAGCCAGCGGGTAAGGAAAGGGTGAATCAAACACCCGAAAACTCCGCCCATGTGACCGAAAACCGGTCCCGCCAAATTCAGGTGACAGGTTCCTTTTAATGAACTTCATGAAATCATTTTTTTATTTAAGAGGTATAGTTTTTGAAATGGTATCATTTTTGGGGTTTCCAATATATAGGACCCCCAAAGTCACTTCGAAATTGAACAGGTACCTAAAAAAATAAGTTTTGTAAATTTCCGTAAAAGTTACTGCTACATTTTTAAACCTCCTGAAATACTAACCAATAGAAACATTTTACAAATGGTGCTGATGTAAACTAGACATGTGGGAAATGTTTATTAATTTTTTTTTTTTTTTTTTAAATCTGATATTTTTTTTATAAATAAACACTAAACATATGAACTTAAATTTACCATTATCGTACAGTATGATGTAACAAAAAGTCTAAAAATCAGTGGGATGTATTGAAGCTACATAAAATGACACATGACAGATTTTTTTAAAATTGGCCCGTCACTAAAGGGTTAAGCATATACTTAGATATAGGTAAATAGAGTTCTCATCCACTATATAGAATTTCTCAGTTAATATAAATCTTAAAATGCAAACTCAACTTAAATGCCATTCTATTATTGTGATCAGGCTGTATTATTTTGCTCGCTATACAAGTGCTTCTCACTAAATTAGAATATCTTCAAAAAGTTAATTTTAGTTCTTCATTACAAAAGGTGAAACTCATATTATATAGTCATTGCAGAGTGATCTATTTCAGGAGTTAATTTCTGTTAATGTTGATGATTGTGGCTAACAGCCAATGAAAACCCAAAGTAATTATCTCAGTAAATTAGAATAATTAACAAAAAAACACCTGCAAAGACTTCCAAAGCATTTTAAAAAGGTCCATTAGTCTGTTTCAGGAACCTCCACAATCATGGGGAAGACTGCTGACTTGATAGATGTCCAGAAGGCAGTCATTGACACACTCCACAAGAAGGGTAAGCCACAAAAGGTCATTGCTAAAGAAGCTGGCTGTTCAGAATGCTGTATCCAAGCATAAAGGTTCACAAGTAATCGGGATAAATGCAGCCTTGAAAGGATTAAGAAAAGGCCATTCCAAAATTTGGGGGCGATTCACAAGGAGTGGACTGCTGATGGATTCATTGCTTCAAGAACCACCACACACAGACATATCTAGGACATGGGCTACAAGTGTCGCATCCTTGTGTCAAGCCACTTATGACCAATAGACAACACCAGAAGCATCTTACCTGGGCCAAGGAGAAAAAGAACTGGACTGCTACTTAGAGGTCCAAGGTGTTGTTTTCAGATTAAAGTACATTTTGCTTGGAAATCAAGGTCCCAGGGTCTGGATGAAGAGTGGAGAGGCACACAATCCAAGGTGCTTGAAGTCTAGTGTGACGCTTCCACAATCAGTGATGGTTTGAGAAGCCATGTTATCTGCTGGTGTAGGTCCACCATGTTTTATGAGAACCAAAGTCAATGTAGCCGTCTACCAGGAAATTGTAGAGCACTTCATGCTTCCCTCTGCCGACATGCTTTTTGGAGATGGAAATTTAATTTTCCAGCAGAACTTGGCACCTGTCCACACTTCCAAAAGTACCAATACCTGGTCTAAAAACAACAGTATCACTGTGCTTGATTAGCCAGCAAATTCGCCTGACCTTAACTCCATAGAGAATCTAAGGGGTATTGTCAAGAGAAAGATGAAACACCAGACCCAACAATGCAGACGAGCTGAAGGCTGCTATCAAAGCAACCTGGGCTCCCATAACACCTCAGCAGTGCCACATGCTGATCGTCTCCATGCCACTCCACATTGGTGCAGTAATTGATGCAAAAGGAGCCCTGACCAAGTATTGAGTGCATTTACTGAACATAATTTCAGTAGGCCAACATTAAAGATTTTAAAATCCTTTTTCAAGATGGTGTTATAATGTATTCTAATTTACCGAGAATATAACTTTTGGGTTTTCATTGGCTGCAAGCCATAATCATCAACCTTAACATAAATAAACACTTGAAAAGATCACGGTTTGTAATGACTCTATATGAGTTTCATAATTTCAGTTCTTCAAAACAAATAAAGTTTTTGATATTCTAAGGTAGCGAGAAGCACTTGTATATTCAATGGTTCCCCCTAATAGTAACTCTAGGTCTGAAAGTTTGACTTATGCCTGTAAAGACAACCCCCAGTTAGGCTAAGTTCACACTTGCGTTTGGCTGCGCTGCGTACTTTCTTCTCTGAAATGTAGCGACATATCCGAAAAAAACATAATTTGAAGATCTGTCTGGGACCAATAATTTCTCTACTGTAGTCCGAAAAGTGTCCAGCCTGGTTCCTCTCCTCTCCTCTCTGTGCCTGACGGGTCTTTCCTACATACACAGATGGGAGAGACCTGTGAATTATCTGGAGCGGTGTAGGCAGAAACATTTTAGGAACAGCATACATGTCTGGGGCAATACAATTTTCAATATGAACTAATCAGCATGTCTGTTAGGCTACTTTCACACATCAGGTTTTTTGCATCAGGCACAATCCGGCGAATGTTGGAAAAACCGCATCCGGCGCAGATTGTGAAAAACTGATGCGACGGATCCGTTTTTTCGATGGATCAGACTAGCATATCCAGATAATTGGATTAAAAAAAAAATCTGGAGCATGCTGTGTTTAAAAACCGGAATCCGGCGTCTGAATCCGTCATTTTCCAGATCCGGCACCTTCCGGCTTCCATTGTAGCAAACAGCCGGAAGCGCCGGATCTGGTGCTTCTGGCTTTTTCGCCGGAGACCAAAAATGTTGCTATGGACGGTTTTTTTCCAGGAAACAGCAGATTTGCCGGATCCGGCGAAAACCGGACAAAACACAATGTCATCTGGCGCAATCCGCCACTAATAGTAAAAATAACAATAATAATAATATTTATTTATATAGCGCCAACATATTCCGCAGCGCTTTACAATTTACGAGTCTATGGGGGGAAAAAACTGATCCGGCGGCAACTTTCACCGGATCAGTTTTTTTTTTTTTTTTTAAATTTAGCCGGATTGAGCCTGACAGCGAAAACCTGATGTGTGAAAGTAGCCTTTGAAATTTCATCAAGTGCAACACCTTTAGTTATCTGCTTGATCTTCAGTGAAAACTAACTAGTAGGATTCTATGAAAGCCTAGTATTAAGTTAGTATCAGATAATTCCCCTATTAAGGCAAAGCAATCCTTTTATGTAGTTACAAGAACCGAGTCTCCATTATTAGTTTTCATTGACAACTTTATTTCTGCCTAAAAAAAAAAAAACATCGGAAAGGAGGTCAGTCTAAAGTGCCTCCATCTGCCTCTTTACAGTCAATGGATCCATGTGGACTCCTTCTGAATCCAGATTTTCAAGGATTTATATTGAAACCTAATGCAGTGCTCAGTGCAGTGTAGAATACAGTATGAATGTTATCCCACAGAAAACCCTACACAGACATGGCAGTGTGAGCACTTATTCTATTAATTTTCATCATCCTGTTCTATCTTTATTGTTCAGTTATGGCAGGGGTGCACAACATTTTTTTTTTTTTGTACGAGGGTCACATTGTCATACTTAACCAATCCCAAGGGCCACAAAAAAAATTTTTTAATGGGTTAGTTGCATTAAGAAATTACCGGATCAAAGTTTTGCGTATGAGTTTCTTCTCAGTTACTCCTGAAAAAAATGTCAACACACCTTAACTTACGTACACTGAATTTTTGATCAGAATCTCTCCAAATCCACATCTTTAAACTCCAAGTTTTGAAGTCTTTTGAGTGTTAACATAGGTATGAAGCACATCTGACTAGTTAATTATTACTACATGTGTAGAAGATTAGAACCACCATCAGTACATGAAGCCATCACGAGAACCATCATCCGTATATGAATGCATCACCAGTACCATTATCAGTACATGAAGCCATCACCATCAGTAAATGAATGCAGCACCAGAACAATCATCAGTACATGACTGCAGCATTAAGCTTAGTTCAGGGATCAATTGTAAGGTCAGCCCCATATATTCTTGTATAGCATGAAACTACAACTCCCAGTATGTCCTTGCTAAGGATATACTTGGAGGAGTTAACAGCCATCATCGGGGTGTGGACCATACACACAGTAGTGATGACACACAGGCAGTATCTCAAACATTTACTTCCAGGTACTTTTCATAGGTGACATTTTGTCTGAATGAAGTCATTTTCATCCCTTATGTCTCTATATATAGTACAGATGCCATCATGCCTTTACATATCCACTCAGTCTCTGCGGACAGCCCCTTTTTTTGGTTTCCTTTTTTTTGTCATTAAAATAAGTGTCTGCCCTAGTCCATGCCTCCTGAATAAATAATTGTCCCCCCACACCCATTGCCCTTCTCCATAATATGTCCTGCACACTGTCCCTCTCCATAATGTCCCCCATACTGCCCCTCTCCATAATCACACACACCTCCTGCTTTTACAATTTCCCCACCACTTCCTCATAATGTGTCCAGACATTAACACCCACTTCCCTTTACAACAATAATCTGGACATTGAATCAGGAGTGATTACCATCCATGGCTGCCTTCTGCGTCCTCAATGCCTATGTGGTGACAGCAGCAGTGTGATGTGGTTAGCAGCATGATGGCCTCATCACGCAGCTGGACGTTGGGCCTGGGGTTTACGAGTAGAGTTGAGCGACTATTTCAAAATTTGGTTCCGATTACTATTGGCTACGAATATTGTATTTGCAATATTCGACAAACTTGATTAGAGTCCATGGGGTAGAAATGACCGAATATGTTCGAAATCCATCGTCAAACAAATTCGGCACGAATAGGGTACCAATATGGCATGAATATGGCAAATTCAGATTTGGCGACCGATTCCGAACATATTCGCTCAACTCTACTTATGAGCTCTGCTCTTCTTGGTGTTGAAGTGTTTAAATGTATTTGCGTCTGAAAGATGTGAATACATTTGCATATATGAAGAAGGGAGCCGGAGTCTTCCGCTCATTGCGGGCTGCAAAAAATCTCTTTAGTTGACCGCATGCGGTCCACGGGCTGTATGTTGTGCAGGACTGAGTTAGGTGAATGCTTGAAATGCAATTCTCAATTAAAACACTTATCACTAGAGTGCACACACTATCTGAACAACTTTTTAATTGTAGTTGTCCATGTAACGTCTAATTTCCACTTTTGGACATTAAAATGGCACGGAAAGGCTATGAATATATTAAACCATTAACCCCAAATCTGCACTAGATATAAACCCTTCCCTAACAGACCAATAAAACTTAACCTGTAGTCCATTTTATTAAAATAATTTCAACAGCGTAATCCATTAAAATGCTACACTCCATATTTGCCAATGTTAATAAATATTTGCCAAGTAGTAAATGTTTATCGTATAAGATAATACCTTTGGGGTACCATCGTTATGTAGTCAATAGGCATATTTTCATTTTATAATATATCAAACACAACGCACATTTTCCCCCAAAGTGTTTCACTGAATCGTCTGATCAGAGGATGAATTAGTGAATGGCGCTTCGACCCGAAACTCCCACTATATAGCCTATGAGTGCGTTGTCACATGAAATACCGTTCTCACCAATGATGTCCATGCCTCCTGCACATGGGCAATATTCCAGCTATGTCAGCCGGTCTTCTGGGATTCGTGTGACTGTTAGGCATCTTGAACTCTGCAGCCAGGGCCTCAATTTCCCTGACTCCCGACTCCATTAACATTAACATAATTATCCTACATATGCTGTAACAAAATCGCGACTGTTATTAGGCTATGTCCCCACGGTCAGTAATCTGCAGCTCTTTGGACTCTGCACATGTCCGCTGTGTCCAAAGCGCTGCTGGCTTTAAACGCAGGTGTTCATTGAACCGTGCGGAATAACCATGCCCTAAACATTGAACGGGTCATCTCCGCAAGATAAATAGACGTACTGCAGTCTGGAAAGACGTACCGCATGTCCGTCTCCGCAGGGAAGCCACGGGCACCGGTGCAGGCATAGTGGACATGGGATTTCTTTAAAATCCCATCCACTATGCTGCAACATCTGTCCACTGCGGGTTGGACAGTGTGGATGTACACAGCATCCAACCTGCAGCGTTTACGGACCGTGGGAACATACCCTCAAAATTTTAAAAATTGATTGGGCTCCCGCGTAATTTTAATAACCAGCAGAGGGAAAGCTGAGGGCTGATAATACTCTGGGATGGAGCCAATAGGCATAAAGGTTTCCAGTCTATTAATATCAGCTCACAGCTGTTTGCTTAGCCTTTACTGGCTAGATTACAGGGGAATCCCAGAAAAAGGTTTACATTGGTTCCCCCTATAAAATCAAACCAGCAAAGGCCATGCAGACAGCTGTGGGCTGATATTAATAGCCTTGGAAGGTGCCATGGATATTGGCACCCCCCAGGCTAAAAACATCAGATCTCCGCTGCCCCAGAAAAGGCGCGATTCTGGCACTTAGCCTCACTCTTCCCCCTTGCCCTGTAGAGGTGGCAAGTGGGGTAATATTTGTGGGGTTGATGTCACCTTTGTATTGTCAGGTGACATCAAGCCCACGGCTTAGTAATGGAGAAGCGTCTAGAAGAGACCTATCCATTACTAATCCTATAGTTACATACTAAATATAGACACGGCCAGAATAATCACAGACTCCTTCATTGAATCTTAATTTATAATACTTACTGAATGCCTAATCCTGACGCCCTCGTACTCCTGCAGAAAAAATAAAATAATAAACCAACATATAATATTCCCTTTCTGCTGTAGTCCACAATAACGAGTGTCCCACAGCGATCTCACTTGTAGAACTTGTGTGTCTCCAGAAGCATGAACTGGGCATAATTTACTGGGCACTACAATGTACCGGCACCAAAATAGCAGATTTGCAATTTTTTATTCGGCAACATTCACTGCTGTTTTTCTGGCAAACACCCATGCAGTCTAATTCACACCTACCTAGAACTTCCTAAAGGGGAATAATTTCCAAAATGTGGTCACTTTGGGAAGGATAGGGTATGTATTCTACTCTTCTAGCCTTTAGGGGCTCTGTATATGGAGTCCACAAGCTATTAAAATCTGCTCACGAAGTGGCAAATGGCGCTCATTCCATTCCGAGTCTTGATGTGTGGCTAAGCAGTACTGTAAAGCCACATATGGGGTATGCAGATGTTGTCCTTGGTGGGGTTTGAACCCAGAACTCCAGCGCTGCAAGGCTGCTGTGCTAACCACTGCGCCACCGTACCGCCCCATGGAATAAACAATTTTCAATCTGGGAGGTGCCAAGATGCTACTGTCCAGGCTGAGAACCACTGGTGAAGGAGCCGAGTGCAGCATCAGTGAATTGCGGGGATGTCCTCAATGTTACTGCCGGTCACTGAGGCTGCGTTCCCAGCTGGCAAATGAACTGCGGTGACCTCTGCACTGTGAGAAAGTCTGACTGTGCAGAGGCAAGTTCACCACAGTGAATTTCTCCCTGTGAACTTTATACCTCCGATCACAGCTGCGCACTTGCGCTGTTTTTTGACAGCATGGGAACCTCGGCTGTTTGAGCAGTGGTGCTGATTATTTTACTGCCAATCAAAAGCGGTCTTTGCTGTGCTGTCATGCACATGACAGTGTGACAAACACTGGATGTTCGTGCCCGCCATTCAAGTGAGTGGGGTCCAGGTAATGTTTTGGTGAGGGGTTTCCACTGTTGAGGCTCTCAAAATGCCAGATGGCGTCTGCTCTCGATTCCAGACATTTTTATGTTCAAAAAGGCAAAACTGTGCTCCTTCCCTTCTGAGCGAGACCTGACATGCACCAAAACATTTTTTTCCCCACATATGGGGTACTGAGATACTCGGAACAAATTGCACAACACATTTTGGGGTCCAATTTCTCCTGTTGCCTTTGTGAAAATAAAAAAAAAAAATTGAATCTAAAGTAAAATTTTTGTGAATTAAAAAAAAAAAAAAAAGTAAACTGTTTTTCTTCCACATTGTATTAATTTCTGTGAAGCATCTGAAGGGTTGATACATTTCTTGAATGTGGTTTTGACAGCTTGACCGCTGCATGTTTTAAAATGGTGTTAGTTTTGGATATTTTCTGTCATGTAGGCCCCTCAGTCACTTGAAATGTGATATGGTCCCTAGAAAAAAAAATTAAGAAAGAAATGCTTTTGTTGGCAAAATGAGAAATTGCTGGTCAACATTTAACTCTTCTAACTTTCTAACAAAAAATTTCAAATTGTGCTGATGTAAAGTAGAAATGTGGGAAATGTTAGTTATTAACCATTTCATATTGCATAAATCTGGTTTAAGGGCATAAGAATGAAGAGTTTGGAAATTGCTAAATTTAAAAAAAAAATTGCTAAATTTCTGATGTTTTTACAAACACAAGTCATATTGAAGAAATTTTACTACTATCGCGAATTAAAATATATCACTAGAAACAATCTCTGAATCAGTGGGATCCGTTAAACCCGACATTGGGCGTAATAGTACGCCCACGTCAGAGTCCCTCCCTTTGATGATGTTTTGAACAGTTGACATGTGCCTTTAACAGCCACGGGTGGAATCGCGATGCACCTGTGGATGTTAACCTGCTAAATGCCGCCATCAATCACGGCTGCATTTAACTTGCGCTTCTGGTAATAGCGCCGGAAATCCCCCCCCCCTCCCTTTCCCCCCCATCGTTGACCCTGTCAGGTGATCGCGGGTCACCAATGGGTTGGCATGACAACCAGAGGTCTCCAGCAGACCTCTATGGTTGTCATAGCCGGATTGCTTTGAGGCTGCCCGTGGTCGGCGCACATAGCAAGTGAGGATTTCTGCTACATACAGGCGATCTGATCATCGTCTCTATGTGGCAGAACAGATCAGACAACTAGCTTCAGTCTCCCATGGAGCCTATTGAAGCATGCAAAAAGTAAAAAAAAAAAGTTTTAAAAATATATATAAAAGCTCAAATCGCCCCATTCAAAATAAAACAATAAAAAAATCAAATATATACATATTTGGTATCGCAGAGTTCAGAATCGCCCGATCTATCAATATAAAAAAATAAAAAATATCCTGATCGGTAAACGGCGTAACGAGAAAAAAATTAAAAACGCCGGAATTACGTTTTTGGTTTTTTTTCCCGTTTTGTTTTTTTGGTTGCTGCTACATTCCAATAAAATGCAATAACAGGCGATCAAATGATCTTATCTACACCAAAATGGTGTCAATAAAAACGTCAGCTCGGTGCTGAAAAATAAGCCCTCACCCAACACCAAATCACGAAAATTGGAGACGCTACAGGTCTGTTTTGTTTTCTCCAATTTTACCACACTTGGAATTTTTTTCCCTTTCTCCATTATACAATTGGTTAAAACCAATTGTGTCCTTCAGAAGTACCAGTTGTTCCACAAAAAAGAAACCCTCAAAGTAAACTATAACAAAACGGAGGCACGCAATGTTACTATAGCTTCTAATACTGTCAGCACATTGGAGAAGTCTCCTTTAAAGAGCAATCCAATTCTGTCAAATACCTAGCAATACAGATTTGCTCTGACTTGCCTAGCTTTTATTAACTAACTTTAACCTCCCTGCTTCAATACACTATTCAAGACTTCAAATCCTATTTATCCTGGTTCATGTGTTTTTAGTTCTGTGAAAATTGATATTCTGCCCTGCTTTCTGTATTCATTCTAAACTATACCAATCCAACTCCCGAACTCCTTTTTTAAAAGTCTCCAATCTGCAATTAGTTTGGGGCTCAACATGAATCGAGTCGCAGGTTTCCTTTTAATGCTTCAGCAATTCTTTGCTAACCCACCCTAAATCCAAAGGTTGTGCAGGCCTCCCTTACCACATATCATAAAGCCTGTTCTTTTTAAGATCCTATACTGGTTCCAAAATACACCAAACAATGGGTCTTTATTTTACTGAAATCGGTTTCTGGGGGATGCCTATTGATTGACCCCCCAGCCCTTTCCCTTCTTTTCGTAATCCAACAACACTTTGGTCTTTGGAACGAGTTAAACTTTAGACCTGGAATTATGGCCCTTCATTTTTCATTAAGCTCCCTTTCTGCGTGCAGTCGGCCAATATACTTTGCCAGATTGTGTTTTCATATCTCTTATTGCCTTTGTTTGATGGTCTGTTGGGCCTGCCGATAAAAGGTCTCTCATGACTAATGCATAGTTAAAAAAAAAAAGACTGAGTAAAGCCCTCTGGAAGAGCTATTCTGTTTTTCTCTTATGGATCTTGAATTTGTTCTTCTCCAGTCATCAGTTTACCCCTTGTATGTGCACACTCTACTTTTATTATATTCTGAGATGTTATGAGATTTTCTCCACCCTGTTTGTTGATGTCTTGGTGTCAGTTGTGGATTGGCAGAAAATTTTCATTCCAACTCACAAAATGCCAGGAGAAATATGACAAGATTCTGACTGGATGATTATGAATTGCCCTCGGTCCTCCTCAAGACCTGGGACTTTAACAATGAAAAGTTTGCTATGCTTTATATTTGGTGAGACTCTGCTGTTGAGGCCATCCTGCCATATCTTTGAGTTATACTACCTTGTGGTGAATGAGATCTTTGAGCTATATACTATAGCTTTGTGCGCACATACCCCTCCAGCCCCAGATCTTGCTTCTGGCTCTCATCCAAGCCTCAGTAACTAAAGCAAAGAGCGTTTTGAGACATTTTCCTGCTGCCACTAGAATAATTATTCCACGCCGTTGTAAGTCGGCCAAACCTGCAGAATTAGTGAAATGAATTTTTTAAATTGATCGCCTCCACAAATTGGAAGCTCTCACTGCTGATGATAGAGATTAGGCTTAGAGTTCTTTCACACTTCAGTTGTGTGGCGTCAGTTAGGTCCGACATCGTGGCGGATCGACGGATCCGTCAAATTTGGTGGAAAAACGGTTCTAACGGATCCGTTTTTTTGACGGATCAGCTGCCCCGATCCGTTAAAAAAACGGATCCGTTAGAACCGTTGCGACCGTTTTTACATCCGTTGTAACCGTTTTTTGACGGATCCGTTTTTTAAAAGGGGAGGATTTCAATGTGATTGGCTACTGGATACTACTGGAAAACTATATATAGCGTGTATTTACACCACATCTTTGAAAGGTTGTAGAGAAAGTGGCAGAAATGGAAGGAGTCCTGGCGAACATTGCAAAGATCTATGCGGATTTTACTTTTGAGGCAAATCAGTTGGCAGTCAGCGTTCGAGAGAGGGAGGAACAAAGACTGCGCATCCTACGGCAGCGGCGGAAGAGAAGGCTGTGGATCCATCCCATCACAGCACAACGTATGACCCGTGGTGTTTATTCCACGCTTTACATGGAACTAAGGGAAAACCCTCAAAAGTTCTTCAATTATGTGAGGATGAGAGCTGAAAATTTCGAGTTTTTATTGGGCTATGTGGAAGACTGTATACGGAGACAAGACACCCAGATGCGATTCTCAATATCACCAGCAGAGCGTCTCATGGTGACTATTCGGTAAGTAATTTTTTTTTTTTTAAATGATTCTCATTCATCAGACTTATAACTGTAATGTTGTTTTTTGAATTTTTTTATTAATTATTGTCTTTTCGTTTTGTTAACAGATTCCTTGCAACTGGAGAGTCGTTCTCATCCCTCCATTTTCAGTATCTACTTGGGATATCCACCATCTCGGGGATCATCAGAGATACCTGCCGGGCATTGTGGGAGTGCCTACAAGTGGAATACATCCCAGAGCCATCACAGGAGAGGTGGCTGGAGATCGCCCAAAATTTTCATCAAATTTGCCAGTTTCCAAATTGTGTTGGAGCAGTTGATGGAAAGCACATACGGATCGTCAAACCTTCAGGCTCTGGATCACAGTTTTATAACTATAAGAAGTACTTCTCTATTGTGTTGATGGCCATAGCCGATGCACAATGCAAGTTCATCGCTGTTGATATCGGTGCGTATGGACGCGCAAATGATTCACAAATCTTTAAAAATTCACCAATGGGGCGCCGTTTATATGGAGACACATTTGATTTTCCGCCCCCTAGACCTCTCCCTGGAACCACTGGTCCACCATTACCATTTGTTTGTGTTGGAGATGATGCCTTCCAGCTTTCCCCACACTTGCTGAAACCCTTTGGAAGTAGTGGACTGACCCAGAGGAAAAAAATTTACAATTACCGCATAACCAGAGCACGAAGAGTAGTGGAATGTGCTTTTGGCATCTTAACTGCCTAATGGAGAGTCCTGCTAACTGCAATTAAACTGCAGACTGAAACTGTCGATAATGTGGTCAAAGCGTGCGTTGTCCTGCACAATTTTGTTTTATCAAAAGAACAAGTTTCCCTGGAGGATAATGTTTCTGAAAGCACCTTACGGGATTACCAAAACCCCACTTTTCGCAGTCCAGTAGCAGTCTCCAGAATGCGGGACAGTTTTGCAGACTACTTCATGTCTCCTGCAGGATCAGTTGACTGGCAGTATGAAATGGTGTAAAAAAAATTTTCTTTTTACACTTGTAAAAATACCATTTTTTGTTTGCTTACAAAATCTTTGTACTTTAATGCAGCATTGTATGTTTTGCAACGGTACCCTTTAAACACTGTTATTAGTAACATAGTTAGTAAGGCCGAAAAAAGACATTTGTCCATCCAGTTCAGCCTATATTCCATCATAATAAATACCCAGATCTACGTCCTTCTACAGAACCTAATAATTGTATGATACAATATTGTTCTGCTCCAGGAAGACATCCAGGCCTCTCTTGAACCCCTCGACTGAGTTTGCCATCACCACCTCCTCAGGCAAGCAATTCCAGATTCTCACTGCCCTAACAGTAAAGAATCCTCTTCTATGTTGGTGGAAAAACCTTCTCTCCTCCAGACGCAAAGAATGCCCCCTTGTGCCCGTCACCTTCCTTGGTATAAACAGATCCTCAGCGAGATATTTGTATTGTCCCCTTATATACTTATACATGGTTATTAGATCGCCCCTCAGTCGTCTTTTTTCTAGACTAAATAATCCTAATTTCGCTAATCTATCTGGGTATTGTAGTTCTCCCATCCCCTTTATTAATTTTGTTGCCCTCCTTTGTACTCTCTCTAGTTCCATTATATCCTTCCTGAGCACCGGTGCCCAAAACTGGACACAGTACTCCATGTGCGGTCTAACTAGGGATTTGTACAGAGGCAGTATAATGCTCTCATCATGTGTATCCAGACCTCTTTTAATGCACCCCATGATCCTGTTTGCCTTGGCAGCTGCTGCCTGGCACTGGCTGCTCCAGGTAAGTTTATCATTAACTAGGATCCCCAAGTCCTTCTCCCTGTCAGATTTACCCAGTGGTTTCCCGTTCAGTGTGTAATGGTGATATTGATTCCCTCTTCCCATGTGTATAACCTTACATTTATCATTGTTAAACCTCATCTGCCACCTTTCAGCCCAAGTTTCCAATAGTTTCCAATAACTGGTAATAGTTATTGTTACTATTGCCATAACCTTGGTGATTTAAAAACTTTACAAAAAAAAAAAGAGAAAGACAATAAAATTGTTTTTAAACCAAAAAACTGTTTATTTATTTACAGATTCTCATAGTTTGGGGTGGAGATAGTAGCGGAGGGGCTGACAGGGCGGACCACGTCGAGAGTGGGGGACAGGACATCACGGGGAGGAACAGAAGTAGAATGGGTGGTGAAAACATGAGGTTGTGTAGAGAGTTGAGGTGCAGATGTGGTGTGTGGGAGGTATGAAGGTGTTGGTGGGATTGGGAACGAAGAAGTTAAAGGGGAAGAATGGAAGGGGGACGGTAAAAACTTGGAAAGACTAAGGGGGGAAGGAACAAATGACGAAGGAGTAGAATGGACGGGAGGAGGACGGACAGGAGGAGGACGGACGGGAGGATAGACGGTGGATTGAGAGGGGAAAGGTGTTGACACATGAAGGGTAGGTGGAGGGGCATGGGACATCGCCTGCGCTAGAACAGTGTGGCAGCCTTGCATCACATGCATCTGCAGGTCAGGAGTTAGATTTTCCATGTGCCTGAGGACCGACTGAAAAAAACAGTGCCTTGGTGACTGATTTGCATCTGATTGCATCCTATCAAGACGACTGCTGAGTTCAAGTATGCTTTTGTTAAGCATATTGTACCCAGCAGACGTTTGCTCACTCAAAAGCTTGATGGCACTGTGAAAGGATGCATTCAGCTGCAAAAAGTCAGGCGCATAGCTCCTTTCCTGACCTCTCTGGCGCTGCCGTCCTGACCACAAAGTTGGTCTAGATGTTGCGGCAGAGGGGTGGGGTAAAGGGAACTCTAACTCATCACCTGCAGCTTCAAGTGACGAAGTCCGCCCTGCTGCTCCAGCGCTGGTGGATGAGGCTGAGGGATCAAACGAAAGGGAAGGTGCAGAAACAGAGGGGTCGACGTGGTCCCCGGTGGCGGACTCTTGAGGGATCGCTCCAGAGGGGTGCAACTCTGATGCAGGCTCCCGAGTGCTGCAGAAAGTGCTGTTAAAGAAGAAAAAAAAAATTAGTATCTGGATATTACAATTGCCCTTGCTGCAAAAAAAATTGAAGGTTACACATTTTTACAGTTTGACTGAAAATATGTGGTGTTGAATATTTACCTTCTGCTCAGCAGCGTCGACCGGAGGAACGACAGGGCTCTGGCATGTTTGTATCTGCTCCTGCGTCCTCTAGATCCACTCGAGGCCTGCATCTCCTTATTAAACTCCCTCTTGAAGCGATCCCTGAGTGACCGCCACCGCACGATAATCCTGTTACCTGGAAAGAGAAAGCAAAAATTGGTTACTATACACCAAATTAAATCATGCCTAACATAAGGTTATGAAGTGTGAATACTTACGCGCTAGATCCTGGGCCCCAGCATCGAGTTCCTCCCAGTTATCCATAACAGCACTGCACACTTCCTCCCATAGCCGTCGGGTGATTAACTGGTCAGCATGGCGGCGGTCCGACATGTTCCACAGCGGCTCCCGACTTTGTACTGCTTCGATGAGGGTGTTCACATCGATGCCCTCCTCTTCATCATCTTGTTCGGGAGCACGCTGTGAAGCCTAACAAAAAGATAAGAATAGAAAGGGAAACATTACAACACATGAATTTTACATTTTACTAAACACCAAACCAAAAAGGAACTTACTCTTCGGCGACCGCCGCGATTATCATTCCAACGACTATGGGAGGTGCTTTGAGGAACTCTACGTCGAGCCCCGGATTGTGAAGACTAATTTAAAAAAAAAAATAAAATTAATAATGTTCTTTGATCGAGGCATATGTATTGTGTGCTGTGCTGAATGTTTGTGTTGGGTGTAGTGCATTGTATGTGAGGATCGGTCTGTTCAAAACTTACACTATGCGCTCCCGCTCCTTGTATTTCTCCACCCTGTCCGTCTCCTTCTGTTAGCCCCTCTGCTTCATATTCCTGTGAATACAGAATAAACACATAAAGGCTTAAAATACAATTGCCATTGTTGCACCAAAATAAAAAATGTATGAAGAAAAAAAATTAACACCTCAGTTTGCTGATGATGTGCTGGGGGGCTCTCAGAAGAAGACATTATGATCTTGCGTCTATCTTGGGTTGGTCGGTCCCTTGCTTGGGTCCTCTTGGTCCCTAGAATCTGTAAGCATAAAGGGAGTTCTAAGCTACTATACAAAAGGATAGATAGATAGATAGATAGATGCAGCTTTCAGGACTTTACACTTACATCTGTTTCCAAAACTTGGGGCTTGCGTATAGCTTGGGTCGGTCGGTCCCTTGCTTGGGTCCTCTTGGTCCCTAGAATCTGCAAGCATAAAGAGAGTTCTAAGCTACTATACAAAAGGATAGATGCAGCTGTAGGGACTTTACACTTACAACTTTTAAAAAAAAATGGGGAGCCTGCTTGTGTACGTCTTGGGTCAGTACCTACTACAGTACCTACAGTGCCAACTTATTTTTGATTTCCCCCACCACAAAAGAAAAAAAAAATTCTACCGTCAAACTTGATGCACAAGCTGCCAAACCCTCTACCTCCTGTTTCCCCACAAAAAAAAAAACCCAAAAATCCCTTTAAAACAACACCAAAACTACTTAGAACTTGATATGCGCAATGCGCATGCTGGTAAAACCCACCTAAACAAAGTTTAACCTTATAAAAAATGTTCCTCATTCGAAATTAAAATACCAATCCCCAAAATTGTTAATTATGATTACCCTACCGTTTGTATTTTCTAAAACCAGATAACATATTCTATAGCAAAGATTTGCATTACACATTTGTATATATAACCTTTACTGCATGTTTACCCAATATTACATTTATCTTGAAATGAGACTACTGACAGTTTTGTGAAATTTTTATTACTATATTTTTTTAAATTTTCTTTTTTTTAGGGTACAGAAGGAGCTACACTGCTCTTTATTTGAAATACAAGTACATTATGGAAAACAACAAAGATGCAGAACACATCACACATCATTTATACACACACACAAAACAAATTTTACACCACAGCTATTCAAAATACCAGCATAGTATGAAAAACATATAAACAGGGCAGGCAGGCACACGCACGCACGCACACACAGCCACCTTCTGTCTGTCCCTCGGCACTCTGCTTCTCTGCCCTGTGTAAGCACAGCGGCCGGAAAGCAGAGTGGTGACGTCACCGCTGTGCTCTGCTTTACGGCTGGCTGGCGCTCACAATGCAGAGAAGCACAGCACGGGGACAGACAGCGGAATTTACCTTTTTTTTTTTTTTACTTTTACACTGGTAACCAGGGTAAACATCGGGTTACTAAGCGCGGCTCTACAGTTAGTAACCCGATGTTTACTCTGGTTACCGGCATCGTTGGTCGCTGGAGAGCTGTCTGTGTGACAGCTCTCCAGCAACCAAACAGCGACGCTGCAGCGATCCGGATCGTTGTCGGTATCGCTGCAGCGTGTGACGGTACCTTTAGTAAATACATCAAAAATCAACATTAACCAATATGGCATTGACAAATGCACATGCAACCAACAAGATGCAAACAAACATACCTGCTAGCAGAGTCATAACGCAAGCATAACACATGAAAAGGCATAATATTGACGAAGGCATAATAAGGTGCAGGCACATGAACACATACATACAAAAGCACACAGCAGTACAAAAATACACACACACACGGCCATCAGTCCTCCAGCTGGAGCTTGATATATTCACAGTGGCAGGCCTCGGGGTAGATCTGGACTGTAGCAGGGCACTGGCTGTTGCAGGACGACGGCAGGCCTCAGGTTGGATTCAGGTTTTAAAAGCTCTTGCTGTACTCAGTACGTCATACACAAATGCGCGCACACACACACGCACACACACACGCTGGATGTCAGTACTCACATGGCTGTCTCAGGCAGGGTCTGGCTGGCACGGCCTCTCTGGCTGGCTGGCAGGGCCTCTCTGGCTGGCTGGCAGGGCCTGGCTGGCAAGGTCTTGCTTGCAGGGTCTGGCAGTGTGTCTCTGGCTGGCAGGGCCTCTCTGGCTGGCAGGGCCTCTCTGGCTAGCTGGCAGGGCCTCTCTGGCTGGCTGGCAAGGTCTTGCTGGCAGGGTCTGGCTGGGTCTCTCTTGCATTGAAGGGTCTGTCTTGCTGGCTGGTACATTTGGGAATGACCTGTCCTCTTTATATAGTTTTTGGGTTGTCTGGGCAAAGTATCCACTTTTTGGAGCATGCTCAATCAAAAAAAGCGGATTGAGGCGACGGATCCGCCAAAAAGCGGATCGCGACGGATCCGTCGCCCATAGGCGCCCATTCTAAAAAAAGGAGGACACGACGGATCCGCCGCGGTCCGCCTTTTCGGCGGCGCCAAAAAACGTTACAAAGTCCGTCAATGTCTAGACAACGTCCGCCAAATATCGACGGATCCGTCGCATGGCGGATGGAACGGACGGCCATCCGCCACAATCCGTCTCTAATGCAAGTCAATGGGAAAATAGCGGATCCGCCAAAAAAAAATGGCGGATCCGCCATTTCACGAAAATGGCGGTTTTTGACTGACGCCGAAAGACTGAAGTGTGAAAGAGGCCTTATCAAGCGGAATGTCTCTGGTTGCCCTGGACCGACTTTAAAACAAGGCCCGTCATTTCCTCACTGGCTGGCTAAACCGTTTTTAATAATGTTATAATTAAAAGGCAGTTATCTCGAGTGATCATTGCTTGGAGTACTTGCACACTGTGCTCCTCTTGCTTCCTTCATTATTCAACCATTCATTACCTCCTTCCCTTCATGTTCTTCCTTTTCTTCCCGCTTCCTTTTACTCTTCTTTCCTGTCAGGTGCATTTACACAGCACGAATATTGTCAAAGAATATCCCTAGAAACTCTCGTTTCACCATAATCATAAGTCTAAATAGGATGCTGGTTACCCGACAAACGAGTGAAATGTTTTGATTTGCCCAAAAGATCTTTACTCTTGGCAGTATGTAAAGTGGACTTGCGCTGACGAGAACCGTGGCCGCTTATATGCACTGACTGATCTATTACAGATGGCATCTTAAGCGCCCATCTGCCTGTCTAAACGGGCTACTAAATGGCGATGGCGGTCGTTTCGGGATGGGCATCACACACTGTAACTGCACCCTTATATTTTTACACAGCTTTTTTTTTCCCTGGTTCCTAATTTTGGTTTATTGATGTAGGAATACATTTTTATTATGAGCAATACTCTGTAAACCTAACTCGTGTCTATACCGCCATGCTCCTGTAATCATTGTTGTATGTCTTGAATGCACTTTTTCTTCTACATTCAATTTCTTCCTGTTTTAATTGCAAACTTGAATGAAAGCTGCAATAAAAACAGACTTATCGAATGCAAACGTGACTGAATCGTCAGTATAGAATAGTAAAATATCTTTCCTCAGGGATGGACAGCACAAATAGACTACTGTATTCACATTGCATGTTTCTGCTTTTTTCCAGATACCCTTGTTGCAGTCTTAGAACGGGATACATTAGGGATTCGCGAGATCAGACTCTTTAATGCAGTTGTACGCTGGTCTGAGGCAGAGTGCCAGAGGCAGCAGCAACCAATAACCTCAGAAAACAAACGGAAAGCGCTTGGCAAAGCATTATCACTTATTCGTTTTCCACTAATGACTATTGAAGAATTTGCAGCAGGTATCATAAAGTAAACATATTTTATTGTAATTTATTTACAGTATTGCTGCTGTCTATAGATGGGGGTGGTGGCTTGTTTTATTGATGAGGCTTTTTTCTTACTGTTTACATTTTATGACAGTGACGATTTTGAATGAGTGTTTTTCTTTCACAAATGATGTCCCCAAAAACCTTTTATACAAATAAAATAAATGCAGCTAGTACTAGCCCAGGTCCAGCACCAGCTCTCTGCCGCTGCCACTGTCCCTTGCGAACTGGCTGCAGTGATGACATCACAGCTAAACACATCGCCGCTGGAGCCAGTAACTGAGCTCCGCTCCTCTGTTAGCCCAGTTTCACACTTGCGTTTGGGTAGAGTGCGTAGGGCTGCATACTTCCTCCCTGAAGCTCTGCTTACTTCCGAATTTCTCCCCGTAAGCTCCGCCTACTTCCGCATACATCCTGTGTACCTATCTTTACGATTGGGTACGATTGGGTACGCAGGGACATGCTTGTTATGCGGATGCGTCTGCATGCATCATTTTGATATGCCCGCCGACCGCACGGGAACCCATGCGGTCGGCGAGCACGTCAAAACTACACATCCGCATAAAACACATGTCCATGCGTACCCAATGGTAAAGATAGGTACGCAGGATGCATGCGGAAGTAGGCGGAGCTTAAGGGAGGAAGTATGCAGCCCTACGCACTCTACCCAAACGCAAGTGTGAAACCGGCCTTAGAGTAGACAGCACGAGCCACTCAGAGTCGCTGATCTTTACTGATTGGCTGCAACACTGAGGGTGAGCAAAGCAGTTTTGCTTTGTTTTTGTTTTTTCTGATTCATCAAGATGTTTATGCACAAAAAAAATGCAAAATGTTTGCGCAGCACAAAGTTCAGCAAGAAAATGGCGATTTTTGGTGTTCATGTGCCACTTTTGACCAGTTCTGCCAAATTGGGCATAGCTGGGGAGCACCTGGGACAGGGCATTACAATGCCCACCTGAAAAGTGAATCAAAAGTGACGGCAGTACATTACGCCAGAAACATTACTCTTTGACTGAAGTAACCTCTCTGGCGAAGCGCACAGAGGCGAACACCAGCGATAAGGTGCACCAAACTCGTTAAGTGGCATGCACATCTTATACCTGCACAACCCTTTATTAACACTGGCTTTCAAAGCGGCAGGCTTAAAGGATCTGCGCCTATGTGACTTGTTGTAGAAACCAATGATTTCTGATAGTTTTAAATATTTATTAAGATTAGTCAGTCTTAGTTTTATAAATCCATTTTTTTATATATATTTTGGAGACTTTCTTTTTAATTTTCCTAGTCACCAACTAGATTTAAGATTGACTGCTGTGAGTAAGGAGTTATAACTTTTTAATGGCTAACAAATATAAAATAAATTATAATGACGCAAGCTTCTAAGACTATTCAGGTGAATAGTCTTTCCCAAAAAAAAGTTGTTGCCGTGTAAAATGTAAAGAAAATAAGAATGCAATGATTTGGAAATTTTCTGTAGCCATATGTTCACAACAGAATATAGAACACCTCAGAAGTTGAAAAGTCAAGCATTTTTCTATTTCATATAAACAAATTTAAAAATTACATCAGCACATCTTAAAGTTGGGATAGGCTTAATATAAGGCTGGCAGATTAAGTGGTACTAATAAAAAGTTTTTGGGTCAATTTTCAACTAAGTCAAATGACTGTGTATAAAAAGGACATGTTAGAGAGGCAGAGTCTCTCAAAAGTAGAGATGTCAGACGTTCACCAATTTCAGAAAAAATGTTCCTCAATGTAAAGTTGCAACCACTCAATGGTTCCTCAATGTATAGTTCAGTCCAGACCCTTTCACTAATAGAAAACATTTGTTGTTATGAAAATTAAAACCCAGCAAAGAGACCCAGTACTGTTGAGCAGAGAGAAATCTACATCAGACGAGAATGGGACAACATTTCTCTCTAGTATTTACTGACTGTAGTAAAAGGGGTGATGATACCCAATGGTAGACAATGTCCTGTCCCAACTTTTTAGATATTTTACTGCCATCAATTTCTGAATGAGTTAACCCTATCAAATGAAATGGAAAAATGTCTACCTTTTCATCTTTTGATGTGCTCTGTTCTCTTGTGAATAAAATAGGGTTATAAGAGATTTAAAAATAATTCTCGTTTTCTATACTTGTTACACAGCGCACCAACATTTTTTGGAAGTATGGATGTATAGACAAAAAGAGCAGAGACATTGCAGAATAAATGGACATTTAAGAATCACAGAATTTGGAGAGTAAATTCTTAATTTGAATACATATCCAGTGTGAAAGATTTTTTTTTTTTTGTCCCTAAATCATATTAGAGACCAGATTTCCTCTTTATTTAAAAAATCGGATGTCTCTGATTTAGTTTTGACAAATTTCCTTGTGATAAATTTAGTGCTGTGTAAAGCATGTCAGACATTCATGGCTCTTTATTCCAAGACCCTTTTTGGCTTTGTGATTTGAAATTTCTTTTTTAATATACCGTAACTTTCATATGGCCATAATGACACACTCCACTCAATGCTCCACTTTTCATATAAAATGTTTTTATGTAATAAGTATTCCACAATACCTTCTATCTGAACTGCCATACGCTGTGGGTGAATATGGGAAGTTGCTTGGATGAGTTTCATAATATAGATCTTCACATGTTAAAGGGAACCTGTCAGCAGATTTTGCCGCTATAAGATGCGGCCACTGCCTTTCAGAGCTTATCTACAGCATTCTATAATGCTGTAGATAAGCCACCGGTCTGACCTGCAAGTGAAGAAAAATAAGTTAGATTATACTCACCCGGGGGAGGGCGGTCCAATGGGTGTCGCAGGTCCTGGTCTGGCGCTTCCTATCTTCTTGCAACGCCGCCCTCCTGCTTCTTCATTGCTCCCCGGCATTGCGCTCCTGCGCAGGCGTACTATGTCTGCCCTGTTGAGGGCGCAGGTGCTGGGGAAATTCAGAGGCCCAGTGCCTGCGCACTGCAGTACTTTGGTCTGCCCTCAATCGGGCAGAGAAGTACGCCTGTGCAGGAGGGCGGTGTCGCTAGAAGATGGGAGGCCCCGGACCTGGGACACCCATCGGATCGGACCGCACAGGAATGCCCCCCAGGTGAGTATAATATAACTTATTTTTCTTCACTTGCAGGTTGGACCGGGGGCTTATCTGCAGCATTTTAGTATGCTGTAGATAAGCCCTGAAAGGCATTGGCCGCATCTTATAGCGGCCAAAACAGGTGACAGGTTCCCTTTAACCATGCTGAGACATGGCTAAGTGATTTGAATTTTCCATTTTTTTTTTTTTTTAATATAACACCTTTCATGTGGTTCATGTTGGGTCCTGTAACCAAATGTTTGGCCACATGTAGATAGATCTTTTGGTCTGTGATTGTGTGCCAATGATGCCTCATCCTTGTGTTTTTGTTTTTTTATGTTGGTCTGTCAATCCTCGCCTGGCAGCTCTATAATGGATATATGGACTGGATTAACACCAGATCCCAGGGGTTACCCCGGCCTTCATCCTTTAACCTTGTACAGGGATATGGACTTAGACAAAGAGCCCCTTGGGTGTGGTCCCGGAGTCAGCTGCTGACCGATGTTGCAGGCTCCCAAAAGTAGTGAGATAGCAGGATCAGAACCTGGAAGACTGTCAAGGCACAAATTTGCTAGGCAAACGAATGGCCAAGAAATGGCTGCAGTCAGACAACAAGAATAAAACCTTCCAGCATGAGTGGAGATAGCACAGAGACTGAACCAGAGTAAATTGACTTGATCTGGTAGCGCCCATCACTAGGCTAGGACTATTTGTAGGGTGTGGTGCTGTTTAGTTGGCTAAGTGCACACCCATAGTGCCGTAAACTAGACTGCACTTTAGATTCCAGCCTCAGTGGCTAGGCAGAGCCTGTACCAAGCAGTACTTCTCTTCTCGATCTGAACTCCATCACCAGAGCTGCCCATAGGATGAAAATGGAGCCTGGTGCCAGAAGCAGACATCGCAAGTTCCAGAAGAGATTTGATGGGCTTTAAAGAGTAACTTTATTATTTCTTAATTATTGATCAGTCTTTGCAAATTAATAAATTTTTGTAATGTACGCTATTACCTTATCTTGCTTATTTTTCTCCCAAACTGAAGCTTGAAAGGGCTGTTTCAACTGCATTGTTCATGCACTTAAGAGTAGCTGGTTTTTAACTACAGATGTACCAAATATCCCTATTCTGTGAACTTTTCTGCTCTTCTCACCCCTCAAGGCAGATGAAAGCTCTTTTTTTAGCCTTCATTTTTTGGAGAAGCAAGATAAGGTTCTGAGGTACATTACAAAGACTTGTGATTTTGAAAATGAAATTTAAAAAAAAATTACTCTTAAGTTTGTCATTTTTTCCCAATAGGAGAATAGTAATAGGAAAATGAGTTCACAGAATCATATACACCACACATTGAATGTAGAAAATGTGATTATTCCTTAAATCTTCTACACCTGCTGTTTTTGGGATCTAAGATTCCGTGACACTAACATGTTCAATGTCCAATGTGGTACCTAACACTGCGCACTAAATGTCCTTCTGCATGTCTTCTTCTTGAATACTCAAAACAGAAACTTAAAGCAGGGATATGAGGTTTTATCATCTTACAACTGCAGACAAAAAATGTACCGGTATCTACCTTTCATTCCATGAACCATATGAAAGTTGTGATATTAAAAGGCACTTTCAAATCTTAGATACAGAAGGGTCTATTAATAAAATGTCCTTACAGTCACTGATGCACTAAATCCTTTGATAGATTTAGTCCAGTTATGTCTGATTTAGGTTTCAGATCTTCTGGGATACAGCTATCACAGATGGTTCTACTGGGCCTGGAGTGGAGGACAACCTGCCAGTGTGTATCTGGGAACACGCATCCAGCTGCAAGTAACATTCAATTGAAAACTTATGGTGGAGCATAAAGTTAAAGGGAACTTGTCAACGGGTTAGGCCGATACGAGTTACGGCCACTGCCTTTCTGGGCTGATATACAGCATTTTATAATGCGTATATAAGCCCCCAACCTGACCTGGAAGAGAAGAAAAATCACTTTTATTATACTTGCGGGTGGTCCGGTCCGATGGGTGTCACTCTTCTTGGTCCGGCGTCTTCCAACTTCTTGCAATGCCGCCCTCCTACTTGCTTCATGTGGATAATGCATCCCTGCATCATCCACACAGGCTCCCTGGAATCACGCTCCTGCGCAGGCATACTTATCTGCCCTCTTGAGGGCAGAGAAAAGTACTGCAGTGCGCAGGCATTGGCCCGCTCTGACCTTTCCGTGCACCTGCACACTGCAGTACTTTGCTCTGTCCTCAACAGGGCAGATAAGTACGCCAGCACAGAAGCGCAATGCCGGGGAGACTGTGTGGATGATGCAGGGACGCGTCATCCACACGAACCAAGAAGGATGACTGCATTGCAAGAAGATGGGAGGTGCTGGACCAAGAAGAGCGACACCCCTCGGGCCAGACCACCCCACAAGTGAGTATAAGAAGTTCATTTTTAGTTCTTCCAGGTTGGGGGCCGATATACAGCCTTGTAGAATGCTGTATATCAGTCCTGAAAGGCAGTGGCCACATCTAATATCTGCTTAACCTGGTGACAGATTCCCTTTAATGTCCCATTTTCTGGCTGCAATATAGAAATAATGTCCTCCATTATGGCCCAATACATACATTAATAATGTCCCCAGTTGTACTCCATACTTTAGCAATGTGCCTTCCCTTGTTGGCCCATACATTATTAATTTATGATGGTGCCACAGTTTGGGTTTTTCCAACTGTATCAAGGCATAAAAGGTGGACGCTATTGCTACTGTATGGGTGTCGCTGGGGACTGTGCCACTACTGCTGTATTTAATTACAAAGTGAGAAATCTCTAGTGTATGGAGGCAGAAAGATTAATTTTACTATTGTAGAGAGTCACAAAAGTACGAGTTATATAAGTTCTTAAGCATTAGTACTGCTTGGGGGCCATAGGTGAGGAGGACATTTCTGCTGTGAGTGGGTCATAAATGGGTACATCACTAGAGTTTTATTTTTGGGGATATTGTTACTGTGGAGGGAAGAAAAGAGAAGAATTTTTACTGTGTAGGGCACCAGAGTGGTACTTTGAAACTTTTCTTCATCTGACACAATGTAAAAGTGAGGAAAAAAGTGGGAAAGATCTTCTAGAAATTACTAGCCACAGATGTCTGTTACATTCTGCAGAGGTGAGTCGTAGCTAGATCAAGTCCTAGTCCGTGCTAGATGAAGAAAAGTGAAAATAAATTACTTTAATTGGAGAATTCAATGGATTTACTTACATTTTACACTATAAACTATTTACAGAGCTCCTCTGTTTAATGTCTCTGGTGATCATTATATTGTACACTTACAGTGTATACTATCTGCAGAGCTCCTGTGTATAACTCTGTGGTCATCCTTATTACGGTTAGTACTGTGGTTTTTGTTAAGTTTGGTAGTATTCAATTGCAGTGTTGATAATATGTGGTCTGGTCATGGTGTGGTGGTGTTTGTCCCTTTTATAAGGGTGGATAATTTCCAAGACTATGAACTTATGGTGAGTTTGCATTTTATTGGCATTTTATTTGCTTTTGTATGTGGTATTATTGCAATTTTTGTTTTGGTGTAATAGACTTTGTTCAGTAATGGTATGGCGATAATTATCTGGTAACTATGACTCTATTATTTTAGAAATATTGCCGTACTTAGAAAATTCTTATTTCTGCGGGGGTGGGAGAGGGGGGCTTGCATCTGATCTTCATGCTGGAGGCGAGGCACATGTCCAAATTTTGCTTTAGGGCTCATTGAACTCTTTCAACAACTGCTCCATTCACGTTGGTTCTCTGAAGGTGGAGGTCCCAGTGGTCGGAACCCCCAGCGATTGGGAAGTTAACTCCTATCCTGTGGATAGGGGATAACTTTCAAACTTGATAACAAGCTTCAACTAATCTTCCATCAATTTAGGGACAATAAAACTTTTACTCATCTAAACTAATCCAATTAAGGATTTACTCTCCAACCTCATTCCGTGTCCATTTATTATAGTGTGTCTGCTCCTTTTACATATACATACATTTACGCACTATACATGTGCCCACATGTGTTTTTTTCAGATACTTTGTTATACAATACCTGCAGAAGAGACTGAATTAGTCTTGAAAGCTAGTAACCTCATTTTTTATTTTTATTAGCCATGAAATGGTATCATGTTTTGTTTCTCCTACTGCGAGCAATATATAATATTTTTCAACTGGCTAACTGTTATGTTTGCTAATGACAGGTGTTATGAAGGCAATCCAGAAACAGTGTGCTTAGCGATCAGAGCGCACACAGTGATCTGACAAATACCCAAAAATACAAGAACGAGCTCTGAGACGTGGAAACTCTGTAGACTGCACACCTGATCCTATCCTAAACACAACTAAAAGCGGCTGTGGATTGCGCCTAACAACTACCTAGGCAACTCGGCACAGCCTAAGAAACTAGCTAGCCTGAAGATAGAAAACTAGGCCTGACTTGCCCCAGAGAAATTCCCCAAAGGAAAAGGCAGCCCCCCACATATAATGACTGTGAGTAAGATGAAAAGACAAAACGCAGGGATGAAATAGATTCAGCAAAGTGGGGCCCGATATTCTAGGACAGAGCGAGGACAGTAAAGCGAACTTTGCAGTCTACAAAAAACCCTAAAGCAAAACCACGCAAAGGGGGCAAAAAAAACCCACCGTGCCGAACTAACGGCACGGCGGTACACCCTTTGCGTCTCAGAGCTTCCAGCAAAACAAAAGACAAGCTGGACAGAAAAAAAAACAACAAAAAAGCAAAAAGCACTTAGCTATACAGAGCAGCAGGTCACAGGAACAATCAGGAGAAGCTCAGATCCAACACTGAAACATTGACAAGGAGCAAGGATAGCAGCATCAGGCGGAGTTAAGTAATGAAGCAGTTAACGAGCTCACCAGAACACCTGAGGGAGGAAGCTCAGAAGCTGCAGTACCACTTGTGACCACAGGAGTGAATTCAGCCACAGAATTCACAACAGCTAACACAGTACAAAGCCTTATTCTCTTTTGTATAGATTTAAAGAATAATCCTGCTCCTTTGCAGTGTTCATGTTAACCACTTCCTGTTCTTTAGAGAGCTTTCTCATTATAGCCAGGATTACTTTTTATTCTAACACCTCTGTTACAACCCTGGAGACAGCTAGCACATGATCTACTATTGGCAATGGGTAGTGGACACTGCTTGCCCCTTCCCCTCCCTGCCCATTGGCCACCTTGCAGAGCATGCCTAGACCACACTCTACCAGCAGTGAGTGAGTTGTCTCCAGATGCTAGTTTCCTATGTTCATGAGGCTGCATAAAGAAATGTTTACCTGGTGCACCCCACTAATCTTTGTTTACTGTGCTGCAGCAATGTCGACACACATGACCACTGCAGGCAATCGCGCTATCCTTATCAGTCACACATGTACATGGCTGCAGCCCTCTGGGCCTATATTTATGTTGATCCTGCAAAAGCCATTTAATTTGGGAAGTGTTTTTTGTTGTTGTTGTTGTTGTTGTTGTTCTTTTCTTCCTACAATTTGCGTTTTAGCTGTAACCTTTCTCTCCCTTAATTTTGTTTTCTCTAGGCCCAGCTCAGTCAGGCATACTCACTGATCGGGAGGTGGTCAGTCTTTTCCTGCACTTTACAGTAAACCCCAAACCTCGAGTAGAGTTTATAGACAGGCCAAGGTGTTGTCTTCGTGGGAAAGAATGTAATATTAACCGTTTCCAGCAGGTAGAAAGTCGATGGGGTTACAGTGGTACCAGCGATCGAATAAGGTACTGTATTTGTAATCTATGTATGGTGAAACCATAAATGCTGCATGTTCTATAGCTTCTCCATGATCGGAGTGTAAGCCTGGAAAAAAAAAAAAAATCTCACAATCACACTTGTTGTGCAGCCACTCTTTTAAACCGAGGAAGTAGTTTATGTCAGATACATTTTCTTTTTCCTACTATGAGAGCTCATTAGTGATAATCACAGAATGTGTGTGTATATCTACTATATAAAGCTGAATGTGTGTGTGTGTGTGTGTATGTATGTGTGTATGTCCGGGATTGCCATCTGCACCGTCGCAGCTACAGCCACAAATTTTTGCACGGTCACACGTCTGGACCCCGAGAGCGTCATAGGCTATGTTGTGAGGCGCAATTTTAACCCCGCGCGTTCAATTCACCAAACAATTTTGCCCCTATCTACATAATGGGGAAAAAAGTGAAAGGAAAAGTGTTGGAGGCAAATTGACAGCTGCCAGATGTGAACAAGGGGGACTTAAAGAATGAGAGCGATGGCGCAAAAGAGTATATACCGATCAGTTGCTAAGGTGGGGCCCCGACATGAGATACTCACCACACATGGGCATATGAACACACACACAAAATGCGCCACAAACTACCACGTGCTTGAACACATATACCACCCTCAGCACACATTTCACCACACATACACCAACCTCGCCACATAAAAGTCGAAACACAAAAGTCGCCGCTCAAAACTCGCCACGTGCAAAACTCGCCACATGCAAAAACTAGGCTCACGCAAAACTCGCCACAAGTGCAAAACTCAACTCATGGAAAACTCGCCAAACGCAAAACTTGCACACGCGGAAAAATTGCCACATGCACAAAATTTGCAACACATGCAAAAGTTGCCTCACACAAAACTTGCACATACTCAAAAGGCACCAGACATAAAACTCACCACGCGCAAAACTCGCCATGCGCAAAAGTTGCTGCACACAACTTGCTACACTAACCTGTCACATGCAACTCGACACACAAAAAGTTGCTACACGCATGTTGCCACACAAAACTCAACACACACAACTTGACAAACGAAACTCGCCCTAAAACACACACAAGTCTGGTATTATCCTTCAAAAATAAAAATCTGATTAATAAGCAGACAAACTACAAGAGCAACAAATGTACCATATAGGAAATACAGCAGCTGTCAGTCACATGACCTGTCTATTATGTTTGTGTGAGCTAATATATACTGCCAGGGGGAGGGCTTCCTGTTGGCTGGGGATTTATCAGGCTGCCAATTTAGCTTACAAATACTGAGGTAAAAATACTGAGCAAATAACGTGTGAACGAGGTCTAATACAGGAGGAGATGACACACAGGTATATACTATATACAGGAGAGATGACACAGGTATATACTATATAGAGGAGGAGATGACATACAGGTACATACTATATACAGGAGGAGATGACATACAGGTATATGCTATATATAGAGGATGACATACAGGTATATACTATATACAGGAAGAGATGACACAGATATATACTATATACAGGGGAGATGACACACAGGTATATACTATATACAGGAGGAGATGACATACAGGTATATACTATATATAGAAGGAGATGACATACAGGTATATACTATATATAGGAGGAGATGACATACAGGTAAGTACTATATATAGGAGGAGAAGACATACATGTATATACTATATATAGGAGGAGATGACATACAGGTATATACTATATACAGGGGAGATGACACACAGCAGGTATATACTATATACAGGGGAGATGACATACAGGTATATACTATATACAGGACATGACATACAGGTGTATACTATATATAAGGGAGATGACAAACATGTATATACTGAGGTGAAAATGAGAGGTGTGAGGTGAAAATGAAAAGGTGTGAGTGCAAAATGAGAGGAGTGAGGGAAAATAGTGGAGTGATCGGAAAATGACAGATGTGAGGTCGAAATGACAAGTGTTAGGGGGGAATGAGAGGAGTGAGGGAGAAAATGAGAGATGAGGGGGAAAATGAAAGGCGTGATGGGAAAATAAGAGAAGTGACGTGCTATAACTAACCACAGATATTTACTATGCCCAGGCAACGCCGGGCTCTTCAGCTAGTATATATATATATATATATATATAATCTCTATCTATATATATATATATATATATATATATATATATATATATATATATATATATATATATATATATATATATATATATATATATAATCTCTATCTATCTATCTATCTATCTATCTATATATATATATATATATATATATATATATATATATAATCTCTATCTATATATATATATATATATATATCTATCTATCTTCGGCGTGCTCGAATACTATGTTCGAGTCCCCGCGGCTGCATGTCTCACGGCTGTTAGATAGCTGCAACACACGCAGGGGAATGCCTAACAAACAAGCAGTCACTGCATGTGTTGTCTGTCGAACAGCAGCGAAATATGCAATGGTTTGGTTTTTTTTGAGCGCGCCGCAGTTACATTCTGTAAAAGAGGACCATGTTTGTATGTAAAAACTTGTCAAAGGAGTCCTAAGAGGACGATGAGTCGTTCTGACAAACAGGCAGCGCACAATAAGCCAATTGCAGCTGAATTAAACATGAACAATGAACATGTCCGGGAGTACAACTCATTTGCTCAGATGGGCTAGAACAGCGGATGACCTGTTTGAGGGTCATTGCTCTCGAAGGGAAACAGAAGGCCACCCTTTAGAAGGGAAACAAGCGCATAATTTGGGTCAGGAGTGGAAAAACAAGGCCTGGTTTGATGAATTCACTTTCTGGGTCAGAATTTGGCAGAAGCTGCCAGAATACCAGATCTGTTCCTATCAGGTGTCGAAAACTCAGACTGGTGGAGATAGAGTAATGGTGTGTAATGTATTTTTTTGCACACCTTGGCTCCCCTAATACCTGTGAATGGACAGTAGGCAGGAGCAGAAGAAAGGAACTTAGGTGAAATGAAAGTAATCGAGGTTTCCCCGCCACCCCTCAGTTACCTTAATTTCCCCTCAGTTTCTTTCTTCTGCTCTGTGCCTACATTGCGGTTAGGCATTCTGTTAGTCACCGCTGGTTCCTATGACTGCACTGTCCGCTCTCATTTAACCTGTTTGCACATTACACTTTCCAATAGCAGTTCATACATGTGCGTATGTTCTATGTACTGTTACCTTGGTTCTAATTTTGATGATCTCTTTAGTCATTTTATTTATTTGCCATTTGTCACTTTATTCATTTATGATTAATTGCCTTGGCATTTCTATGTATGAAATTTTTTACCATTTACTTGTTGGTTGAAAAATATTTTTATATACTTAACAAAAACCATTATATATGAAAATAGCGACAGTAGCCAGTAGCCACTCATCTAGGTCAAATGATGCACTGCTTTTGGCATTCAAAACCTCACTATAACATGGATTCCACTAGATGCTGAATTGTGGTGGTTCATCCGTCTCCTTTTAAGTGTTCCAGGCAAGGAGAAGAGAATTGAGGGAGGTTTCCACCTGTAGTAGTTGCATGTCGAACAGATTTATGTAAATGGAATAAGTTACATTTTTATTACTGTTACTTATCAACTTTTTGCTGAATTTTTTTATTTTTTTTGTATTGTAAACCTTTCAGGTTCTCAGTTAATCGACGAATATTTGTTGTGGGCTTTGCACTTTATGGTTCAATACATGGTCCAACAGACTATCAAGTTAATATACAGGTATGAGTATTGTATTTATTGTGTCATAATGTAACCTATAGCGTTATTACGGTATATAGCCAGAAAAAAATCCAGTCCCAAGGTAACTAAACAACCTGACCTAGTTTGCCTCTTGTTCTTCAGTCATTTTCTGGCTAAATGCTACTAATTTGTGCCAAATGTATGCTGCCCGATACGATCAATGTCAATATAATTAGCTGTTGGCCAAACCCCCAGGTGTCTCCCATCTCCTAGTTTCAGCTGAAGCCACTTGATGCAGTGTGTATGCTGCCTGAACCCTCGGGTGTCTTCCCTCTCCTAGTTTCAGCTGAAGCCACCTGATGCAGTGTGTATGCTGCCTGAACCCTCTGGTGTCTTCCCTCTCCTAGTTTCAGCTGAAGCCACCTGATGCAGTGTGTATGCTGCCTGAACCCTCGGGTGTCTCCTCTCTCCTAGTTTCAGCTGAAGCCACTTGCTGCAGTGTGTATGCTGCATGAACCCTCGGGTGTCTTCCCTCTCCTAGTTTCAGCTGAAGCCACCTGATGCAGTGTGTATGCTGCCTGAATCCTCGGGTGTCTTCCCTCTCCTAGTTTCAGCTGAAGCCACTTGATGCAGTGTGTATGTTGCCTGAACCCTCGGGTGTCTTCCCTCTCCTAGTTTCAGCTGAAGCCACTTGATGCATTGTGTATGCTGCCTGAACCCTCTGGTGTCTTCCCTCTCCTAGTTTCAGCTGAAGCCACTTGATGCAGTGTGTATGCTGCCTGAATCCTCAGGTGTCTTCCCTCTCCTAGTTTCAGCTGAAGCCACTTGATGCAGTGTGTATGCTGCCTGAACCCTCGGGTGTCTCCTCTCTCCTAGTTTCAGCTGAAGCCACTTGATGCAGTGTGTATGCTGCCTGAACCCTCGGGTGTCTCCTCCTAGTTTCAGCTGAAGCCACTTGCTGCAGTGTGTATGCTGCCTGAACCCTCGGGTGTCTTCCCTCTCCTAGTTTCAGCTGAAGCCACCTGATGCAGTGTGTATGCTGCCTGAATCCTCGGGTGTCTTCCCTCTCCTAGTTTCAGCTGAAGCCACTTGATGCAGTGTGTATGTTGCCTGAACCCTCGGGTGTCTTCCCTCTCCTAGTTTCAGCTGAAGCCACCTGATGCAGTGTGTATGCTGCCTGAACCCTCCGGTGTCTTCCCTCTCCTAGTTTCAGCTGAAGCCACCTGATGCAGTGTGTATGCTGCCTGAACCCTCGGGTGTCTTCCCTCTCCTAGTTTCAGCTGAAGCCACTTGATGCAGTGTGTATGCTGCCTGAACCCTCGGGTGTCTTCCCTCTCCTAGTTTCAGCTGAAGCCACCTGATGCAGTGTGTATGCTGCCTGAACCCTCGGGTGTCTTCCCTCTCCTAGTTTCAGCTGAGGCCACTTGATGCAGTGTGTATGTTGCCTGAACCCTCGGGTGTCTTCCCTCTCCTAGTTTCAGCTGAAGCCACCTGATGCAGTGTGTATGCTGCCTGAACCCTCGGGTGTCTTCCCTCTCCTAGTTTCAGCTGAGGCCACTTGATGCAGTGTGTATGTTGCCTGAACCCTCGGGTGTCTTCCCTCTCCTAGTTTCAGCTGAGGCCACTTGATGCAGTGTGTATGTTGCCTGAACCCTCGGGTGTCTTCCCTCTCCTAGTTTCAGCTGAAGCCACTTGATGCAGTGTGTATGCTGCCTGAACCCTCAGGTATCTCTTTTCTAACACTTCCTGCAAGGTTTTTAAGTTCTTTCTAAAGGCCCCTTCACATTAAGCGACGCTGCAGCGATACCGACAACGATCCGGATCGCTGCAGCGTCGCTGTTTGGTCGCTGGAGAGCTATCACACAGACCGCTCTCCAGCGACCAACGATGCCAGTAACCAGGGTAAACATCGGGTTACTAAGCGCAGGGCCGCGCTTAGTAACCCGATGTTTACCCTGGTTACCAGCGTAAAAGTAAAAAAAAAAAAACACTACATACTTACCTATCGCTGTCTGTCCCCGGCGCTCTGCTTTTCTGGTCTGGCTGTGAGCACAGCGGCCGGAAAGCAGAGCGGTGACGTCACCGCTGTGCTTTCCGGCTGACCGACGCTCACAGCCAGACCAGAGAAGCAGAGCGCCGGGGACAGACAGCGATAGGTAAGTATGTAGTGTTTGTTTTTTTTTTACTTTTACGCTGGTAACCAGGGTAAACATCGGGTTACTAAGCGCGGCCCTGCGCTTAGTTACCCGATGTTTACCCTGGTTACCAGTGAAGACATCGCTGGATTGGTGTCACACACGCCGATCCAGCGATGTCCACGGGAGATCCAGCGACGAAATAAAGTTCTGGACTTTGTTCAGCGACCAACGATCTCCCAGCAGGGGCCTGATCGTTGGTCGCTGTCACACATAACGATTTCCTTAACGATATCGTTGCTACGTCACAAAAAGCAACGATATCGTTAACGATATCGTTATGTGTGAAGGTACCTTTACATGATGCGGATTGGCATTTAAAGGGAATCTGTAAGCAGATTTTTGCTTGTAATCTGAGAACAGCGTGATGTAGTGGCAGAGACCCTGATTTCAGAGATTTATCATCTGCTGGACTGCATGGTGTGGTTTGGATCGAATCTCTGTTGTAGATGTAGAAGTGGTCAGAATGTTTGTGGAATCCCACCCACACCACTGATATGCTGCTTGAAACTACAGCAAGCTGGCTGCTGAGGAACTGTCCAATACCAGCAATCAGGCTCTGTTCCCATACATCATGATGCAATCAGATTTAAATGGCAAAAACCTGCTGACAGATTTCCTCTAATGCAGTAAGGGAAAAATATTTGAAATAAGAGGTCCATCATGATCGTCCTGCTATCATGTAGGGTGGATCCGAAGCGTGGCATTGAGACATTATGTGGTAGAAATATAGTTTGCTAATAGAGGTCTGCTGATGAAGAACCTCGAAACTTCTACAAAGTTAAAATGCTAATTGCATTATTTCAGAACATGCAGTCTGTCATTCTATTACTCTACGTATATACTTGGAGCACATGAAACTTGCAAATTTGTCTTAAATTCTAGCACATGCTGCTATACAATCCTGAATCCACGTGGAGCAAAACTATTCTGCCTTGTTTAAATCCTAATTATGTAAGTATTTTGTATTCCTTCTTTTCCTTTTTTGTAGATTATTCACACAGATAGCAATACAGTTCTTGGGCAGAATGACACAGGATTCAGTTGTGATGGTTCTTCAAGTACATTTAGGGTGATGTTTAAAGAACCAGTGGAAATCCTACCTAATGTCAACTACACTGCATGTGCGACACTAAAGGTATTGCATAACCAAATGATTCTGTTTTGTTGTTTTTCTAATTGATAGTGTTATATTTGTAAGGTTTTTTGTTTTTTTTTTGAATGTCTAAATTAAATCCAAATTTTGGGGGATTATATTCTGTTAAATGGGCCATAGAAGCTAAGGAAAAGCCGTTATAGCCACAAAAGTCTTAGACCCCAATTCATCTATATTGTCATTATGTATATACTTACACATTGTAAGAAGATCACCTCTTTGTTTCTCCAAAACCGAATAACCCCAGATATAACTAGTGATCGATTTATACTCGTTACTCGAGATTTCTCGAGCACACTCGGGGGTCCTCCAAATATTTTTTTTTTTTAGTACAGAGATTTAGGGTTTTTTTGGCCGCAGCTGAATGATTTACATCTGTTAGCCAACATAAGTACATGTGGGGATTCCCTAGCAACCAGGCAACCCCCACATGTACTATGCTGGCTAACAGATGTAAATCATTCAGCTGCTGCAAGAAAAACTAAATCTCTGAGCACTAAAAAAACTCAGAGGACCCCCGAGCGTGCTCGAGAAATCTCGAGTAACGAGTATATTCGCTCATCACGAACGATAACCAGTCTTGGTATTGCAGATCACCCATAGCCTCAGTTGCTCTTCCCTGCACCCGCTCTAGTTCAGCTATGTCCTCCTTATACACTGGAGACTAAAACCGTGCACAATATTCGAAATGTGGCCGCACTAGTGACTCTTCTTGTAGAGGCAAAACTATATTTTTATGTTTGTCATCAACGTCTATCCTCCTTTAACCCCTTCGCCGCGAAGCTCGTTTTTGCCTTCCTGACCAGATCAATTTTTACAATTCTGATCACTGTCACTTGAAGGTAATATCTCTGGAACACTTCAACGGATCCCGGTGATTCTTAGATTTTCTCGTGACATATTGTACTTTGATAGTGGTAACCTTTCTCTGATATGACTCTTGCATTTATTTGTAAAAAAAATTATTATTTATATAGTTTTCTTATGTTTTGGCGCTTTTACACAATAAACTGTTCTGTAGAAAATATAATTTTTGCATCCCTTTATTGTGAGGGCTATAACTTTTTTTTTTTTTTTTTTGGCTGATGGAGCTGTATGGCTTGTTTTTTGCGGGACAAGATGAAGTTTTCAGCGGTACCATGTTTATTTTTATCTTACTTTTTTATTGCGTTTTATCCCACTTTGTTCGGAGGTATGATGATAAAGCATTGTTTTTTGCCTTGTTTTTTATTTTTTTATTTGGTGTTCGCTAAAAGGGTTAACTAATAAGACAGTTTTATACGTCCAGTCCAGGCAGTAACAAATAATTTACCGTATATACTCGAGTATAAGCCGAGATTTTCAGCCCAAATTTTTGGGCTGAAAGTGCCCCTCTCGGCTTATACTCGAGTCACGGTGGGCGGCAGGGTCGGCGGGTGAGGGGGAGAGGGCGCTGAGGCATACTTACGTAGTCCCGGCGCTCCCCCTGCCGTCCCACGGTCTTCGGGTGCTGCAGCTCTTCCCCTCTTCAGCGGTCACGTGGGACTGCTCATTAGAAAAATGAATATGGACTCCACTCCCATAGGGGTGGAGCCGCATGTTCATTTGTCTAATCAGCGGTAACGGTGACCGCTGATAGAGGAAGAGGCTGCGACACCGAAGACAGTGTGACAGGCAGGGGCAGCGTCAGGAGCGCCGGGACTAGGTAAGTATCTCATATTTACCTGTCCACGATCCACACGCCGGGCGTCTCTCCGCTCTGACTGTGCAGGTCAGAGGGCGCGATGAAGCATATAGTGTGCACGCCGCCCTCTGCCTGATCAGTCAGTGTGGAGAGACACCGGGACGAGACGCCGGGAGCTGCAAGCAAGAAAGGTGAGTATGGCTTTTTTTTTTTATTGCAGCAGCAGCAGCAATGGCACAGCTTTCTATGGTACATTAATGGGGCAATAATGAACGGTGCAGAGCACTATATGGCACAGCTATGGGGCAATAATGAACGGTGCAGAGCACTATATGGCACAGCTATGGGGCAATAATGAACGGTGCAGAGCACTATATGGCACAGCTATGGGGCAATAATGAACGGTGCAGAGCTTTATATGGTACATCAATGGGGCAATAATGAACGGTGCCGAGCACTATATGGCACAGCTATGGAACAATAATGAACGGTGCAAAGCACTATATGGCACAGCTATGGGGCAATAATGAACGGCGCAGAGCACTATATGGCACAGCTTTCTATGGGGCAATAATAAACGGTGCAGAGCACTATATGGCACAGCTATGGGGCAATAATGAACGGCGCAGGGCACTATATGGCACAGTTATGGGGCAATAATGAACGGTGCAGAGCACTATATGGCACAGCTATGGGGCAATAATGAACGGTGCAGAGCACTATATGGCACAGCTATGGGGCAATAATGAACGGCGCAGAGCACTATATGGCACAGCTTTCTATGGCGCAATAATAAACGGTGCAGAGCACTATATGGCACAGCTATGGGGCAATAATGAACGGTGCAGAGCACTATATGGCACAGCTATGGGGCAATAATGAACGGTGCAGAGCACTATATGGCGCAGTTATGGGGCAATAATGAACGGTGCAGAGCACTATATGGCACAGCTATGGGGCAATAATGAACGGTGCAGAGCATTGTATATGGGGCACAGCTTTATATGGAGCATCTATGGGGCAATAATGAACTGTATGGAGCATTATATGTGGCACATTTTTATATAGAGCATCTTATGGGGCCCATCATGAACTGTATGGAGCATTATATGGGGCTCCTGATTCAATATGGATATTCAAAAACACTTAACCTACTGATGTCTCAATTAATTTTACTTTTATTGGTATCTATTTTTATTTTTGACATTAACCGGTAGCTGCTCCATTTTCCACCCTAGGCTTCTACTCGAGTCAATAAGATTTCCCAGTTTTTTTGTGGCAAAATTAGGGGGATCGGCTTATACAGGTCCTTCTCAAAAAATTAGCATATAGTGTTAAATTTCATTATTTACCATAATGTAATGATTACAATTAAACTTTCATATATTATAGATTCATTATCCACCAACTGAAATTTGTCAGGTCTTTTATTGTTTTAATACTGATGATTTTGGCATACAACTCCTGATAACCCAAAAAACCTGTCTCAATAAATTAGCATATCAAGAAAAGGTTCTCTAAACGACCTATTACCCTAATCTTCTGAATCAACTAATTAACTCTAAACACATGCAAAAGATACCTGAGGCTTTTATAAACTCCCTGCCTGGTTCATTACTCAAAACCCCCATCATGGGTAAGACTAGCGACCTGACAGATGTCAAGAAGGCCATCATTGACACCCTCAAGCAAGAGGGTAAGACCCAGAAAGAAATTTCTCAACAAATAGGCTGTTCCCAGAGTGCTGTATCAAGGCACCTCAATGGTAAGTCTGTTGGAAGGAAACAATGTGGCAGAAAACGCTGTACAACGAGAAGAGGAGACCGGACCCTGAGGAAGATTGTGGAGAAGTGGAAACATCCAGAGCCACCGTGCACAGGCGTGTGCAGGAAATGGGCTACAGGTGCCGCATTCCCCAGGTAAAGCCACTTTTGAACCATAAACAGCGGCAGAGGCGCCTGACCTGGGCTACAGAGAAGCAGCACTGGACTGTTGCTAAGTGGTCCCAAGTACTTTTTTCTGATGAAAGCAAATTTTGCATGTCATTCGGAAATCAAGGTGCCAGAGTCTGGAGGAAGACTGGGGAGAAGGAAATGCCAAAATGCCTGAAGTCCAGTGTCAAGTACCCACAGTCAGTGATGGTGTGGGGTGCCATGTCAGCTGCTGGTGTTGGTCCACTGTGTTTCATCAAGGGCAGGGTCAATGCAGCTAGCTATCAGGAGATTTTGGAGCACTTCATGCTTCCATCGGCTGAAATGCTTTATGGAGATGAAGATTTCATTTTTCAGCACGACCTGGCACCTGCTCACAGTGCCAAAACCACTGGTAAATGGTTTACTGACCATGGTATTACTGTGCTCAATTGGCCTGCCAACTCTCCTGACCTGAACCCCATAGAGAATCTGTGGGATATTGTGAAGAGAAAGTTGAGAGACGCAAGACCCAACACTCTGGATGAGCTTAAGGCCGCTATTGAAGCATCCTGGGCCTCCATAACATCTCAGCAGTGTCACAGGCTGATTGCCTCCATGCCACGCCGCATTGATGCAGTCATTTCTGCCAAAGGATTCCCAACCAAGTATTGAGTGCATAACTGAACATTATTATTTGTTGGTTTTTTTGTTTGTTATTAAAAAACACTTTTATTTGATTGGATGGGTGAAATATGCTAATTTATTGAGACAGGTTTTTTGGGTTATCAGGAGTTGTATGCCAAAATCATCAGTATTAAAACAATAAAAGACCTGACAAATTTCAGTTGGTGGATAATGAATCTATAATATATGAAAGTTTAATTGTAATCATTACATTATGGTAAATAATGAAATTTAACACTATATGCTAATTTTTTGAGAAGGACCTGTACTCGGGTCGGCTTATACTCGAGTATATACAGTACTTTTTTATTGTTTCTTTTGTTTGGTTTTTTTTTTTCATTCAAATATTTATTTGTAGATGCAATCTTTTGATTTTTTGGGGGATTTTTTAAAGATATTTTTTCCAATTTAACCCCTTTACCCCCAAGGGTGGTTTGCACGTTAATGACCGGGGCAATTTTTACAATTCTGACCACTGTCCCTTTGTGAGGTTATAACTCTGGAACGCTTCAACGGATCCCAGTGATTCTGACATTGTTTTCTCGTGACATATTGTACTTCATGACGATAGTAAAAATTCTTTGATAGTACCTGCGTTTATTTGTGAAAAAAACGGAAATTTGGCGAAAATTATGAAAATTTCGCAATTTTCTAACTTTGAATTTTTAAGCAATTAAATCAGAGATATGTCACACAAAATACTTAATAAGTAACATTTCCCACATGTCTACCTTACATCAGCACAATTTTGGAACCAAAATTTTTTTTTGTTAGGGAGTTATAAGGGTTAAAAGTTGACCAGCAATTTCTCATTTCTACAACACCATTTTTTTTTTAGGGACCACATCTCATTTGAAGTCATTTTGAGGGGTCTATATGATAGAAAATACCCAAGTGTGACACCATTCTAAAAACTACACCCCTCAAGGTGCTCAAAACCATATTCAAGAAGTTTATTAACCCTTCTGGTGCTTCACAGGAATTTTTTGAATGTTTAAATAAAAATGAACATTTAACTTTTTCACAAAAAATTTAATTCAGCTCCAATTTGTTTTATTTTACCAAGGGTAACAGGACAAATTGTACAACAATGTTTGGGGTCCATTTTCTCCTGAGTACGACAATACCCCATATGTGGGGGTAAACCACTGTTTGGGCGCATGGCAGAGCTCGGAAGCGAAGGAGCGCCATTTGACTTTTCAATGCAAAATTGACTGGAATTGAGATGGGACGCCATGTTTCGTTTGGAGAGCCCCTGATGTGCCTAAACACTGAAACCCCCCACAAGTGACACCATTTTAGAAAGTAGACCCCCTAAGGAACTTATCTAGAGGTGTGGTGAGCACTTTGACCCACCAAGTGCTTCACAGAAGTTTATAATGCAGAGCCGTGAAAATTAAAAAAAAAAAATCTTTCCCCCCAAAATTATTTTTTAGCCCCCAGTTTTGTATTTTCCCGACGGTAAGAGGAGAAATTTGACCCCAAAAGTTGTCGTCCAATTTGTCCTGAGTACGCTGATACCCCATATGTTGGGGGGAACCACCGTTTGGGCGCATGGGAGGGCTCGGAAGGGAAGGAGTGCCATTTGGAATGCAGACTTAGATGCAATAGTCTGCAGGCGTCACATTGCGTTTGCAGAACCCCTAATGTACCTAAACAGTAGAAATCCCCCACAAGTGACCCCATATTGGAAACTAGACCCCCCATGGAACTTATCTAGATGTGTTGTGAGAACTTTGAACCCCCAAGTGTTTCGCTACAGTTTATAACGCAGAGCCGTGAAAATAAAAAATCCTTTTTTTTTCCCACAAAAATTATTTTTAGCCCCCAGTTTTATATTTTCCCAAGGGTAACAGGAGAAATTGGACCCCAAAAGTTGTTGTCCTATTTGTCCTGAGTACACTGATACCCCATATGTTGGGGTAAACCCCTGTTTGGGCACACGGGAGAGCTCGGAAGGGAAGAAGCACTGTTTTACTTTTTCAACGCAGAATTGGCTGGAATTGAGATCGGACGCCATGTCGCGTTTGGAGAGCCCCTGATGTGCCTAAACAGTGGAACCCCCCCCCCCCCCCAATTATAACTGAAACCCTAATCCAAACACACCCCTAACCCTAATCCCAACAGTAACCCTAACCACACCTCTAACCCTGACACACCCCTAACCCTAATCCCAACCCGATTCCCAACTGTAAATGTAATCTAAACCCTAACCGTAACTTTAGCCCCAACCCTAACTGTAGCCCTAACCCTAGCCCTAACCCTAGCCCTAATGGAAAAATGGAAATAAATACATTTTTTTAATTTTTCCCTAACTAAGGGGGTGATGAAAGGGGGTTTGATTTACTTTTATAGCGGGTTTTTTAGCAGATTTCTATGATTGGCAGCCGTCACACACTGAAAGACGCTTTTTATTGCAAAAAATATTTTTTGCGTTACCACATTTTGAGAGCTATAATTTTTCCATATTTTGGTCCACAGAGTCATGTGAGGTCTTGTTTTTTGCGGGACTAGTTGACGTTTTTATTGGTAACATTTTCGGGCACGTTACATTTTTTGATCGCTTTTTATTCCGATTTTTGTGAGGCAGAATGACCAAAAACCAGCTATTCATGAATTTCTTTTGGGGGAGGCGTTTATACCGTTCCGCGTTTGGTAAAATTGATAAAGCAGTTTTATTCTTCGGGTCAGTACGATTACAGCGACACCTCATTTATATAATTTTTTTATGTTTTGGCGCTTTTATACGATAAAAACTATTTTATAGAAAAAATAATTATTTTTGCATCGCTTTATTCTCAGGACTATAACTTTTTTATTTTTTTGCTGATGATGCTGTATGGCGGCTCGTTTTTTGCGGGACAAGATGACGCCTTCAGCGGTATCATGGTTATTTATATCTGTCTTTTTGATCGCGTGTTATTCCACTTTTTGTTCGGTGGTATGACAATAAAGCGTTGTTTTTTGCCTCGTTTTTTTTTTTTCTTACAGTGTTTACTGAAGGGGTTAACTGGTGTGCCAGTTTTATAGGTCGGGCCGTTACGGACGCGGCGATACTAAATATGTGCACTTTTATTGGTTTTTTTTTTTTATTTAGATAAAGAAATGTATTTAGGGGAATAATATATATTTTTTTTTTTTTTCATTATTTAGGAATATTTTTATTTTTTTTTATTTATTTTTTTTTTACACATTTTGAAAAATTTTTTTTTACTTTTTTACATTGTCCCGGGGGGGACATCACAGATCAGTGATCTGACAGTGTGCACAGCACTCTGTCAGATCACCGATCTGAGAGCATTGCAGGCTGCTTCACAGTGCCTGCTCTGAGCAGGCTCTGTGAAGCCACCTCCCTCCCTGCAGGACCCGGATCCGCGGCCATCTTGGATCCGGGCCTGGAACAAGCCGGGAGGGAGGTAAGACCCTCGCAGCAACGCGATCACATCGCGTTGCTGCGGGGGGCTCAGGGAAGCCCGCAGGGAGCCCCCTCCCTGCGCGATGCTTCCCTGCACCGCCGGCACATCGCGATCATCTTTGATCGCGGTGTGCCAGGGGTTAATGTGACGGGGGCGGTCCGTGACCGCTCCTGGCACATAGTGCCGGATGTCAGCTGCGATAGGCAGCTGACACTCGGCCGCGCTCCCCCCGTGAGCGCCGCCGATCGCGCTGGACGTACTATCCCGTCCGTGGTCATGGGTGCCCACCCCACCTCGACGGGATAGTATGTCCCATGTCAGAAAGGGGTTAAAAACCTTTTTTTACTTTTTTACTTTGTCTCAATATGGGACAATAATTTTTTGCAGGTTGATCGCTTTACAGCATGGAGATGCAGCAGCATCCCCAAGCTGTAGAAACTGTCAGCTTTGCACTGACAGACTTTCTGATCATGCACTGCGCATGATCAGCGCATTTCCTAGCTCTGGTGACCCAGATGTCGTCATCAGCGTAGGACTGGAGCACCTTGGCCCCACCAGAGAAAATCATAATTGGGGCCCACTATGTAGCTACATAGAAATAAATACAAGACCACCAATTGTGCAGTAAAGCATGCTAACATTTGGGTATAATATAAAGTAGTACACATCTTAATTGTGTAGCAGGGGTGGCCCCCTCATAGAATATAATGTAGTTCTTTCATAGGGTACAATGCAGCCCTCCATAAAATATAACTTAGCCCCCTCATAAGGTATAATGCAGCCTCCCCCCCCCATAGGGTATAATGTAGCACCCTCATAAGGTATAATGCAGCCTCCTCCCCCCACAGAATATAATGTAGCCCCCTCATAGGCTATAATGCAGCCCTCCATAGAATATAATGTAGCTCCCTCATAAGGTATAATGCAGCCTCCCTCCCACACAGAATATAATGTAGCTTCCCCATAGGGTATAATGCAGGCTCTTCCCACCCCCCACCCCCAAAGAATATAATGCAGCCAGCCCCACATGGAATTTAATGTAGTGAACCCCCCCCCCATCCAAGAATATTATCCAGCCCCGCAGTCTTACGGTCTTATGGCTACCAGGAGTAACTCACTGAAATATATATAAAAAAACAAACGCAGTACACACCTCTCCTCCTCATTCCCAAGCTGATTTCGGCACTGCTCCGGTATCGCCAGCTGCACTGCTGTCTGCCTGGCACACACAGCATGGTGCACGATATCGTCACTGATGATGCTCCTGCTGTGTCAGAGGCATAGGGGAATGGAGGGAGAGGGAGCGTCATATGGCGCTCTCTCCTCCATTATTGCTTTCAACTGTATCGTCATCTATGATGTATCGCCGATATCCCACACACCACCTGTGTGTGCGGGCGATTGTGCAGATGTAATCGTCCGTGGTCAAATAGGCCCAGATCAAATGGACGGATTATTACAGGAGCAGAACCTATCACAGGGACTCGGCAATACCACACTTTACTTCCATGTAGTGATTGAAGGTGGCACAAGATTGGCAATGGATGACAGAACTGGTTATGTGACCTGGGATATGATCGGCACTGGTGGCTAATGTACTCTCCAAAGATTATGGCAATGAAGGCTGGTCCATCCGCATCCTTTGTGTATCTGAGAAAAACAAACATTTTAAGGCTATGTGCACACGTCAGGATTTTCTGCAGAATTTTCCTGAACAAAACCAGACTTTTTCTGCAGGAAATACGCATGCTTTCTTTTCGCGTTTTTTCCGGAGCTTTCCCAATGCAATTAAATAGTGGTAAAAACGCAAAAAATCTGCAAAATTAATGAACATGCTGCATTTTTTACCGCAATGCGTTTTTATTTTTATGGAAAAAAAAACGCAACATATGCACAAAAATTGCGGAATGCATTATAAATGATGGGATGCATATGTGTGCGTTTTTGTTGCGTTTTTATAGTGAAAAAACGCAAAAAAAAACACGAAAAATCCTGAACGTGTGCACACAGCCTAAAAGTCAACAAAAATTAGATATTAACTTGGGTGAAGCCAAGTGAGTGTTGGTAAGAGATTTGTGGACAAGAATTACAGTTCACCCAGTAGAAGGGACAAATTGATAATAAAAGCTCAGTTTAACAAAAGACTGTTTGCTAGCGCATATCGTTTTTTTTGTTTGTTTTTTTATAGCTTGATGATTTTACTACTGAACTATTCTTTTTAAAAACTTTAAGGACATGTCTAGTGATGTAATAATTGAAAAACTGCACCTGGATTTGTAGTAATAACTTTTCAAATTTTTTTTTTTTTAGGGCCCGGATTCACACTATGGTACAAAAGGCCTACGCAAAGTTATCCACGAATCTCCAACTACTGGTGCAAAGACGTGCTTTACATTTTGTTATGCAGCTGGTAATAACAATGGGACTTCAGTTGAGGATGGACAGATCCCTGAGATTATTTTCTACACATAAGCCACTTCTACTCAGATGATATAAGACAGTGGCTACGTCACATTTTATATCCAAAGGATTCATTTCAAAGACTAGTGTGCCTAGCATAGGACAATGTTTTCAGTTGGGATAGTGTGGATGACCTTATCGGACCTATGTAGACCGCGCCTACTGACATTTTTCCCACGATTAGCAAGTCTTCAGCACTTGGCATGGCTACTTAACATCACCATTCACCCATATCTCCTTTTGGAGACCTAGTAAATGCCAAAATATGAACTTTGTCTTTCTGTGCCACTTAAATAAATTATCTTCTATGTAAGTAGTAATGCTGCAGCCTGTGCGTGAATGGTATGAATTAGATTTGAAGTACTTCGAGGCAGCGTAAAATAATTAATGCTCAGCTATTTAGACTAAAAGAAAAACAATCCTGTTACAGGGGTATTGGTGACTTTAAAAAATAAAAAAAACCTTGTACCTATAGGCACTAACAGCCTGTTGTGCTGTTCTTCCCCGGTACAGAGCTGTCAGAGACTGGTTCTTCTAGGGATTCTGAAGCCTCTGCTGATGTCAAGGAGGCTTCTTTTTCGCTTTGCTTTAACAGGATGGGACTTCCAACGTCATTGTGACTGACAGCGGGATCCCCGCTCCCTAACTGAGGGGAGCCCGCTGTCACAGAATGACATCGGAAGTCACACTCCGTCGCGTTAGCAGAGGCAGCTGAATCCCTGGCAGGAGTGGTATGGCTGTGCACAACATGCAGATCAACTGCAATTACCTGCCTGTTAGTGCTTTAGCACATTGTTTATTTTCCCATAAAGTCCCGGATATCACCTTTTAAATGTTAGCAGAAATAAATGTAATCCAATATGTTTGATCATATAATCACTGGTCAGGTTTTCTGCTCAATTTTTGGCAAATACCTTTTTTTTTTTTTTTTTAATTTTTGCAAAATCTGTGTGCATGTTTTGCAGTCGCTGAGCACGGATTGGTGACGTACCTCGTTGATGAGCAACTCTTCTCAATTTTTTAATCAAGATTTTATGTTTTTGTGTTTAAACATTTCTTGAAATTTTATTTGAGTCAGCAGTGTTGTACACAAATTTATTTTCCAAAACTGTATTTCATTATTCACTAATTGGACCCCTTGTAGATTTTGTGGAAATGGTCAAATTCTGGGTCCTTGTTTTTTTAAATAGGAATACTGTGTAAGCCACAAATTCTGCAATGTTGGAGTTTAGATATTTTATATATTTTATATAACCCTCCAATTTGCGGCGTGGCTATGTCGCGGACACACTTATAGCTATTCTCAAGTTTTTGCATTCTAATGATAATGCAATGTCCATCCAGAGATGACTCCAAAGTTAGGTCAATTTGCTGAAGTCTACATTCCCCACAGGGACATATGCAGATCTGTAGATCTATTGATTAAAATTAACGTTTGTTCGCCAGAGAACCCCTTTCACCACCAAGGCTGTTTTCACATTAATGACCGGGCCAATTTTTACAATTCTGGCCACTGTCACTTTATAAGGTAATAACTATGGAACGCTTCAACGGATCCCACTGATTCTGAGACTGTTTTTTTTTTCTCGACATATTGTACTTCATGATACTGGTAAAATTTCTACGATAAGACTTGCATTTATTAGAGAAAAAAACTGAAATTTGTCGCAAATTCAGTAGTTTTCAAACTTTTTATTTTTATGCCCTTAGATTCAAAGTCATGACTTACAACATTCTTAATAAATAACATTTCCCACTGGTCTACTTTACATCAGCTCAATTTTTGAAACATAATTTTTTTTTTTTGGTTAGGAAGTTATAAGGGTTAAAAGTTGACCAGCGATTTCTTATTTTTTCCAAGCGAGGTTTGTATGACAGAAAATGCCAAAAAGTGACACCATTCTTAAAACTGCACCTCTAAAGGAGCTCAAAACCACATTCAAGAAGTTTATTAACCCTTCAGGTGCTTCACAGTAATTAATGGAATGAAAAATTTTATAACTTTTTTTTTTTTCACAAAATTTTTACTTTAGACCAAATTTTTATATTTTTTTTACAAGAGTAACAGAAGAAACTGGATCCCAAAATTTGTAACGCAGTTTCTCCTGAGCACCATATGTGGGGGTAAGCCACTGTTTGGATGTACGGCAGAACTCCCAAGGAAAGGAGCACCATTTGACACACCATTTTAGAAACTAGACCTCTCAGGGAACTTTTCTAGATATGTGGTGAGCACCTTGAACCCTCGGGTGCTTCAGAGAAGTTTATAATGTTGAGCAGTGAAAATATCACATTTTCCCGCAAAAATGTTTTTGGCCCCAAATTTATTTTCACAAGGCTAGCAGGAGAAAATGGACCCCACAAGTTGTTGTGCCATTTCTTTTTACTATGCAGATACACCATATGTAGGGGAAAACTACTGTTTGAGCGCATGGAAGGGCTCAGAAAGGAATGAGTGACGTTTTGAAACAGACGTTGATGGAACGGTTTGCGGATGCTTGTCACATTTGGAGAGCCCCTGAGGTGCCTAAAACCATCACAAGTGACAAATTGAAAACTAGACTCCTCAAGGACTCTATCTAGATGTGTGGTGAACACCTTGAACCTACAAGTGCTTCCATGCAAGTGCTTGCATTTCCATGACAGACAGAGGCCGCAACCAATGAATATCCGAGCCAGAAGGACAGACTGAAGTGACCATTAGATAATTATATAGTAGATATGATACATGTTATGCTGCTGCAGTGCAGTATAACGCAACCTCCACCAGAGGGAGCTTGAGAGGGAAGTGAGACTGCGTACACAGAGAAGCACCACAGAGAAGCACCACCAAGTGGCGAGAGAGTGGTCAGACAAGCAGAGTCAAAATACAATCAGAGGCAGAAGTACCAAAAGGGATAAGCAGTAAACGTGGTCAGGAACAAGCCAGGAGGTTCAGAAGCGGATAAGACAAAGTCAGAAGGCAGATGCGAGTCTGAATACGAGCTAAGTCAGGAACCAGAGAATCCAACAGGGAAACGCTGGGAAAAGAGCAGGCAGAGGGAGTCAACAGACACTGGGCAAGTCAGGGATCACTGCAGGACAAATCAAGAGCTACCAGAGTCAGGTTCACATGCCGAAGGCAGAACTATAGCTGACACCACCAGCAGGATGCCTGGGAGCTAAATGGCAAACCTGAACCCAGAATAAGGCAGAGTAAAGTTAACCCTTGACATGATCCGTCCAAAAAAAGAGCAGACAAGATTTAACCCTGGAACGGATCATGACAATACCCATGTTAGGCTATTGCTTGACTTCTATAGCACGTGACACTTAGATTTGAATAAACATCAAAATCTGTGTGTGAGGGGTTGATACACTTAGCTGCTTCCTTGGGTAGACACATTCTGGTAGAAAGTCACCTGCTCGTTTATTGTGGATAGCATAAACCTTGGCAGGGTTCAGCAAAATAAACAGAGCCTTGCTGTCATAACGGTAAAACAGTCCATATGAGTCCATTCCCTGCAGGGTTCACCTGCAGTTATCCTGCCCAATCCTTTAGCTCCTCCTGGAGCTATGTGGGAGTTCCTGCTCTCCCAATACACAACACACTGACTCATTGCCAGGTATTTAACACCCATGTGATGGTCACATGACCTTGACCTCACACAGGTCCTGTCAGGACTCTGCCTGTGCAGATACGGTAGACCTCCGCCCACCCGCTCTATGGAGGTCCACTAAAACCATCCAATAACATATGTTACTATTAACCCTCTCAGCACATAGCGTGCTGGAGGCAAAAACACTCTGGTTTTAAATCATTGATTGCAGTATGCGCAGTGACCCGTATCTCGATTCACAGGCTATGCCTGTGACTGTCACACTGCATGTGCCAATCACATGCTCACTATATTCAGTAGAGGCACCCCCTATACTTCAGACCGGATTTATAGATTGGGGTTATTAATGACAACATACTGTCCCCAATTTACTCTTTCCCATGGAATTTGTCCTGCAGCAATACATATTTTTAATCATACCCTTTTGGGTTTTGTATTTTTAAGTGAGTGCATGCTCTTGTTCTCTGCCACCACGTACCCATTGTATAAACGATAAAGGTGTTTTATCAACTAGTTTGAAGGTGCCATGTCACATTGGCAGAGCCCCTAAAGTGCAAGAACAGCAGAACTCCCCTCTCTCCCCCCCTCCTCTTCATAAGTGACTGCATTTTACAAAATTCACTTCTCAATGAATTCATTTAGGGGTGCAGTGATATTGACACCACATGTAGGTCTCAGAATTTTATACTATTGGGCAGTGAAGAGAGAAAGTAAACATTTTCATAACAAAACTTTTTATTTTAGGCCCAGATTTTACATTTTCACACTGGAAAATGGATAAAAATGGCACCAAAATGTGTCCCACAATGTCTGTTGAATATAGAAATGCCCCATATATGGCTCTACAATACTGCTTAGCCATACGGCAGGACTCGGGAGGGACTGTTTGCTATTTGTCTCCCAGAGCCCGATTTTCCTAGAATAGTATGCAGATTCCATATACAGAGCCCCTAATTGCTAGAAGAGCAGAATCCCCCCTCAAGTGACCCCATTTTGGAAATTATAACCCTTTGAGAATTATCTACAGGTGTAGTGATGATTATGACTCCATGGGTGTGTTCCATAAACAAGCAGCAGTGGATGTTACTGAGTGAAAATTGCAAACTGCCATTCTAGTGACAAGCACGTTCTAGTGCCTGTACATTGTGCCCAGCTCATACACCTGTAAATTAGGCGGGCTGTCATCACAACAGAAATATGAAACATGTGAAAGCTAACTGCGGTTTAGGCACACTGTGGTGCTCAGAAGGGAAGGGGGCGAGGAGCCATTTTGTTTTTACAGAGCCTTTGTACTACAAGTAGCATGGAAGGTCCCTATATTAATTCCCCCATGACCACACCACGAGCGAAGGGATCCTACCTTCAAAGACCAGAAACCTACAGACATAAAACCTCTCCCACGTATGAGATGGTTTCCTGTCCTTGACAGGGGAACCGCTTGACATGCCGTATGAAGAGGAGTCATTTCCAGGCCCGACTGGTGGGTTCAAGCAGCGTGGGATTCCCTGCCTCGGTTGGTACAGGGTCCCTGAAAGTGCCACAGTGGGTCCAGGGGGACTTCACGGTAGTGTGCGGAGCAGGTGAGAGTTATCCGGGTAGGTTTACCAGCTCGATCATGGTCTGCGCAGAAGACAGGTATGTATGTCTTGGAACACTGCTGGCGGTTTCTTGATGCAGTGGCCACGGGCCTGGAACGCATCCGGGGCACGCCCAGGTAACATGTCGGGCGTGCCATCTGGGCGTTCCTAAGGGGACACGCCTGGTGGGGGAGGGGGCGCAATGCGGCTGCACCATCATCAACTGGGGACATGACCGGCGGGCGACGGGAGGAATCATCACCAAAATGGCGCCGGAGGCTAATGATGTGAGGAACCTGCTAACCCGGATTTCCGTGGTGCTGCATCATGGGAGTGGCCTACCATATAAAAGGACACCTGGCCCATGATCCTTTTTGCAAAGAAAGATGGAGTCACCAATGCAGCAGCTCAATGAGAAGCCTCACATACAAACATACCGGCAACAACCTCGTAACAGTGCGGGAGGTAGCCATCTTGGTGAGAGACGTAATTCTGCGGGGAGATCCAGTAAGGGGAGTTCCAGTAGACTGGACGATTCATCAACCCCCAGGGATGGCCCTCTGGCTGAGATGTGTCCCCCACGTAATCTGGTACTTATTTGATTGTTTCGCACTGGTAAGTGATCTTCATGAAAGTTCACTTGGTGATGAATTCTTTCCCTTCTCTCCCAATTTCTGCCGGGGAAAGAAGTGTACAGCAAAATCAAAGCATGTGGGATATGCACTTTGTAGGTCCTTATTGCCAATCTTTTATCAAAAGAGACTGCCAGTCATGCATTGAGCAGATGGAAACAGAAGAAACACCTAATTTTGCTACTAGTCTAAGGGACATTATCAGGGCAGAGGTTAAGGAGTCTGAGATCCCTATCCCAGGAAGATGCCCAAAAGGTAAAAAGAGAGGCTAGGTCCCCTGAATCGGATATTTCTAGTTAGTCAGTGGACAGAATTCCTCCAGGTCATCTGCATCATCGTCCTCTTCAGATAACTGCTCAAGCCGCTCATGCTTCACTATAGACCGGGTAGGTAAGCTGGTGAAAGCGGTCAGAAATAGAGATGAGCGAATTTGCTCGGATTCCCTCTTATTCGGCAAACTCTGGCACTTGCCGAATAAACTGCAGAGGGAACCCGGCTTCCTAGATTGCGCCGGCCGATCGGTGCCACAGCTGCATGTGTCGCGGCTGTGGGACAGTCACGACACATGCATGGAGAGCCCAACAAACAGGCTCTCCACTGTGACACAGCCATGACATGTGCAGCTGCGACGCTGATCGGCAGGCGCGATCCAGGAACCCGGGTTCCCTCTCCAGCTTATTCAGCAAGCGCTATAGCTTGCCGAATAAGAGGGAACCTGAGCAAATTCATCTCTAGTCAGAAATACAAGGAGGATAGTGGAGTCCAAGCCAGAGAGGTTGGTGTAAGGTGTGCTGTTTGGGGTTCAGGACCAGAGAAAACGCAAATATTTTCCCTTAAATGACAGGATCCACTCTCTGATACATCGAGAGTGGAAAAGACCAGAGAGGCAAGGTTTCTTTCCCCCTGCCTTTAAAAGGAGATATCCTTTTGAGGGAGCCAGTTTCATCATCCTGGGATAAAGCCCCAAAGCTAGATGCAGCAGTGGCTAAGGCGTCTAGGAGGTCCTCATTGTCCTTTGAGAACATGGGGAATTTAAGGGACCCGCTTGGCAAGAAGGCTGACACTTTTCATAGAGCTCCTGCTGACTTCTCCCAGGTGCCTTTAAGACCAGCGGTCTGTACGGCCAGGTCTTTGATGGACTGGCTGGTTCAGCAAGAATCCCAGCTGAGGGATAAGGCTTCTAGAGAGACTATTCTAGCTACAGTTAGGTCCATATATATTTGGACAGACAACATTTTTCTAATTTTGGTTATAGACATTACCACAATGAATTTTAAACAAAACAATTCAGATGCAGTTGAAGTTCAGACGTTCAGCTTTCATTTGAGGGTATCCACATTAAAATTGGATGAAGGGTTTAGGAGTATCAGCTCCTTAACACGTGCCATCCTGTTTTTAAAGGGACCAAAAGTAATTGGACAATTGACTCCAAGGCTATTTCATGGACACGTGTGGGCAATCCCTTCGTTATTTCATTCTCAATTAAGCAGATAAAAGGTTTGGAGTTGATTTGAGGTGTGGTGCTTGCATTTGGAAGGTTTTGCTGTGAAGTAAACATGAGGTCAAAGGAGCTCTCCATGCAGGTGAAACAAGCCATCCTTAAGCTGCGAAAACAGAAAAAACCCATCCGAGAATTTGCTACAATATTAGGAATGGCAAAATCTACAGTTTGATACATACTGAGAAAGAAAGAAAGCACTGGGGAACTCATCAATGCAAAAAGACCTGGGCGCCCACGGAAGGCAACAGTGGTGGATGATCGCAGAATAATCTCCATGGTGAAGAGAAACCCCTTCACAACAGCCAACCAAGTGAACAACACTCTCCAGGGGGTCGGCGTATCAATATCCAAATCTACCATAAAGAGAAGACTGCATGAAAGTAAATACAGAGGGTTCACTGAACGGTGCAAGCCACTCATAAGCATCAAGAATAAAAAGGCTAGACTGGACTTTGCTAAAAAACATCTAAAAAAGCCATCACAGTTCTGGAAGAACATTCTTTGGACAGATGAAACCAATATCAACGTCTACCAGAATGATGGAAAGAGAAAAGTATGGTGAAGGCGTGGTACAGCTCATGATCCAAAGCATACCACATCATCTGTAAAACACGGTGGAGGCAGTGTGATGGCTTGGGCATGCATGGCTGCTGGTGGCACTGGGTCACTAGTGTTTATTGATGGCGTGACACAGGACAGAAGCAGCCGAATGAATTCTGAGGTATTCAGAGACATACTGTGTGCTCAGATCCAGCCAAATGCAGCCAAACTGATTGGTCGTCGTTTCATACTACAGATGGACAATGACCCAAAACATAAAGCCAAAGCAACCCAGGAGTTTATTAAAGCAAAGAAGTGCAATATTCTTGATTGGCCAAGTCAGTCACCTGATCTCCACCCAATTGAGCATGCATTTCACTTGTTAAAGACTAAACTTCAGACAGAAAGGCCCACAAACAAACAGCAACTGAAAACCACCGCAGTGAAGGCCTGGCAGAGCGTCAAAAATGAGGAAACACAGCGTCTGGTGATGTCCTTGTGTTCAAGATTTCAGGCAGTCATTGCCAACAAAGGGTTTTCAACCAAGCACTAGAAATGAACATTTTATTTAAAATTATTGAATCTGTCCAATTACTTTTGGTCCCTTTAAAAACAGGGTGGCACATGTTAAGGAGCTGAAACTCCTAAACCCTTCATTCAATTTTAATGTGGATACCCTCAAATGAAAGCTGAAAGTCTGAATTTCAACTGCATCTGAATTGTTTTGTTTAAAATTCATTGTGGTGATGTCTATAACCAAAATTAGAAAAATGTTGTCTCTGTCCAAATATATATGGACCTAACTGTATGTTAACAGTGATGCAATGTTCTGCAGCTTTCTTGTCAAATGCCTCAACAGACTCCGGTTGGCAATAAAAGATGCAGCCCAGAGAGCATTATGGCTGGCCCAGTGATATCCAGACCAGGTTTGGGCCAGTCTTAGATGAGCTCTTTGAGAAAACAGGAGACGACAAGAAAAGGTTCCCTATCCTGTCAGTTACCTCTTACATATGTCCCTTGAGCAAGAGAAGATTTGTCCTTGTGAAGCCCTCTTGAGAGCGGGTCAAGTGGGATGATTGAAGTAGGAAAGGTAAGGGTTTCATGTTTGGAAACTCCTCCCAAGATCATAAGAAACCACCTCAATGACTGCCGGCCTACATGGGGGGCCTGTCTGCCTTCTACCTTGCCTGGATAGAAATATCGAGAAGCATCTGGATCCATAGCCTAATAAGCTCTGGGTTGAGGTTGGAGTTTCTTTCAATCCCACTGGACAGATTCATGGTAACTCCTTCTCGATCCTCCTCCGCGAAACAGGCTCTGGAAGCGGAAATCCTGGAACTGTTGCACAAGGCTTGCCTAGTCAAGGTTCCCTTGTCAGAAAGAGGGGGTTCTATTCCCCCTCTTTCTGATTGGGAAATCAGATGGTTCCTTTTAGAACCATTATAAACACAAGTTTCATTGCGGTGTTAGATCTCAAAAATGCGTACTACCATCTGCCTATACATGCAGATCATCAACAGTTCCTCAGAGTGGCAGTGGCCTTAGAGGTATGGTTAGATATTTTTAGCTTAGAGCCATCCCGTTTGGTCTCGCTATTGCCCCTCCGATTTTTTGCCAAGGTGGTTGCAGAGATCATACACATCTTAGTAGGCAATTCGGCCCATCATTGCTCTACACAGGTGAACGGAATAATGGCCACTTTTGGAGCAATATGGGTGGCTGTTAAACCTTAGGAAGTCGCATCTAGAACCCTTAAAAGTGCAGGTGTTGAGGGACACCAGGTGTTGAGGGCCGTGAAGAGTCCCCCTGTCACTTAGAAAGGCAATTTCCCTTCTTGGGTCGCTAACTTCCTGTATCCCAGCTGTCCTGTAAGATCAATTTCATACTAGCTTACATGCTTATGATGGCGTCGTCTGCACTGACCAGCCGTGTGCATTCCTCAAAACACTGACTTGACAGAGGTCTTGGAGCTTCGACCACTGCACACCAGACAACTCCATGTCTGCCATCCAACTGCCTGCCCATGTATGTGTATCCTCCCACAAATACATGACAGCACGCCTCTGCTCGCACAGCCTCTGAACCATGTGCAGTGTGGAGTTCCACCTTGTTGCAACGTCGATTATTAGACGGTGCTGGCGAAGATTCAGCGATCGCTGATGGTTCAGCATACGGCTGGAGTGTACGGGCTACCGGCAGATGTGCAAGCAAAGTCTGCGCACCTTCAGGAGCAGGGCTGGTAAATCAGGGTAATTTTTGAGGAAGCACTGCACCACCAGGTTCAAGGTGTGAGCCAGGCAAGGTATGTGTTTCAGTTCTGAAAGGGCTATGGCAGCCCTAAAATTCCTTCCGTTATCACTGACTACCTTGCCTGCCTCAAGATGTACACTGCCCAGCCATGACTCAGTTTCTTGCTGTAAGTACTCGGCCAGTACTTCCACGGTGTGTCTGTTGTTGCCCAAACACTTCATTTGCAGCACAGCCTGCTGACGCTTACCTCAAGCTGTTCGATAATGGGACACCTCAGGTGCAACACTGGCAGCAGCGTATGGAGTGGTTGTGCGACTGCGCTCTGTGGATGAGCTTTTGCTTCTGGAGGAGGAGGGGGGGCGAACGCCTACAGCCAACTGTTTCCTAGACCGTGGGCTAGGCAGAACTGTCCCACTAAGGTTGTTCCCTGTGGACCCTGCATCCACCACATTAACCCAGTGCGCCATGATGGACACGTAACGTCCCTGGCCATGCCTACTGGTCCATGCATCTGTTGTGAGGTGCACCTTTGTACTGACTGATTGCCTGAGTGCATGGACAATGCGGTCTTTGACATGCTGGTGAACAGCTGGGATGGCTTTTCTCGCAAAGTGTCGACTGGGTAGGTCATAGCGTGGTACTGCGTAGGCCATCAGGGCTTTGAAAGCTTCGCTTTCAACCAACCGGTAGGGCATCATATCTAACGAGATTAGTCGAGCAATGTAGCCATTCAAACCCTGTGTATGTGGATGAGAGGAAGAGTACTTTCTTTTCCTATCGAGAGTCTCTTGTAGGCTGAGCTGGACTGGAGAGCTGCATATGGTGGAACTAGCAGGGGTGGTGGTGGACATGGCAGATTGAGAGAGGCTTGGTGATGGTATTCTTGATGTGGGCCTACCTACAGCGTTTCCAACCAAGAACCTTGTCATTCCCTGACTGCTTTGGCCTTGCGACAATACCTCCACATTTACTACTGGTCGTGTCATAACCGGTGGGCTCCAATGAGGGAAGCAATGTTGCGTTGCTGACTAGCTTCAATATGAGCAGGTGCACCAACGGTACGGGACGTTTGGTAGTTAGTCCATGCTTCCAAGTGCCTGCTGGTTAAATGTCTACGCATGCACGTTGTATTTAAATTTTGAACATTCTTCCCTCTGCTAAAGGTCTTGGAGCATTTCTTACATATAACTTTAGACTGATCATTCAGATATTGGTTAAAAAATTGCCACACTGCACTCGTCCTGCTATGGAATACCTTTTCAGGCTTTTCACGCTGTGCTACTGTCACCGGATGGCCACTCTGTCCTACACCTGTTGTGGTTTTTGACACACGTTTTTGGCCTGATACGGGCCTGCCAGATGACAGCTTTTGCGATGTAGATGGCTGCTGCAGATCATCCTCCTCTGCTTCTAAGCTACTGGCAGCGGCACCCTCTTCCCCCAATGGCTGCCAATCTGGGTCAACAACTGGGTCATCTATCACCTCCTCTTCAATGTCATGTGTGTCACCGTGTAAGGTGCTATAGCGTTCGGGACTGGGCACCATAGTCTCATAAGGGTCAGATTCTGGCTCAGTACACTGCGAGGGCAATGTAGTGATCTGAGTCAATGGAACAGCATAATAATCTAGCTGTGGCTGTGCATCTGTGCACTCCATGTCCGATTCATCTTGTAATGGGCTTTTAACAATTTCCATCTCTAACCCAGGCACGGTATGTGTAAAGAGCTCCATGGAGTAAAGTGTTGTGTTGCCTGCCGCATCCTTCACTTTTGTTTTGGGTGAAGGACACAAGGAAGCTAATTTTTCAGGGCCAGGAGCAGCCACTGATGACTCACTGCTTTTTGATTTCGAACCTTCTGAAGAGGAGGCGAAAGAGCTAGAGGCTGAGTCAGCAAGGAAAGCCAAAACTTGTTCCTGCTGCTCCGGCTTTAAAAGCGGTTTTCCAACTCCAAGATAAGGGAGCCTTCGAGGCCTTGTGTAGCCAGACGATGATGCTGGCTCAATACCTCGAGCCTTTGGTGCTATCTTGCTTTTCCCAGTACCACCAGATGCTGCACTACCACCACCACCATCAGTACTAGCTGGCAACGAGCGCCCACGGCCTCTTCCACCAGACTTCCTCATTTTTGGGGAAATGTTACCAAAATAACTGTTATATGGTACTGTTAAACAAGGTAGAAGGTGTATATTTACTTTTGGAGAATTTATATCTCCCTTTTATTGGCGGGAAGACTGCAGCAAATAACAGGCCCTGTGTATTACACTACACAATGTCAGTGGCAGAACGTGGCTGCCAGATATACGACCAACAGAACTGACGTATAGAAACTTGTTGCCAATGTAACTCTCCCTTTTTTTGGGGAGAGAATGCAGCCAAAAACAGGCCCAGTGTATTACACTACACAATGTCAGTGGCAGAACGTGGCTGCCAGATATACGACCAACAGAACTGACGTACAGAAACTTTTTGGCAATGTAACTCTCCCTTTTTTGGGGGGGAGAATGCTGCAAAAAACAGGCCCAGTGTATTACACTACACAATGTCAGTGGCACAACGTGGCTGGCAGATATACGACCAACAGAACTGACGTATAGAAACTTTTTGGCAATGTAACTCTTACTTTTTTGGGGAGAATGCAGCAAAAAACAGGCCCAGTGTATTACACTACACAATGTCAGTGGCACAACGTGGCTGGCAGATATACGACAAACAGAACTGACGTATAGAAACATTTTGGCAATGTAACTCTCCCTTTTTTTGGGGGGAGAATGCAGCAAAAAAACAGGCCCAGTGTATTACAATACACAATGTCAGTGGCAGAACGTGGCTGCCAGATATACGACCAACAGAACTGACGTACAGAAACTTGTGGGCAATTTAATTCTCCCTTTTTTGGGGGGGAAAATGCTGCAAGAAACAGGCCAATCACTGCCAGGCCCTCCTCTAAGATGGTGGGGACCGAGACCTATGTCATCATGCTGCCCACACTCTGCGTGCTCCTTCATTGGCTGAGAAATGGCACTTAAAGCGTCATACGAAACGCGACTTTGGCGCGAAGATTGCCGACCTCATGGCCGATCCCACAGTGGGATCGGGTCGGATTTCGTGAAACCCGACTTTGCCAAAAGTCGGCGATTTTTGAAATTGTCCGATCCGTTTCGCTCAACCTTAGCAGGGAACAAAACATCTAGGGCTGAACATACCTGGGGGTAAAATATACAGAACCCCAATTACTGGGGATTCCTGTGGCTGCCTTTTCAGCAGCTCACCCAGTGTCTCTTCTGGCTGGCCTTAAAGGAGTATTATAACCCTAGAACAAAAAAAAAATTACATACTTGCAGGGCCGGACTGGGACTAAAATTCAGCCCTGGCATTTGAAGTTACACAGGCCCACTTGTCACATGGTGACTGTATAATATCTTTGTACACTTGTAGGTTACAAGAAGTGAGGGGAGTGTAACACGACTATATAACATATAATTACAGCTGTATCCAGCATTACAGCTCAGTCCTATTTATTGCTTTTAGTTGCTGTACCAAGAAAAGCTGCTACTTTACCTACATAACTGGATCTCGTAGATAATGAAGGGATGAGACGACCAAAGGCTATGGAACCTCATTCTGATGCTTTATAAACATTGCCTACAGCCACTTTTGGTTCCGCTGCACAGCATGAGACCCGATGACTCTGAAAAGTGGTGACATCAGTAACGTCACTGCTCTTCAGATATTCCGGGTCTTGCGGTGAGCTCGGCGACTGTGAAGAGCGGTATTGTTACTACCATCACCGCTCTTCAGAGTCGCTGGATCTCACCAGGTCTGGGCTAGTAGTGGGGGTGTTTGATAGACACCTCTCCATTACTTACACCAGGGATTGATAGCAGCTGACATTACGCAGCTGACATCAACCCCAAAAATCATTACACATACCAGAATTAAATGCTTTCGCGGCTGGGAAAAGCAGTGGAGTTAGCGCTATTCCCAGGCGCCGGGTGCTAACTACAACTGTCATCATCCTTGCCTGGTCTCCCTGTGAAGCATTTCTGTTTTTTTTACATGCACTGATCTCAGGCCATTAAACGAGTGTGATCGACAATACAGAAGTTGTTCGCTTGTTTACCGGCCTCTTTACACCAACTGAGAAAGAATGAAGGGAACAGAACAATCACAATTAGATCATTCTGTCCCCATACAGTATCATGTTATCAGCAGCACATCTACAGTTTACAACGGTGATGTGCTGCTGAGAACAAGGATTTCTGTTCCCACATAAACAATCCAATTACTGGATGAATAGGCAGCATTTTGCTTGTTTAGTATAATACACCCCATAGTCCTCCATATATTATAATGCGCACCTCAGTCCTCCGTATAGTATAATACACTCCTCAGTCCTCCATATAGTATAATACACTCCTCAGTCCTCCATATAGCATAATACACTCCTCAGTCCTCCATATAGTATAATAAACTCATCAGTCTTCCATATAGTAGAATACACTCCTCATAGTCCTTCATGTAGTATAATACACTCCTCAGTCCTCCATATAGTATAATGCACTCCTCAAAGTCCTCAATATATTAAGATACACTGCAATTCCTCCATATAGTATAATACACTCCTCAGTCCCCCATATAGTATAATACACTCCTCAGTCCTCCATATAGTATAATACACTCCTCAAAGTACTCCATATATTAAAATACACTGCAATTCCTCCATATAGTATAATACACTCATCAGTCCTCCATATAGTATAATACATTCCTCATAGTCCAACATATATTAAAATACACTGCAATTCCTCCATATAGTATAATACACTCCTCAGTCCTCCATATAGTATAATACATTCCTCATAGTGCTCCATATAGTATAATGCCCCACCATTGTCATCCATGTTGTACAATTCACTTCCCATAGTATAATGCACCCCATAGTTCTTCATATAGTATAATGTATTCCCCATAGTCCTCGAAACAGTATAATGCAGCCCACATATAGTATAATGATGCCACCCCAGAGTATAATGCAGCCACCGCACAGAATATATAGTAGCCCCCTGAGTATAAAGTAACCACCCAGAGAATATAATGCAGCCCCCTCATATAGTATATAGCAGCCCCTGCATAGAATATAATGTAGCCCCTCCATAGAATATAATACAGCACCCCATAGAATGTAATGCAGCCAGCCCCCATAGAATGTAATGCAGCACAGCCCCCATAGAATGTAATGCAGCACAGCCCCATAGAATGTAACAAATCCCCCCCATAGAATGTAATACAGCACAGCCCCCAAAGAATGTAATACAGCACAGCCCCCATAGAGTGTAATGCAGCCCCCCAATAGCCCCACAATTCAGTTATCACTCATTGATATATTTAAAAAAAAAAAAAAAACACTCTCCTCACCTCTCCTCGTGCCCTGCGCTGCTCCTGGCTCCGGTCTCAGCAGCTGCATATCCATAAAAAGTGTTGTTTAAAGTTTGCAACAAGCCACCTGTGAGACACACCAAACATGTGGAAGAAGGTGCTCTGGTCAGATGAAACCAAAATTGAACTTTTTTGGCAACAATGTCAAACGATATGTTTGGCGTAAAGGCAACACAGCTCATCACCCTGAACACACCATCCCCACTGTCAAACATTGTGGTGGCAGCATCATGGTTTGGGCCTGCTTTTCTTCAGCAGGGACAGGGAAGATGGTTAAAATTCATGGGAAGATGGATGGAGCCAAATACAGGATCATTCTTGAAGAAAACCTGTTGGAGTCTGCAAAAGACCTGAGACTGGGACGGAGATTTGTCTTCCAACAAAAGAATGATCCCAAATATAAAGCAAAATCTACAATGGAATGGATCACAAATAAACGTATCTAGGTGTTAGAATGGCCAAGTCAAAGTCCAGACCTCAATCCAATCGAGAATCTGTGGAAAGAGCTAAAAACTGCTGTTCACAAACGATCTCCATCAAACCTCACTGTGCTCCAGCTGTTTGCCAAGGAAGAATGGGCAAGAATTTCAGTCTCTCAATGTACAAAACTGATAGAGACATACCCCAAGCGACTTGCAGCTGTAATCGCAGCAAAAGGTGGAGCAACAAAGTATTAAGTTAAAGGGGCCAAATAATATTGCACGCCCCACTTTTCAGTTTTTGAATTTCCACAAAAATTTAAAATAACCAATAAATTTCATTCAACTTCACAATTGTGTTCCACTTGTTGTTGATTCTTCACCAAAAAGTTACATTTGATATATTTATGTTTGAAGCATGATATGTGGGAAAAGGTTGAAAAGTTCAAGGGGGCTGAATACTTTCACAAGGCACTGTAGATAGAGATATACTGTAGATGGTATAGATAGATAGAGATATACAGTAGATTATATAGAGACATAGATGTAGAAATAGATGATATAGATAGAAATATAGATGATATAGATAACATAGATGAAATATATAAAGACATAGATGATATAGATATAGCTGATATAGATTACATTGATATAGATGATCGAGATTATATAGATATAGATGATCTAGATAGAGATGATAGAGATATAGGTGATATAGATTAGATAAATATAAATAATACTAGATGGTGGCCCGATTCTAACGCATCGGGTATTCTAGAATATGTATGTAATTTATTTATGAAGATTTCAGAATAATGAATACACAGGATTCAGCCGGCCGGGCACGACCAATTAGCGAAGCATGGTTCAAATCCCGCATCAATTCGCGGCCGGACTGCGTCTGTTGCTGATTGTTCGCGGCTGGGCGCGACCAATCAATGAAGCCAGGGCGAGCTCCAGGTTTTTGAGGGCCCCGGGCGAAAGAGTCTCACAGCCCATGTAGCATATAACACAGCTAACGTAGTATATAGAACAGCCACGTAGTTTATAGCACAGATACATAGTATATAACACAGCCACGTAGAATATAGCACAGCCACATAGTTTATAGCACATCTATGTAGTATATAACACAGCCACATAGTATATAGCACAACCATGTAGCATATAACATAGCCACGTAGTATATAACACAGCCCACATAGCATATAACACAGCCCACGTAATATATTGCACAGCCACATAGTATTTAGCACAGCTACATAGTATATAACACAGCCACGTAGTATATAGCACAGCTACGTAGCATATAACACAGCCCACGTAGTATATAACACAGCCCACGTAGTATATAGCACAGCTACATAGCATATAACACAGCCACATAGTGTATAACACAGCCCACATAAAATATAGCACAGCCACGTAGTATATAGCACAGCCCACATAGTATATAGCACAGCCCACATAGAATATAGCACAGTGACCTAGTATATAATACAGCCCACGCAGTATATAACACAGCTCACGAAGTATATAACAGCCCACGTAGAATAATGCAATGTGGGCACCATATCCCTGTTAAAAAAAATAATTAAAATAAAAAATCTACTATATAATTGTCTAAGGGTCACTTCTGTCTTTCTCTCTGTCCTTCTGTCTTTCCTTCTTTCTGTCACGGATATACATTGGTCGCGGCCTCTGTCTGTCATGGAAATCCAAGTCGCTGATTGGTCGTGGCAAAACACCCACGACCATTGCCATGACCAATCAGCGACAGGCGCAGTCCGGCGGCAACATAGCCGCTCCTTCCTCCCCGTAGTCAGTGCCCGCTCCATACTCCCCTCCAGTCAGTGCTCACACAGGGTTAATGGCAGCGCTAATGAACCGCGTTATGCCATGGTGTAACGCACTCCATTAACGCTGCTATTAACCCTGTGTGACCAACTTTTTTACTATTGATGATGCGTATGCAGCCTCAATAGTAAAAACATCTAATGTTAAAAATAATTTAAAAAAAAATCATCATATACTCACATTCCGGCGCCTTTCCTGCTTCTCGCGACACTCCGGTGACCGCTCCATGCAAGCGGCAGGTTCCGGTGGCAAGGATGGTATGCGACAAGGACCTGCCATGACGTCACGGTCATGTGACTGCGACGTCATTACAGGTCCTGCGAGAAAGACCTGCCATGATGTCACAGTCATGTGACCGCGACGTCATCACAGGTCCTGCGCCCATACCAACCCTGGGACCGGAAGCTGCCGCGTGCAACACACACAGGGCCAGGACTTCAATGGAGGGTGAGTATATGTTTATTTTTTATTTTAAGTCTGTATACTACATGGCTCTGTGCTGTATACTCCTTCGCTGTGCAATATACCACGTGGCTGGGCAATATACTACGTGGGCTGGGCAATATACTACGTGGGCTGTGCAATATACTACGTGGGATGTGCAATATACTATGTGGCTGGGCAATATACTACGTGGCTGGGCAATATACTACGTGGACATGCATATTCTAGAATACCCGATGCGTTAGAATCGGGCCACCATCTAGTCTATATATATATATACTCGTCTAAGGATCACTTCCGTCTGTTTGTCTGTCCGTCTGTCTGTCACAGAAATCCCGAGTCGCTGGCATCAATAGTAAAAAGATCTAATGTTAAAAATAAGAAACAAAATAAAAAAACATTATATTCTCACCTTCCGGCGCCTTTCCCGCTTATCACAACGCTCCGGACCTTGCATTGCTATCTCACGAGATGATGACGTAGCGGTCTCGCGAGACCGCAAAGTTATCTGGGTAATTTTGCAATGCATCGCTGGGAACGGAAGTTGGCGCCTGCATCACACGCATAGGGACAGCTTCGCTGAACACTGGAGAATGAGTATATAGCTATTTTTTATTTTCATTATTTTTTTAACAGGGATATGGTTCCCACAGCGCTATATAGTACTTGGGCTGTGTTATATACTGTGAGGCTGCTATATACTATGTGGGCAGTGTTATATACTACGTGGGCAGTGTTATATACTGTGTGGCCTGTGTTATATACTGCGTGGGCAGTGTTATACACTATGTGGGCAATTTTATATACTATGTGGGCAATGTTAAATACTACGTGGGCTGTGTTATATACTACGTGGGCTGTGTTATATACTGCGCAGAAGCTGTATATTACGTGGGCTGTGTTATATACTATGTGGGCTGTGTTATATACTATGTGGGCAGTGTTATATACTACACGGGCTGTGTTATATACTACGTGCGCTGTGTTATATACTATGTGGGCAGTGTTATATACTACATGGGCAGTGTTATATACTGCGTGGGTGCTATATATTATGTGGGCTGTGTTATATACTGTGTGGGTGCTATATATTATGTGGGCTGTGTTATATACTATGTGGCAGTGTTATATACTACGTGGGCAGTGTTATATACTACGTGGGCTGTGTTATATACTACGTGGGCAGTTAACGTTACATCGATGACATTCTGCTGATATGGTCTGGTCCTTTGGAGGAGTGCAATAATTTCATTACGGAGCTAAACGATAACCCTCTCAACATCAAACTTACCTCTGTTGTTTCAGATCACAGTATTGACTTTCTGGATCTTAAATTCTCCATCCACAACTCAGGTATTGGAAGTTCTTTATTCAGGAAAGCTACTGCCACCAACAGCCTGCTCCACTATACAAGTTGCCATCCATCTCATCTTAGGAAGGGGATTCCTAAAGGACAGTTCCTTCGGCTGAGAAGAAATTGCAGTACCGACACCGATTTTTTGCAACAGGCTAGAGACCTCTCGGGTCGGTTCAAGAAGAGAGGATACCCTAAAAAGGCCATCTCGGGTGCTTTCCAACATGCCCTAGAACAAGACAGGAGCAGTCTTCTCACTCAAAAGGTACGTGACACGTAGCGACCTCTGTCTCTAATTACCACGTACAACAACCAGTGGGGTGACATTCGTAAAATATTGCAAAATAACTGAGACATTCTTTTGAGTGAGAGAAGAATCGTATCTTTTGTTTCAAGTTCACCCAGCCTTGTGGCCAGAAGAGCCAAAAATTTGAGAGACACTTTGTGCCATAGCCACTACCAACGACCTACCCCAAGATTAAATAGGGGTATCAGGATATATGGCTCGTATCCATGTGGTGGGTGCACGGTCTGTCAATATATGATTGCACAAGATGCTTACTCTATATCTACTCTCCCTTTTCAGATCCGGCCCAGGGAATTCTTTACCTGTAGATCCAGGAACATCGTATATGCGATCATTTGTGACTGTCCAAAAGTGTCTGTCGGACAAACTACACAGGAACTCAGAAGACGCACTCAACAACATCTTTCTAACATCTCCACGGCCCGCAGGGATCGGGAAAGGAAGAAGGTTCTGTCATCGGTGGCAATGCACTTCTTGGATGTCCATCAGGGCAAGACATCTGGCTTTATGAAACAAAGTGGATATTCAACTTGAAGAGTTTGGCTCCTCAGGGCCTTAATGAGGAACTACTTTTCACAGGCTTCTACAAAAAATTGTGACCCTGCTATTATCCACTATGTCCTTCATGCTACTCTTTTGATCCCATTTAGTTCTTTTCTTATTTTTCATGTCGATTTTTCATTTATTTTTACCCTTAATCCTATACAGTTAGTGGTACGCTGGAGGCTTTCTGGCATCCACCTTATCCTATTCTCGATTATACTCTAGTAACAACATGTCAGGTGGATTCATCTCCCTATGCTTAGGGCTTGTGCTATCCTGCCTCTATTCCTGTACATTTCAATAATTTTGTGTTTGTGATTTTTGGGATGTGGGATGCACATATGCTATGTGATAGGACTATTATATAAAATGAAAAATCGATAAATTATTACTATTTCCTTGATTTGATCTTTTTTCAAGTATACGGCACTTACATTTAGTTAGACATATGTTTTGCCGTACCGTTTCTGTACTGGTCTACATTACCTATGTGACACACTTTTGTGGGACTTAAATTATGTCCACCTTATGTTTTTGCCTGATGAGGTGAGTGTTTCACCCTTAATTTACATATTTGGCGCCGGCGTACGGTGCTAATATGCCTTCATCTTTATATGCTCCTTCTGGCGTTTGTCATGAGTGCCGGCAATGATTGGTACGATCCATGCATTTAGCTTCCGCGCTAGCGCAGTCACGACAGTGTCCGTAATTACCTGGCTGTATCTTGCATCGTGATACTCCTATTGTCTAGTATGCTATTTTGCATAATACATTGCTCCTTAGTATGCTGTCCTTTATGGTGTTATTTAACGCCTGCGTACAGCGTCTATCTGCCTTCATTCTGGCACTCTGCTTTTTGTGTGTTATAGGTATCCGTATTGATGGCAACTTGTTGCCAATGGAGTCTTTACGCATGCGCACTTTTGTCATACTCCGCCATATTGGTACACCTCTCTTTGCTGGGTGTGCTTGACGCTGGGGTACTTCCGCCTCGCACCATGGCGCTTTGGCGTTATCATGGTAACATGTATTCCGGCGCATGCGCTTTTTTGTTATACTCCGCCATATTGATACACCTCCCTTTGCTGGGTGTGCATGACGCTGGGGCACTTCCGCCTAGCATTATGGCGCCGCGGCGTCATCATGGCATATACCTCTACCACCTGCTTGAAGATCCGCTCAGCTGGTATGATACTTTCTTTTGATTTATTGGTATAAATAGTAGTCAATGTGTGGACATCAGCATTTTCTCCTGACGAAGCCACGCTGTGGCGACACGCGTTGGGCTTTTTTTGCCCCCCCTTGACCAGTGGTATGCTGCTCTAGCGCCGGGTTCAGTTCTGGGCAGCTATTTTTTGGCGCATATGGCCTCCTTTTTTGTGCTTATTTCTGTGCGCACCTGTATGCCTCTTTCTCTCCATTCAATTACTGCCTGTTGGCAGATATGATAGTGATAGGGCTTTTCTCTATCTGGGATCTATACGGCTCTTACATTTAGTCTATGGGGTTTATGCAACTTCCCTTATTTTATATTATAGACCATGTTATTGGGTATATGACATTTATATATTTCAGACTTATGTAGGGTGCGGGTCTGTTTTGTATTTATTAGCTCCTGCTCTATCAGTTATCGTATATTGTGTGTATATACAATTCCTCGTTTCATCTAGCTTATCTTGATAGGCAGGTGCGATACCTACACACTTTTTTCTGTGGGTCTATACCCATGTTTTTGTAGGGTTCAGTATTGTTTGTTTTATCTCACATTACAGACGTTGTACACCCTGCATATGGTACTTTTCAATTGAGGCCCTTTCTAGTATATTAGGTGTATGCATGTATACGCACAATAATACAATTGGTCATTTATTGTATTGTATTTTTGTTTTGGTTATGGCCATAACAATTCTGTGTTTGTAGGGCAGATTGTATTTTTCTGCTCCTCAACAATTGTTTGTATATGTTCCATGTGCTTCTTTATATACCATCTGTCTGTTATGTTATGTATCGGCTGTGAGATGCTTGCATTATAATTAGAGTATTAGCTTTGATCTGGTCTTGGGGGGTATTCCCTATTTAGGGATGTACCTGTTTGGTTTTTAAATGTTTTTACTGTGTGCTATGTCTTGTTTTTGACCTTAATAAAATTATTTTGTATTATTATTATTGTTTTTCTTTTGGTGATCCCCGGTCAGGTGTATGTCTTCTTTTTCTTCTCTTGCTTTTTGACAATACTACGTGGGCAGTGTTATATACTACGTGGGCAGTGTTATATACTATGTGGGCAGTGTTATATACTACGTGGGCTGTGTTATATACTACGTGGGCAGTGCTATATTCTACGTGCCGCCAGCTTCCGTTCCCAGAGATGCATTGCGAAATTACCCAGATGACTTAGCAGTCTCACGAGACCTCTAAGTCATCTGGGTAATTTTGCAATGCATCACTGGGAACGGAAGCTGGCGGCAGCCTCGCACACATCAGGACAACTTTGGTGGATGCTGGAGGGTGAGTATATAACTATTTTTATTTTAATTATTTTTTTAACAGAGATATGGTGCCCACACTGCTGTATACTACGTGGGCTGTGTTATATACTGCGTGACTGATATATACTACGTGGGCTGTGTTATATACTGCGTGACTTTTATTTAAACTACGTCGGCTGTGTTATATACTGCGTGGGCTGTGTTATTTACTGCATGGGCTGTGTTATATAGTATACGTGGTTGTGCTATATACTACGTGGCTGCTATATACTATGTGCCTGTGTTATATACTACGTGGCTCTGCTATATACTATGTGGCTGTCTATGTTATATAGTATGTGGGCTGTGCTATATACACGTGTCTGTGCTATATACTACGTGGCTGCTATATACTATGTGGCTGCTATATACTATGTGGCTGCTATATACTATGTGGCTGTGCTATATACTATGTGGCTGTGCTATATACTACGTGGCTGTCTGTGTTATGTAGTATGTGGGCTGGGCTATATACACACCACCACCTTCTTTGACCACTTCACCACCTGGCTACTCCATTTCCTCGCCGCTGACATCCCCACTATCATCATGGGCGACTTCAACATCCCCATTGACACTTCCCTCTCAGCTGCCACTAAACTTCTATCCCTCACTTCTTCCTTTGGCCTCACTCAATGGTCTTCTAGAGCCACCCACAAAGATGGTCACACACTGGACCTCATCTTCACCCGCCTCTGCTCCCTATCTAACCTCTCAAACTCACCTCTTCCTCTTTCTGACCACAACCTACTCACATTCTCTTCCCTTTCCACTCCTTGTCTACAACCCCCACCCCACAAACTCTCACACCCTCGCAGAAATCTTAAACACCTTGATCTTCACTCACTCTCTGAATCCCTCCTCCCTCTCACAGACATAAGCTCCCTACACAATGCGGATGATGCTGCCGCTCTTTATAACACCACAATAGCTGCAGCTTTGGAATCTCTTGCCCTTCTCACACATACCAAAGCTCGCAAAATCAACAGACAACCCTGGCACACCAGCATGACCAAAGAACTGAGGCGAGCTTCCAGAGCTGCTGAGCGCAGATGGAAAAGATCCCACTCCAACGAGCACTTCATCACATTCAAACAGTCCCTCACTACTTTCAAAACCACGCTCACCACAGCAAAACAAACCTACTTCTCATCTCTCATATCCTCCCTGTCTCACAACCCCAAACAGTTATTCAACACCTTCAACTCTCTCCTCCGTCCCCCAGCACCTCCTCCCTCCCCACTCATCTCAGCTGACGACTTTGCCTCATTTTTCAAGCAGAAAATTGAGAACATCAGAGACAGTTTTAGTAAACAACCCCCAGAACCCTTCCTCCCAACTACCCAGCCCTCCACCTCCAAAACCAACTTCCCCACCATTACAGAAGACGGACTCTCCACTCTACTCTCAAGATCACATCTCACCACCTGTGCACTTGACCCACTCCCATCCCACTTCATCCCAAACCTCACCACAGTCTTCATCCCAACCCTAACCCATCTCTTCAACCTATCACTAACAACTGGCATTTTCCCCTCAAGCTTTAAACATGCCTCAATCACACCTATCCTCAAAAAGCCCTCTCTTGACCCATCCTCTGTATCTAGCTATCGCCCTATATCACTTCTCCCCTTTGCCTCAAAACTACTGGAACAACATGTCCATCTTGAACTGTCCTCCCATCTATCTTCCTGCTCCTTCTTCGACCGCTTTCAATCAGGCTTCCGGTCACACCACTCCACTGAAACTGCCCTAACTAAGGTCACCAATGACCTATTAACCGCCAAGAGCAAGCGACACTACTGTATCCTCCTCCTCCTGGACCATTCCCTGCTTCTGCAGACCCTCTCATCCCTTGGAATCACAGACTTGGTCCTATCCTGGATCTCGTCATACCTAACTGACCGTACATTCAGCGTCTCCCACTCACACACCACCTCCTCACCTCGCCCCCTATCTGTCGGAGTTCCGCAAGGTTCAGTTCTAGGACCCCTGCTCTTCTCCATTTACACCTTTGGCCTGGGACAGCTCATAGAATCTCACGGCTTTCAGTATCATCTCTATGCTGACGACACACAGATCTACATCTCTGGACCAGATATTACCACCCTACTAACCAGAATCCCTCAATGTCTGTCTGCTATTTCATCCTTCTTCTCCACTAGATTTCTAAAACTTAACATGGACAAAACAGAATTCATCATCTTTCCCCCATCTCACACGACCTCCCCAACGAACCTATCCATTACAGTAAACGGCTGCCCTCTCGCCCCAGTCCCACAAGCCTGCTGTCTTGGGGTAATCCTTGACACTGATCTCTCTTTTAAACCACATATCCAAACCCTTTCCACTTACTGCCTCCTCCAACTCAAAAATTTTTCATGGATCCGCTCATTCCTAAGCCAAGAATCTGCAAAGACCCTAGTCCATGCCCTCATCATCTCCCGCCTTGACTACTGTAACCTCCTGCTCTGTGGCCTCCCCTCTAACACTCTTGCACCCCTCCAATCTATTCTAAACTCTGCTGCCCGACTAATCCACCTGTCCCCCCGCTATTCCCCGGCCTCTCCCCTCTGTCAAACCCTGCACTGGCTCCCCATCACCCAGAGACTCCAGTACAAAAGCCTAACCATGACATACAAAGCCATCCACAACCTGTCTCCTCCATACATCTGCGACCTCGTCTCCCGGTACTCTCCTGCACGCAACCTCCGATCCTCACAAGATCTCCTTCTCTACTCCCCTATTATCTCCTCTTCCCACAATTGCATACAAGATTTCTCTCGTGCATCCCCCCTACTCTGGAATTCTCTACCACAACTGTTGTGAATTCTGTGGCCAAGCTCCCTCCTGTGGTCGTGAGTGGTACTTCGGCTGGTTCTGTCTATGAGCTTCCTTTGGTGGATGAGAGTGGTACTGCGGCTTCTGAGTTTCCTTCCTCAGGTGATGAGGTTAAGTCGTTAGGTGCTGCTCTATTTAACTCCACCTGGTGCTTTGATCCTGGCCTCCAGTCAATGTTCTAGTATTGGTCTTGTTTCCTCCTGGATCGTTCCTGTGGCCTGTCTTCCTGCATAAGCTAAGTTCTGCTTGTGTTACTTTTGTTTGCTATATTTTCTGTCCAGCTTGCTATATTGGTTTTTCTTGCTTGCTGGAAGCTCTGAGACGCAGAGGGAGCACCTCCGTACCGTTAGTCGGTGCGGAGGGTCTTTTTTGCCCCTCTGCGTGGTTGTTTGTAGGTTTTTGTGTTGACCGCAAAGCTATCTTTCCTATCCTCGGTCTATTCAGTAAGTCGGGCCTCACTTTGCTAAATCTATTTCATCTCTGTGTTTGTATTTTCATCTTTACTCACAGTCATTATATGTGGGGGGCTGCCTTTTCCTTTGGGGAATTTCTCTGAGGCAAGGTAGGCTTATTTTTCTATCTTCAGGGCTAGTTAGTTTCTCAGGCTGTGCCGAGTTGCATAGGGAGCGTTAGGCGCATTCCACGGCTACCTCTAGTGTGGTGTGATAGGATTAGGGATTGCGGTCAGCAGAGTTCCCACGTCTCAGAGCTCGTCCTATGTTTTTGGTAATTGTCAGGTCACTTTGTGTGCTCTGAACTTCAAGGTCCATTGTGGTTCTGAATTACCTGTTCATAACACACAACATATCAGACTCTCGCCTACCATCGAAACCTTCAAAAAGAACCTGAAGACCCACCTCTTCCGACAAGCCTACAACTTGCAGTAACCACCGATTGACCAAACCGATGCACGGCCAGCTCTACCCTACCTACTGTATCCTCACCCATCCCTTGTAGATTGTGAGCCCTCGCGGGCAGGGTCCTCTCTCCTCCTGTACCAGTTGTGACTTGTACTGTTCAAGATTATTGTACTTGTTTTATTATGTATACCCCTCCTCAAATGTAAAGCGCCATGGAATAAATGGCGCTATAATAATAAATAATAATAATAATATACATGTGACTGTGCTGTATACTACGTGGCTGTGCTATATACTACGTAGCTGCTATATACTACATGGCTGTGCTATATACTACGTAGCTGCTATATACTACGTGGCTGTGCTATATACTACGTGGCTGTGCTATATACTACGTGGCTGTGCTATATATTACGGGCTGTGCTATATACTACGTGGCCGTGCTATATACTACGTGGCTGTGCTATATACTACATTCTATGTGGCTTTGTTATATACTACGTGGCTGTGCTATATACTACATACTATGTGGCTGTGCTATATACTACATGGCTGTGCTGTATACCTCGTGGCTGTGTTATATACTACGTGGCTGTGTTATATACTACGTGGCTATATTATATCCTGCACCCCGAACCCCCAACATCCTGTGAACAATCAGCGACAGTCCAGCCGCGAATTGACATGGGATTTAAGAAACAAAAGAGGAAAAGGAGCAGCACAACCCCCCCACACACAGAGAAAATCCCAATTAGCACATTTGTTCCGATATAGCACTCCAAGAAGGAGAGGGACGTGCTATTTTCATGAAAAAAGTCTATGTAAATCCAGCGTAATAGGAAAGAATTGCAAATGCACTCACCGACTGCAGTTCAAGGTGTTTATTCAGACACAAAGCAGGACATCTTCACGGCACGGGGGAGAGGGAAGTAGCCAGGGAGAGTGCGGCAGACGAGACGACGGCCGTTTCGTGCTACACAAGAGCGCTTCTACGGGTCCATAACCAAACGGGAAGTGACGCCAGGTTTAGTAAGTAAATGAATACGAGCTCCACCTGTGTCATCAACCGGCCGGGCAGAGAAAAAGTGCACAGTGTGTTAAAAGCGATAAATTCCATCTTACATTTTAACAGCTTTCACCCTCACCACACTAAAAAGTCCTTACCAGTTATTACCTTACCTTAGCCAGTTATTAAGAACACGATGCGTGAATAATACCCAGGAGGGCTTCAAACAACAGTCAGAGGAACTCTGTGGTAGGCTCCGGGATAGAGGCTATCCGGAAGAATTGTTAAAATCCACGTTAGAACGGGTAGAAACCACACATTATAGTCATAAAAAGAAATCGCTAGATACAGCGTCACAACGTTTTTCTTTCTGTTAAAACCAATTAAAAACAAACGCATATAACTGACATCGAACAAATAAATACAAATAGATATATATATATATATATATATGCAGTCCTACAATCGAAGTGTGGCAACAAGTGCTTCATATCTTATTACTCAGAGATTACTCAAAGATATAGCTCGCAAAGTCCGTTTGAGAAAAGGATAGTGACAAATACATTCCTGTATAGGTTATGACCAAGATATATAAATGTCCAACGGGCAAAAATATATAGCGGTCCTGAATATTTTCACATGAACACAGATAATCACATAGTTAAGAGACATGAGACAAATCCATGATGCTATAAAAAAGCTACAAAAAGACCGACATGTCAACTCTGTCGTTTAAACCGGCTGGGCCAGTGGCTTTCGTCCTTAGTATCCATATAGCTTCCTGTCTTAATAATATCTTGTGGAGATCGCCGCCTTGCACCGGTTATGCTATTTTTTCTATGCCCGCGAAGGTCAAAACTTCAGGGTTACCATCGTGACTTTCTTTGACATGATCCATTAGTCTTAGTACACCTTTGCCCGAGGTGACCGATTTGAAATGCTCTCTGAACCGAATATACAGCCTACTAGGGTTGAGCGAAACGGGTCGTTCATTTTCAAAAGTCGCCGACTTTTGGCAAAGTCCCTTGTGCGGGGTCGGCCATGCGGTACGCGACTTTTGCGCCAAAGTCGCGTTTCAATGACGCGAAAAGCGCCATTTCTCAGCCAATGAAGGTGAACGCAGAGTGTGGGCAGCGTGATGACATAGGTCCTGGTCCCCACCATCTTAGAGAAGGGCATTGCAGTGATTGGCTTGCTGTCTGCGGCGTCACAGGGGCTATAAAGGGGCGTTCCCGCCGACCGCTATCTTACTGCTGCTGATCTGAGCTTAGGGAGAGGTTGCTGCCGCTTCGTCAGAAGCAGGGATAGCGTTAGGCAGGGTCCATTAACCACCAAACCGCTTGTGCTGTAGCGATTTCCACTGTCCAACACCACCTTCGGTGTGCAGGGATAGTGGAAGCTACATTTTTTTTTTTTCCTCAGCGCTGTAGCTCATTGGGCTGCCCTAGAAGGCTCCCTGATAGCTGCATTGCTGTGTGTACGCCGCTGTGCAAACCAACTGCTTTTTTCAAAGCACAAATCCTCTTGTTCCTTCCTTTCTGCACAGCTATCTTTTTTGTTTGTCCACACTTTTTATTTAATTTGTGCATCAGTCCACTCCTTATTGCTGCCTGCCATACCTGGCTGAGATTACTGCAGGGAGATAGTAATTGTAGGACAGTCCCTGTTTTTTTTTTTTTTTTTTTTGTGGGAGATTAAGATTGGCATTTCTGCTAGAGTGCCATCCCTGTGTGTGCCATCTCTCACTCAGTGGGCCATAGAAAGCCTATTTATTTTTTTGGTTGATTTGGGTTCTAAATTCTACCTGAAAAAATCACTAAATCAATCAGTGGGAGAAAAATATTGGCCTCTGGGCTTGTGTGCCACTCCTGACTCCTGTGTGTGCCATCTCTCACTCAGTGGGCCATAGAAAGCCTATTTATTTTTTTGCTTGATTTGGGTTCTAAAATCTACCTGAAAAAATCACTAAATCAATCAGTGGGAGATAAATATTGGCCTCTGGGCTTGTGTGCCACTCCTGACTCCTGTGTGTGCCATCTCTCATTCAGTGGGCCATAGAAAGCCTATTTATTTTTTTGCTTGATTTGGGTTCTAAATTCTACCTGAAAAAATCACTAAATCAATCAGTGGGAGATAAATATTGGCCTCTGGGCTTGTGTGCCACTCCTGACTCCTGTGTGTGCTGTCATGATTCCAATGGCAGGGAATCACAAAAGGACAAGCACAAACGAGCTCTAGGGTGATGGAACTTGAGCTGACCGCGACCCTAAACCTGAACACACAAATAATAATAGCCGGGGAACGTGCCTACGTTGGTCCTAGACGTCTCGCACCAGCCGAAGATCTAACTTCCCCTATTAGAAGAAACACAGACCTCTCTTGCCTCCAGAGAAATACCCCACAGAAATAGCAGCCCCCCACATATAATGACGGTGAAATGAGAGGAAGGCACATACACAGTATGAAAACAGATTCAGCAAAATGAGGCCCGCTAAAACTAGATAGCAGAGGATACAAAAGTAAACTGCGCGGTCAGCAAAAAACCCTTAAAAAAAAACATCCTGTAATTACTTGAACTCATGTTCCAACTCATGGAACATGAGGAGCAATTACAGCCCACTAGAGCAACCAGCAGCAAAGAAACAATTATATGCAAGCTGGACAAGACAAAAATAAAGCAAAACGTGGAACAAGAAAATCAAAAACTTAGCTTGTCCTGAAGATTACTGAAGCCAGAAGCTGAGGAAACAAAACACTGTGATAACCTTGATAGCCGGCGGGGAAATGACAAGAAAGCCCGGTTAAATAGGAAACTCCCAAATGCTAATAGAACAGGTGGACACCAGAGACAGCAGAACACAAATCACCCAGTACCATCAGTAACCACCAGAGGGAGCCCAAAAACAGAACTCACAACAGTACCCCCCCCTTGAGGAGGGGTCACCGAACCCTCACGAGAACCACCAGGGCGACCAGGATGAGCCCTATGAAAAGCGCGGACCAAATCATCAGCATGAACATCAGAGGCAACCACCCAAGAATTATCCTCCTGACCATAACCCTTCCACTTGACCAAATATTGGAGTTTCCGTCTGGAAACACGAGAATCCAAGATCTTCTCCACAACATACTCCAATTCTCCCTCCACCAGCACCGGAGCAGGAGGCTCAAGCGAAGGAACAACTGGTACCTCATACCTCCGCAACAATGACCGATGGAACACATTATGAATAGCAAACGATGCCGGGAGATCCAAACGAAACGACACAGGGTTAAGAATTTCCAAGATCCTATAAGGACCGATGAACCGAGGCTTGAACTTAGGAGAAGAGACCTTCATAGGAACAAAACGAGAAGACAACCACACCAAGTCCCCAACACGAAGTCGAGGACCCACGCGGCGACGGCGATTAGCAAACTGCTGAGCCCTCTCCTGGGACAACTTCAAATTGTCCACCACATGACTCCAAATCTGATGCAACCTATCCACCACCATGTCCACTCCAGGACAATCAGAAGGCTCCACCTGACCAGAGGAAAAACGAGGATGAAACCCCGAATTACAAAAGAAAGGAGAAACCAAGGTAGCAGAACTAGCCCGATTATTAAGGGCAAACTCGGCCAGCGGCAAAAAGGTAACCCAGTCATCCTGATCAGCAGAAACAAAACACCTCAAATAAGTTTCCAAGGTCTGATTAGTTCGCTCCGTCTGGCCATTCGTCTGAGGGTGGAATGCAGACGAAAAGGACAAATCAATGCCCATCTTAGCACAGAACGTCCGCCAAAATCTAGACACAAACTGGGATCCCCTGTCAGAAACGATGTTCTCCGGAATCCCATGCAAACGAACCACGTTCTGGAAAAACAGAGGGACCAACTCAGAGGAGGAAGGCAACTTAGGCAAGGGTACAAGATGAACCATTTTAGAAAAGCGGTCACACACAACCCAGATGACGGACATTTTTTGAGAGACAGGGAGATCCGAAATAAAGTCCATGGAAATGTGCGTCCAAGGCCTCTTCGCGATAGGCAAAGGTGACAAAAATCCACTGGCTCGAGAACAGCAAGGCTTAGCCCGAGCACAAACCTCACAAGACTGCACAAAAGAACGCACATCCCTCGACAAGGAAGGCCACCAAAAAGACCTGGCCACCAAGTCTCTAGTACCAAATATTCCAGGATGACCTGCCAACGCAGAAGAATGGACCTCGGAGATGACTCTACTGGTCCAACTATCCGGAACAAACAGTCTCTCAGGCGGAAAACGATCAGGTTTACCCGCCTGAAACTCCTGCAAAGCACGTCGCAAGTCTGGGAAGACGGCCGACAAAATCACCCCATCCCTAAGGATACCAGTGGGCTCAGAATTTCCAGGGGAGTCAGGCACAAAACTCCTAGAAAGAGCATCCGCCTTCACATTCTTTGAACCTGGCAGGTATGAAACCACAAAATTGAAACGAGAGAAAAACAGTGACCAACGAGCCTGTCTAGGATTCAGACGCCTGGCAGACTCAAGGTAAATCAGATTTTTGTGATCAGTCAAGACCACCACACGATGTCTAGCACCCTCCAGCCAATGACGCCACTCCTCAAATGCCCACTTCATGGCCAAAAGTTCCCGATTACCCACATCATAATTCCGCTCAGCGGGCGAAAACTTCCTAGAAAAGAACGCACATGGCTTCATCACCGAGCAATCGGAGCCTCTCTGCGACAAAACCGCCCCCGCTCCAATCTCGGAAGCATCAACCTCAACCTGGAAAGGAAGCGAAACATCAGGCTGACGCAACACAGGAGCAGAAGAAAACCGGCGTTTAAGTTCCTGAAAGGCCTCCACAGCCGCAGGAGACCAATCAGCAACATCAGCACCCTTCTTAGTCAAATCCGTCAAAGGCTTAACAACACTAGAAAAATTAGTTATAAAACGACGATAGAAATTAGCAAAGCCCAAGAACTTCTGCAGACTCTTAAGAGATGCAGGCTGCGTCCAGTCACAAATAGCCCGAACCTTGAAGGGATCCATCTCAATAGTAGAAGGGGAAAAAATATACCCCAAGAAAGAAATCTTCTGGACTCCAAAGAGACACTTTGAGCCCTTTACAAACAAGGAATTAGCCCGCAGGACCTGAAACACCTTCCTGACCTGCTGAACATGAGACTCCCAGTCATCAGAAAAAACCAAAATATCATCCAAATACACAATCATAAATTTATCCAGATATTCACGGAAAATATCGTGCATAAAGGACTGGAAGACTGAAGGAGCATTAGAAAGTCCGAAAGGCATTACCAAATACTCAAAATGGCCCTCAGGCGTATTAAATGCGGTTTTCCACTCATCACCTTGCTTTATTCGTATAAGATTATACGCACCCCGAAGATCAATCTTAGTGAACCATTTAGCCCCCTTAATGCGAGCAAACAAATCAGTCAACAAAGGCAAAGGATACTGATATTTTACGGTAATCTTATTCAAAAGACGATAATCTATACAAGGCCTCAAGGACCCATCTTTTTTGGCCACGAAAAAAAAACCTGCTCCCAAAGGGGACGAAGATGGACGGATATGTCCCTTTTCCAAGGACTCCTTAACATAATCCCGCATAGCAGTATGCTTTGGCACTGACAGATTGAACAAACGACCTTTAGGAAATTTACTACCAGGAATTAAATCTATAGCACAATCGCAATTCCTGTGAGGAGGAAGCGAACTGAGCTTAGGCTCCTCAAAAACATCCCGATAATCAGACAAAAATACAGGAACCTCAGAAGGAGTAGATGAAGCGATAGAAATCGGAGGTGCATCATCATGAACCCCCTGACATCCCCAGCTTAACACAGACATTGTTTTCCAGTCAAGGACTGGATTATGAGTTTGTAACCATGGCAGACCAAGTACTAGAACATTATGTAAATTATACAATACCAGGAAGCGAATCACCTCCTGATGAACGGGAGTCATACGCATGGTCACTTGTGTCCAGTACTGAGGTTTATTCATAGCCAAAGGTGTAGAGTCAATTCCCTTCAAAGGAATAGGGACTTCCAGAGGCTCAAGACTAAACCCACATCGCTTGGCAAATGACCAATCCATAAGACTCAGGGCAGCGCCTGAATCTACATAGGCATCGACGGAAATGGATGATAATGAGCAAATCAGAGTCACAGACAGAATGAACTTAGACTGTAACGTACTAATGGCAACAGACTTATCAACCTTTTTTGTGCGTTTAGAGCATGCTGATATAACATGAGCTGAATCACCACAATAAAAGCACAACCCATTTTTCCGCCTATAGTTTTGCCGTTCACTTCTAGACTGAACTCTATCACATTGCATTGTCTCAAGTGCCTGTTCAGAAGACACCGCCAAATGGTGCACAGGTTTGCGCTCCCGTAAACGCCGATCAATCTGAATAGCCATAGTCATAGACTCATTCAGACCCGTAGGCGCAGGGAACCCCACCATAACATCTTTAATGGCCTCAGAAAGGCCATCTCTGAGCTTTGCAGCCAGGGCGCACTCATTCCACTGAGTAAGCACTGACCATTTCCAAAATTTTTGACAATATATTTCTGCTTCATCTTGCCCCTGAGAGAGAGCTAATAAAGCTTTTTCAGCCTGAATCTCCTGGTTAGGTTCCTCATAGAGCAAACCCAATGCCAGAAAAAACGCATCCACATTAAGCAACGCAGGATCCCCTGGTGCCAATGCAAATGCCCAATTTTGAGGGTCACCCCGCAGGAAAGATATAATAATCTTAACCTGCTGAGCAGGGTCTCCAGAAGAGCGAGATTTCAAAGAAAGGAACAGCTTGCAATTGTTCCTAAAATTCAGAAAACTAGATCTATCTCCAGCAAAGAACTCTGGAATAGGAATTCTAGGTTCAGACATAGGAGCATGTACAACAAAATCTTGTATATTTTGAACCTTAGCAGCAAGATTATTCAAGCTGGAAGCTAAACTCTGGACGTCAATGATAAACAGCTAAGGTCAGAGCCATTCAAGGATTAAGAGGAGGAAAAAAAAAAAAATCAGCCAGGCTGCAATTAAGGCTAGGCAGCAACCTCAGAGGAGAGAAAAAAAAAAAAAAAACTTCCTCAGACTACTTTTCCTCCTACTTCAGCCCAAACATTTTGGCCGGCTATACTGTCATGATTCCAATGGCAGGGAATCACAAAAGGACAAGCACAAACGAGCTCTAGGGTGATGGAACCTGAGCTGACCGCGACCCTAAACCTGAACACACAAATAACAATAGCCGGGGAACGTGCCTACGTTGGTCCTAGACGTCTCGCACCAGCCGAAGATCTGACTTCCCCTATTAGAAGAAACACAGACCTCTCTTGCCTCCAGAGAAATACCCCACAGAAATAGCAGCCCCCCACATATAATGACGGTGAAATGAGAGGAAGGCACATACACAGTATGAAAACAGATTCAGCAAAATGAGGCCCGCTAAAACTAGATAGCAGAGGATACAAAAGTAAACTGCGCGGTCAGCAAAAAACCCTTCAAAAAAACCATCCTGTAATTACTTGAACTCATGTTCCAACTCATGGAACATGAGGAGCAATTACAGCCCACTAGAGCAACCAGCAGCAAAGAAACAATTATATGCAAGCTGGACAAGACAAAAATAAAGTAAAACGTGGAACAAGAAAATCAAAAACTTAGCTTGTCCTGAAGATTACTGAAGCCAGAAGCTGAGGAAACAAAACACTCTGATAACCTTGATAGCCGGCGGGGAAATGACAAGAAAGCCCGGTTAAATAGGAAACTCCCAAATGCTAATAGAACAGGTGGACACCAGAGACAGCAGAACACAAATCACCCAGTACCATCAGTAACCACCAGAGGGAGCCCAAAAACAGAACTCACAACAGTGTGCCATCTCTCACTCAGTGGGCCATAGAAAGCCTATTTATTTTTTTGCTTGATTTGGGTTCTAAATTCTACCTGAAAAAATCACTAAATCAATCAGTGGGAGACAAATATTGGCCTCTGGGCTTGTTTGCCACTCCTGACTCCTGTGTGTGCCATCTCTCACTCAGTGGGCCATAGAAAGCCTATTTTTTTTTTATTTGGTTTCTAAATTCTCCCTGAAAAAAATCATTTTATTTTATTTGGTTTCTAAATTCTTCCTGAAAAAATCATTTTATTTTATTTTGTTTCTAAAGTCTCCCTGAAAAAAAAAAATAAATCAGTGGGAGATTAATATTGCCCTTTCTGCTTGTGTGCCAGTCTTGACTCCTGGGTGTGCCATCTCTCTCTCTCTCTCTCTCTCTCAAATAGTGGGCCATAGAAAGCCTATTTATTTTTTTGCTTGATTTGGGTTCTAAATTCTACCTGAAAAAATCACTAAATCAATCAGTGGGAGACAAATATTGGCCTCTGGGCTTGTGTGCCACTCCTGACTCCTGTGTGTGCCATCTCTCACTCAGTGGGCCATAGAAAGCCTATTTTTTTTTATTTGGTTTCTAAATTCTCCCTGAAAAAAATCATTTTATTTTATTTGGTTTCTAAATTCTTCCTGAAAAAATCATTTTATTTTATTTTGTTTCTAAAGTCTCCCTGAAAAAAAAAAAGATCAGTGGGAGATTAATATTGCCCTTTCTGCTTGTGTGCCAGTCTTGACTCCTGGGTGTGCCATCTCTCTCTCTCTCTCTCAACTAGTGGGCCATAGAAAGCCTATTTATTTTTTTGCTTGATTTGGGTTCTAAATTCTACCTGAAAAAATCAATAAATCAATCAGTGGGAGATAAATATTGGCCTCTGGGCTTGTGTGCCACTCCTGACTCCTGTGTGTGCCATCTCTCACTCAGTGGGCCATAGAAAGCCTATTTTTTTTTTTATTTGTCTTCTAAATTCTCCCTGAAAAAAATCATTTTATTTTATTTGATTTCTAAATTCTTCCTGAAAAAATCATTTTATTTTATTTTGTTTCTAAAGTCTCACTGAAAAAAAAAAAAAAAAAAAATCAGTGGGAGATTAATATTGCCCTTTCTGCTTGTGTGCCAGTCTTGACTCCTGGGTGTGCCATCTCTCTCTCTCTCTCTCAAATAGTGGGCCATAGAAAGCCTATTTATTTTTTTGCTTGATTTGGGTTCTAAATTCTACCTGAAAAAATCAATAAATCAATCAGTGGGAGAAAAATATTGGCCTCTGGGCTTGTGTGCCACTCCTGACTCCTGTGTGTGCCATCTCTCACTCAGTGGGCCATAGAAAGCCTATTTATTAATTTTTTTTTTGGTTTCTAAATTCTCCCTGAAAAAATCATTTTATTTTATTTGGTTTCTAAATTCTTCCTGGAAAAATCATTTTATTTTATTTTGTTTCTAAAGACTCCCTGAAAAAGAAAAAAAAAATGGGAGATTAATATTGACATTTGTGCTTGAGTGACAGTCCTGCGTGTGTGGCATCTCTGTGATTTGGTGCCACAGAAAACAGAGTGTGCAACATTGTGCCTGATTTTCCTTGCGGTCTCACCAACCTGTAAAGGGATATCGAAATCATACTGAAGTTATAGCTCACCGTGTAAGTTGTTTGACAGCAACAAATAAAGTTACTTTGGTTAAGTTTTTAAAACAATGAGGAAGTCTGGTGCAAGAGGTCGTGGCCGTGGGCGTTCATTGTCAGCTGGTAATGATGGTAGTGGTAGTGGAGCATCAGGTGGTCGTGGGAAAAAAATATTCCACCTAAGTCTGGAGCTGTGGAGCCAGGTTCGTCGTCTGGCTACACAAGGCATCAAACGCTCTCTTTTCTGGGAGTAGGAAAACCGCTTTTAAAGCCGGAGCAGCAACAGCAAGTTTTGGCTTACCTTGCAGACTCAGCCTCTAGCTCTTTTGCCTCCTCTTCTGAAACTGGTAAATGTAAAAGCAGCGCGTCATTTGTGGATGTTCACGGTCAGGGACAAGTCGCTTCCTTGTCCTCTTCAGCAAAAACAACAACAAGAGAGAAGGATGCAGCAGGCGACACAACGGGTTACTCCATGGAGCTCTTTACACATACCGTCCCTGGCTTAGAAAGTGAAACAGTTAACAGGCCATGCCCATTACAAGTAGATTCTGACATGGAGTGCACTGATGCACAGCCACAGCCAGACTACTATGCTGGTCCTTTGACTCAGACCACAACATTGCCCTCTCAGGGTACTGATCCACAATCAGACCCTGATGAGACTATGTTGCCCCGTCACGAACGCTATACCACCGACCGACACGGTGACACAGACGAAGTTGCACACGAGCTAGAAGAGGAGGTAATAGATGACCCAGTTGTTGACCCCGATTGGCAGCCATTGGGGGAACAGGGTGCAGGCGGTAGTAGTTCTGAAGCGGAGGTGGAGGAGGGGCCGCAGCAGGCATCAACATCGCAACAGGTTCCATCTGCCGGGCCCGTATCTGGCCCAAAACGCGTGGCAAAGCCAAAACCTGTTGGAGGACAGCGTGGCCATCCGGTTAAAGCTCAGTCTGCAATCCCTGAAAAGGGATCCGATGCTAGGAAGAGTGCAGTCTGGCATTTTTTTAAACAACATCCAATTGATCAGCGCAAAGTCATCTGTCAAAAATGTTCAACTAGCTTAAGCAGAGGTCAGAATCTGAAAAGTCTCAATACAAGTTGCATGCATAGACATTTAACCACCATGCATTTTCAAGCCTGGACTAACTACCAAACGTCCCTTAAGGTTGTAGCACCCTCGGCCAATGAAGCTAGTCAGCAACGCAACATCCCTTCCGTCACTGTAAGGCCACCATTTTCCGCACCACCGGCAGTATCTGTGCAGGTTTCTTTGCCAGCCAACAGCAGTCAGGGTCAGGGAGTCACCAGTTTTGTAGGAGGAAATATTGCATCTAGGGCACCGGCGGAAACAATACTGTCTCCAACCGTCTCTCAGTCTGCCATGTCCACCGGCACACCCGCTAGTTCCACGATCTCCAGCTCTCCAGTCCAGCCCACCCTACATGAGACTCTGGTTAGAAAAAGGAAGTACTTATCCTCGCATCCGCGTACACAGGGTTTTAACGCCCATATAGCTAGACTAATCTCGTTAGAGATGATGCCCTACCGGTTAGTTGAAAGCGAAGCTTTCAAAGCCCTGATGGAGTACGCTGAACCACGCTACGAGCTACCCAGTCGACACTTTCTTTCCAGAAAAGCCATCCCAGCCCTGCACCAGCATGTTAAACAGCGCATCGTCCATGCACTCAGGCAATCTGTGAGTACAAAGGTGCACCTGACTACAGATGCATGGACCAGTAGGCATGGCCAGGGACGTTACGTGTCCATCACGGCACACTGGGTGAATGTGGTGGATGCAGGGTCCACAGGGGACATCAATTTCGGGACAGTTGTGCCTAGCCCACGGTCTAGGAAACAGTTGGCTGTAGGCGTTCGCACCCCCTCCTCCTCCTCGTCCTCCTGCAGAAGCGAGAGCTCTTCCACAGACCGCAGTCGCCCAACCACTCCATCGGCAGCTGACACTGTTGCACACCAGTTGTCCCATTATGGGCCAGCTACTGGCAAGCGTCAGCAGGCTGTATTGGCTATGAAGTGTTTGGGCGACAACAGACACACCGCGGAAGTTCTGTCCGAGTTCTTGCAGCAAGAAACGCAGTCCTGGCTGGGCACAGTAGATCTTGAGGCAGGCAAGGTAGTGAGTGATAACAGAAGGAATTTCATGGCTGCCATCTCCCTTTCCCAACTGAAACACATTCCTTGCCTGGCTCACACCTTAAACCTGGTGGTGCAGTGCTTATTGAAAACTTATCCTGGGTTCTCCGACCTGCTCCTCAAAGTGCGTGGACTTTGCTCACATATCCGCCGTTCGCCTATACACTCCAGCCGTATGCAGACCTATCAGCGGTCTTTGAACCTTCCCCAGCATCGCCTAATCATAGACGTTGCAACAAGGTGGAACTCAACACTGCACATGCTTCAGAGACTGTGCGAACAGAGGCGGGCTGTTATGTTTTTGTGGGAGGATACACATACACGGGCAGGCAGTAGGATGGCAGACATGGAGTTGTCAGGTGTGCAGTGGTCGAAGATACAAGACATGTGTCAAGTCCTTCAGTGTTTTGAGGAATGCACACGGCTGGTTAGTGCAGACAACGCCATAATAAGCATGAGCATCCCCCTAATGTGTCTGCTGATGCAAAGTTTGACGCACATAAAGGATCAGGCGTCTGCACCAGAGGAAGAGGAAAGCCTTGATGACAGTCAGCCATTGTCTGGTCAGGGCAGTGTACAGGACGAGGTAGCAGGCGAAGAGGAGGTGGAGGACGAGGAGGATGATGGGGATGAGTATATTTTTAATGAGGAAGCTTTCCCGGGGGCACTGGAAATTGGTTGCGTGGCAAGGCCGGATTCTGGTTTTTTGAGGGACACAAGTGACGTAGATTTGCCTGAAACTGCCCCTCAACCAATCACAACCGCAGATTTGACAACTGGAACTTTGGCCCACATGGCGGATTATGCCTTACGTATCCTCAAAAGGGACACACGCATTACGAAAATGATGAACGATGACGATTACTGGTTGGCCTGCCTCCTTGATCCTCGCTATAAAGGCAAATTGCAAAATATTATGCCACATGAGAACTTGGAACTAATATTAGCAACCAAACAATCAACTCTTGTTGACCGTTTGCTTCAGGCATTCCCAGCACACAGCGCCCGTGATCGTTCTCACACGAGCTCCAGGGGGCAGCAGACCAGGAGTGTTAGGGGTGCACACATCAGAAGTGGCGTTGGACAGAGGGGTTTTCTGACCAGGTTGTGGAGTGATTTTGCTATGACCGCAGACAAGACAGGTACTGCTGCATCAATTGAAAGTGACAGGAGACAACATTTGTCCAGTATGGTTACAAACTATTTTTCATCCCTTATCGATGTTCTCCCTCAACCGTCATTCCCATTTGATTACTGGGCATCAAAATTAGACACCTGGCCAGAATTGGCAGAATATGCATTGCAGGAGCTTGCTTGCCCGGCAGCTAGTGTCCTATCAGAAAGAGTATTCAGTGCTGCAGGTTCAATATTAACCGAAAAAAGGACTCGTCTGGCTACCCAAAATGTTGATGATCTAACATTCATTAAAATGAACCACAACTGGATTTCGAATTCTTTTGCCCCACCTTGCCCGGCTGACACCTAGCTTTCCTATGAAAAGCTCTTGCCTGTGGACTACTGTGAATTACTTTTCTAATGTCTAATTTGCTGCAGCTGATTGTCCAGCATACGACATGTTTACACCTCCCTAAATGGCCAAACTCCCCACACGGGGCCGTGGTATCGCGACTTGTAGCAAGCACCCGTGAGAGTGCTGTTTGTCTGAAGAGGTGGGTGTGCCCGCTTTTGGTCGACAGCACTGCCACTGGGTCCCTCATAGTACAATAAAGTGTCTCTGGCGGTGGTGGTGGGCACCCAACGTCAGACACACTGTTGTAACATGAGGGGCCCTGGGCCTGTACCGCCGGCCACAAGAGAGTTCACCCACCCCCAGGTCAAACATTGCTCTACCACTTCCACAGTTATCTCTCACACTTCCACCAATGTTTAGTCTATGCGCTGACATCCTTCCATTCCTGCCACTGACAATACCATTGTGTTGAAATGTATGATGGTACTTAACATAGTCAGGGGCAGTGTCCTCTATTTACCACAGTAAATACTTTGCGCTAAATTAGTAGGTCTGAAACTACGCAGAGGATCCCACCCCTGTACCTAATGATTGCACCCTTAAGTGTTTTCGTTTTGTTTTAATGCGAGACATTCACATTTATTTATTGTTTTGGACTACTAACTGGCAGACACTCATTACAATCGGCCTCCGCTGACCAGACCACTGCTGCCCGTGTACCCCTGGAACCAATTTTAAATTGCCTACAGCCAGCCCAATTTTATTATGTTAGGCCTTCGAAGCCTGTCTGCGGTCCCTCCTTCCACTAGGCCTCCACTGACCAGACCACTGCTGCCCGTGTACCCCTGGAACCAATTATAAAGTGCCTACAGCCTGTCCAATTTTATTATGTTAGGCCTTCGAAGCCTGTCTGCGGTCCCTCCTTCCACTAGGCCTCCACTGACCAGACCACTGCTGCCCGTGTACCCCTGGAACCAATTTTAAATTGCCTACAGCCAGCCCAATTTTATTATGTTAGGCCTTCGAAGCCTGTCTGCGGTCCCTCCTTCCACTAGGCCTCCACTGACCAGACCACTGCTGCCCGTGTACCCCTGGAACCAATTATAAAGTGCCTACAGCCTGTCCAATTTTATTATGTTAGGCCTTCGAAGCCTGTCTGCGGTCCCTCCTTCCACTAGGCCTCCACTGACCAGACCACTGCTGCCCGTGTACCCCTGCAACCAATTTTAAATTGCCTACAGCCAGCCCAATTTTATTATGTTAGGCCTTCGAAGCCTGTCTGCGGTCCCTCCTTCCACTAGGCCTCCACTGACCAGACCACTGCTGCCCGTGTACCCCTGGAACCAATTATATAGTGCCTACAGCCTGTCCAATTTTATTATGTTAGGCCTTCGAAGCCTGTCTGCGGTCCCTCCTTCCACTAGGCCTCCACTGACCAGACCACTGCTGCCCGTGTACCCCTGGAACCAATTTTAAATTGCTTACAGCCAGCCCAATTTATTATGTTATGCCTTCGAAGCCTGTCTGCGGTCCTTCCTTCCACTAGGCCTCCACTGACCAGACCACTGCTGCCCGTGTACCCCTGGAACCAATTATAAAGTGCCTACAGCCTGTCCAATTTTATTATGTTAGGCTTTCGAAGACTGTCTGCGGTCCCTCCTTCCACTAGGCCTCCACTGACCTGTCTACTGCTGCCCGTGTACCCCTGGAACCAATTATAAAGTGCCTACAGCCTGTCCAATTTTATTATGTTAGGCCTTCGAAGCCTGTCTGCGGCCCGTTCTTTCTACTACTACTACACTGACCAGACCACTGCTGCCTGTGTACCCCTGGAACCTATTTAAAAGTGCCTACAGCCCAATATTTTTTTATGTTAGGCCTTCGAAGCCTGTCTGCGGCCCGTTCTTTCTACTACTACTACACTGACCAGTCTACTGCTACCCGTGTACCCCTGGAACCAATGTTAAAGTGCCTACAGCCCAATATTTTTTTATGTTAGGCCTTTGAAGCCTGTCTGCGGCCCGTTCTTTCTACTACTACTACACTGACCAGTCTACTGCTGCCCGTGTACCCCTGGAACCTATTTAAAAGTGCCTACAGCCCAATATTTTTTTATGTTAGGCCTTCGAAGCCTGTCTGCGGCCCGTTCTTTCTACTACTCCTACACTGACCAGACCACTGCTGCCTGTGTACCCCTGGAACCTATTTAAAAGTGCCTACAGCCCAATATTTTTTATGTTAGGCCTTCGAAGCCTGTCTGCGGCCCGTTCTTTCTACTACTACTACACTGACCAGTCTACTGCTGCCCGTGTACCCCTGGAACCAATGTTAAAGTGCCTACAGCCCAATATTTTTTTATGTTAGGCCTTCGAAGCCTGTCTGCGGCCCGTTCTTTCTACTACTCCTACACTGACCAGTCTACTGCTGCCCGTGTACCCCTGGAACCAATGTTAAAGTGCCTACAGCCCAATATTTTTTTATGTTAGGCCTTCGAAGCCTGTCTGCGGCCCGTTCTTTCTACTACTACTACACTGACCAGTCTACTGCTGCCCGTGTACCCCTGGAACCAATGTTAAAGTGCCTACAGCCCAATATATTTTTATGTTAGGCCTTCGAAGCCTGTCTGCGGCCCGTTCTTTCTACTACTCCTACACTGACCAGTCTACTGCTGCCCGTGTACCCCTGGAACCAATGTTAAAGTGCCTACAGCCCAATATTTTTTTATGTTAGGCCTTCAAAGCCTGTCTGCGGCCCGTTCTTTCTACTACTCCTACACTGACCAATCTACTGCTGCCCGTGTACCCCTGGAACCTATTTAAAAGTGCCTACAGCCCAATATTTTTTTATGTTAGGCCTTCGAAGCCTGTCGGCGGCCCGTTCTTTCTACTACTCCTACACTGACCAGACCACTGCTGCCTGTGTACCCCTGGAACCTATTTAAAAGTGCCTACAGCCCAATATTTTTTTATGTTAGGCCTTCGAAGCCTGTCTGCGGCCTGTTCTTTCTACTACTACTACACTAACCAGTCTACTGCTGCCCGTGTACCCCTGGAACCAATGTTAAAGTGCCTACAGCCCAATATTTTTTTATGTTAGGCCTTCGAAGCCTGTCTGCGGCCCGTTCTTTCTACTACTCCTACACTGACCAGTCTACTGCTGCCCGTGTACCCCTGGAACCAATGTTAAAGTGCCTACAGCCCAATATTTTTTTATGTTAGGCCTTCGAAGCCTGTCTGCGGCCCGTTCTTTCTACTACTACTACACTGACCAGTCTACTGCTGCCCGTGTACCCCTGGAACCTATTTAAAAGTGCCTACAGCCCAATATTTTTTTATGTTAGGCCTTCGAAGCCTGTCTGCGGCCCGTTCTTTCTACTACTACTACACTGACCAGTCTACTGCTGCCCGTGTACCCCTGGAACCAATGTTAAAGTGCCTACAGCCCAATATCTTTTTATGTTAGGCCTTCGAAGCCTGTCTGTGGCCCGTTCTTTCTACTACTCCTCCACTGACCAGACCACTGCTGCCCGTGTACCCCTGGAACCTATTTTTAATTGCATAGAGCATCCTTTTTTTAATAGTAGGCGTACAAAGTCTGTCTGCGGTCCACTATTGAAATTGTCCTCCACTGCCCAGAGCAATGCTGCCTGTGTACCCCTGTAACCTTTTTTAAGCTGCAGTGAGCCACATTTTTGGTTTAAGGCCTACTACCTGTGTCTGTCTGCACCACTCAATACAGCTGTGTTCCTTTGAAAAAAGCTGAGCGTCAATAGTCTTGTTTTCAGCCTCTAGGAATTTTAAAACTGCATTGGGGCTACAACTTTGGTAGGGCCTACTAACGGTGTCTGCCACCCCAAGGTGTGCCCCAGGTTTCGTCCACATTGCTTCGATCTTCCTACTCTCGTTTAGTAGTTGTTGCAAACTACACTGCATTAGGCCTACAAATTGGGTATGGGGTGTAGAGAGACGGTGTGTTCCACTCCAAGGTGTTCCCCAGGTTTCCTCTCCATTGCTTCAATCTTAATGCTCTCGTTTAGTAGTTGTTGGAAACTACACTGCATTAGGCCTACAAATTTGGTATGGGGTGTAGAGACGGTGTGTTCCACTCCAAGGTGTTCCCCAGGTTTCCTCTCCATTGCTTCAATCTTAATGCTCTCGTTTATTAGTTGTTGGAAACTACACTGCATTAGGCCTACAAATTGGGTATGGGGTGTAGAGACGGTGTGTTCCACTCCAAGGTGTTCCCCAGGTTTCCTCTCCATTGCTTCAATCTTAATGCTCTCGTTTAGTAGTTGTTGGAAACTACACTGCATTAGGCCTACAAATTGGGTATGGGGTGTAGAGAGACGGTGTGTTCCACTCCAAGGTGTTCCCCAGGTTTCCTCTCCATTGCTTCAATCTTAATGTTCTCGTTTAGTAGTTGTTGGAAACTACACTGCATTAGGCCTACAAATTGGGTATGGGGTGTAGAGAGACGGTGTGTTACACTCCAAGGTGTTCCCCAGGTTTCCTCTCCATTGCTTCAATCTTAATGCTCTCGTTTAGTAGTTGTTGGAAACTACACTGCATTAGGCCTACAAATTGGGTATGGGGTGTAGAGACGGTGTGTTCCACTCCAAGGTGTTCCCCAGGTTTCCTCTCCATTGCTTCAATCTTAATGCTCTCGTTTAGTAGTTGTTGGAAACTACACTGCATTAGGCCTACAAATTGGGTATGGGGTGTAGAGAGACGGTGTGTTACACTCCAAGGTGTTCCCCAGGTTTCCTCTCCATTGCTTCAATCTTAATGCTCTCGTTTAGTAGTTGTTGGAAACTACACTGCATTAGGCCTACAAATTTGGTATGGGGTGTAGAGACGGTGTGTTCCACTCCAAGGTGTTCCCCAGGTTTCCTCTCCATTGCTTCAATCTTAATGCTCTCTCTTAGTAGTTGTTGGAAACTACACTGCATTAGGCCTACAAATTGGGTATGGGGTGTAGAGAGACGGTGTGTTCCACTCCAAGGTGTTCCCCAGGTTTCCTCTCCATTGCTTCAATCTTAATGCTCTCGTTTAGTAGTTGTTGGAAACTACACTGCATTAGGCCTACAAATTGGGTATGGGGTGTAGAGAGACGGTGTGTTCCACTCCAAGGTGTTCCCCAGGTTTCCTCTCCATTGCTTCAATCTTAATGCTCTTGTTTAGTAGTTGTTGGAAACTACACTGCATTAGGCCTACAAATTGGGTATGGGGTGTAGAGAGACGGTATGTTACACTCCAAGGTGTTCCCCAAGTTTCCTCTCCATTGCTTCAATCTTAATGCTCTCGTTTAGTAGTTGTTGGAAACTACACTGCATTAGGCCTACAAATTGGGTATGGGGTGTAGAGACGGTGTGTTCCACTCCAAGGTGTTCCCCAGGTTTCCTCTCCATTGCTTCAATCTTAATGCTCTCGTTTAGTAGTTGTTGGAAACTACACTGCATTAGGCCTACAAATTGGGTATGGGGTGTAGAGAGACGGTGTGTTGCACTGCAAGGTGTTCCCCAGGTTTCGTCCACATTGCTTCGATCTTCCTATTCTCGTTTAGTAGTTGGTGAAAACTACACTGCATAAGGCCTACAAATTGGGTATGGGGTGTAGAGACGGTGTGTTCAACTCCAAGGTGTTCCCCAGGTTTCCTCTCCATTGCTTCAATCTTAATGCTCTCGTTTAGTAGTTGTTGGAAACTACACTGCATTAGGCCTACAAATTGGGTATGGGGTGTAGAGACGGTGTGTTCCACTCCAAGGTGTTCCCCAGGTTTCCTCTCCATTGCTTCAATCTTAATGCTCTCGTTTAGTAGTTGTTGGAAACTGCACTGCATTAGGCCTACAAATTGGGTATGGGGTGTAGAGAGACGGTGTGTTACACTCCAAGGTGTTCCCCAGGTTTCCTCTCCATTGCTTCAATCTTAATGCTCTCGTTTAGTAGTTGTTGGAAACTACACTGCATTAGGCCTACAAATTGGGTATGGGGTGTGGAGACGGTGTCTTCCACTCCAAGGTGTTCTCCAGGTTGCCTTTCCTGAGCTTCTATCTTCAGGCTCTTGTTAAATAGTGGTTAAATGGAACAACTGCATTTGGCGTACTAGTTGGTTTGGGGCCTACTAACAGTGTCTGCCGCTCCTTGCTGTTCTCCTGGTTTCCTGTCCTGAAATTCCATTTTCAGGCTCTCGTTAAGTAGTTGTTAATGTTAGACTGCATTTGGCCTACTAGTTGGGTTGGGGCCTACTATCGGTGTCTGCCACTCCTTGCTGTTCTCCTCCACTGAACAAAGCTGTGCCGCCTGTTTACTACGGTTGCCAATTTTGAACTGCATTTCGACTACTTACTGATTTGGGCCTACTCTCTGTGTCAGCCTTTCATTCCAGTTGTCCTCCACTGCAATGCCCCCTGGTAAGTCCTGTGTTACCAATTTTGAACTGCATTTAGCCAACTTTATTCTTTGGGCCTATATCTGTGTTTCCTCCTCATCCTGCCCATTGCCCAGCCAGTGATAGATGAGTCTGCTGGTACATTGACCCATAACGCAACATTCCCCGTGCACGCTACACAACAAGATTGTGACCCTGCTGAAAGTCAGGTTCCTCTTCCCGCATACCATACCACCTTACACGGGGACAAAGAGGAAGGTGCAGATGAAAGTGCAGGTTCCTTCATCAGGTGGGGGGAGGAATACTAGTTGGCGACGTCACTGGCACAGGGCCTCTCATAGTACGCAAAAGTGTTGCTGCCGGTGGGAGGCGCCCCCGCCGTACAAACACACCGCTGTACTTTGAGGGGCCCTGTGCCAGTGCCAATGCCAACGAGTGGGCCCCGCCTGCTTGCTCAGGATCACAGCACTTGCAAAGTTGAAATACTTACCTCTCCGTGCTCCACTGCCGTGACGTGGTCCAGATTTCCTGGGCCCACTAATTACTTGAACCAGCCCTACCCCCCACAACTTTAGCCAAATGACCCCCAATTTCAAATGCCTTCCAATTATTATAAGGTAAATTATGATTGACAAGCTTCTGTAACAAGACTGGATGTTTTTGCCATTAAAATGGGCAGTGTAGGTGTTTTCCTGGCCTCCACTCACTGCCGACTATGCTCCCCCATTGACTTGCATTGGGTTTCGTGTTTCGGTCGATACCCGACTTTTCGCGATAATCGGCCGATTCCACTCGACTCGACTTCTAAGATAGTCGGGTTTCGCGAAACACGGCTCGACTCTAAAAAGGTCAAGGTCGCTCAACCCTACAGCCTACGAATGGTCTTACCAATGTAAAATCGCCCGCAAGGACAGAAGACCACATAAACTACGAACTCTGTCTTACAGGAGATAAATTGTCGGACCTGATGTACCACCGGTCCAATGTGTAGTGTTTGGCCCAATAGATGAAATCTACAATACTGGCAATGACCGCACCGATGATTACCTGTCGGAACAGTCCGCTCAAACCAATTAGATCTATCCCTAGTGATCCAATTCCGTACTAACATATCTCTGATACGTGTCCCCCGTCTGTTAGAAACCAGAGGGCCTCCCTTGCTTCTCCCAGTAAGCTCTCTGTCCCTCTCCAAAACATGCCAGTGTTTGCGAAGGGTGGCTCTAATCTCCCTATCCAAGGGGCTGTATTGAAAACAGAAAGAAAAACGTTGTGACGCTGTATCTAGCGATTTCTTTTTATGACTATAATGTGTGGTTTCTACCCGTTCTAACGTGGATTTTAACAATTCTTCCGGATAGCCTCTGTCCCGGAGCCTACCACAGAGTTCCTCTGACTGTTGTTTGAAGCCCTCCTGGGTATTATTCACGCGTTCGTGTTCTTAATAACTGGCTATATGGTAAGGACTTTTTAGTGTGGTGAGGGTGAAAGCTGTTAAAATGTAAGATGGAATTTACCGCAGAAGGTTTCCGAAAGATGGAAGTGCACACCTTCCCTTCCACCACTTCTAATCACACATCCAAAAACTCTAATGTAAGGCCCCCAAATTTATGTGTAAATGACATCCCCATCACATTGCTGTTGTTGAGGTATTCCACAAATGATTGGAACTCTGTCTTAGTGCCGTTCCATATCAGGAACAGGTCATCCACATACCTCAATAGCAACTTAATGTGCTTCAAAAAACATTATTGATGGAGTAAATATAATCTTCCTCAAAGACAGCCATGTACAAATTGGCAAAAGTACATGCAGCCGGGGTCCCCATGGCAGTCCCCGTGGTCTGCCTATACCAGACATCTAGAAAAGTGAAGGCATTATGAGTTAAAATAAAATGTAAACCTCCACACACAAAATCAATATATGCCTGACTCTTATCGGTCGTGTCAAGAATCCGTCTTATAGTTTCAACAACCAAGATTTGGGGTATATTAGTGTATAAGCTGACCACGTCAATGGACGCTGTTATGATGGCAATCCAGTGACACAGTGTGCCAGCAATCAGAGCACATACAGTGATCTGACAATAACCCAAAAACAATAGAACGAGCTCTGAGACGTGGAATCTCTGTAGACCGCAATACCTGAACCTATCCTAAACACAACTAAAGGCAGCTGTGGATTGCGCCTGACACTACCTATGCAACTCGGCACAGCCTGAGGAACTGACTAGCCTGAAGATAGAAATACAAACCTGGCTTGCCTCAGAGAAATACCCCAAAAGAAAAGGCAGCCCCCCACATATAATGACTGTTAGCAAGAGGAAAAGACAAAACGTAGGGATGAAATAGATTCAGCAAAGTGAGGCCCGATATTCTAGATAGAGCGAGGATAGCAAAGAGAACTTTGCAGTCTACAAAAAAACCCTAAAGCAAAAAACCACGCAAAGGGGGCAAAAAGACCCACCGTGCCGAACTAACGGCACGGCGGTACACCCTTTGCGTCTCAGAGCTTCCAGCAAAACGAATAGACAAGCTGGACAGACAAAATAGCAAAAAAAGCAAAGAAGCACTTATCTAAGCAGAGCAGCAGGCCACAGGAAAGATCCAAAGCTCAGATCCAACACTGGAACATAGACAAGGAGCAAGGAAGACAGAATCAGGTGGAGTTAAATAACAAAGCAGCCAACGAGCTCACCAGAACACCTGAGGGAGGAAGCCCAGAAGCTGCAGTACCACTTGTGACCACAGGAGTGAATTCAGCCACAAAATTCACAACAGGACGCCATGGAGAACCCCGGCTGCCAAACAAAATCCTGAATATGTCTAAGGAAGGAATCCGTGTCCCTGATATAGGATGGCACATTAGTGAGCAAAGGACGCAGTAACCAATCGATATATTGCGAAAGGGGTTCAGTAAGTGAACCGACCCCTGACACAATAGGTCTCCCAGGGGGAGCAGTGCTGGATTTATGAATTTTCGGTAAATAGTACCAATGTGGTCTCATGGGAAAATTGGGGAGCAATTTTTCGGCTTTCCTCTGCGGGATAACACCATTCTCCACCGCCCTCCTAAGGAAGGAACAAAGCTCTCCTTTAAACCTCTGGGTAGGGTCACCTCGTAACCTAACATAGACAGAGGTATCAGATAATTGTCTATTCGCTTCGGCTATATATAACTCCCTCGGTAACAAGACCGTCTTTCCCCCCTTATCATCGGGGCGTATAATAACGTCAGTCCAATTGGCCATTTCTTTTAGAGCCTTACTTTCGTTTTTAGTCAAATTAGGGATAGCCTTATTATACAATAAGGCTTCTATATCCTTAAGGACCAGAGTTTCGAATAAATCGATCATGTTACCGGGGGAGACAGGAGGTATGTATGTGGAGGGAACTCCTCCCAAAAAAGGTCCATAAACATCGGGATTGGTGATCTCATTACCGAGCGTCTCATCAGTAATGCTAAGCAGGCATTTAGCGTCTTCTTGTAAATCTGCTAAGGCTCCCCCTTGTACACTAGCCATGAAGCCCAAAGGTCCTATGTTGCAAGGACGTTCTCCTTCCAGCACTACCAGATCTGTAGAATTACAACGGAAATGTTTATATAAATGCATTTTTCTTGTAGCTTTAAACAAGTCCACCTGGAAGGAAACAAAGTCAAACTCATCTGGGACACAATAATTCAGACCCTTAGCCAATACAGACAATTGGGAGGAATCTAGACTACGTTGTGTCAAATTAACCACGCAGTCCTCAGAAGAAATATTTAGAACCGTTCCTGTCTCCATGAGACGAACTTCCTTTTGCGCTGCCATGTAGCGCCGGCATTTGTGCTGGCCCCTCCGTGTTTTTCTCCTAAAGGGATAGGGGTAGTGTGCTGAGAATCCAAGTGCATCTCTTCTGATGACCCTGCATTAGTAGTGGGACCTTCGCTGAGACTGGAATCAGATTCCGTTGTCAAATAATCTCTCCCACTTTGCTGATTGGATCTTTTTTTCTGATGAAAACGACGTTTCCTTTGTCTAAATCTGTTGCCTTGTAAATGCATAGGCTGATTATCTTTTGACATTTTATTCCAGGAAAAGACATTGCCAGAATCATAATCGCCTTTATCGCGTAAAAATTTGTCTCTTTTTCGTTGTTTTGTCTCTGCTTGTATAAGAATCAGTTTAGAGTCTAACTTTTTATTGAAAGCTGACCACTGGCTATCTGTCAATCTGCCTTGCAGCTCCGATTGAGCCTTCAGAATTTCTGCATTGAGCAAATCATAACTGCGTATGTTAGATTTTAAAACCAATTCCAGTAGGTCCTGGGAGCATTTCAACATGATTTTCTCCCATTCACTTTTGAAAGTCATATCATTGCTGTGATGCGAAATATCCTTCCATACTCGTAGACCTCTCGGCACTCTCTTGTTATCCACATAGGACTGTAATGAATTGTTCGTCCAAAAAAGTCTTACTTCCCTTTCAGAAATATTAGTCAGTTTATGCTCTAAAGACCTAGTGCTTAACATATGCACTTCATCTGTCTGCTCGCACTCTTTAAAATAATGAATGGCGTCCTCCCGGCCGGCTTGTAGACTGCCACGAACAGGTGCTGACTCGGACTGCATGACGTGGTGGAGCTAATCGCAATCACACCAAAATCCAGAACCACAGAAAATCTCAGAGGGAGTGTGCGTGCTCTAAAAATATCTCAATATTAAGAAACAAAAGAGGAAAAGGAGCAGCACAACCCCCCACACACAGAGAAAATCCCAATTAGCACATTTGTTCCGATATAGCAGTCCGAGAAGGAGAGGGAGGTGCTATTTGCATGAAAAAAGTCTATGTAAATCCAGCGTAATAGGAAAGAATTGCAAATGCACTCACCGACTGGAGTTCAAGGTGTTTATTCAGACACAAAGCAGGACATCTTCACGGCCCGGGGGAGAGGGAAGTAGCCAGGGAGAGTGCGGCAGACGAGACGACGGCCGTTTCGTGCTACACAAGAGCGCTTCTACGGGTCCATAACCAAACGGGAAGTGACGCCAGGTTAAGTAAGTAAATGAATACGAGCTCCACCTGTGTCATCAACCCGCCGGGCAGAGAAAAAGTGAACAGTGTGTTGAAACCAATTAAAAACAAACGCATATAACTGACATCGAACAAATAAATACAAATAGATATATATATATATATGCAGTCCTACAATCGAAGTGTGGCAACAAGTGCTTCATATCTTATTACTCAGAGATTACTCAAAGATATAGCTCGCAAAGTCCGTTTGAGAAAAGGATAGTGACAAATACATTCCTATATAGGTTATGACCAAGATATATAAATGTCCAACGGGCAAAAATATATAGCGGTCCTGAATATTTTCACATGAACACAGATAATCACATAGTTAAGAGACATGAGACAAATCCATGATGCTATAAAAAAGCTACAAAAAGACCGACATGTCAACTCTGTCGTTTAAACCGGCTGGGCCAGTGGCTTTCGTCCTTAGTGTCCATATAGCTTCCTGTCTTAATAATATCTTATGGAGATCGCCGCCTTGCACCGGTTATGCTATTTTTACTATGCCCGCGAAGGTCAAAACTTCAGGGTTACCATCGTGACTTTCTTTGACATGATCGATTAGTCTTGGTACACCTTTGCCCGAGGTGACCGATTTGAAATGCTCTCTGAACCGCATATACAGCCTACGAATGGTCTTACCAATGTAAAATCGCCCGCAAGGACAGAAGACCACATAAACTACGAACTCTGTCTTACAGGAGATAAATTGTCGGACCTGATGTACCACCGGTCCAATGTGTAGTGTTTGGCCCAATAGTTGAAATCTACAATACTGGCAATGACCGCACCGATGATTACCTGTCGGAACAGTCCGCTCCAACCAATTAGATCTATCCCTAGTGATCTGATTCCGTACTAACATATCTCTGATACGTGTCCCCCGTCTGTTAGAAACCAGAGGGCCTCCCTTGCTTCTCCCAGTAAGCTCTCTGTCCCTCTCCAAAACATGCCAGTGTTTGCGAAGGGTGGCTCTAATCTCCCTATCCAAGGGGCTGTATTGAAAACAGAAAGAAAAACGTTGTGACGCTGTATCTAGCGATTTCTTTTTATGACTATAATGTGTGGTTTCTACCCGTTCTAACGTGGATTTTAACAATTCTTCCGGATAGCCTCTATCCCGGAGCCTACCACAGAGTTCCTCTGACTGTTGTTTGAAGCCCTCCTGGGTATTATTCACGCGTCGTGTTCTTAATAACTGGCTAAGGTAAGGTAATAACTGGTAAGGACTTTTTAGTGTGGTGAGGGTGAAAGCTGTTAAAATGTAAAATGGAATTTACCGCTTTTAACACACTGTGCACTTTTTCTCTGCCCGGCGGGTTGATGACACAGGTGGAGCTCGTATTCATTTACTTACTTAACCTGGCGTCACTTCCCGTTTGGTTATGGACCCGTAGAAGCGCTCTTGTGTAGCGCGAAACGGCCGTCGTCTCGTCTGCCGCACTCTCCCTGGCTACTTCCCTCTCCCCCGTGCCGTGAAGATGTCCTGCTTTGTGTCTGAATAAACACCTTGAACTGCAGTCGGTGAGTGCATTTGCAATTCTTTCCTATTACGCTGGATTTACATAGACTTTTTTCATGCAAATAGCACCTCCCTCTCCTTCTCGGACTGCTATATCGGAACAAATGTGCTAATTGGGATTTTCTCTGTGTGTGGGGGGTTGTGCTGCTCCTTTTCCTCTTTTGTTTCTTGATATTGAGATATTTTTAGAGCACGCACACTCCCTCTGAGATTTTCTGTGGTTCTGGATTTTGGTGTGATTGCGATTAGCTCCACCACGTCATGCAGTCCGAGTCAGCACCTGTTCGTGGCAGTCAACAAGCCGGCCGGGAGGACGCCATTCATTATTTTAAAGAGTGCGAGCAGACAGATGAAGTGCATATGTTAAGCACTAGGTCTTTAGAGCATAAACTGACTAATATTTCCGAAAGGGAAGTAAGACTTTTTTGGACGAACAATTCATTACAGTCCTATGTGGATAACAAGAGAGTGCCGAGAGGTCTACGAGTATGGAAGGATATTTCGCATCACAGCAATGATATGACTTTCAAAAGTGAATGGGAGAAAATCATGTTGAAATGCTCCCAGGACCTACTGGAATTGGTTTTAAAATCTAACATACGCAGTTATGATTTGCTCAATGCAGAAATTCTGAAGGCTCAATCGGAGCTGCAAGGCAGATTGACAGATAGCCAGTGGTCAGCTTTCAATAAAAAGTTAGACTCTAAACTGATTCTTATACAAGCAGAGACAAAACAACGAAAAAGAGACAAATTTTTACGCGATAAAGGCGATAATGATTCTGGCAATGTCTTTTCCTGGAATAAAATGTCAAAAGATAATCAGCCTATGCATTCACAAGGCAACAGATTTAGACAAAGGAAACGTTGTTTTCATCAGAAAAAAAGATCCAATCAGCAAAGTGGGAGAGATTATTTGACAACGGAATCTGATTCCAGTCTCAGCGAAGGTCCCACTACTAATGCAGGGTCATCAGAAGAGATGCACTTGGATTCTCAGCACACTACCCCTATCCCTTTAGGAGAAAAACACAGAGGGGCCAGCACAAGTGCCGGCGCTACATGGCAGCGCAAAAGGAAGTTCGTCTCATGGAGACAGGAACGGTTCTAAATATTTCTTCTGAGGACTGCGTGGTTAATTTGACACAACGTAGTCTAGATTCCTCCCAATTGTCTGTATTGGCTAAGGGTCTGAATTATTGTGTCCCAGATGAGTTTGACTTTGTTTCCTTCCAGGTGGACTTGTTTAAAGCTACAAGAAAAATGCATTTATATAAACATTTCCGTTGTAATTCTACAGATCCGGTAGTGCTGGAAGGAGAACATCCTTGCAACATAGGACCTTTGGGCTTCATGGCTAGTGTACAAGGGGGAGCCTTAGCAGATTTACAAGAAGACGCTAAATGCCTGCTTAGCATTACTGATGAGACGCTCGGTAATGAGATCACCAATCCCGATGTTTATGGACCTTTTTTGGGAGGAGTTCCCTCCACATACATACCTCCTGTCTCCCCCGGTAACATGATCGATTTATTCGAAACTCTGGTCCTTAAGGATATAGAAGCCTTATTGTATAATAAGGCTATCCCTAATTTGACTAAAAACGAAAGTAAGGCTCTAAAAGAAATGGCCAATTGGACTGACGTTATTATACGCCCCGCTGATAAGGGGGGAAAGACGGTCTTGTTACCGAGGGAGTTATATATAGCCGAAGCGAATAGACAATTATCTGATACCTCTGTCTATGTTAGGTTACGAGGTGACCCTACCCAGAGGTTTAAAGGAGAGCTTTGTTCCTTCCTTAGGAGGGCGGTGGAGAATGGTGTTATCCCGCAGAGGAAAGCCGAAAAATTGCTCCCCAATTTTCCCATGAGACCACATTGTACTATTTACCGAAAATTCATAAATCCAGCACTGCTCCCTCTGGGAGACCTATTGTGTCAGGGGTCGGTTCACTTACTGAACCCCTTTCGCAATATATCGATTGGTTACTGCGTCCTTTGCTCACTAATGTGCCGTCCTATATCAGGGACACGGATTCCTTCCTTAGACATATTCAGGATTTTGTTTGGCAGCCGGGGTTCTCCATTGGGTCCATTGACGTGGTCAGCTTGTACACTAATATACCCCAAATCTTGGGTGTTGAAACTATAAGACGGATTCTTGACACGACCGATAAGAGTCAGGCATATATTGATTTTGTGTGTGGAGGTTTAGATTTTATTTTAACTCATAATGCCTTCACTTTTCTAGATGTCTGGTATAGGCAGACCACGGGGACTGCCATGGGGACCCCGGCTGCATGTACTTTCGCCAATTTGTACATGGCTGTCTTTGAGGAAGATTATATTTACTCCATCAATAATGTTTTTTTGAAGCACATTAAGTTGCTATTGAGGTATGTGGATGACCTGTTCCTGATATGGGACGGCACTGAGACAGAGTTCCAATCATTTGTGGAATACCTCAACAACAGCAATGTGATGGGGATGTCATTTACACATAAATTTGGGGGCCTTACATTAGAGTTTTTGGATGTGTGATTAGAAGTGGTGGAAGGGAAGGTGTGCACTTCCATCTTTCGGAAACCTTCTGCGGTAAATTCCATCTTACATTTTAACAGCTTTCACCCTCACCACACTAAAAAGTCCTTACCATATAGCCAGTTATTAAGAACACGACGCGTGAATAATACCCAGGAGGGCTTCAAACAACAGTCAGAGGAACTCTGTGGTAGGCTCCGGGATAGAGGCTATCCGGAAGAATTGTTAAAATCCACGTTAGAACGGGTAGAAACCACACATTATAGTCATAAAAAGAAATCGCTAGATACAGCGTCACAACGTTTTTCTTTCTGTTTTCAATACAGCCCCTTGGATAGGGAGATTAGAGCCACCCTTCGCAAACACTGGCATGTTTTGGAGAGGGACAGAGAGCTTACTGGGAGAAGCAAGGGAGGCCCTCTGGTTTCTAACAGACGGGGGACACGTATCAGAGATATGTTAGTACGGAATGGGATCACTAGGGATAGATCTAATTGGTTGGAGCGGACTGTTCCGACAGGTAATCATCGGTGCGGTCATTGCCAGTATTGTAGATTTCATCTATTGGGCCAAACACTACACATTGGACCGGTGGTACATCAGGTCCGACAATTTATCTCCTGTAAGACAGAATTCGTAGTTTATGTGGTTTTCTGTCCTTGCGGGCGATTTTACATTGGTAAGACCATTCGTAGGCTGTATGTGCGGTTCAGAGAGCATTTCAAATCGGTCACCTCGGGCAAAGGTGTACCAAGACTAATCGATCATGTCAAAGAAAGTCATGATGGTAACCCTGAAGTTTTGACCTTCGCAGGCATAGAAAAAATAGCATAACCGGTGCAAGGCGACGATCTCCATAAGATATTATTAAGACAGGAAGCTATATGGATACTAAGGACGAAAGCCACTGGCCCAGCCGGTTTAAACGACAGAGTTTAAATAAAAATTGGCGCGCACTCGGTTTGAATTGGGGAGCGAGGTGCTGGTGTAGTGGGCTGTACAAGCCCTACGTATATGGAGAAATATGGTACACCGCACACTCTATGCTTATATTTGCAAGGTGATAAAAAGTTTATTTTACAAGTGTGGTTTATAATACAAGGAAAGCGACCAAAGGTAATTATAATGACGTTTCGGCCCAACCTGGGCCTTAATCATATAATCGCTAAAGAAAGAAAAAATAAAGCAAAAGAACAAAAAAACAAAATAAACATATGGTATATACAATAAATCTTACAGTAAAACAAAAACAATCATGTTCCCGGCCTGGAAGGAAGAGACAATGGAATGCATACATTGGAGAATCAATACATTCAGAAGCAAAAAAAATGCAATGGCAGTGACATAGCATGTTACATGTGCATAACGAAAACACCACATATGTTCCCCAAATAGAAGAGGAAGAAAAAGAGGGGGGCTAATTCATAGGGCTAGACCAAGACTCTGGGAGCCAGACCTTATGACAAAAAATATCCAGGATACAGGGTACAGAGGCATTACCTTAAATGTACATATATGGGGAGAGGAGAAGGTCCTTGTGGATGAAGGCACACTCTGCAGAAGAGATAATGTAGGTACATGAGATGAGGGAGGTACATAGAAGATAGGGTGTATGAGAGGATATGAAATATACCTTAAATGTCAGATGATAATGCGTGTGATAACGCAATAACAGCCCTGATGTGGGTACTGTGGAGATACAGATGGTGGGCACATGAGCGACAAAACTATAATATGGCTGCAAAAGGTTTGGCAGTGCCGATGGCGCTGTTAGGGGTAGAGTAGAGGAGTAGGTTACCTGGTTGAATGGAAGAACCAAGCGGCGCTCCCGCGCCCTGCTACCGGTGTGTAGCGTGGCCGGCGCTGTAATGTTTTAATGGCGCAAACCGGAAGTAGGACCTGCGGCACCGGAAGTGACGCGGGCGGTCCGGGAACGCAACTGCGCATGCGCGGCCGGCGATTCAGTAAGAACCCGGTTGCTAAGGAGCCATGGTGCTGCAAATGATAGCGGCTGCTGTGGGGCTTGTGTGCCTATATGGGCAACCACGGGTGGAGGTGAATATAGTACGCACTGTCAAAAATAAACCTGGGGAGCCATACAAGGGTGAGAGGGTAATCGGCTATAGGTATATGGCATAATATAAAATAATGGAGGGCTAATAAATATACATCAGTGGCCGTTGGTAATGATAGGGCGGCGTATATGGCTAGGTAGGTGCTGAGGCAAACTAGAGGGACAATGTGAGTGAATATAGAGATATTGGGATTAGGAAACCCTAAGTCAAAGCCTGGAAGGGACTATAGTGGTAGAATGGCTATGGCTATGGTAACTATAGGGAATGGGATACCACTAAAAGTGCTGTATGCGATGTATATATTAAGAGATTAAATGGGTAGTGTACCTCTAAGGGAACTTGCCAGGAGAGTCAGCGGATCTGGAAGGGAACAGGAAGAAATTAGGAAACTAGATTAAACTGACCAATCTATTTCTCTATTTAAACCCCTAGGTGCAAGGGTGTCCAACGTGTATATCCACCAGGTTTCCCTGGATTTTAGATGTTTGATGTGGTTTCCGCCCCGTCTGGGGAGGGGTACATGTTCCAGAACCTGAAATTTAAGTTGAGCCACTGTGTGTCTAGCTTTCATAAAGTGGTCTGGTAGGGGAAGCCAGATTTTGTTGCACCTGATGGTAGATTTGTGGCTTGCGATTCTATCCCGTATATGTTGTGTAGTCTCGCCGACGTAGAGTAGTCCGCAGGGGCACTTAATGACATAGACTACAAAATTGGAATCGCAGGTAAAAAAGCCACGAATGGGGTAAGATTTCCCTGTCCTGGGGTGTGTGACGTTATCTGACTTTATCACATTGGAGCAGGCGGCACAATTCAAGCATGGGAAAGTCCCATTGCGGCGTGAGCTTAAAAATTGCTGTGTTGGTACACGAAGTGTGCTACCCATATCTGCCCTGACTATTTGATCACGAATATTGGGAGGTCTCCTTGTACTCATGAGCTCTGGTACCCTGAAAGACGGGATTTCTGGGTGGGCTCTGCCAAGGAGGGGCCAGTGCTTTTTTATTGCTGAGTACACCTTAGTCATGAAAGGATGGTGAGTGTGTACGAACAGTATCCTTTCCTGGGATTGGCGTGGTGTGGGACTCGTAGGAAGATCAGAAGACCTGTTGAGTTCTTGTCTTAGGAGGGTCAAGGGGTAGTTCCTATCGCTGAATTTTTGTGCCATGGTATTGAGTCGAATTTGTCGCGTCTCAGGGTCCGTGACTATGCGGGAAACTCTTTTAAACTGTGACCTAGGCAGACTGTTTTTGGTAGTGGTTGGATGGCAGCTGGAATAGAGTAACAAACTGTTACAGTCCGTAGGTTTAGTGTAAAGATCCGTTGTTAGTAATCCACTGGCATCTTTCAATATCAAGGTATCCAGGAAGGCTATTTGGGTTTCATGGGTATGGATGGTGAACTTAAGTTCTTGGAAAATGGAATTAAGGGTGGAATAGAATATATCGAGGGTACTAGATGGCCCTGTCCATATCAAAAAAATATCATCTATGTACCTACAGTAATCAAGGACATGTTGGGAAAAGAACTCATGTGTGTAAACGTGTTGAGTTTCAAAGTAATCCATGTACGCATTGGTGTAGGCCGGAGCCACTTTCGAGCCCATAGCGGTCCCGCATACTTGGGCATAGTAGGTGTCCTCAAAGAGGAAACAGTTCTCGAAGAGAACCATACGTAAGAGTTCAAGGCAGAAGGATATGGCATTCTGAGACATGTCTGTATGTTGCAAGAGTTCTCTAGTAGCCTGCATGCCCTTCTCGTGGGTTATAGAAGTGTATAGACTGTTGACGTCCATGGTGACCAGAATGCTATGGGAAGGTACCTGATGTAGCTGTTTGATTCTTTCAAGAAATTGATTAGTGTCTAATATGAAGGACTTGGTGTTTTTGGTCAGGGGTGTCAAAATTTTTTCGAGGAATACTGAGAGTGGTGAAAGAACCGAGTCGGTGGAGGCCACGATAGGTCTACCCGGGGGATTTTGTAGGGATTTATGTATTTTCGGTAGGACGTAAAAAACCGGAATGATGGGATGGGGGTTCTGAAGGAAAGTAGCTGTCTTGCTATCAATCGTATCATTGTCCTGGTATATTTTGATGGTTTCCCTAATTTTTGTGGAAATTGCAATGGTAGGATCCCTGGGTATGATCTTGTAGGTATTGGTGTCTGCTAGCTGTCTAAGGATCTCTCCCCGGTACTGCGTCCGATCCATGACCACTGTGGCACCTCCTTTGTCAGCAGGTTTTATAGTGATGGTATTGTTGGACCGTAAAGAGGAGAGTGCCTGTTTCTCTTCCAGTGTCATGTTGGTATGCGTGGGGAAGAATCCTAGTCTTTGTTCATGCGTTAAGGATTTGATATCACGATCTACCAGAGAGATGAATGTTTCAATAGCGTGATATGAGTGAGGTGGGGAAAAAGTGCTAGTATTACGAAGTCCCAGAGAAGAGATAGACAGTGCTGAGGTGGTTTCAGTAGATCCGGGAGGTCTCCCGACCGGAACAGTTGTTGGTAAATTGCCAAAGTGAGTTTTAAGTCTTATTGATCTGTAGAAACGATGCAAGTCCTTCTCCAGCTGGAATGAGTCCCAATGAGGTGTTGGACAGAAAGATAATCCTTTCTGTAGGACGGTCAGTTCCGCCGGTGACAGGGAGTAGCTGGAGATGTTAACCACTTGATTGGCTGGCTTACCTGGCTTCGGGTCAACATCCTTTCTCCGCGATCTTCGGGTTGGTCTGTTTGGTTTCGTCCCCCTCTGCGGCCTGTAGCTAAAAAATGCTGCCTGTTGGAACCGGTGGAGGAATCGCTGCCGGAGCTGTAGGATCCTGGTCTCCTGGGGTAGTTGCGACAACACCAGTTTGTGGTATTGGATGAGTCGCTCCATCGGTACACCTTGTCGGTAGCGTAATCTTCACTATCCCTCTGGAACTTGAGTCTCTTACGTTCCTGCAGGCTTTTTTCGAATTCCAAGATGGCTTTGTCTGTTTTAGTTTTTAGTGCGGTCCAGTCAGTGGATGAAAGGGTGGTCGTCAACTGGGTCTCGATGGCCTGGATACTTTTTTTAACGTCAATAATTTCCTTCTGGAGGTATTCTATAGTGAGGATGATGATGTCTAGTGAGCATTTATTTAGGATTTGCTTATACCTATCGCAAAATTCCGGATTGTCTGCGAATAGTGTGGGTCGAAGATTACACCTCAATCCTCTAGGAATTTTGCTCTGGCGAAAGTATTCGGCCAGGGTAGTGCAGTGTAGGTCATAAGAGACTAGCTTCCGCTTAGTCTTTTCATAATCCCTGGTTCTCAAATCGGTTGCGGGTGTTTTAAGAAACTCAGTGGAACCAGTCACTGATGACACAATATTAGCGCAAGTGGCTGTATCATAGGCAAAGGTTGTGATGGACATTAGGGCAAACTGGTGCAGCGGCCAAGATTATGACAAAGTATTTGCGATAGGTATAAGCAAATCCTAAATAAATGCTCACTAGACATCATCATCCTCACTATAGAAAACCTCCAGAAGGAAATTATTGACGTTAAAAAAAGTATCCAGGCCATCGAGACCCAGTTGATGACCACCCTTTCATCCACTGACTGGACCGCACTAAAAACTAAAACAGACAAAGCCATCTTGGAATTCGAAAAAAGCCTGCAGGAACGTAAGAGACTCAAGTTCCAGAGGGATAGTGAAGATTACGCTACCGACAAGGTGTACCGATGGAGCGACTCATCCAATACCACAAACTGGCGTCGTCGCAACTACCCCAGGAGACCAGGATCCTACAGCTCCGGCAGCGATTCCTCCACCGGTTCCAACAGGCAGCATTTTTTAGCTACAGGCCGCAGAGGGGGACGAAACCAAACAGACCAACCCGAAGATCGCGGAGAAAGGATAAGCCAGGTAAGCCAGGTAAGCCAGCCAATCAAGTGGTTAACATCTCCAGCTACTCCCTGTCACCGGCGGAACTGACCGTCCTACAGAAAGGATTATCTTTCTGTCCAACACCTCATTGGGACTCATTCCAGCTGGAGAAGGACTTGCATCGTTTCTACAGATCAATAAGACTTAAAACTCACTTTGGCAATTTACCAACAACTGTTCCGGAGACCTCCCGGATCTACTGAAACCACCTCAGCACTGTCTATCTCTTCTCTGGGACTTCGTAATACTAGCACTTTTTCCCCACCTCACTCATATCACGCTATTGAAACATTCATCTCTCTGGTAGATCGTGATATCAAATCCTTAACACATGAACAAAGACTAGGATTCTTCCCCACGCATACCAACATGACACTGGAAGAGAAACAGGCACTCTCCTCTTTACGGTCCAACAATACCATCACTATAAAACCTGCTGACAAAGGAGGTGCCACAGTGGTCATGGATCGGACGCAGTACCGGGGAGAGATCCTTAGACAGCTAGCAGACACCAATACCTACAAGATCATACCCAGGGATCCTACCATTGCAATTTCCACAAAAATTAGGGAAACCATCAAAATATACCAGGACAATGATACGATTGAGCAAGACAGCTACTTTCCTTCAGAACCCCCATCCCATCATTCCGGTTTTTTACGTCCTACCGAAAATACATAAATCCCTACAAAATCCCCCGGGTAGACCTATCGTGGCCTCCACCGACTCGGTTCTTTCACCACTCTCAGTATTCCTCGAAAAAATTTTGACACCCCTGACCAAAAACACCAAGTCCTTCATATTAGACACTAATCAATTTCTTGAAAGAATCAAACAGCTACATCAGGTACCTTCCCATAGCATTCTGGTCACCATGGACGTCAACAGTCTATACACTTCTATAACCCACGAGAAGGGCATGCATGCTACTAGAGAACTCTTGCAACATACAGACATGTCTCAGAATGCCATATCCTTCTGCCTTGAACTCTTACGTATGGTTCTCTTCGAGAACTATTTCCTCTTTGAGGACACCTACTATGCCCAAGTATGCGGGACCGCTATGGGCTCGAACGTGGCTCCGGCCTACGCCAATGCGTACATGGATTACTTTGAAACTCAACACGTTTACACACATGAGTTCTTTTCCCAACATGTCCTTGATTACTGTAGGTACATAGATGATATTTTTTTGATATGGACAGGGCCATCTAGTACCCTCGATATATTCTATTCCACCCTTAATTCCATTTTCCAAGAACTTAAGTTCACCATCCATACCCATGAAACCCAAATAGCCTTCCTGGATACCTTGATATTGAAAGATGCCAGTGGATTACTAACAACGGATCTTTACACTAAACCTACGGACTGTAACAGTTTGTTACTCTATTCCAGCTGCCATCCAACCACTACCAAAAACAGTCTGCCTAGGTCACAGTTTAAAAGAGTTTCCCGCATAGTCACGGACCCTGAGACGCGACAAATTCGACTCAATACCATGGCACAAAAATTCAGCGATAGGAACTACCCCTTGACCCTCCTAAGACAAGAACTCAACAGGTCTTCTGATCTTCCTACGAGTCCCACACCACGCCAATCCCAGGAAAGGATACCGTTCGTACACACTCACCATCCTTTCATGACTAAGGTGTACTCAGCAATAAAAAAGCACTGGCCCCTCCTTGGCAGAGCCCACCCAGAAATCCCGTCTTTCAGGGTACCAGCGCTCATGAGTACAAGGAGACCTCCCAATATTCGTGATCAAATAGTCAGGGCAGATATGGGTAGCACACTTCGTGTACCAACACAGCAATTTTTAAGCTCACGCCGCAATGGGACTTTCCCATGCTTGAATTGTGCCGCCTGCTCCAATGTGATAAAGTCAGATAACGTCACACACCCCAGGACAGGGAAATCTTACCCCATTCGTGGCTTTTTTACCTGCGATTCCAATTTTGTAGTCTATGTCATTAAGTGCCCCTGCGGACTACTCTACGTCGGCGAGACTACACAACATATACGGGATAGAATTGCAAGCCACAAATCTACCATCAGGTGCAACAAAATCTGGCTTCCCCTACCAGACCACTTTATGAAAGCTAGACACTTAGTGGCTCAACTTAAATTTCAGGTTCTGGAACATGTACCCCGCCCCAGACGGGGCGGAAACCACATCAAACATCTAAAATCCAGGGAAACCTGGTGGATATACACGTTGGACACCCTTGCACCTAGGGGTTTAAATAGAGAAATAGATTGGTCAGTTTAATCTAGTTTCCTAATTTCTTCCTTTTCCCTTCCAGATCCGCTGACTCTCCTGGCAAGTTCCCTTAGAGGTACACTACCCATTTAATCTCTTAATATATACATCGCATACAGCACTTCTAGTGGTATCCCATTCCCTATAGTTACCATAGCCATAGCCATTCTACCACTATAGTCCCTTCCAGGCTTTGACTTAGGGTTTCCTAATCCCAATATCTCTATATTCACTCACATTGTCCCTCTAGTTTGCCTCAGCACCTACCTAGCCATATACGCCGCCCTATCATTACCAACGGCCACTGATGTATATTTATTAGCCCTCCATTATTTTATATTATGCCATATACCTATAGCCGATTACCCTCTCACCCTTGTATGGCTCCCCAGGTTTATTTTTGACAGTGCGTACTATATTCACCTCCACCCGTGGTTGCCCATATAGGCACACAAGCCCCACAGCAGCCGCTATCATTTGCAGCACCATGGCTCCTTAGCAACCGGGTTCTTACTGAATCGCCGGCCGCGCATGCGCAGTTGCGTTCCCGGACCGCCCGCGTCACTTCCGGTGCCGCAGGTCCTACTTCCGGTTTGCGCCATTAAAACATTACAGCGCCGGCCACGCTACACACCGGTAGCAGGGCGCGGGAGCGCCGCTTGGTTCTTCCATTCAACCAGGTAACCTACTCCTCTACTCTACCCCTAACAGCGCCATCGGCACTGCCAAACCTTTTGCAGCCATATTATAGTTTTGTCGCTCATGTGCCCACCATCTGTATCTCCACAGTACCCACATCAGGGCTGTTATTGCGTTATCACACGCATTATCATCTGACATTTAAGGTATATTTCATATCCTCTCATACACCCTATCTTCTATGTACCTCCCTCATCTCATGTACCTACATTATCTCTTCTGCAGAGTGTGCCTTCATCCACAAGGACCTTCTCCTCTCCCCATATATGTACATTTAAGGTAATGCCTCTGTACCCTGTATCCTGGATATTTTTTGTCATAAGGTCTGGCTCCCAGAGTCTTGGTCTAGCCCTATGAATTAGCCCCCCTCTTTTTCTTCCTCTTCTATTTGGGGAACATATGTGGTGTTTTCGTTATGCACATGTAACATGCTATGTCACTGCCATTGCATTTTTTTTGCTTCTGAATGTATTGATTCTCCAATGTATGCATTCCATTGTCTCTTCCTTCCAGGCCGGGAACATGATTGTTTTTGTTTTACTGTAAGATTTATTGTATATACCATATGTTTATTTTGTTTTTTTGTTCTTTTGCTTTATTTTTTCTTTCTTTAGCGATTATATGATTAAGGCCCAGGTTGGGCCGAAACGTCATTATAATTACCTTTGGTCGCTTTCCTTGTATTATAAACCACACTTGTAAAATAAACTTCTAAACGACAGAGTTGACATGTCGGTCTTTTTGTAGCTTTTTTATAGCATCATGGATTTGTCTCATGTCTCTTAACTATGTGATTATCTGTGTTCATGTGAAAATATTCAGGACCGCTATATATTTTTGCCCGTTGGACATTTATATATCTTGGTCATAACCTATATAGGAATGTATTTGTCACTATCCTTTTCTCAAACGGACTTTGCGAGCTATATCTTTGAGTAATCTCTGAGTAATAAGATATGAAGCACTTGTTGCCACACTTCGATTGTAGGACTGCATATATATATCTATTTGTATTTATTTGTTCGATGTCAGTTATATGCGTTTGTTTTTAATTGGTTTTAACACACTGTGCACTTTTTCTCTGCCCGGCGGGTTGATGACACAGGTGGAGCTCGTATTCATTTACTTACTTAACCTGGCGTCACTTCCCGTTTGGTTATGGACCCGTAGAAGCGCTCTTGTGTAGCGCGAAACGGCCGTCGTCTCGTCTGCCGCACTCTCCCTGGCTACTTCCCTCTCCCCCGTGCCGTGAAGATGTCCTGCTTTGTGTCTGAATAAACACCTTGAACTGCAGTCGGTGAGTGCATTTGCAATTCTTTCCTATTACGCTGGATTGACATTGGATTTAAACCACGCTTCACTGGTCGTGACCAGCCGCGACAAATCAGTGATATTGGCACAGGATTTAAACACCACTTCAGTGATTGGTTGCGCATGGCCGGCCACGACCAATCAGCGATATTGGCGCAGTATTTAAACGCTTTGGTTATTGGTCTTTCCCGGCCGGCCACGACCAATCAGCGACCGGTCGCGAATTGGCGCCAGATTTGAACCATGCTTCGCTGATCCGCCAGCCAGGCGCGATCAATCAGTGATATTGGCGCGGAATTTAACCCCCACTCACAGCGCAACGTACATACATACATTGTGGTATAAAGAAGAAAAGAGCCGGCACTCACCGATCGTCCGGAACAGGTACCTTTATTGAAGTGCGGTTAAGACATCTTCACGGCCGGGGGTGCTAAACAAGGAGAGCGGCAAGCATGACAACGGCCGTTTCTCGCCTAGTGTGCGCTTCTACGGGTCAATGTGTGGATGTCAGGAACGCTGGGGGAAGTAGAAGGACAGGAGAAACAACTCCTCCCCCACCTCCTCCCATAATTAACCCAACACTCCCCACACCGTGACAGAAGTACTAAAAACATGTTAAAAACAAAACTATCACTAAATCAAAATGAAAAAATGTGGTTGCTACTGCAAAGTTCATTAAGCGATGCTGGCGATACTTTTTATAATAGAACTTACTAGAAAATGACAGATATAATTACAGCAAAGAAATGCATCTCTAACGTATCTTTTATATGCACTAAAGAGGGGAAAAAAATTATTTTAGAAAACTATACGTCGTCATGACATCCGCTATCCCTACTGGGAAATGTGCCGAATGTTACAAAACATGACAATATGCACATAATAGAAAAATAGACATATCGACTCTGTCATTAAGACCTAAAGGGCCCATTGCGTTTGTCTGCATGATTCATCGTGCTTCTCTTCTTAACAAATATTATGGAGGTCTCCTCCTCTCTTAGGTAAAACCACTTTATCTATGCCCGCGAATGTCAATACGTTAGTATTTCCTTCATGTGTTTCGCGCACAAGTTCGATTAGTCTAGGTACGCCTTTACCTGTAATGACAGATCTACAGTGCTCGCGGAATCGCACATAGAGACAACGTATTGTTTTGCCGATGTAAAAACGCCTACATGGGTAATACACGACATATATGTTTTTTGTTTTACAGGATATAAACGTTTTGACTGTGTGTTTGACCGGGCCTATATTAAGAATTTGGCCTATTATGTGGCTTTTACAATGTTCACAATGCCCGCAGCGATAATTCCCCCTAGGCGCCTCTGAGTCTAGCCAATTAGTTCTATCACTGGAAATTCGGTTATGTACCAAAATATCCCTCAGGTTGGTACTACGTCTGTTTGATATTAGTGGACCCCTATTACTGGTTTCTATGAGGTCTCTGTCTTTTTCAAGTATGTGCCAATTACGTCTGATGGCAGACCGAATGTGCATGTCTAACGGGCTGTATTGAAAACAAAATGTAAAACGTTTCCCTATACTGGGATTACTCTGCACCTTGTCATCATTGTTGGCCTTAATTTTTTCTCTGGCTTCCTGCAATAGTTTCCTCGGGTATCCCCTTCTTACCAACCTATTGTAAAGCTCAGTAGATTGCCGTTCTGCACCCTCTATTGTGTTATTGGCTCTACGTACCCTTAGAAGCTGGCTATATGGAAGTGACCGTTTGGTGTGACCAGGGTGGTAACTACCGTAGTGGAGTACCGAATTTGTTGCAACCGGTTTCCTATACAGGGTCGTATTTAGGGTCCCATCACTGACCATTACTGTTACAGCCAGGAAATTTAGACGCGTGCCCCCAAAATCTGCTGTAAATGACATGTTCATCGTGTTGGTGTTAAGGAAGGCCACGAATTTGACGAATGTCTCCTCCGGGCCATCCCACACGAAGAACATGTCATCAACGTATCTGCAGTAAAACTTAATATGTTTTAAATATGTATTCTGGTTGGCATAGATATAGCGTTCCTCAAAAAGGCCCAAAAATAAGTTTGCAAAGGTACATGCTGCCGGAGTCCCCATTGCAGTCCCGGTAATCTGCCTATACCACAAGTCCATAAATGTGAATGCGTTGTGTGTTAATATAAACTGTAAAGCTTCACAAATAAAATTAATAAAGGACCGAGTACGATCGGTGGTATTGAGAATGTGTCTGACTGCTTCTACTCCTTCTTCCTGAGGGATGCTGGTGTATAGGTTAACTACATCTACCGAGGCTAAAGCAAAGCCTGGTTGCCACTGGAAATGTCTGATATTACGTAAGAAAGCATCAGTATCTTTTGTATATGACGGAATACTGGTAAGTATGGGACGTAGTAGCCAATCAATATACTTAGATAATGGTTCGGTAAGTGAACCTATACCGGATACGATCGTGCGTCCGGGGGGATAGGTTATAGATATATGGATTTTCGGGACATGATACCAACGTGGTTTAATGGGGAACTCCGGCAGCAATTTCTCAGCTTTCCCTTGCGTAATAACCCCCATTTCTACTGATTGCTTAAGGAAGGACTGTAATGCTCCCCTGAACTTATGTGTGGGGTCATGTGGCAACTTAATATATGTGTGGGCATCTGCCAATTGTTTGTTTGCCTCATTGATGTACATGTTTTTAGGGATCAACACTATTTTACCGCCTTTGTCCGCCTGTCTTACTACAGTATCAGTCCACCCGATAATCTCTTTTAAAGCCTCCCGTTCTGGGTCTGATAGATTGGATGGTGCTCCTTTATATACTAAAGCTTCAACATCTTTAATAACTAGGGTCTCAAACAGGTCTATAACGTTCCCTGGTGACGTAGGTGGCATGTATTTGGAGGGTACTCCTCCCAAAAAAGGCCCCTCAGAGATTGGGGGTACATAATTAGTCGGGACCTCATTATCAGTAATGCTTAACAGAAGGGCTGCGTCTTCTCTACTGTCTGCTAGCGATTGTGATCCTGTTTCTGCAACAAAAAAAACCAGTGGCCCAATCTTAACCGGTTTGTCACCATCTTTCTCCGGGGGGGTATCTTTTTTGGATAAAAAGGCTTTATGAAGGTGCATTTTACAGGTTGCCTTAAAGAGGTCAATTTTAAAATCCGTCAAGTTAAAGTCAGTAGGGATGCAATACGAAAGTCCTTTATTTAATAATGAGAGATGGTGCGCCCTCAACTGGTGGCCAGTCAGGTTCAATACATGTTGCTCTGTCTCTAAATCTGTTGTCTCTGTCTCCAAGAGACTTTCTATCTCTTGCGGCGGAGGTCGTATCCACTTCCTCCTTCCTCCTCGCCGTGTTCTCCTTCTAAAGGGGATCCTGGTCTTATATTATCATGCCCCGACATGGCTTCCACTGGTCTTATAGGGGCAGCTGCTCCCTCGCTTAAACTCGAATCGGACTCAGTTGTGAGGTAGTCTCTTCTTTGATACTGTTTCCGTTTTTTATTTCTGTTTCTATTTCTTGTGCCTACATGATGAGTTCTCTCTTGACCTTTATTTTCTCCTCGTAATTGTTTATGCCAAGTAAACACTCGTCCCATTTCAAAATCGTTTTTATCACGGATAAATTTATCTCTCTTGCGTATTTTAATATCCGCTTGTATTGGGATAATTTTCGAATCCAATTTTTTATTTAGTTGCGTCCATTGGCTGTCTGTCAATCTGCTCTTAAGTTCTTCTTGAGTTTTCTTTAACTCATTATTAACCTGTTCGTAACTCTGTATGTTGGATTTGAGTACCAGCTGCAGCAACTCCTTTGAACATTTCAGCATGATGTTCTCCCACTCCGTTTGGAAAGTGGGCTCAGTGGTAAAGTGTGCTATTTCTTTCCACACCCTCAAACCTCGGGGGACTCTACCACTCTCAGCATAAGACTTTAGGGAGTTGTTTGTCTAGAAAAGTCTGATCTCCCTTTCCGTTAAGTTCATCAATTTGAACTCTAATGATTTAGTGCTTAGTGTTCGTACTTCGTCTGCTTGCTCGCACTCCTTCAAGTAATTAATCACGTCCTCCCGGCCGGCTTGCAAGCCTGTTCTCACGGGCTGAACTTCCATGTCCATCCAAAATTAAACACTTATGTGTAACTTGCACTAAGCTGGATGGATTAATGCAGTAGTCCGTTCAAAATACTGGAAAACAGCGTGCTCAGTCCCAAATCACAAGGTAATGCACAAAATGTAGAGACAGCTGGACGGCACCACCGCTCTCAAACACAGTGTGAACTGCTCACCTGCAATGGAGGTTCAGACTTCTGATCACGGGTGCCTTGGCAGAAGCAGCAGACAGTCAATGCGGTATAAAGAAGAAAAGAGCCGGCACTCACCGATCGTCCGGAACAGGTACCTTTATTGAAGTGCGGTTAAGACATCTTCACGGCCGGGGGTGCTAAACAAGGAGAGCGGCAAGCATGACGACGGCCGTTTCGCGCCTAGTGTGCGCTTCTACGGGTCAATGTGTGGATGTCAGAAACGCTGGGGGAAGTAGAAGGACAGGAGAAACAACTCCTCCCCCACCTCCTCCCATAATTAACCCAACACTCCCCACACCGTGACAGAACTACTAAAAACATGTTAAAAACAAAACTATCACTAAATCAAAACGAAAAAATGTGGTTGCTACTGCAAAGTTCATTAAGCGATGCTGGCGATACTATTTATAATAGAACTTACTAGAAAATGACAGATATAATTACAGCAAAGAAACGCATCTTTAACGTATCTTTTATATGCACTAAAGAGGGGGAAAAAAATTATTTTAGAAAACTATACGTCGTCATGACATCCGCTATCCCTACTGGGAAATGTGCCGAATGTTACAAAACATGACAATATGCACATTATAGAAAAATAGACATATCGACTCTGTCATTAAGACCTAAAGGGCCCATTGCGTTCGTCTGCATGATCCATTGTGCTTCTCTTCTTAACCATATATTATGGAGGTCTCCTCCTCTCTTAGGTAAAACCACTTTATCTATGCCCGCGAATGTAAATACGTTAGGATTTCCTTCATGTGTTTCGCGCACATGTTCGATTAGTCTAGGTACGCCTTTACCTGTAATGACAGATCTACAGTGCTCGCAGAATCGCACATAGAGTACATACATACATACATATTCTAGAATACCGATGCGTTAGAATCGGGCCACCATCTAGTAGTTATATACTCACCTTCCGGCAGCCCCGGATCTAGCCCAGGCCTTTAGCAACGCTCCGTTCCCAGTAATGCCTTGCGGCAATAACCCGTGATGATGTAGCGGTCTCGCGAGACCGCTACGTGATCTGGGGTCATTGCCGCAAAGCATTCTTGGGTCCGGAGCATCGCGAGGAGCGGGAAAAGCTGCCGCGGACGCCGGAAGGTGAAAATATAATGATTTTTTTTTTAAATTATTATTTTTAACATTATATGTTTTTACTATTGATGCTGCGTAGGCATCACACTTACAGGGTTAATGGCAGCGTTAACGGACTGCGTTACTCCATGTTATATGTTACTATATAGATGATGATAGAGCTATAGAAGATAGAGCTATAGATGATAGAGATCTAGATAAAGATTATATACAGATATAGATGATAGAGATATAGATGATAGATATAGATGAGAGATTTTATAGAGATATAGATGATATTGATATAGACAATATAGATTATATAGATATAGATGATTTATAGATGATATAGATAGAAATATATAGTTGATATAGATAATATAGATGATATAGATGATCTATAGAGCTATACATGATATAGAGATACAGATGATATAGAGATATATAGATATAGATGATAGAGATATAGATTATATAGATATCAATGATATAGCTATAGATGATATATAGATTATAGAGATATAGATGATAGAGATAGATCTAGATAGATATAGGTTATAAATATATAAATTCTATAGATATAGATGATAGAGATATCGATGATATAGCTATCGACGATAGAGATACAGTATATATAGAGATAAAGATGATTTATATAGAGATAAAGATAATATGGTATAGATAAATACATATATATATATAGATGATAGATATAGATGATATAGATAAAAATGATATAGATGATAGATATATTTATAGATGATATAGATGATATATAGAAGAAAAAAATCAAGGCAGCACTCCAATTGTTTCAGGTGGAAAAAAGTGAAAAAACTTTATTCTGCCCCACTCATCCTGGGCAACGTTTCGGCTCCTTCTGAGCCTTTGTCAAGCAGTGGGTATTACAATCAAGAGTACTTTTATAGCCATATTCAACAGTCTCAAGTGCATACAATCAATATAATTATCTTAAAACTAGATGGTGGCCCAATTCTAACGCATCGGGTATTCTAGAATATGCATGTCCACGTAGTATATTGCACAGCCCACATAGTATATTGCCCAGCCACGTAGTATATTGCCCAGCTACGTAGTATATTGCCCAGTCACGTAGTATATTGCCCAGCCACGTAGTATATTGCCCAGCCACGTAGTATATTGGCCAGTCACGTAGTATATTGGCCAGTCACATAGTATATTGCCCAGCTACGTAGTATATTGCCCAGTCATGTAGTATATTGCCCAGACCCATAGTATATTAACCAGCTACGTAGTATATTGCCCAGTCACATAGTATATTGCCCAGCCACGTAGTATATTGGCCAGTCACGTAGTATATTGCCCAGCCACGTAGTATATTACCCAGCCACGTAGTATATTGCCCAGTTACGTAGTATATTGGCCAGTCACGTAGTATATTGCCCAGCTACATAGTATATTGCACAGCGACGTAGTATATTGCCCAGTCACGTAGTATATTGCCCAGACACGTAGTATATTAACTAGCTACGTAGTATATTGCCCAGTCACGTAGTATATTGCCCAGCCACGTAGTATATTGGCCTGTCACGTAGTATATTGGCCAGTCACGTAGTATATTGGCCAGTCACATAGTATATTGCCCAGTCACGTAGTATATTGCCCAGCTACGTAGTATATTGCACAGCGACGTAGTATGTTGCCCAGTCACGTAGTATATTGCCCAGTCACGTAGTATATTGCCCAGCCACATAGCATATTGCCCAGCTACATAGTATATTGCACAGCGACGTAGTATATTGCCCAGTCACGTAGTATATTGCCCAGCTACGTAGTATATTGCACAACGATGTAGTATACAGCACAGACACATAGTATATTGCCCAGTCACGTAGTATATTGCCCAGCGACGTAGTATACAGCACAGAGCCACGTAGTATATTGCCCAGTCACGTAGTATATAACACTGCCCACACAGTATATAACACTGGCCACGTAATATCTAGCACAGCCCATGCAGTACATAACACAGCCCACATAGTATGTAACACTGGCCAGGTAGTATACAGCACAGAGCCACGCGGTATATAATACAGCCCATGTAGTATATAGCAGTGTGGGCACCATATCCCTGTTAAAAAAAAATAGTTCTATACTCACCCACCGGGATCCAATCTAGCGAAGCTGTCCCGATGCGCGCGCGGCTGCCGCCATCTTCCGTTCCCAGGATGCATTGTGAAATTACCCAGATGACTTAGCGGTCTCGCGAGACCGTTAAGTCTTCTGGGTAATTTCGCAATGCATCGCTGGGAACGGAAGAAGCCGGCAGGCGCGAGCGGCTCGGCGGACTACGGAGGGTGAGTATAGCAGGTTTTTTGTTTTTTTTTATTATTTTTAACATTACATTTTTTTACTATTGATGCCGCATAGGCAGCATCAATAGTAAAAAGTTGGGGAAACACAGGGTTAATAGCAGCGGTAACGGAGTGCGTTACCCGCAGCATAACGCGGTCCGTTACCGCTGGCATTAACCCTGTGTGAGCAGTGACCAGAGGGGAGTATGCGGGCGCCGGGCAGTGACTGCGGGGAGTAAGGAGCGGCCATTTTCTTCCGGACTGTGCCCGTCGCTGATTGGTCATGGCTGTTTTGCCACGACCAATCAGCGACTTGGATTCCATGACAGACAGAGGCCGCGACCAATGAATATCTGTGACAGACAGAAGGACAGACAGAAAGATGGAAGTGACCCTTAGACAATTATATAGATGTTGGATTTGAAACATACAGAGAAACAACTTAGATTTAAAATCATTGATGCAATTCCACCACAAGGAAGAGGGGGCAACAGAGTGCCTTCTAAAGAAACATGAACTTAAATGGATATACAGTACAGACAAAAAGTTTGGACACACCTTCTCATTTAAAGATTGCTTTATATTTTCATGACTATGAAAATTGTATATTCACACTGAAGGCATCAAAACTATGAAGTAACACACGTGGAATTATATACTTAACAAAAAAGTGTTAAACAACTGAAATTATGTCTTATATTCTAGGTTCTTCAAAGTAGCCACCTTTTGCTTTGATGACTGCTTTGCACACTCTTGGCATTCTCTTGATGAGCTTCAAGAGGTAGTCACCAGGAATGGTTTTCAATTCACAGGTGTGCCCTGTCAGGTTTAATAAGTGGGATTTCTTGCCTTATAAATGGGGTTGGGACCATCAGTTGTGTTGTGCAGAAGTCTGGTGGATACACAGTTGATAATCTTACTGAATAGACTGTTAGAATTTGTAGTATGGCAAGAAAAAAGCAGCTAAGTAAATAAAAATGAGTGGCCATCATTTATTTAAGAAATTAAGGTCAGTCAGTCCGAAAAATTGGGAAAACGTTGAAATTGTCCCCAAGTGCAGTGGCAAAAACTATCAAGCGCTACAAAGAAACTGGCTCACATGAGGACCGCCCCAGGAAAGGAAGACCAAGAGTCACCTCTGCTTCTGAGGATAAGTTTATCCAAGTCACCAGCCTCAGAAATCGCAGGTTAACAGCATTGCAGATTGTAGACCAGGTCAATGTCACACAGAGTTCTAGCAGCAGAGACATCTCTACAACAACTGTTGAGGAGACTTTGTGCAGCAGGCCTTCATGGTAAAATAGCTGCTAGGAAACCACTGCTACGAACAGGCAACAAGCAGAAGAGACTTGTGTGGGCTAAAGAACACAAGGAATGGACATTAGACCAGTGGAAATCTGTACTTTGGTCAGATGAATCCAAATTTGAGATCTTTGTTTCCAACCACCGTGTCTTTGTGTGACGCAGAAAAGGTGAAAGGATGGACTCTACATGCCTGGTTCCCACCGTGAAGCATGGAGGAGGTGTGATGGTGTGGGGGTGCTTTGCTGGTGACACTGTTGGGGACTTATTTAAAATTGAAGGCATACTGAACCAGCATGGCTACCACAGCATCTTGCAGCGGCATGCTATTCCATCTGGTTTGCGTTTAGTTGGACCATCATTTATTTTTCAACAGGACAATGACCCCAAAAACACCTCCAGGCTGTGTAAGGGCTATTTGACCACGAAGGAGAGTGGTGGGGTGCTAGACCAGATGACCTGGCCTCCACAGTCACCAGACCTGAACCCAATCGAGATGGTTTGGGGTGAGCTGGACCACAGAGTGAAGGCAAAAGGGCCAACAAGTGCTAAGCATCTCTGGAAACTCCTTCAAGATTGTTGGAAGACCATTCCCGGTGACTACCTCTTGAAGCTCATCAAGAGAATGCCAAGAGTGTGCAAAGCAGTCATCAAAGCAAAAGGTGGCTACTTTGAAGAACCTAGAATATAAGACATAATTTCAGTTCTTTCACACTTTTTTGTTAAGTATATAATTCCACATGTGTTAATTCATAGTTTTGATGCCTTCAGTGTGAATGTACAATTTTCATAGCCATGAAAATACAGACAAATCTTTAAATGAGAAGGTGTGTCCAAACTTTTGGTCTGTACTGTATGAACTCAATACTCTAAAACCAGCAGGACTTAATGCAGATTTAAAAATTCATTCAGTTATTTAGCAATCCTTCAAGATATTTTGCTCTTTATAATTGGCTAATTGGGATCCAGGTTCTATATATGTAGTTATTCATGTGGTAAATAATTATATTTTATTTTTTATAGCTAAAACACTTGGTGTCACCGTACTGGTTCGGAGAAGAAACATGGATGTATGGAGGACTATATTTAACTGCCAAGAATTTTTTTCTAAAAAAATGTTTTCCCAAAATGTTTTTTCATTGTTAAAAAAACATTTATTGAATAAAAAGTAGCATCACTTATAAAGTTCTCGGTCAATCTTTTATATATGTAAGATTTTTTTCAGGATTGAAGGAGTTTGAAGAAGTTATAGGGTTATGGGCATTTCTACCTTTATAGCAGCCCAAGTTGGATCACTAGGGTCCGGAAGGGTCCTGTGTACCACTATGGTATTATTGGTGAGCGGGGGTAGCCTGAGGAGGGTGCCGTCCACTGCGTCAGGGTAGTTATATAATGCCTTTAAAAATCGGTATACTCCTTCTTTTTAGAATGAATGAAAATGTACCCATATATAGTATGGTGGTGATATTGTATTATTTATAAGCGCTAGATTAGCGCTAAGTAACAAGGAATATCACCCCGTATGGTTTCAGCGGTATTTCTCTTTATAATACCTGAGATATGTATTTTTTCTATGTTTGCCTCTTCCAAGATGGCGTTGAGGAGATGATATAGTGTGAGTGCGCATGCGCACTTATAAAAATGCCACACAATGTTTTTTTATTGGCTGTTAGTCCTTGTGATGCTAAAGTAACATTGAGACATGCGCAGTAGCTATAGGTGAACACTGGGATAAGCGGTGATGGCGTCCTCCATGCTGACATGCTTGATCCGCGACAGTTATAATACTTAATTTTTATTATGTACACAGCTGCGATCAGATGTTATGCAGATAAGCATTGCAGCAATCACATTGCAACACTAGAATATTTGTCATGGAGTAAAATAATGTTTTGGCACCAAAGCACTTTCTGTATGAAGCTCAGCTATATAAATTATATGGTCATGTATTGTTTTTATAACATTTTGAGATGATTATATTGATTGTATGCACTTGAGACTGTTGAATATGGCTATAAAAGCACACTTGATTGTAATACCCACTGCTTGAGGCCGGTTTCACACGTCCAGATAATTCCAGTACCGTATAAAATCGGTACTGGAGTTATCCGTGTCCGTGTGCTCACGTGGCACATCAGTGTGCCCACTGGGTACCACACGCACCGTGCAGGAGACAGCGCTAAAGTTTAGCGCTGTCCTCTGCATCGTGCTGAATCCGCGATTCATATCTTCCCTGCAGCAGCGTTTGCTACAGAGAAAATATGAATAATAGTGTTTAAAATAAAGATCTATGTGCCCCTCTCCCCCCCCCCTGGCACATAGATCTTTATTTTAAACACTATTATTCATATTTTCTCTGCAGCAAATGCTGCTGCAGGGAAGATATGAATAGCGGATTTAGCACCAGTGGGGGGGGGGGGGGGGGGGGGGGAACAGCGCTTAATGTAGCGCTGTCCCCTGCACGGCACACGGACTGCACACGGACGTCTGTGTGCGGTACGTGTTTTACACAGACCCATTGACTTTAATGGGTCCGTGTAATATGTGCGCTCCCACGAACACTGACATGTCTCCGTGTTTGGCACACGGAGACATGGTCCGCAAAAAATCACTGACATCTGAACAGATGCAGTGATTTTTATGTGTCTACGTGTGTCAGTGGCTCCGGTTCATGAGGAAACTGTCACCTCACGTACCGGAGACACTGACGTGTGAAACTGGCCTGACAAAGGCTCAGGAGGAGCCGAAACGTTGCATAGGATAAGTGGGGCAGAATGAAGTTTTTTCACTTTTTCCACCTGAAACAATTGGAGTGCTGCCTTCATTTTTTTTCTTCTGTTTAGTTTGGCAAGTATAAGGCTAGGTTCACATTGCGTTAGGGCAATCCGTTAAGCGCATAGCGCTAGTGGATTGCGCTAACGCAATGTTTATTTTGGGTCCGCATTCGCCATCCCCGCTAGTGCAGATCCCCGATCTGCGCTAGCGAGGGACGGACCTCGGACGCTGCTTGCAGCGTCCAAGGTCCGTCACAAAAGAACGGCACATCGCTAGCGCGTGCCAAAAATGGCATGCGCTAGCGATGCGCTACAGGCACAAATCACATTGTTGTCAATGGGTGCGCTAACGGACCCATTGCACGGCGTTAATTGCGACATTTTCGCCGTGCAATGCAGTCCGTTAGCGTTAACCCATTAACGCAATGTGAACCTAGCCTAAGGCTGCCGTCACACTAGCAGTATTTGGTCAGTATTTTACATCAGTATTTGTAAGCCAAAACCAGTAGTGGGTGATAATTACAGAAGTGGTGCATATGTTTCTATTATACTTTTCCTCCGGTTGTTCCTCACCTGGTTTCGGCTACAAATACTGATGTAAAATACTGACCAAATACTGAACGTGTGACGGCAACCTTAGTCTGTTTGCCTGGAGGCATAGCACCCGCTGTGAACTATTGTGCTGTTCCTTTTTTACTATATATAGATGATATATAGATATGATATAGATAGATATAGATTATATCGATAGATATAGATGATAGATATATAGATTATATATATAGAGATTATATACAGATGATAGATATAGAAATAGATTATATAGATATAAATGATATATAGATGCTGTAGATATAGATGAGAGATATTGATATAGAGATATCGATATAGATGATAGAAATATTGATAATGATATAGCTATAGATAAGAGATGTAGATGATGTAGATAAAATATAGATGATATATAGGTGATATATAGATGATACATAGATAATGCGAGGGTGTGCGATAATGACGGGAGTGTGCAGGGATCGATGACAGCCGTTTCGCGCTGTGAGTAGCGCTTCTGCAGGTTCTTATCGAACACCCCTGAGCCGTGAAGATGTCTTCTCATATGCTTGAATAAAGGACTAACTCCAGGATCGGTGAGTGCTGCCGCATTTTTTCTGTGATCTGCATGCCATTCAACTCTATGTTTCATGCGAGCATCTCTGATCAGCCGTCGGGCAATCTGCTGTTGAAGTACACATCCAGTTCTCCCTGGTTACTTGGGCTGTGCTGCTCAGCATTTTCTTTTGTTATATTGTGCATATATATTTCCAAAAAAGAAGTAGCACTCCATTGTTTCAGTGTTAAAATGTGCAGGATTTTAATCAACCCACATGTCTAGGCGACGTTTCGGCTACAAATGAGCCTTTCTCAAGCCTGGATATAGATGATATAAATATAGATGGTTACAAAAAAAAAAAACGGAACAGCACTAATATCTGATGGGTGCAAAGCCTCCAGCAATCAATCCATACTTGCCAATATATAGTAGACATAAAACGGAAAGCAGCACTCCAAAAAATGGTTTCAAAGTAAGGTAGACTTTATTGAGTCCACATGGCATGGCGACGTTTCGGCTCCAAGCCTTTTCATCTGGATCATAGCCTATTAGTAACGTTACTAATAATATAAGCCACGTATAGGGTGTATTCAGGTATGATACCCCTAGAGGTCCTCAAACAACAATAGGCACGTAAGCTAAGAGAACAACTTATGTATATAAATAAGTAAGCCTAAAATATAACTTTTAATAGACAACGTTAAAATATCTAATGGATAATGACGCCGCATGTGATAAAGTGCAAAAAAGTGCTCATGTAACCAGTGCTCTATTTAAAAAAATGGTTTTATCTCACCAAATAGTCCTTTTTCTTTGCGGGAGCAGCCAATGTTATACCTCGGGGGGAGGGGGAGAAAAATACCTCTATACTGCCCCAGTCGTGCCCCTGTGTAGCTCCCGCCCTGACAAGGGCGATACCCAAGTCAGTCTAATATATTGTACCCACCACGATAATGTAACCTTCCCTACGCGTTTCCTCTCCCATAGGGGAGAATCCTCAGGGGAACTAGCTGAAATATGTATGTGGGGAATTTCTTTTCAAGAGAAGGGAGTCCCTGCGTCAGCAGGTAACATCCGTGTCCAGTGCTCCCAGTTATGGGCACAGACTTATAAGTTATAAGACTATTTGGTGAGATAAAACCATTTTTTTAAATAGAGCACTGGTTACATGAGCACTTTTTTGCACTTTATCACATGCGGCGTCATTATCCATTAGATATTTTAACGTTGTCTATTAAAAGTTATATTTTAGGCTTACTTATTTATATACATAAGTTGTTCTCTTAGCTTACGTGCCCAACGTTACTAATAGGCTATGCTCCAGCTGCTGTGCATACTCTGTGCGAACACTGCTGCAGAATATTTATTTGCACTGGTGTGCCAAGCGGCCAATCCCGGATTGTAGGCTGGCTGTCTCATTTGGTATTACCGCATCTGTGTAGTTGCCATCTTTACTTGGGCCCGCTGCACCATGATAGTGCATTTGATTTGAGGCCTAGACAGGTAAGCACCTTTGCCTGTTTTTCTGTGTTTTTTTCCAGAGTAATGGAGGTTTTTTCCTCCTGTGGTGGAATATACCCATACCTGTTCGGCGTACAGTCAGTCCCACGGCGTAATCCAAATCTGGGGGATATATACACTGCTCAAAAAAATAAAAGTAACACTAAAATACCACATCCTAGATATCACTAAATAAAATGTTCCAGTTGTAAATCTTTATTCACTACATAGTGGAAAGCGTTGAGAATAAAACACTAAAATTATTAATGTAAATCAAAATGAGTATCTCACGGGGCCTGGATATGGAACGATACTCAAAAGTACAGGCTGATCCAACTTCAGTGGAAATGCCTCAAAACAAGATGATGCTCAGTAGTGTGTGGCCTCCACATGCCTGTATGAACTCCATATAATGCCTGGGCATGCTCCTGATGAGGCGGCACATTGCCTCCTGAGGGATCTCTTCCCAGACCTGGACTAAAGCATCCGCCAACTCCTGGACAGTCTGTGGTGCAACGTGACATTGGGGGATGGTGCGAGACACGATGTCCCAAATATATTCAATCGGATTCAGGTCTGGGGAACGGGCGAGCCAGTCCATAGCTTCAATGCCTTCATCTTGCAGGAACTGCTGGCACACTGCAGCCACATGAGGTCTGGCATTGTCCTGCATTAGGAGGAACCCAGGGCCAACCACACCAGCAAATGGTCTCACAATGGGTCTGAGGATCATCTCAGTACCTAATGGCAGTCAGGCTACCTCTGGCGAGCACATGGGGGGCTGTGCAGCCCTCCAAACAAATGCCACCCCACACCATTACTAACCCACTGCCAAACTGATCATGCTGAAGGATGTTGCAGGCAGATTGCTCTCCACAGCATGTCCAGACTGTCACATCGGCTCAGTTTGAACCTACTTTCATCTGTGACAGTTGTGGCCTGCTGAAGGTCATTTTGCAGTGCTCTGGTAGCTGTCCTCCTTGAACAAAGGCTGAGGTAGCAATCCTGCTGCTGGGTTGTTGCCCTCATATGGCCCCCTCCACATCTCCTGGTAGCACCTCTAGACACTACACTGACAGACACCGCAAACCTTCTTGCCACAGCTCGCATTTATGTGCCATCCTGGATGAGCTGCACTACCTTAGCAACTTGTGTGGATGGTAGAGTCTGTCTCATGCTACCACGAGTGTGAAAGCACAACAAACATTCAAAAGTGACCAAAACATCAGCCAGAAAGCATTGGCACGGAGATGTGGTCTGTGGTCCCCACCTGCAGAACCACTCCTTTATTGAGTGTGTCTTGATAATTGCCAATTATTTCCATCTGTTGTCTATTCCATTTGCACAACAACATGCAAAATTGATTGTCAAACAGTGTTGCTGTAAAAGGAGCAATGGCGTTGTAAGGAGAGCAATTCTTTCCACCCCCATAAAAAAATTTTAGCTTTAAAAAAAACAAACATTTTAAAATGGCAAGCATGCTCTGACAGCTGTAGACCACATTAATAACATGGGGTAGACAGTGGTTAGAATTTATACAGTCAAGTGCCCAAATTCTTCCCCCAACTACCCTGATTCAAAAGGTAACCCGTATCGCTGAACGCTTCGAGCCCTGCTCCAAAGAACTGCAAATCTTGGTGGTGGTGGGAGGTTACAAAAACTCTTAATGTATGCCAACTATGGTTGAGGTGTCAACTGGGCATACCCACAGCTTCAAAATGTCTAGGTACATCAGTGCTAGCCCAGCTTATCATAGGTCACGTGATTGCTTGATGTGGATGATGCCTTCTACATCATCCACGTGCCTACAAATTCTAGATGGAAAAGGATCAGCACAAGCACAATCTGGAATGCCTTCTGTGTGCAATATAATTTAACTAATTCCATCTCAATACATTTGAAATAGCCTGTGGATAAGGCAGCATTCGTGTAAATCAAACAAAGATGGACTTGGGCCCCAATGCTGATGTAAATCTGATGTGCATGATTCTGAAGAATGCCGCAAGGGGATGTCCAATTCAGAGAGCCCAAATCTCATATTATCCCTTAATACAAGCCCCTCCAGAGCAGCACTCAAAGGCAGACTGCATGAGGTCTTGACACTTGCTAGAGAACACCACGAGCAGCCTCAAGCACACAGCCTTTTTACAGCAAGGAAGCTCTGAACATAGTGCCAATGCTTGACAGATCCTCTGACTGGTGAGCAGTCCAAACCTTTCATAAAGTTTTACTGGGTGCTGTGATCACAGAACAGCACTAATTCCCAATAGAGGCACCTGAAAATTTGGAAAATTCTCCAATTTCAAGTTTGAAAAAGACCCAGATGTGGAAAGACAGCATAAAATGCAAGTGCAGATTTTCAATGCATATTGACGATGAAGTAACAGCCTAACAATGGTCATGGTAGCTGAATTCTCTTGGTTGGCTGACTAGTGATGAGCGAGCATGCTCAGGTGTAAGGCAGGTTTCAAAAATTTGCGCTCCCATGCAGTCGGTGGGCACGTCAAAACACCACATGTGGACGCATCCGCATACAACACATGTCCCTGCGTACCCAATGTTAAAGATAGATATGCAGGACGCATGCAGAAGTAGGCGGAGCTTAAGGAAGGATGTACACAGCAATACGTAGACCAGCCAAACGCAAGTGTGAAACCAGCCTTACAGTATCTTGGGCGTGCTCATATAATATGTTATGAGTCCAGACAGCTGCATGATTTGTAGCTACTGACAGCCGCAAAACATGCGGGGATTTGCCAACAGCCACAAAACAAGCAACAGCAGGGACTGGTACAAGTATCTTGGGAGTGCTCGAATATTATGTTTAACACCAGAGCATGCTTACTCATCACTACTGACTAGATGTAGATTCTTGGCATGGCAATGAATGAAACGGTAATGCCATGCTACATGTTTTACCATGGTATCAATGTGTCTGGTCTTCTCAGAGTAGATAATCAGTATTTTAGAACAGTCAATGGAGGCAGAGCATGTCGGGCTTCAAATGTTCATGTGAATTTAGCGAAGCGCAATGTTTGGAGTGTATACAGGGAAAAGCACTAGTTAAAGAACCATGCTTACACGTGGACTTTTCCCTTTAAAAGATAAATGTGACAATTGATCAAAATACAAAAAAAAAAAAAAGCACAGTACATTTTTTATTCAGTCTTACAAAAAAAGAAATACAAAACTTCAGATGAATTTTTTTGATAACAAAAACCTCCATTTAGCTGCATCAAAAATTTAACATACAGTAAAGTGCTTATTCCAGTTTTTTTGCAGCACAGATTTGTTACTTATCGATAACTATTTAGAATTCCACAGTGCATTATGGCAAATTTGCATGTAGTTTTGGTCATTCACACTTGTACCAACAAGATAAACGGTTTATGTGCATATTTTTCTGAAAGTCATTCTAGAACTTAAAAATAATTATTTTTTTATAATCATTTTGGGGTGAAATATTTATTTAGTTCTGCAAATTGAATTTTGCATTAGACTCCATTCACACACGAATGCTACGCATATGTGAAAATCAAGTTTCCTTCCAAGGGGCCAGACATACAATATTAAAAAAAAAAACGGCCAGGTTTGGTCTGATTTGCTAGCCAATCCTGCCAATTCACATCTTGGGGTTCGTGTTTGAAACTGCTAGAACAAGGAAAACATCTGGGTGCTCTCAGTTTCAAACAAGGATATGCGAAAATTACACTGAAGGTTATTAAAATTTATTTTTTATTAACCTTTATGCATCTTTTTTTTATTGACCCTTTACTATGAATTTTCGACGTGCAATAATCTATAAAAAGGAGATGCAAGCGTTTGGCATTTGTGGTACTTTCATCCTGATCTGTACATATAAATGTCTTTCAAATCCCAAAAAACTTGAATAATGAAGCTTTTATTTAACGTCCACACAATAGATGCAGTTGTTGGTTCCTGCCCCCTGAGTACATAAAAATAAGTTTCTTTTTACAGGAATATAATCGAAGGGCTGAGAATCAATATTTCACGAGTGATGAGCGAATGTGCCTGGATAAGGTGTTATCAGAGCATGCTCAGATAATATATTAGAGTCCCCGTGCCTGCATGTCTTCGACAGCCGAAACACATGCATAGATTACCTGTTTGCTAGACAATCGATGCAGCTGTCGAGCAGGACTCGACTATATTATCTGAGCATGCCCAACACACACTGTTAGCACCCGAACATGCTCCGATAACACCTTATCCCATCACATTCACTCATCACTATTCACGACCCTTACTTTTTTGTTCTAACCTACTCTCTAAAAAAAAAACAACACACTATATATATTTTACATTGTTCATTTGTACTGCTCAGGTTAAGGCCAGGATCAGACTAGCGTATGCAAAAATCGGCTTTTTATCTAGAAAAAAAAAAGAAAATCTCGTTCAAATGTAAAACCGAACATATGGATTCCATAGTGGTGACATTCAATATGGAATCTTTTTTACATGAACAATATAACAAAAGACCAAATACAGTTTTGTTTGTACTGGATCTGTAAAAAAGAAAAAAAACAAAACAATGGTAACCCATATGTATTTCATTTTTTTCAGCACACCCATTGACTTATTATTGCAAGTCTGATCCAAAATACGTATCAAAATCGTAAATGCTGCAATGTTTCATTTTTCCACACAGACCATCAGTTCATGTGTAAAGACGTTCACGCGAACTATCGCACTGAGTTACATAGGTCAGTGTGCTGCCCGAATGCTACGAGTTTTGAAGACAAAGAGGACACGGACTGATTAGCACTCATTCAGATGAGTGTATAAAGGCTATCCAATCGTGTACCTACGCTTGCATGTGCGGCTAAAAGATACAGATTAAACAAAAAAAAAAATCCATAAAATTCTATAAAAAATTTTTTAGGCAGGTTTGCGGAAAATGCTGCAAAATAAAATACTTTGATAAAAAATAAATTCTTGACTTTCATATTTTCCACTTAATAAAATGGAAAAGTGAATGAGCAATAGAATGAGCAAAAGAATGAACAAAAGAGAAACTAAAATCAAAATTAAAATATTGGATGTGCTTTCAAAAGCATTTCAATTCCTCTAGGTTCATGTGTACAAATCAGGGATTTTGTAAGATTATAGTCAGATGTATGAGTAACCAACTATTTCAAACATATTATGCTTTTTTCCATATGCATGTTGAAACAACCATTCATTGAAACAAACAGGTGTTTAGAAAACTTAAATCCGGGTGAGGAACAGCAAAACTCTTCTACAATGGTGAGGTGGAAGACTCATGTCACAGGTTAGGCAACATAGGTAGGCTAAGCACAGCAGCAAAACACAAGGTACTTATACTGCATCAGCTAGGTCTCTCCCAAGCCAACATTGTAAAGCAGAATGGGATTTCAAGTTGTGATTTTCAAACTTTTTGCTCAAACGCATTTGAAGCAGCACCAGCAATTTGGTAACATGTAGACGCAGCAACTGGCCAAGGAAACTTCATGCAGCAGATGAAAGACCTCATGCTTACTTCCCTTAAGAACTAGCAGAACTTTTGGGACCCAGTTACACCATCCACTGTTCTAATAAGTCTGTCCATAAGTGGTCTTCAAGGAACAATTGCAGTCAAAAAACCATGCCTTTGATTTAGAAACAGTCAAGCGACTCAAATAAGCACGAGTCCTAAACATAGGAACATGGATCTAAAAAAAAAAAAAAAGTGACAGTAGGTCCTCTGGATTGTAGAGTCAAAATGTGAAATGTTTGACTCTAACAGGCAGTTTGTTTGCAGAAGTGCTAGCTGTGGTACAATAAGTGTCTTCAGGCAAAAAATCAAGCATGGTGGAGGGTTCTTACAAGTTTGAGGCTGAATTACAACAAATGGAGCTGAAGATTTGGTCAGGATTAATGGTGTCTTCAATGCAGAGAAATTCAGGCAGATACTTTATCAAGAAGTAACATCAGGAACGAATCGGATTGGCTCCAAATGTTTTCTGCAGCAGGATAACCTCAAACATACAGCCAAAATCATTAAAAACTATCTTCAGTTACAGAGTAACGAGGAGTCCCAGAAGTGATGAGAAGAATCAATCATTTCTGGCTGGGTTATTATGAAGAGACACAGATTTGGTCAAGCCTATACCCACAGAAGATCTGTGGATAGTTCTCCAAAATGTTTGGAAAAACCTCCTTGCCGATCAAAAACTATGTGCAAGTCTATCTGAAAGAATTAAGACAAGGGGCAGTCACACCAAATATTCATTTGATTTAGGTTTCTCATTTGTTCATTTACTTTTATAAATTACTAAAATTGAACTGCTTAGGCTCTGTGCACATTGTTGCGGATTCGTGTGCGGATTTTTCCACACCGTTTTTGAAAAATCCTGCGCACTGCGTTTCACCTGCAGATTTACCGCGGATTTCCTACAGTTTTTGTGCGATTCCACCTGCGGTTTTCCACCTGCGGATTCCTATTGAGGAGCAGGGGTAAAATGCTGCGGAATCCACACAAAGAATTGACATGCTGTGGAAAATAACGCAGCGTTTCCGCGCGGTATTTTCTGCACCATGGGCACAGCAGATTTGGTTTTCCATCGGTTTACATGGTACTGTAAACCAGATAGAAAACTGCGGCGAATCCGCAGCCAAATCCACCAAGTGTGCACATAGTCTAACACTTATTTATGAAAGCATGCCCAATACTGATGAGCAAACATGCTCGAATAACACATTACAGGAGCATGCTCTGGTGTTTTCTGAGCATCTTGGGAATGCTCATATAATATGTTCGAGTCTCTGCAGCTGTTAGACAGCCGCAACACACGCGGGTGATTGCCTGTTAGACAGGTGCAACACATGCAGCTGCAGGGACTCATTATCTGAGCTCGTTCGCTCATCACCAATTCTTACTTTACAGCTTTTTTCCCACACTTGCCTAAAATATTAACAGTTGTGTATACACACACACACATACAGAATATCTACCTATACACAAAAGTTGCAGAAAACCTGCATTGAAATGATCTTAATATAAGACAAAATTAGAGTAAATTTATCAGTCACATGCTCCAGCAGCTGGGTGGAAGTGTGTGGTGCCTTGCCGAACACAGTATGACAAATGGCAAAACTACAGGCAGTTTACCACAAATTGTTGTGGTAAAGTACAGTAAAAGTAATGCTCATTGGTGCAAAATGTGAAATTGGAAACCACATGTAGTCTTGGCACCCTAGCGCAGAAAAGCTGTAACATGTGAACCCATCACAGACTACTGGATCATAGATTTAGTCCAGGTGTACACAATCTAAACGTAGGTAACGAGGATCATACCTAAAACCTACATGGCTATTGCCATAGCCAAATTGTTGCTAATCAAATGCTTAGATTCCAATACCTAAACCATCATAGCAGCAACGCAACGATGAACGTTTACAACCCAGCAACTACCAACTTCTCATTTTCTACAGTAGACCATTTTAGGTATTCACAATAAGCAATCCACATGGTGTACATGAGCCAAATATAGAGCAATCGATAGGACGCAGTATGTGCAAGCCTGGTACTGTACTAAGGCACCATTTCATCTGCTAATTACATGACATTCTCAAATACAATATTTTACACTGTCCCCTTGGTTTAACATTACTTGTTGCACCAGATTGAGAAACCTGTTCCTTAGGCTAGGTTCACATTGCGTTAGGGCAATCCGTTTAGCGCAGTCGCTAGCGGATTGCGCTAACGCAGTGTGACAAAAGGGATCGCGTTTGGCGATCCCGCTAGCGCAGATACCCGATCCGAAACCAACGGGACATCGCTAGCGCATGCCAAAAATGGCATGCGCTAGAGATCCGTTAGCACATTGCAGTCAATGGCTGCGCTAACGGATCCGTTACATAGCGTTAATTGCGACAATTGCGCCATGTAACGGAGTCCGCTAGCGGACACCCATTAACGCAATGTGAACCTAGCCTTAGCTATAATTCTGTATTGACCCAGGATGAAGCAGCCGCACTAATGCACATTATTTCTTGGGGAAAAAAAATCCAACAAAAAGAGGATCTAACATGTCTGTGCAAAGATCAGAAATCGCAAATCTCTTAATTGACATGCAAGAAGCCATTTAAGGATCTGTTGTATGTATGTATGTATGTATGTATGTATGTACGGTTTGTATGTATGAATATCCTTAACTAGCTTCTTTAATGCAATATCACACGCTGGTGTGATCCCAGCCTGACCTTTACCCCAATTTGTAGTCTCCAATTCTGGAAAACCACAGATCGGCAAAGAATTTGTGGACAGACAATACAGAAAATATCTCAATGAAAAGTTATTGCTCCAATACATTAAAGCATTAAAGTAAAGCAACTTTGTACACGAAAGCATAAAGTTAGTGTACGGCCTTTGCAACTTATTTTTTTCATTACAAATGTCCCACTGGATTATTATTTTACTAGACCCAATCTGTTAATAGGAACCATAGAAGCCTATAGGAATGTTGCAATGCTATAAACATACATCATGTGGCCAATCTTGATGGTGAAGTGAAGGCATAAAAACATTTTCTTGCCAGATTTCCAATGCCCCTTTTGCCAGATCTAAAGACCCACATTTTATTTTATTCCAATTTTTTTTTGTATGACATGCAGGTGATTTCATTAAAATGTTTTATAGCTTTTGAGTGGTAGGAGGACCGTTTTTTTGTGGGAGAATATTTAGATTTGACTGACAACGTTCACAACAATGCATAAAATGTCGGAAAATGTTAAGAAAAAAAAAAAAAAAAAAACAAGTGCTAGATGGTGACATAATACATACCACCATTGGTTTGGGGTTTTATTCTTATGCCGTTCATTGTGCGGGAAATATGATTTGTCAACATGGATTCTTCAAGTCAAGAACATTAAGGTGATCGAAAAGGATTACTTTATGTTTAGCTATCAGAAAATGAAGAAGTTTCCATAATAAAAAAATGTGGTTTGTGTCACCATTGTCTGGACCCTTTATTAATTTCTTCTGTTGATGAACATGCCTACTTTTTAGCACATCAAGCTGTAGTTTCAATTCATAGCTCTCGTTCTGCCAATACCAATTTTGCTCTGAATGTAGGGACATATCTAGTTAATGGAAATTACAACACAATTGGAAACATACATTACATTTTTGTTGGGGAGAAGGTGTGCAGCAAATGAAAATGAACTATTATGGAGATTTTTTTATCGTTTTGTCATTCACATTACTGTGTTTTTTGTTTGTTTTATCTTCGTTTGGACAATTATGCATTTTTACCTTTTTCCCCACATTTTAATTTTTCTTATATTTTTTTCATGTTTGTGAAAACCTTAGCTAGTCCCCTAGGGGGATTTTAACCTGCGATCATCAGTTGCACAATAGACTTCCGATAAACTGTAGCATTGAACTTTTGACTTTCAGGCTCCATCTCTCACCATCCACTAGTGGCTTTTAAAGTGAGACTACAATTTTATAGATAATCATCTTGGATATCTCATACAGAAATTTGACTTGCAGCTATTTAGCATGCAATTAGTTATGCAGATTTTTGCTAGGTCACTGCATTGTTACGGTTTGGTTACTTTAAAAAAAAATCAGTGCATACTGATCAACTCACGTAGGTATGTATATTCGTTTTTTCTTCAGTTCTACCCACAAGTGTTTGATTGGGTTGACATCTGGGGACTGTGGCAGCCAATTCAGCACCTCTACTTCATTGTCATTGAACCATTGCTTCACCAAGCTCAACATATGTTTTGGGTCATTGTCCTGCTGGAACATTGTCATCCTTTTCATACCAGAAGTACTGTGTATGAAGTAACTAGTCTTATAGGATACTCACATATAGCTCAGCATTGAGACCACCATTGATCTTGGTCAAGTATCCAACACCTTTGGCTGTGAAACATCCCATATCATCAGGCTTCCTCCATCGAACTTGACAGGTCCTTCAATTTTTCCCTTATTAGCCCCTTTTTCCCCTTGCTTCTTTCAGACCCATTTGCACCCAGAGCCTAGTCTATTGACTTTTGTCTCATAGCTCCAAAGCTCCCGTTTCCAATCTTCTACTGTTCACTTTTTGTACTTTTTTGAAAACTCAAGCTAATGCTTCTTATGATATTGAAGTCTAGGCTTCACCTTTTTTTTGAGCCACCATTCCAGACTTGTGCAATGTACATCGCACAGTACTTGCATGGACATCTGTGATTATGAAGTATACGAGCCACCTCCACTGCCATGTTTGTCTTGTCAGAACTGGTAGACCTTGTGATGAGCCAACTTGTTGACTCCGATAGTTTGCCTGGACGACCACCTATTGGCTTTTGAAAGGATGGATGGGTTTAATTTCGTATTCATCCAACTGTCATGGCACTCACATGATGCGGTTTGGCAATTCTCTTGGCCGAAATACCACAGTCGATGAGCTGGATTCCTCAATCGGAGCCAGAGACCTTTCGCTTGGGAATCAACCTAACACACTGAGTTATTAGGGAATGTAAGAACATGTTGTATTTTGTAGTATACAGGAAGAAAGATTTTTCCACCACCAGGAGCAAAACCGTAACAATGCAGTGACATGACAAGAATCTGCCAAACTAATCATATGTTAAATAGTTGCAAATCAAGTTTATGTATGAGATATCCAAGATGATTGTCTATAAAAATTATGGTAGTCTCACATTGAAGCAGTTGTGGATGGTGAGATATGGAGCCTGAAAGTCAATAGTTCAAAACATTGCTACCCTTTTGCTCTTCAGTGTACTCTTGCGCAGACTAAAACAAACCTGGCACCCAAGTCTCATGAAGTGGGCTCAGAATCTGAGCCAATCGATAGAATGATGGTGCATGGCTGCGGTTCCTGAAAAGTGACAGTTGTCAAAGGATTTCAAAGGTTTTCTGCCACCTAATCTGAGAGAATTTCCTGCACTTCAAAAAACGCAAAGTCTCATAGCAAGAAGTATGCAAAATAAAACCTCACATATACTAGACATAGTTATCAGCTGAGCAATCGTTCAGCCAACAACTATTACCCCAGAGTGCTTCCATAAACAGGAATGGTCGGCCTAGCGCCTGTGTTCTCTAAGAGTGCCTATGCCAAGTTGATCTCCTGGATATCAAAAGGATTGGACGTTGGGGAAAGAGAATGATCCGGTTTGCTGGATTTCCATCATCAACTGATCGAGAGTCAGGAGGTCTGCATACAAATTACAGTCGGAAGATTGTGCCCATATAATAGGGTTTGGCCAACATTAATGTGGATGGGGACCTTATGGCGAAAGTTCATACTGCATGTGCGGTACAAGCCAGACAGTGGCCACATGTGCATGGACGCTCCATTTACCAAAAGGTAACTGGTACGAAAGTACAGTTTATCAGCATGCAGATGCTGGTAAATGGGGCCCCATGGTAACTTTAAAGTATACGTTGGGGAAAAGCTCCAGGAATATAATTAGCCTAAAGCTGGCTACACACAATGTGACATCTGTTTAATATAAGTTATGTTCATTTTTGCTCAAGGATGATTTTGCCTACCCAAAATCTCTAATTAGCTTGTGTTTTGCAGGCCCCATTGCATTTATCCTATGCAAAGATACAAGATTGTCAAATGATAAGGGTAAGAGGCACTGACAAAGCCTCGTATCTACAGCCAATTTTTAAGCATCATAGCAATGATAAAAGATTTTAGCTCTGAAGTTTGCAGGGTTCAACCACATAGGAACGTGGGATAAAAAACAAAAAAACAAACATACAATAAGTCAGGGCTCAAGAGGTATAAGCTCGACCGTGGACAAATGTGAATGGAAGTCAGTATAAACCATTTACAGACTACTTTACAGCTTAAAGAGAATCTGAAATCCCAGGCATAAAGTACCGCTCATAGTCCAGTGATGTACTGATGCTTAACCATGTGGGAGACATCGGGTGAAGAACAGTGTTTGTGGTAGCCCCGACGCACGTTTCACTTGGGATTTTTCAGAATTATTTCTGTTATATAGCACACACCATCTCCCCACATGTAATCTCTATATTCTTGTTTGCTACCTGAAGTTGTTTCTGCTATTTTTATTGTGCTCTGTGCTACTATATATACACTTTTGCAATGAGATTTATGTGACAGGAAATGTTGCCAGGTTCTTCCCCTTCTATACCCATCTTGTATTGTCTTATGGGTTTACACCCTTTATTTTTATGTGAGATTTTCAATAAATATTCTATATATCATTGATGTTACCGTTTCTCATCACTTTATTGCTCAGGGCATATCGCTATTGGTAAAAGTAGTGTTCCTCTCTTTAAAAGAGATCACCCATAGATAGGGTAGGTGATAACGTGCTGATCGAAATAGATCTGTGATCTCCACTGATCCCAAGAGAATAGGAGCAGCGGCCAGTGGTCACCATGATGGAGCGGTGGTGCTCCACTCCATACACCATTTACATCTGGCCCTGCTAGAGTTAACAGCTAGTGTTGGAACTCCACTAATCTTATATTGATTGCCTATCCTAAGGATATGACAATATTATAAAAGAGTGCACAGCTCCCCTAAATAAATCTAGAAAATAATTTTAGTAGGGGTCATTACAAGCAAAATTAGTTTATTATGTTTTAACAAAAAAAAAAAAAGTTTTTTAATTTTAATGTTTTAAACTTCTTTTTTTTAATTTTAGTTTAATTCCCTAGGGAATCAAATTGAGTGCTCAGAAATAATTAGCAATACTGTATTACAGTATATTATTCCCAGCATTGTACGTATGACAGACTGGCAAGGCCTAGAATGTGTACGAAGATGAGACAGGGGACCTCTTGTAAGGCACCCAGATGACAGACCCATTGGCACACAATCAATGATTCCATCCAAAGGGAGTTTCCGCTATAGTTCCCTATAGCATTGGGGCATCAGTTACACGCTATGGTTGACAAATACGACTCCCAAGCACACAGCATCCGCCCATAATGCACGTATGGCACCAGGCAAGATTAATTACTACTTTTATATGTAAGGTCATGCAAAACACTTTCCTATTGTACTCATTTACACTTGTTTAGATACAGCTGTTATATAACAGTTAGGCTGATAACATCCAGTATTTTACCTCAGTACGTGTAAAGGTACCTTTACACTAAACGATATCGCTAGCGATCCGTGACGTTGCAGCGTCCTGGCTAGCGATATCGTTGTGTTTGACACGCAGCAGCGATCTGGATCCTGCTGTGCCATCGTTGGTCGGCGCAGAAAGTCCAGAACTTTATTTCGTCGCTGGACTCCCGCAGACATCGCTGAATCGCAGGGCCGCGCTTAGTAACCCGATATTTACCCTGGTTACCAGTGTATATGTAAAAAAAAAAAAAAAAAAAAAAACACTACATACTTACATTCCGGTGTCTGTCCTCTCCGGCGCTCTGCTTCTCTGCACTGTGTAAGCGCCGGCCGGAAAGCAGAGCACAGCGGGGACATCACCGCTGTGCTCTGCTTTCCGGCCGGCGCTTAGTGCAGAGAAGCAGAGCGCCGGAGAGGACAGACACCGGAATGTAAGTATGTAGTGTGTTTTTTTTTGTTTACGCTGGTAACCAGGGTAAACATCGGGTTACTAAGCGCGCCTTGCGCTTAGTAACCCGATGTTTACCCTGGTTACCAGGGGACTTCGGCATCGTTGGTTGCTGGAGAGCTGTCTGTGTGACAGCTCTCCAGCGACCACACAGTGACGCTGCAGCGATCGGCATCGTTGTCTAGATCGGTGCAGCGTCGCTTAATGTGACGGTACCTTAAGCCAAAAACAGGAGTGAAACAATAGGAGGAAAAGTAGAAAAGAAACACGTCACCACTTCTGGATTTCTCACCCACTCCTAGCTTACAGATACTGAGGTAAAATACTGTCCAAATACTAAACGTATGAATGCTCCCTGTGTGGTTCCTCCCAGAATGCCCATGTTTCCAGATGTTAGTCAGAAGCAGCCTCATTTAGCCCATCATTTCACTTGTTGCTCTGCATAAAAGTAGGAATTACTCCGCCATCCATGCACAAAAGAGGGTCTGGGCGGTAAAACCAAGCTGAGCATAGGACCACCATTTTTTAATACAGGTGGACAGTCCAAGGGAACGCGAAGAACAGCAAGGGGCAGCATAACAAGTATAACAGCAATAGACAACCATTTTCGATAAATTGAAAAATTGGTATAGTTTGCATCATGAAGCAAAAAAACCTTAGTATTTGTTGGGCATTCCCTTTGGAATACGGGGGACAAAAAAAAAAGTTCCAATAAAATCTGGTAGAAAACAAATCCAACAGAGACACACAGATGTGACAGTCAGGTACGATTGGCCAAACAGGAGAAACCATCCATTTCAAAAAACTGCCCTGAACACATCTAGCCTCGACTGAACACATTGTCTTCAATCACTAAATCCTACAAACTTAATTTGTAAAATGGACTTCAACAATCTGAGAAATTCAGACAGCAGCCGTGTATGAAAACCACATTTGTCATGGTGCTGGCTAAATGAGAAGTTCTGTGTTTTTAACACACACTTTCCCCCAGCGTCACTCAAGAAGCAGGAAACCGCTATTGCCTATACGCCGTGTATCCAGTGCCTCCCCGCTGTGTTTTAGTGCAATGCGGTATAAAGCAAAAGGATCAGTTATCAATAAGTGCCGCATTTATCTTTTCTTACTGAAGAATCTATGCTTTTATATAGCTGTAAAATAAAACAGAAGGTCCTCTGGGATCCAGCATCTCTATTGGTAGAGGCGCTGAGCTCAATGATCGGCTGCAGCGGTGATTGGGGCAGCGACGATGGATCTCAGAGGATGTGGATCTGCTCTCTCAAGTGCAGCTATAATGCATTTGAGGACCACTTTTCTTAAAGTGGAAAACCCATTTAAAGTCTTGTATTTTAGAGTGCAACTCTGAAAGACTTACATAGACTATTAGTTTACTGCATCCATTTCCCCATCTTTATCCCATTGCTGTATAGCCGAAAGGTGAAAAGAAAAATGAGAAATAAATCCAATAATCATTTTGTGTGGGGTTACTTATTCGGATACTTTGTTACACATGCAATCATTCACAATAAGAACAGATGCTATGTTCGGAGGGGAGATGCCCCCTTTACTCCCCTGCTGTCTCCTCTTTGCCAGCTTTGATTCAGAAGGAGGAGAAAGTTGCATGGAGCAAGAGGTAGCTTTAACCATAATGGTGCATGAGGAAGAAGAGTCCGCCGCTTGCTCCTCCTCTTCTCTCTCCATCAGCTGGCGGTTCATTGCTATAGCTTCAGCAGCAAATGACGTAAGATCTTTGGCACTACTGTTCCTAAAACAACAATACCACAATGTTATTCCAGCATTTCACTTACATTATTAATAATCCTGCAATAGCCAATCCGCTCTCACTGTTTCTGGAGACTTTGTATTTTATCGGCCCCATTTTCATACTATAGCATGTGGTTTCAGGAGTAATGTTTACCATTATCAATCCTGACAGAACAGTGAAACTCACCTCTGAAGGATGATCGGAGTCGGGAGTGTATTCTCTGGGGCACACTGCAATTGCAAAACAAATTGTCAACTTCATTTAAATGGGGTTTTCCGTGACATATCTAAACGTGGGAGATAAGTGTTACTCATTACTCAAATCCACCACAGAGTGGTCTCCATCAGGATTGGAGCTGATGACATCCTGCAGCCAATCTGTGGCTCTAGTGCAGTGTTTCTCAACTCTGGTCCTCAAGACCCACCAACAGGTCAGGTTTTCAGGATCTCTTAGTATTTCACAGGTGATAATTTCATCAACCTGCTTCAGCATTAACTCCATCACCTGTGGAAATCCTGAAAACTTGGCCTGTTGGTGGGTCTTCAGGACTGGAGTTGAGAAACACTGCTCTAGTGACTGACAGAACACCGTGTCTTCTAGTAGATGACCACTGCAGAGGCGAAGAAGCAAGTGGCACTTGTAGCAGAGGAAATTCTTACATTGCATCTAAATATTCATGATACACACTTTCAAAACTTTTTAACCTCCAAAGCTTTTCTTTTTTTTTTTTTAATGTGGTCATTAAAGGGAAAGGGTCATCAGAAAATAGCCTATTGTTTTAAATCCTGTTTCTATATTAACCCCTTCACGACCTTGGACATAGGGAGCCCCTCCGCCATCTGATCGGCACCCCTGAGATGTCATCATGATGACAGCCGGGTCGCCAGGCTCTAGCAAGTTAGTTAGACCATGTGCAGTGAACGATCTAACTAACTTCTGTTAGTGTAGCAACTGACTCCTGCTGTCAGAGTGCTGAAAGTCCCATAAACATTAAAAAAACAAAACACTGTATTAACGTGTAATCGTACTGACAGAATAAAGCTGCCTTATTAATTTCACTGCATGCGGAACGGCATAAAAACAAAATCTATTCATGCATGGCTGGTTTTTGTTCATTCTACCTCCCAGAATCGGAATAGAAAGCGATAAAAAAATGCTATGTGCCCAAAAATGTTGTTAAAAACGCCAACTCGTCCCACAAAAAAAAAAAAAAAAAAAATCACAAGCACTCACATGACTGTCAGCAGAAATATAGAAAAATTATAGCTACAAAAATATGGTGATGCAAAATATATATATTTTTTTTAAATGGTCTTTTAATGTGTGATTGCAGCCAAACGGATATAAATCTGACACCGCTATAATCACACTGACCCAAAGAATAAAGGAGTCTAATCACTTATACAGCAAGAGGAACGACAAAAAAAAATAAAACCAATTCTTCACCTGCTGTTGATTTGTTCATTCTGTCTCCCAAAAATCGCAGTAAGAATTGGCTCACATTTATCCTGTGCTCTACGCTGAATGCTTACACTGGGGTTTCTATGTAAATCTCTGAAATACGTGATTCAGATGGAACCCCCGGCAGAAGATTCGATTCCCTATAATAAGACAGATTGAGGCACAGTGGACTGTGTGATCTGGCAATAACAGTCTTTTTAGGTGTGCAGCCGGCCACAGATTTGTGCACTTCTGAGAAAGACACTGCTGAGCAGAGGCTAGATGGAGTCCAGAGTAACTGCTTCCTCAGTATAGTGAATGGATCCTTCGGGGTTTTCATCTGAGTCACTCGGAAATTTAGGTGGAAACTGATGTAAGTGATCAGCGCAGAGCGCTGGATCCTAAATGTTATGTACAATGTTCCTAACTATCTTCAAAACGATCCACCAAATAAGCTCTCTGAGGTCAGTCATCTGTTCATCTGTCAAAGGAAATATAGGGCTTCCATGTTACTGGTAGCACAAAGGCTCTGGAAATGGCTCCTCGCCCCCAAAAAGACATTTTGCACATCCTGCGCTCCCAAATCCAAATGTCCCCTCCCTTCTGAGCCCCAGTGTACCTAATCCACATTTCGCACGCACGTGTGGCATTTCTGTAGCTATGAGAGCCTGCCTAAAGTGAGTGTCTCCAGACGAATGGGCTGGGCACTACAATGGCAGTTTGCAATTTTCACTAAGCAACATCCACTGCTTCTTTCTCTGGAAAACGCCCATGGAGTCAAAATCTTCTACACCTGTAGATAAATTCCCAAGTGGGTATAACTTCCAAAATGGGGTCTCTTGGAGGGGGGGGGGATAGATTCTGCTCTTCTAGCACTAAGGGGCTCTGTACATGGGGTCCGCAAAATATTCTACGAAAATCTGCGCTCCAGGAGGCAAATAATGCTCCATCCCTTCTGAGTCTCGCCAAATAGCTAAGCAGTACTGTACAGCCACATATGGGAAATTTCCACGTTTAGCAGAAATTGTGGGACAATTTTCGGTGCAATTTTTAACCAGTTTCCAGTGTTAAAATGTAAAAGCTGGGGATATAAGAATTTTGGTGGTAAAAATGTAGTTAATTTTACACCATTGGGCAGTGAATCATTCTTTCTTCACCGCCCATTGGTATAAAATCCTGTGAGGAACATGTGGTGTCAATATGATTACTGCACCCCTAGATAAAGCCATTGGGGGGTATAGTTTGTAAAATGAGTTCCCATTTGATTGTGGCGTGGAGCGCTTCTGCTGTTCTGGCACCTCTGGGGCTCTGCCAATGTGACATGGCACCAAACTATTCCAGCAAAAATCTGAACTCATATGCCCTTCCCTTCTGAGCTTTGTTCTGTGCCTCAAAAGTAGTTTTCAACCACATATGTACAACAAATTTTGGGGACCACTCTTTTGCTTTCCTTGCAAAAACGAAAAAAAAAAAATTGGGGCTAAAACATTTGTGGTAAAAATAATTTTCTTAATTTTTACAGATAAACGTTGTAAAATACTATTTAGCACTTGGGGGTTAGAGGTACTTACTACACGTCTATATAAATTCCTTGAGGGGTCTAGTTTCCAAAATGGGGTCACTGAGAATTTCCACCATTTAGGCACATCAGGGGCTCTTGAAATGTGACATGACACACAGACCATTCCATCAAAGTCTGCGTTCCAAAACATCACTCCTTCCTTTGAGCACTGCGGTGCACCAAAATAATAGTTGTACCCCACATATGGGGTATCGGCGTACTTTGCAGAAATTGCTCAACAGATAATGCAATTTCTGCTGTTAGCCTTTTATAAAAAAAAATAAAAAATTGGTGCCAAAATAACATTTTTTGTGGGAAAAACATCTAGATACATTTCTTGAGGGGTCTAGTTTCCAAAATGGGGTCACTGGTGGTGAAGGGGTTTCCACTGTTAACCCCTTAGTGACGGAGCCAAATTTTTGAAAACTGACCAGTATCACTTTATGTGGCAATAACTCTGCAATGCTTCAACAAATACCAGCGATTTTGAGACTGTTTTCTCGTGACACATTATACTTTATGATAATGTTAAATTTAGGTCAATATGTTTTGTGTTTATTTATAAAAAATATCAAAAATTTGAGAAAAATGTTAAAAAATTAGCAATTTTCAAATTTTAAATGATTTTCCCTTTAAAGGGAACCTGTCCCCCCGAAAATCGCGGGTGAGGTAAGCCCACCGGCATCAGGGGCTTATCTACAGCATTCTGTAATGCTGTAGATAAGCCCCCGATGTTACCTGAAAGAGGAGAAAAAGACGTTAGATTATACTCACCCAGGGGCGGTCCCGCTGCTGGTCCGGTCGGATGGGTGTCTCTGGTCCGCTGCGGCGCCTCCCATCTTCATTCCAAGACGTCCTCTCTGACCGGCCCGGAGCCTGCGCACTGCAGTACTTTGCTCTGCCCTCAACAGGGCAGACAAAGTACGCCTGCGCCGGAGCCGTGGCTGAAGATCAGAAGAGGACGTCTTGGAATGAAGATGGGAGGCGCCGCAGCGGACCAGAGACGCCCATCCGACCGGACCAGCAGCGGGACCGCCCCTGCGTGAGTATAATCTAACGTCTTTCTCCTCTTTCAGGTAACATCGGGGGCTTATCTACAGCATTACAGAATGCTGTAGATAAGCCCCTGATGCCGGTGGGCTTACCTCACCCGCGATTTTCGGGGTGACAGGTTCCCTTTAATCCAGATGGCCATACCACAGCAAACCATTAATAAATAACATTTCCCACATGTCAGCTTTACATTAGCACCATTTGTAACATGTTATTTTATTTTGTTCGCATTTTAGGTTTAAAAATGTAGCAGCAATTTTTCCAAGGAAATTTACAACATTTATTTTTTTAGGGAACTATCCATGTTTGAAGTGACTTTAGGGGTCCCATATATTGGGAAACCCCCAAAAGTGATACCATTTTAAAAATAGCACCCCCTGACATATTGAAACCTGCTTTCATTTAGTTTATTAACCCTTCAGGTGCTTTACAGGAATTAATGCAAAGTGGTATGACAAAAATGAAAATGTGTATTTTTACCACCTAAATGTCGGTAACTTCTGAACAGGTTACAACAGCCGACAGACTCCCGGGCCGCTATTTGGTCATGAATTACCATCGCAAACATCAGGACCACACAATCATGATCTGAGGGCACTAAATGGGATAAAGAGGAAGCCCCCACACTTAACCATTTAAAATGAAATAGTCACTATTTGCAGCAGTATCTAAAAGGTTAAACAGATATGGACGGTGCCAACATTGATCGTGGTTCATACAGCAAGTTGTCAGCTATAGTGGACAGCCGACAGGTGACAATCCAGCAGCTGTATGGGGATACTATTCTCTTATATCTCAGGTCAATTAAAAGACGTATTGGCTGTCATTAAGGGGTTAAACATCACAGGCTCTCCAAACCCAACATGGCGTCAGCTCTCTTCCAAACAATTTTGCATTCAAAAAGTCAAACGGTGCTTCTTCCAATCCGAGCCCTGCCGTGCGCCCAAACAGTACTTTTCTCCCACATATGGGGTATCCACATGCTCAGGAAAAATTGCACAATAAATTTTTGGGTCCATTTTCTCTTATTTTTGTGAAAAGAAATTTGGGTCTAAAGGAAAATTTTGTGAGAAGTTAAATATTCATTTTTTTCCTTCCACATTGCAAAAATTTTTGTCAAGCACCTGAAGGGTTAATAAACTTCTTGTATGTGGTTTTGAGCACCTTCAGAGGTGCAGTTTTTAGAATGGTGTTAATTTGGGGTATTTTCTGTCATATGGGCCCTTCAAAGTGACTTCAAATGTGATGTGGTCCCTAAAAAATGGTTTGGTAAATTTTGTTGGAAATTTTTTTTGAAATCGCTGGCAACTTAACCCTTTCAACTTTTTAATTAGAAAAAACGGTTTCAAGAATTGTGCTGACGCAAAAGTAGACGTGTCGTTTCAGGGCATAAAAATTAAAAGTTTGACAACTGAAACATTTTCTAAACTTTTTGACAAATTTACGATTTGCTCACAAATAAACGCAAGTCATATTGTAGAAATTTTACCACCATCATGAAATACAATATGTCACAAAAAAAAAAATCTCAATCAGTGGGATCTATTCAAGCTTTGTAGAATTATTATCTCAAAGGGACAGTGGTCAGAATAATAAAATTTGGCCTGATCATGAAGGTGAAAACAGGCTTGGGGTGAAAGGGTTAAGTAATTTTTTTTAAGTTGATAGAATTTCTGATGGCAGAACATCTTGGCTACCTTTTATAGGTGCTTAGAACAAATGGACACCACCTTTTGTTAAAAAAAAAAATAAAAATAAGTGGAAGTTGAGAAATACTTCTTGTACAAGCACAGGCTGTCCTTTGAGCCTGCCAGAATCTTAGCCTCAGAGCTCAGTGGAAAGTTGGCCCACCACAGTATCCGAAACAAAGTCCAAAATGCAGTATAAATTACAATATTTATTAAAATATATATAATATAGTGTAACGGTGGGAAAAAAATACCATAAAAAGCACAACACCAGGGACATGTAAATGGCAGCACTAAAAATAAGTTAAATATATAACAGTGTATGTGCATACCTGTGTCAATAAGCCATAAAATATATAGCAAGCAGATTTACCAAATGAATATTATAAAGTGCATGTGCAAACTTAATTAGTTGGTGGCAAAAAGGAGACCGAATGGAGATGCTGATAATAAATATTGGTGCAATCTATTGGCGCTAAATCCGGCCGGTATATAGTATAATAGTCATAGTGACCAGTGAGCTATAAAGCACCCAGCGGGCAAGCGAACAAAAAAAAAAAAAAAAAATGCCCCCCAAAAAACAAAATAAAAATCGGAGTAGAGGTCAAAAAGAAGCCACCTGGTATTACCTGCTGAATGGGATGAACGTCCCTGGGATGTGCCGAACCCCGACGCGCGTTTCGGCGTCTGCCTTCGTCAGGGGCGGCATTTTGGACTTTGTTTCGTTTTTTTCTTCATTTTTCTATGTTTTCCCGATTTGTCCGATACACCTTCCATTGGTGGTTTTATATATATATATATATATATATATATATATATATATATATATATATATATATATATATATATATATATATATATATATATATATATTTTCATTCTCTCCTCCCATGTACAATCGCTATGTGCACCGTGCCTTGAGATATATTTATCCACCACAGTATCCGCCTGGCACTGGCCATACTGCGGCCTACAGAACAAAGAAGCCGATATGACTTATTTATTCGCAAACCAGCTCTTTATTAGAAACTTCTGAAAAGATGGAGAATTGGACCGTCCACTTCGACTTCCACATTGTTCTTGCTCTACCATTCATTCTCAGACTATAATCACATGGCTGGTCTCGAAGACAATGAGCCAAGCTGGGATGGAATGGTGGCCGGTAAACTTGGCAACAAGCTGTACACTGTAAAGTTGAAAATCCCTCGGACCTGGAGAGGATTTTTAATAAGCTTGCTTTTATAAACACTTTGTAATTTCAGCCATTTATGAACTTGATACAACCCATCTAATAATTCATGTTGTAACTACTCGTCTCCCCCCCCCCCCCCCCCAAATTACAGTAAATTAATCTTTATTCAGATTAGAACATGGCACATCTATACTTCTAGACAAACAATCGGGTCTGAGTGAGTCTCTTGCTGCTAATGTCCATGTGAAAAACAGGAACTTGGCAGTCAAATAAATTGCAAGACATTAAAGAAAAAAAAAAAACCAAAACCTAAGAAGGTGATTAGAAAAAATAAAACAGTGATAAACAATGAAAACACGATTTAAACAATAGGTTATTTTCTGATGACATGCTCTTTGAAAAGGGTATTTGAATTTGGTAAAACAGCCATTTTTCTTCTTCTTATGGAATTACAATTTTTACCATTTGAATAAAATTACCAAGAAATTTCTGGTTGAATATGTGACTCCAGTTTGCCATGCAGGACTAACCAGATATTGGGTAACAGTACCAAGATAAAATTAAAACAGCCGATTTGTAGAAGTGTCAAAATCAGCAGAATGGGGCTCGCCGATGACCACGAGATTGTTGCTGAAACATCTGCTACTGAAAGATAGTTCCTTATCCGTTTAGATTTTTTTTGGGGGGCAACAGCTCTGCCCGAGAATTCACCCATAGAATGGCCACAAAAGTTATTACATAAAGTTGAATTTTCATTCCCATTCTTTTTCTGAATCCTTAACTGGTGTAATACACACTCGGCTTAAAATGTATTTGGGACTTACCCCTTGCACCCACGGATGCTGTAAAACCTGTGCTGCACTTAGTCTCTTTTTGGCATCTCGTAGCAGCAACTTTGAGATAAGATCTTTGGCTCCAGATGATATGTGAGCCCAGTCTTTATCTGGAAACTCGTATTTTCCTTCTTGAATACTTACAAATAGCATATTCTGTTGATGGAATAAAAATAGCGATATCAAAAATTGTGAAAGTAAAACAAAACTAAATGAAAGGGGTTGGCCACTTTATGATTATTCTAACAATTGTGTTTGTTACATGACTGTGTGGCACCTACTAGTAATGGTTGTCCTCCTGCAGCTTTCCTCAGACTGCACTGCTCTACTGCCCATAAAATGGCGGCAGATGGAGGAACATGTGACCACACCGAGTACAGCCACTTCCTCAAAGTTCAACCAAAGTTCCTCAAAGATCAACCAATTTCCATTTAATTAATGTTTTTCAATTGGTGGGAGCTGATGGATTGGTCATTAACATTTTGTGGACAGGAAGGCAGCTACAACTTTCTATCAACAGAGCATGAGGATAACCTGTAATACTTAATAAGGTGAAAAAAATATTGGGGACATGCCATTTCTAAAATAAAAAAATAATTAAAAAAAAATAATAACCAACTCCTTTACAGCAGCCAAGATGTAAGTCCCTATTCAGAATACCTGGCAAGCGGGACAAGCCTCTCCTCTATCCCAGCCGCAAGCACTTCCACAGTGCCCGACGAATGGTGGATAGCCACTCAACATGATGTACAAGATCACTCCAAGGCTCCAAAGATCGCAACGTTTGTCATATATTGACGCTTCCTCATTAAATGCCTCAACCACTTCGGGAGCCATATATTCTGCGGATCCACACTGTAGACACAAGGTCAAACGTTTAACCTAGATTTGGCAACACCAGGAAGAAAGGCAGTTTTTATTCGAAATAAAAAGTTTACAATTACACAAAAAAAAGAGGTGCCCTAGTAGGGACTCTAGGATAGACTACAGTAGAGCCTAGAGTTGTCTTTATAGATGGGAGAGATCAACTAGACCAGTGCTGCCCCCCAAGCCCACTCCTCTGTCTAGCTCCAGTAGATTGACAGGTCTCTCCTTTGTATGTGTACATAGGGACAGTACAGCCATAGACTAGTCCAATAATGATAATCCAGAATTAGCATCTTTGCCCACTCTTCCTTGCAGTTGTACTTCAAATCTGTCAGACAGAGCATCTTCTGTGTACAGCCGCCCCTCTTCAGGTCACCCACAGACTTTCAATTGGATTCACATCTGGGCTTTGGCTAGGTCATACCCAAACTTTTTTCTTCCTGGCAAAGCCATTCTTTTGTTGCTTTGGAAGTATGTTTGGATTTATTTTGATTGTGAGTAATTGGGGTTTCTGTCACGCTGAAAGGTGAAATTGATTTTCAGCTTATGTAGAAGGGGCCTAAAGATTTTGTTGTAAAATTGACTGATTTTGAAATGTTCACAATTCCCCCCCATCCTGACTAAAGTTCCAGATCCAGCTGACAAAAATATACCCAAAATATAATACGGCTTCCATCAGGCTTCACTGTGGGTATGGTGTTCTGTTGTTGATGCTAGTGGTGGCTTCGCGCCAAACTTACTTTTTGGAATTATGGCCAAAAAGTTTATTCTGTCACATCAGACCATAAAATACACCAGAGAGAAAAACAAAAACCTTTAAAATTGGACCTTTAACTATTACAATTAAGAGTAAATGTTAAAATTTCATCAAAAGATGAAAAATCAAAAAACAAAAGAAAAACACCTCCCATGCCCTTTTAATTGGGGGGGGGGGAAAGAAACAAATTTTTTAGAAAGGGAATTGGACAAGATATGGTTTAACAATCCTTCACTGGCCCTAATAGGTCCCTTTTAGCTGTAATCCTTCCTGACAGCAGAGGATGGCACCATAAAATTCTATGTGGTGCCCCCGCTCAACACCAGCAGTCCCTTAACACCCCTACATGCCCCTATTATAGAACTATAGCAATAAATCAACATGCATTCAGCATACAGTTAATGGTCTATGGTACCACTAGGCTGTGACTGAGGGAGGCTATGTCTCGTGGTGTGACTATGAATAGAAGTCTCACATATTACTGACTTATCAGCTAGGCAGATAATACCGAGGTTTGTATATTTTTAAGCAACACCTACTTTTCATTATTAGTGGCAACCCTTAACAGTAACTCAGTAACAGCTGTATATCACATATAACAAAGTGCACAAGTGCTTAGGATGATTAAGGAAAAGTTAATATAACAGAGTGCAGGAGCATATAGGACACCGTACAATATAGTTAAGGTGCTCTCAACATACCGCCCTGTCACTAATCATAGACAATTCAAAAAAGTCACTTTGTAAGCCAACATCACAGTGGATAACTTATCAGGTTAAAGTAGTTCCCTGTTTTTGATGTCTTGGCCCTACGCATTTCGCCCCCTCCACTTATTGGGGATCATCAGGGGACCCAAGACAGGAGTGTGCGATAATAGGAGATAGGTCGGAGATTGGTCACATCAGACCAGAACATGTTTTCCCACATGCTTTTGGCAGACTGTAGATTTTCGTAACACATAGCTGGGCTTGGATGTTTTTCTTTGCAAGTAAAGGCTTGAGTCTTGCTTGCCACCCTGCCATATAGGCCAAACATATGAAGAATATAGAAGATTGCTGTCGCATGCAGAGCACAACCAGTACTTGCCAGAATTTCCTACAGCAACTCCAATGTTGCTGTAGGCCTCTTTGTGGCCTCACAGATCAATTTTCATCAATTTATGAGGGATGCTCATAATGTTACTGTTGTACAGATTTTAAGTCACTTCTTAAGCACTGTCTTTACACTTTTCCATTATACATCTAATGCCTTGGAAAAAACGTTGTAACCTTCTCCTGACTGATAACAATGAGAAGCCGTTGCGGTGTTGTAAGCAGTTTGCATATTATAGCAAAAGCCATGATCTGTTACTAGGAAAATGTCAGGAAAATTCCACTTGAACAGCTAAACTTTTTATGGGATTAATCAGAATCCCTGTAAATGATGGCATATGTGTAGTCACTGCAAAAGGAATCTGTCAGCAAGTTTTTGCCATGTAATCAGACAGCACCATGATTTAGGGACAGAAATCCGGATTCCTGCAATTTATAAGTTTACTGTGTGCAGCAGTTATGATAGAGTCACAGTTTTGTCTCGTGCAGATCTAGCAGAGCTCAATTGTTAATCTGTGTATAACCTGCCCACACAAGGCCGACTCCAGTTTTCCATGGGCCCGGGTGAATGTGTCCTAGTGAGCCCCTTTAGCACATACCACAATTCATGATGCACAGAAATAAAGGTAAAGTACAATGCCAAAGATATCACTTACTTCCTACATTATATGAGTGATATCAATAGCTCAGAAACCGGACAGTATAGTCATTCATGCAGTGTAAGCCGGGCCCCACATGATGCCCCAGTGTATGCCGGGCCCCACATGATGCTCCAGTGTATGCTGGGCTCCACATGATGCCCCAGTGTATGCCGGGCCCCACATGATGCTCCAGTGTATGCTGGGCTCCACATGATGCTCCAGTGTATGCTGGGCTCCACATGATGCCCCAGTGTATGCTGGGCTCCACATGATGCCCCAGTGTATGCTGGGCTCCACATGATGCTCCAGTGTATGCCGGGCTCCACATGATGCCCCAGTGTATGCCGGGCTCCACATGATGCCCCAGTGTATGCTGGGCCCCACATGATGCCCCAGTGTATGCCGGGCCCCACATGATGCTCCAGTGTATGCCGGGCCCCACATGATGCCCCAGTGTATGCTGGGCTCCACATGATGCCCCAGTGTATGCTGGGCTCCACATGATGCCCCAGTGTATGCTGGGCTCCACATGATGCCCCAGTGTATGCCGGGCTCCACATGATGCCCCAGTGTATGCCGGGCTCCACATGATGCCCCAGTGTATGCTGGGCCCCACATGATGCCCCAGCGTATGCCGGGCCCCACATGATGCTCCAGTGTATGCCGGGCTCCACATGATGCTCCAGTGTATGCTGGGCCCCACATGATGCCCCAGTGTATGCCGGGCCCCACATGATGCTCCAGTGTATGCTGGGCTCCACATGACGCCCCAGTGTATGCTGGGCCCCACATGATGCTCCAGTGTATGCTGGGCTCCACATGATGCTCCAGTGTATGCTGGGCCCCACATGATGCTCCAGTGTATGCTGGGCCCCACATGATGCTCCAGTGTATGCTGGGCCCCATATGACTCTTTAAACATAAAAAAAAAATTGAACTACTCACCTCGCTGTTCTGCTCTGGAGTCCTCATTGTCCCCATCTTCCGGCTCTCTGCATTGACTGTTCAGGCAGAGTGCGCACAGACGTGATGTCATCACGCCCTCTGACCTGAAACGTCAGAGTAAGAAGACGCAGATGACACCGCAGGAAAGGAGAGAATCAAGTTTCGGAAGTGCCAGGGCCCTGAGCAAGCGGCAGGTGGGAGGGATGGGGGTGGGGGGAAGGGCCCACTTGCAGGCGCTGGCAATGGGCTTCCATAGCACGGCGGTGTCTGACGGCAAGTGGACCCCCCGCCTGCTCAGGGCCCTGGAAGTTGCCTGGGTGCCGATGCTGGCCGTGCGCCCACACCACAGTTTTAGGAGTACATTGTAGTGAGAGCTGCTAATCACTGTTGGTGGCGTGGTTAGACTCGCATGCATGCGCCAAGTTGTCCTATAATGATAATCTCCTTCTGATAAATCAATGATTTTATTGAAACAGCAAAACACAGCTTAGCAAGTGACATAATGGAATCAGGGTCTCTGCTCCTACATCATGGTACGCTCAGAATACATATCAAGAACCTGCTGACAGATTCACTTTAACATGAGTTTAAATGCGATTGTCTAATTCTGAACATAACCACATCCCAAATTATGTAACCACATTTTAATTTTGTGACTTTTCCCCCTCAAAATGATTTCAGTTTGCTCCGCAGTGGATTTGTACAGCTTATGGGTTACACTAAAGGTGAAAAGTTCTGAACCGATTCTTCTTGGTTTGATTTTTTTTTTTTTTTTTAACGTGACAAAAAGTGACATTTTACATACACTGCGGAGGAAATATGTTTATACACACTGATCATTTTTTTTTTTAATGATAAAGTGTTTATTTTACCGGAGTTAAAAGTTCAGGGGTAGATATTGGCGAACAGTCACTATTCCACTTGATCCCACTGCCAAGGTCAAAGTCACAAATCTTCACTGGGGACACCTGGCATAGAGAAGACGGGTCTACATTAACATCACGTATTTCACATCAAAGAACACATTTTATAAGCTTCTTTCCTTTACGAGAAGAGGAAGCATTGAAGAGTTAATGGCTTTCGGATATGTTGTGGACCAATGCGCGGTTAGTGGAGATCTGCAGTGTAAATTGACCGACACCGTGAATTTAACATCTGCAGCACAGAACGTCAATTTAAGCTCAATTTGCTGCAGAAAATAAGACCGAGCTAAACAAATCCTCTTTAGCCCACAACTGTTCAACAGTCAACGATAGTAACCCCTTCACGACACATGATCTATGTTTACGACATATATCGCGCCCCCCAAACTTGATGAGGGCTCCAGTGCTGAGCCCGCATCTTCTCGCACATGACAGTTGATTTCATTAGCCATCATGTGCCTTTAACAGCCGCGGGTGGCTGTAGTTAGTATCACTGCACTCAGGAATGTTTGATCAAAATATATAATAAATTAATTATGGTTTTTGGAAGAAGTGGAGGAAAAGGAAAAAAAAAAAAAAAAAAAAAAAAAAAGGAAAATGGCCATGGCGTGAAGGGGTTAAAGTTGAGCAAAGATTTGAGCTACTCTAGTATGACATCTAGTCTGATCCCCGCGGCGTCCTAACCCTGAAGTCTTCACTTCCACAGCCGCCATATTCAGGGCGCCTCTGGCATTTAATAGGTTCCGCGATGCCATGATGTCACGTGAGGCCTGGTGATTAGGTGACGACTAGGTGCCCGGACGTGAAGACGGCCCTGGCCCAGTTTCTACGCGAGCCCGGACTGGGCGCCAAACCAGGACACGTCTACAATGACATGTGAATAGTCTATAGTCCATGTGCCCACAGATCACCATTGACAATTTACATATATAAACTCCACAGCAGATCTGTTCTGTGTGGATGAATCCTAAAGGAGTTATTTGTTCTTATTCTTCGTCAATACTCACATTTGCCTCCTCCAGTGTTTTTTCCTGTCTGTCAGCTCCTTTGTCATGCCGATGTGTAGTACTAGTGATGAGTGAACGTGCAGGGATAAGGTGTTATCTGAGCATGCTCTTGTGCTAGCCGAGTGTTTTCAGTGTGCTGGAATAATATGTACGAGACCCCACACATGCAGAGATTACCCAACAAACGGAGTAAATCATGAGAGCGCCATCATTTCACCTGTTCTACCACCAGCTTTCTTGGAGCATTCCGGGACAATCTTTTCGGCTAGGTCCAGACTGCACGTGTGCACACTCTCGGGGGTATACAGTTCTGGTGGACCCATTATAATGAAATGACAGCACCATATAGGTTTCTTTATAGGACAGCGCAGTCTATTGCACTTTCCTAAACCATTAGGGCCCCTTTCCACTTGTGAGAAAAACGGACGAGTGCAATCCGATAAAAAAATCGGATTGCACTTGGACCAATGTTAATCAATGTGTGACACTCCATTTGCGATTTTTTTCCCAGCCGAAATCGGACTGAAAAAAATCTGTGTGGGCTGAGAAAAAAAATCGCAGCATGCTGCGTATTGCTGAGATTCTCGGACGAGACTCGCCAATGCAAGTCAATGGGTGCGAGAAAAAAAACGCACAGCACTCGCACCATGCGAGTGCTGTCCGATTTTTACGCACCCGTGTCCTTAGAAAAGCCGGCAATTCAGCGCAGAGTACAGTAAAATCACACTGACAGGTTAGATGAGAGTAGATATAATACACATAGAATAGGTATATATACATATATATATATATGTCAGAGAGACATATATACATATATATATATATATATATATATATATATATATATATATATATATATATATATATATATATATATATATATATATATATATATATATATATATATATATATATATATTTATATTTAATGCAGCGCGAGATGGCTTTAAAGCTGGTAATTCAATTACCGGCTTTTGCTTTCTCCTTCACAAACCCGACATGATATGAGACCTGGTTTACATACAGTAAACCATCTCATATCACCATTTTTTTTTGCATATTCCACACTACTAATGTTAGTAGTGTGTATATGCAAAATGTGGGCGTTCTAGCTATTATATTTAAGGGTTAAATGGCGGAAAAAATTGGCGTGGGCTCCCGCACAATTTTCTCCGCCAGAGTAGTAAAGCCAGTGACTGAGGGCAGATATTAATAGCCTGGAGAGGGTCCATGGTTATTGCCCCCCCCCCTGGCTAAAAACACCTGCCCCCAGCCACCCCAGAAAAGGCACATCTGGAAGATGCGCCTATTCTGGCACTTGGCCACTCTCTTCCCATTCCCCTGTAGCGGTGGGATATGGGGTAATGAAGGGTTAATGCCACCTTGCAATTGTAAGGTGACATTAAGCCTAATTAATAATGGAGAGGCGTCAATTATGACACCTATCCATTATTAATCCAATTGAAAGAAAGGGTTAAAAAAAATACACACACATTATTAAAAATTATTTTAATGAAATAAAAACAAAGGTTGTTGTAATTTTTTATTTAACGCCCAATCCACTCAGTGAAGACCCTCGTTCTGTGACAAAAAAAAAATAAACCAACAATATACTTACCTTCCACAGATCTGTAAAGTCCAACGATGTAAATCCTTCTGAAGGGGTTAAAACATTTTGCAGCCAGGAGCTTTGCTAATGCAATGCTACTCCTCGCTGCAAAACCCCGGGGAATGAGTCTAAATATAGATCAATGAGCTATATTTAGCTTCATTTGCGGTGAGGCGCCCTCTGCTGGATGTTCATAGATCGTGGGAACTTTCCTAGAAGGCCTAGGAGCTTTCAAGGAAAGTTCCCACGATCTATGAACATCCAGCAGAGGGCGCCTCACCGCAAATGAAGCTAAATATAGCTCATTGATCTATATTTAGACTCATTCCCCGGGGTTTTGCAGCGAGGAGTAGCATTGCATTAGCAAAGCTCCTGGCTGCAAAATGTTTTAACCCCTTCAGAAGGATTTACATCGTTGGACTTTACAGATCTGTGGAAGGTAAGTATATTGTTGGTTTATTATTTTTTTTTTGTCACAGAACGAGGGTCTTCACTGAGTGGATTGGGCGTTAAATAAAAAATTACAACAACCTTTGTTTTTATTTCATTAAAATAATTTTTAATAATGTGTGTGTGTATTTTTTTAACCCTTTCTTTCAATTGGATTAATAATGGATAGGTGTCATAATTGACGCCTCTCCATTATTAATTAGGCTTAATGTCACCTTACAATTGCAAGGTGGCATTAACCCTTCATTACCCCATATCCCACCGCTACACGGGAATGGGAAGAGAGTGGCCAAGTGCCAGAATAGGCGCATCTTCCAGATGTGCCTTTTCTGGGGTGGCTGGGGGCAGGTGATTTTAGCCAGGGGGGGGGGGGGGCAATAACCATGGACCCTCTCCAGGCTATTAATATCTGCCCTCAGTCACTGGCTTTACTACTCTGGCGGAGAAAATTGTGCGGGAGCCCACGCCAATTTTTTCCGCCATTTAACCCTTAAATATAATAGCTAGAACGCCCACATTTTGCATATACACACTACTAACATTAGTAGTGTGGAATATGCAAAAAATACGTACGCTACTCACCTGGTAGCAGTGTTTTTTCAGGAGCCATGACAGCACAACGAGAGAGGGGATCCGCCCTTCAGGGACAGGAAACCTACAGACATAAAAAGGGCGGTACCTCTCTCCCACGTCAGTTGTTTCCAGAGCATGAGAGGACCACCTTGGTTAGTAACACAGATGCAGCATGTATATAAACACATTTTATTATGCCAGTGAACATGGAATATAACGCAAAAACCAACAGGGTGTTGAAACATCCAAAATTATAGGGTAGGGAATTTAAGGGTGCTGTCATGGCTCCTGAAAAAACACTGCTACCAGGTGAGTAGCGTACGTATTTATTCAGTCGCCATGACAGCACAACGAGAGACTTTCAGAGACGAAAGATTTAGGGGGGGATAATTGCTTATTATTATTTATTATTATTATACATTTTTATAGCGCCATTTATTCCATGGCGCTTTACATGTGAATACGGGGCAAATATAGACAAATACATTAAACATGAGCAGATAACAAGGCACACGAGTACATAAGGAGGGAGGACCCTGCCCGCGAGGGCTCACAGTCTGCAGGGGGTGGGTGAGGATACACTAGGAGAGGGTAGGGCAGGTTGTGCGGCTGTTCAGTAGGTTGAGGATCACTGCAGGCTGTAGGCTTGTCGGAAGAGGTGGGTCTTCAGGTTCTTTTTGAAGGTTTCTATGTTAGGCGAGAGTCTGATGTGTTGGGGTAGAGAGTTCCAGAGTATGGGGGAAGCACGGGAGAAGTCTTGGATGCGGTTATGGGAAGAAGAGATGAGAGGGGAGTAGAGAAGGAGGTCTTGGGAGGATCGGAGGTCGCGTGTAGGTAGGTACCGGGAGACCATGTCACAGATGTATGGAGGAGACAGGTTGTGGATGGCTTTGCATGTCAGTGTGAGGGTTTTGAACTGGAGTCTCTGGGCGATAGGAAGCCAGTGAAGGGCTTGACACAGGGGAGAGGCTGGGGAATAGCGGGGGGACAGGTGGATTAGTCGGGCAGCAGAGTGTAGGATGGATTGGAGTGGTGCCAGAGTGCTAGAGGGGAGTCCAGAGAGTAGGAGGTTGCAGTAGTCGAGGCGGGAGATGATAAGGGCATGCACTAGCGTTTTTGCAGTGTTGCGGTCAAGGAAAGCACGGATCCGGGAAATATTTTTGAGTTTGAGACGACAGGAGGAGGCAAGGGCTTGGATATGTGGCTTGAAAGAGAGGGCAGAGTCGAGGATCACCCCGAGGCACCGGGCGTGTGGGACTGGGGATAGTGAGCAGCCATTGACATTGATGGATAGGTCTGGTGGAGGGGTAGAGTGAGATGGGGGAAAGATGATGAATTCTGTTTTGTCCATGTTCAGTTGTAGAAAGCGAGCAGAAAAGAAGGCTGAAATGGCAGACAGACAGTGCGGGATTTTGGTAAGCAAGGAGGAGAGGTCAGGTCCGGAGAGGTAGATCTGCGTGTCGTCAGCGTAGAGATGGTACTGCATACCGTGGGATTCTATGAGCTGTCCCAGGCCGAAAGTGTAGATGGAGAAGAGTAGGGGTCCTAGAACAGAGCCTTGAGGAACACCGACTGACAAGGGGCGAAGTGAGGAGGTGGTGTGGGGGAGGGAGACACTGAATGTTCGGTCTGTCAGATATGACGAGATCCAGGAAAGGGCCAAGTCTGTGATGCCAAGGGATGAGAGGATTTGTAGCAAAAGGGAGTGGTCTACAGTGTCAAAGGCAGAAGACAAGTCCAGGAGAAGGAGGACAGAGTAGTGTCGCTTGCTCCTGGCAGTTAGTAGGTCATTGGTGACTTTAGTTAGGGCAGTTTCAGTTGAGTGATGGGAACGGAAGCCTAATTGTAACCGATCAAAGAGGGAGCAGGAGGAGAAGTGGGAGGACAGTTCAAGATGGACATGTTGCTCCAGCAATTTGGAGGCATAAGGGAGAAGAGATATTGGGCGATAGCTAGACAGCTTCTAGCACTCTTCTCCCCAACGTAAGGTCTGAGGAACTACCCAGATCTAATCTGTAGTGTCTAAGAAAGGTAGAAGGGGAAGACCATGTGGCCGCCTTACATATGTCTTCGATTGACACTTCTGACCTCTCCGCCCAGGAAGATGCCATGGCCCGCGTGGAGTGTGCCTTTATACCATCTGGAACTTCGTTGCCACCTGTGGTATAAGCGAGAGAGATCGCCTCCCTAATCCATCTGGCTAGAGTGTTTTTAGATACTCTAAGACCCTTCCTTACCCCTTGATAGGCTACAAATAAAGAGTTATCTTTTTTCCAGGAATCTGAAACTGCAATATATCTAAGGAGGCATCTCCTCACATCTAAGCAATGGAATTTACGCTCTTTATCGTTAGCAGGGTTGGAGCAAAAGGAGGGTAGGACTACCTCCTGAACCCTGTGAAATTTAGACGCAACTTTAGGCAGATATAGGGGATTGGGTTTCAATATGACCCTATCCTCCCTAACCTGCATGTATGGTGGATGTCTGGAGAGTGCCTGCAGATCACTAACCCTTCTAGCAGATGTGAGAGCAACCAACAGGGCTGTTTTGATTGACAGGATGTTCACAGGAATAGTATCAATGGGCTCGAATGGGGCTAGCGTTAGGGCTGAGAGTACTAAATTTAGGTCCCATGGGACTAACCTTTGTTTAATAATTGGTCTAGACCTGGTGACTGCTTTAAAGAATCTAGAAATCCAGTGATTACTGGCTAAATTAAGATTATATAACGCTCCTAGCGCTGACACCTGAACTCTAAGAGTACTTGTGGCCAAGCCCATTTCCAGGCCTTTTTGTAAAAATTCAAGAATCTGGTTAATACATGGTTCTTGGTCAATTTGAGCCCCTGAAAATGATAAAAATTTTCTCCATACCCTCACATAAATGCCCGTTGTAGAGGGTTTCCTACTTTTAAGGAGAGTATTTACCAGATTCTGAGAGAACCCTTTCCCCCTCAGTAAGGACCTCTCAAGTTCCATGCCGCTAGGTGTAAGTTGGCTACTTGAGGATGGAGGATTGGTCCCTGGGAGAGCAGATCTGGTAGCTCTGGAAGAATCCATGGTTGGCAGACAGACATCTTCCTCAGCCAAGGAAACCAAGCCCTCTTGGGCCAAAATGGAGCTATCAAGATTACCCGGGCCTTGTCCTCCCGAATCTTCCTCAGAACTAGGGGAATCAGATTTAGAGGGGGAAAAGCATACGCGAGCCTGAAGTGCCAAGATATCAGCAGAGCGTCCACAGCGTATGGGTTGTCTTTTGGATTTAGGGAGCAGAATTGGTGTAATTTTTTGTTCTCTCTGTTGGCAAAAAGGTCTATCTCCGGACAACCCCATAACTGAATGATCTGACTGAAAATGGCTGGATTTAACGACCACTCTCCCTGTCTGAGCATGTTGCGGCTTAGATAGACGGCTTTGGTGTTGATACTTCCTTTTATATGAAGCGCCGTCAGGGAGAGAAGATGTACTTCGGCCACCTGAAAGATATGATTTGCGACCTCCATCAATGTACTGGATCGCGTGCCACCTTGACGATTAATGTAGGCCACAGTTACCCGATTGTCTGACAAAAGCCTGACGTGTCGACCCTGTAGGGGTACAAGGAATCTATTTAAGGCATGTTTTACTGCCAACAGTTCTTTCAAGTTGGAGGAAGAGTCCTGTTCAGACTGAGACCATAGTCCCTGAACCCAATCCTCCCCTAAGTGAGCCCCCCACCCCTTGGGGCTAGCGTCCGTAGTCAACCCTCTAGATATGTGATTTATCCAAGGGACCCCCCTGTGTAGATTCGAAGTGTGAGTCCACCAACCAAGCGAATGTACAGTTTCCGCAGAAAGTGTGAATTTACTGTCGAGGTGAGCTCTTAGACGACGGGAATTGTGTAACACGTCCCACTGTAAAGCCCTCGTGTGGAACTGTGCCCAGAGAACTGCCGGGATGCAGGACGTAAGAGAACCCAAGATTGACATCGCACTCCTGACCGATACTAAGGGATTATTTATTGCCCTGGTGACCAACTGCTTAATCTTAGCAACTTTTGTGTCCGGCAGGCGACATTCCTGCTGACTAGAGTCTATAACATATCCCAGGAATTCTTGTACTTTTCGGGGCTGATTTTTTTATATTGACCATCCAGCCCAATTTGTGTAACGCATCCATGACTTTCTGTAGTTGGTCTGTGCAATGCGACTCAGAATGACCCACAATTAGCAAATCATCCAGGTAAGGGATTATTAATATATCCTGTTCATGCAAGTGCGCCATAACCTCCACCATGATTTTTGTGAACACCCTGGGTGCAACTGCGACTCCGAATGGAAGTGCCTGATATTGAAAGTGTTCTACTGTGCCAGCTAGTGAAACCGCCACCCTAAGAAATCTCTGATGATCAATATGAATTGGTACATGGTAATAGGCGTCTTTGAGATCTAAGACAACCATAAAACAGTGGTGAAAGAGTAATTTTATTGCTGTCTTGACCGACTCCATTTTGAAGGAGGGTATCAACAGAAAATTATTCAGGCCTTTTAAATTAATAATGGTGCGATATGAACCATCAGGTTTTTTGACCAGGAACAGAGGGGAATAAAACCCCCTACCTTCCTCGCCTGCAGGGACTTTGACTAGAACATTCTTCTGTTGGAGCTCCCGGACCTCAGACTCCAGCGCCAACTGCTCTGTAGAGGAGGAACGAACAGGTGTTAACATAAATTTGTCCCGAGGAGTATGGTGGAAGTCAAAGGTTAGGCCTTTCTCTACAATGCCTAGAATCCATGGATTGTTTGTAATCCGCACCCAGGCTGGGTAGAAGGCCGAAAGCCTACCCCCCACCTGGTCCGCTAGTCATTGTGGTTTCTTAACCTCTCGTGAAGGATTAAACATAAATCCTCTACCCCTCCTTCTGCTGTTGTCATATCTAGTAGATTCTCTGTTGGAGTCTCTATATGGTCTTCTGCGGTTGGACCATCCTCTATTATAGTCCCGTCTGTAGAAGGGTCTTCCTAGGAAGGGAAAGCGTTTTTTATTATCCCCTGCTTTTTCCAATAGCTCGTCTAGGACCGGTCCGAACAAGTGAGCTCCTTCACAAGGAATGCTACATAATTTTGTTCTAGCTTGTAAGTCCCCTGGCCAGCATTTTATCCATAGCGCTCTCCTGGCTGCATTGGATAATGCCGAGGACCTGGCGGCCAACCTGACCGAATCTGCTGAAGCATCTGAAAGGAAGGCTGCGGCATCCTGGATTATGGGCATGGAGGACAATATTTCCGACCTAGGGACTTTATCTCTGAGCTGATCTTCGAGGTGACCCAACCATACCATCAAGGATCGAGCGGTACAAGTGGCTGCTATAGCTGGCCTCAAGGACCCCGCTGAAGTCTCCCAAGCTCCTTTAAGAAAGATGTCGGCTTTCCTATCTAACGGGTCTTTCAAATTCCCCAAGTCGTCGAAGGGGAGAGACGTTTTTTTGCATGCCTTAGCGACTGCTGCATCCAGCTTCGGGACTTTATCCCATGAGGACGAAGCCGCTTCCTCAAAGGGATACCTTCTTTTAAAGGCTGGCGGAAGCGACCCCTTCCTTTCTGGTTTCTTCCATTCTTTTGAGATTAACGACTTGATTTTGTCAATCACTGGAAAGGCTCTTCGGGATTTTCGCTCAATACCCCTGAACATAACATCCTGAATGGAACATTCCGACTGGGTATCTTCTATCCCCATTGTGCTGTTAACTGCTTTGACCAGATGGTTAACCCTATCTAGGGACAAACAGGCTCGAGTAGACTCCTGATCCTCAGAGGAGGAAGTAGACGGAAGAGACCCTGAGCTCAGCTCACCCGAGTCCGAATCTACCTCAGATAAAGGGGATGATCTTTTAGCTTCTGCTCCCCGAGACTTGGATCTCTCGGCACCTTTAATTTCCTGTCTCACCATCTCTCTTATTGTAGAGGTCAGATCAGGCGCCTCCTCCTCCAGTAGACGTTGAATACATATTTTACATAATTTTTTCGAATGCCCATCTGGAAGCGGCTCTGCACATTCGGCACACTGCCTATGTTTGGCTTTGGACAAACTTTTCCTCCCCTGATAGAGGAAAAAAGACAAGGGGAACACAATCATCACTAAGTGGACTTTCACGAAGCTCACTTACCCCGTCCAGTAATGAGTGGTACCGTAGATGGGGGGTCCTTCGTAGCCGGCAAATCCTTACGGCCTGAGGACTTTGGTATAGAGATCCGTGCCTCCTTAGCTCCACCAGCGCGGCTACTGCCACTAGACCGACGCTGGGAGCTTCTACGAGGCTTATCTGACTGCTGCTGCGGCTCCTGCTGCTGCTGCTGGCTGATAGTTCCTTCTGGCGACTCCATTATGGAATGGGTGAGGAACTCTGATCATCCCAGCTTGCCGCCTTAAATACCCCCAAGGTACCGCCCCCAGATGGGGGCCAGCAGGGAATCCCAGGTGGTCATTAATCGTCCACCGCTGCGCTGCGCTACCCCTCCCCGAAGCCCCGACTGTTCCCGCAGCTGGGCGCCGCCATTAGCCGGAGATGACGCTACTGCGCATGCCCAGCCGCGTCATCCGGCTGCGCCGCTCGCCGCGTCATCCGGACACGCCCCCTTCAGGACGCGGCGGCGGCGCCAAGCCGACACGCGGACCAGGACGCCAGCAGACCCCCTCCGGACCAATGCCGCGTCCCTGCCCGGAACAGCGTGACTCCCGGGACCCCAAGTAGCCAAGCACCTCTTCATAGGTACCTCTGCGCTGCGGACGCCCGAGAAGCTAGCCTATGTCAGAGGCTGCTTCCTCCTGCTGCCACCTACACCGCGCAGTGCCCCTGCCGTGTGGTGCTTCCTGCCTCCTGGACGGGCCGAGGTAGGGGACCCCCGCTACCTGTACCGGGCCGACAGGAGTGGGGAGTCTTCTTAACTTCGACCCTCTTCTCAGGGCCTGTCTGAAAGAAGTTCCGCTGTCAGGGACAGGAAACCAAACTGACGTGGGAGAGAGGTACCGCCCTTTTTATGTCTGTAGGTTTCCTGTCCCTGAAGGGCGGATCCCCTCTCTCGTTGTGCTGTCATGGCGACTGAATAAAAATGGTGATATGAGATGGTTTACTGTATGTAAACCAGGTCTCATATCATGTCGGGTTTGTGAAGGAGAAAGCAAAAGCCGGTAATTGAATTACCAGCTTTAAAGCTATCTCGCGCTGCATTAAATATAAATATATATATATAGGTGTCTCCCTGACATATATATATGTATATATACCTATTCTATGTGTATATATCTACTCTAATCTAACCTGTCACTGTGATTTTACTGTACTCTGCACGGAATTACCAGCTTTTCAAAGGAGACCCGTGCGTAAAAATCGGACAGCAATACGAATGTCATACGGATGTTGCGATAAAAAAAATCGCATGACACTCGCATGGCACTCGCAGACGTTACATCAGTTTTTTCGGTCCGTAAATCGGACCGTTTTTTTCTCACACAAGTGGAGATGAGCCCTTAAACCAGTGGTCCCCAACTCCAGGCCTCGAGGGCCGCCAACAGTGCAGGTTTTCAGGATTTCCTTAGTATTGCATCGGTGGTAATGTGATCATCTGCACAGGTGATGATTCCAACCCCTGTGCAATACTGAGGAAATCCTGAAAACCTGCACTGTTGGCGGCCCTCGAGGCCTGGAGTTGGGGACCACTGCCTTAAACAAATGGTATCCAGATAAAATCTGGCAATAAGGCCAAAAGGACATGCTTTCAGCCTCCGTCTGGTGACGGCGTAGTGTACTTTGGGAAAAGCTCGGGAAAGATCTTGCTCACACTGGCTTATATCACAGAGCAGTGTAATCTCGCATTGCACTCTGCCCAATGTTATTCGAGCCAATCTGCCATTTTTGTCTCATGCCGATCTGTGATTGGCAGCATATCTCGCACCCATACAAGTCTATGGGTGCGTGCAAAACATCGAACTGTACTCTGATGTCATCCAAGTGCAGTCCAATATACGCCAACAAAGGCAATGGAGAAGATGGAGAGATTAATCTCCTTATCAATTGTGATCAGATCATTGCATGCAGCAGAGTTTGAGTTCAGTGTCACTAGCATCACATCTGATGCCCTCACATTGGATGCTATATGCTAATGTGACCCCGGCCTTAGACTGATGGATATTTCAACAAGACTGGTCAACCCCAAGGGCTCCTTCACACAGTCGCTTTTCTTTGTACGTGAAACGCGGTCCTTGTCTGATCAGTGTTTTTGATCACAGTGTCCGTTTCATCAGGTTTCTACTCGCTGAAAAGGAAGCAATAACTAATGGAGGTTTCTCAAGCTTCTATCAAGCAGCCTGAAAAAGAACATGGATGGCAACAGAGTGCAGTCCAATTTCAGAGATCCAGAAACTTGCATTGGCGAATTAGATACGACACTTGAATATTGGACAAGCGGTCAAGGAAAAACATTGGACATGTGACTTACCCAAAGGGCCATCACAGGTACAAGTGCTAGGTGTGAATAAAAAAACAAAAAACATGACGCCTGAAAGCGCTCTAATTAGTGGTCTACAGTGTGCGCAGATTGGGGGGTTTAGGGATTTCAAGGTTATGAATATGTAGTGTACAATTTCAGAGACGTAACATACATTTTTACCATTCTTAATTAGGTCCCCGTTTCGTCAACCTTTAATTTCTGCTGCAGATAAAGTCAGTGTAGGATGTCTAAGGGTCGGGCAGTCTAGGAATGGAGCGGAACTGCAGACAGACCAAAACATGTGAAAGACACTGGAGGCAAATGGGAGTAGAGAAAAAATGCGAACTTGTTTTTTTGAAGAAGGAGACCGATCGTCTCTCCCAAGGGCTAAGCAACTTCCTATGGATTCATCATAAGCCAGCGAGCAGAATAGGGCAGTCAGGAACATTTGCCGCAGTACGGCCATATAGGATCTGCCATAACGGCCTTCTCTAACGCACGCTCTCCCATTCCCACCCTTACCTGATGGAGGCTTTCACAGAGGATATTTTCAGGTTTCAAATCTCGATGTGCTATACCTGTGAAAAGATCAATTACCGGTACTTTAATTTCTAGAAAATTATTTATTTTAAGCAATGTCAAATAAATGTCAGTCCTAAATTTTGGTCGATATGATTCGCATATATTTATGTTCTCCAGGGTCTCTGCTACTCCCAGTACAAAACATGGAGATTTTCTGACATTGTGGGGGGCGCTATTACCTAATTTCTCAGTGCCGTTAAAAAGTGGCGCTGGGGAATAAGACGCCTTAACTGCAGCTGTTAACCCCTTTCTGCCAGCTGATGGAATAGTACGTCAGCTGGCAGAACCCCCGCTTTGAGGAGGGCCCCGGCGGTGATCCCACCTCAAAGCTGCAACATGTCAGCTGTTTTCAACAGCTGACATGTGCCCGCAATGGGTGCGAGCGGAATCGCAATCTGCCCGCACCCATTAACTAGTTAAATGGCGCTGTTAAACTGACAGCAGCATTTAACAAGCACTGGAAGTACGCGCACCACTGACCCCATCACGTGATCGGGGGTCATCAGTGCGTTGCCATCACAACCAGAGGTCACCTCTATGGTTGTTGATAGATTGCCATGAGCGCCACTCTGGTCAGAGCTCATAGCAAGCCTGTAATTCTGCTGCATAGAGGTGATCTGTGCATCACCTCTATGTAGCAGAGGCGATCGAGTAGTGGATACTTCTAGCCTCCCATGGAGACTATTGAAGCATGCCAAAATTAAAAAAAAAAAAATATGTGTCTAAAAATATAAAAAAATTGCAGGTTCAAATCACCCCCCTTTCCCCCCAATCAAAATAAAAAAAAAAAAAAAAAAAAAAAAATCAAACCTACACATTTGGTACTGCCGAGTTCAGAGTCGCCCGATCAATTAAAAAAAAAAAAAAAAAAGGGTTAACCTGATGGCTAAATGGCATAGCGGAAAAAAAATAAAAACACCAAAATTACATTTTTTCTGTCGCAGCGACATTACATTAAAATGCAATAACGGGCGATCAAAAGAACGTATCTGCACAAAAAGTGGTATCATTAAAAACGTCAGCTCGTCAGGCAAAAATAAGCCCTCACCCGACCCCGGATCACGAAAAACGGAGACGCTACGGGTATCGGAAAATTGCACAATTATTTTCTTTTAGCAAACTTTGGAATTTTTTTTCACCATTTAGATAAAAGAGAACCTAGACATGTTTGGTGTCTATGAACTCGTAATGACCTGGAGAATCATAACGGCAGGTTAATTTCAGCATTTAGCGAACCTAGAAAAAGAGCCAAACAAAAAACAAGTGTGGAATTGCACTTTTTTTTGCAATTTCATCACACTTGGAATTTTTATCCCGTTTTCTGTTACATGAAATGGTAAAACCAATTGGTGTCGTTCAAGTACAACTCGTCCCGCAAAAAATAAGCCCTCACATGGCCATAAAGAAAAAAAAAAAAAGAAAAAAAAAGTTATGGCTCTGGGATGAAGGGGAGCAAAAAATGAAACCGCAAAAACGAAAATACCTCCGGGGGTTAAAAAAAGTGCATCGGCGGTCGTTAAGAATACACATGTATCAGGGGTTGGCAGCAGCTCATATGTCAAGTGAAATAAATCTTTCCTTTTAACATCAGATACCTTTGTTGTGCAAGTAGTTTAGAGCACCAGCAATATCTTTGACTACAAAACTGGCTTCTCGCTCATTGAAATACTTCCGCCGATGAATGTGGTTTAGTATGGAACCTAGGTTAGCAAGAACAGATCGTGAGAAAACAAAACAATATGCAGGAAAGTAATAAAATAAATGCCGAATAAGAGCAACATTGCATGGTTTTATTAGATTAATCTGGATAACCTAAGGGAAAACACTGGGCAAAACTGACATGGAAGGAATTTGGGTAGAAAGAAATTTTAAACAGTTGACAGTGTTCTAGCAATCCTAAACGTCAATACAGACTAACGAGCCTTGCCACATGACTATGATAAAAGCCAAATCAGATTCTTAATTGGCAGACAGTGTTTTGGGTATTGCCCCTCATCAGGGTAAAGTATGAGATCTGATTTGGATAGGTGAGACACTGGACTGGGGTCTAAGGGATAACCTTTCTACTCGTGGAAAGTGACAAGCCAAGCTTGGCATGTCAGAGTGAGGAGGCTTATAAGTCATGCATGCTCCTCTGGAAAATTAAATCTGCAAATTGCCTCTTCAGAGAGGAAGAGAATTAGAACTCTAGTGCCACCTATTGGAGCAGTGAGTTCTGTTTTTGACTCTCAATGTTCACCATAGATCTAATGGTATGAGCAATAGGGAAGTGTCCATGGGTGGGAAGAAATGTTTATCTCCAATCCCACCATCTGTAGATAAGTAAAAACAAGAGGATAGCTGTTCTTCCAAGAAGTTAAAATTCTCCTCAGAGCTAGAAAAGTCAAAGTAAATACATAGTACATACAGTACGGACCCAAAAGTTTGGACACACCATCTCATTTAAAAAATTTTCTGTATTTTCATGACTATGAAAATTGTACATTCACACTGAAGGCATCAAAACTATGAATTAACACATGTGAAATTATATACTTAACAAAAAAGTGTGAAACTGAAAATAGGTCTTATATTCTAGGTTCTTCAAAGTAGCCACCTTTTGCTTTGATGACTGCTTTGCACACTCTTCGCATTCTCTTGATGACCTTCAAGAGGTGGTCACCGGTATAGGTGTTCACTTCACAAGTGTGCCCTGTCAGGTTTAATAAGTGGGATTTCTTGCCTTATAAATGGGGTTGGGACCATCAGTTGTGTTGAGCAGAAGTCTGGTGGATACACAGGCGATAGTCCTACTGAATAGACTGTTAGAATTTGTATTATGGCAAGAAAAAAGCAGCCAAGTAAAGAAAAACGAGTGGGCACCATTACTTTAAGAAATGAAGGTCAGTCAGTCCGAAAAATTGGGAAAACTTTGAAAGTGTCCCCAAGTGCAGTGGCAAAAACCAACAAGCGCTACAAAGAAACTGGCTCAGATGAGGACCGCCCCAGGAAAGGAAGAGCAAGAGTCACCTCTGCTTCTGAAGATAAGTATCTTAGTCACCAGTCTCAGAAATCGCAGGTTAACAGCAGCAGATTAGAGACCAGGTCAATGCCACACAGAGTTCTAGCAACAGACACATCTCTACAACAACTGTTAAGAGGAGACTTTGTGCAGCAGGCCTTCATGGTAAAATAGCTGCTAGGAAACCACTGCTAAGGACAGGGAACAAGCAGAAGAGACTTGTTTGGGCTAAAGAACACAAGGAATGGACATTAGACCAGTGGAAATCTGTGCTTTGGTCTGATGAGTCCAAATTTGAGATCTTTGGTTCCAACCCGTGTCTTTGTGCGATGCAGAAAAGGTGAACGGATGGATTCTACATGCCTGGTTCCCACCGTGAAGCATGGAGGAGGAGGTGTAATGGTGTGGGGGTGCTTTGCTGATGACACTGTTGGGGATTTATTCAAAATTGAAGGCATACTGAACCAGCATGGCTACCACAGCATCTTGCAGTGGCATGCTATTCCATCCGGTTTGCGTTTAGTTGGACCATCATTTATTTTTCAACAGGACAATGACCCCAAACACACCTCCAGGCTGTGTAAGGGCTATTTGACCAAGAAGGAAAGTGATGGGTGCTACGCCAGATGACCTGGCCTCCACAGTCACCAGACCTGAACCCAATCGAGATGGTTTGGGGTGAGCTGGACCGCAGAGTGAAGGGAAAAGGGCCAACAAGTGCTAAGCATCTCTGGGAACTCCTTCAAGATTGTTGGAAGACCATTCCTTGTGACTACCTTTTGAAGCTCATCAAGAATGCCAAGAGTGTGCAAAGCAGACATCAAAGCAAAAGGTGGCTACTTTGAAGAACCTAGAATATAAGACAATTTCAGTTGTTTCACACTTTTTTGTTAAGTATATAATTCCACATGTGTTAATTCATAGTTTTGATGCCTTCAGTGTGAATGTACAATTGTCAGTCATGAAAATATAGAAAAATCTTTAAATGAGAAAGTGTCCAAACTTTTGATCTGTACTGTAGTGTGGTAAAAATCAAGGGAGTCATTCAAAACAACTACTCAGCCTGCAAATAAAGAAATAGGCGCACATACGCCTATGAAAAAAAGAAAAAAAAAAAAAAACTACGGCAAAAGAAAGTAATGGAGGAACACAATGTTGGAGGGGAAAGCTTACATATTTGTAATGGTGCCCGTGAGGTTTTCCATAGTTGCATAACACTGTCACATTGTATGAATTAATAGGCATGTTTTGGCATAACAGCAAGGTCTTTAAACTACACATCTTCTTTATCACATTACTTACCACCAGACATCTTCTCAAATACGAGGTAAAATTTCTCCTCCTCTTCAAAAAATTCTATTAATTCCAGGACATTGCTGTGATAGAAAAGCAGCACGTTTTAACAACAGATGGGTAGTCAACATTTCTGGCGAGGCCACGCGTTTCAGTCACAAGGTTTTTCTGCAACTTGCACGATAACATAGAAAATTTTTGCTGCGATTTTGTGGCAATTGCAGCAAAAAATTGAATTTCATTGATGCATGGACTCTTTATAGGTTATCTGTAGTGATGAGAGAATGTACACAAATAACGTGTTAATCGGGCACGCTCGGGTGTTATCCGAGTATCTCGGGCGTGCTCGAATCATATGTTCCGAGTCTCTGCGGATGCACGTGTTGCGGCTGTTCGGTTATCCCTTAATGTGTTGTGGCTGTCTGACAGCAACAAATCATGCAGCCGCAGAGACTCGAACATATTATACAAACACGGCTATGATTCTTGGATATCACCCGAGGATGCACCATTAACACGTTATCGGAGCACATTTGCTCATCACTAGTTATCGGTCACCAGGTTTTTAATATCCCATCTGAGAGCATGATGTAGGGGCAGAGGCCCTGATTCTAGAGATGTATCACTTACCGCAGTTTTGAGCAAATCACTTAACTACTGCAGATCTTTCAGTTCTATGATTGCGGAGCTCTGTATAAACCCAACACAGACTTTTTTCCTCTGCACAGTGTACACAAAGCTGCCAATCTATGGTAAGACTTATAGAGAGCTCATTAATAAAACAGATTTTATAGAAACATCAGCATGCAGCCCAGTAAGTGAGACACTGCTGGAATCAGGGACTCTGCCCCTACACCATGCTGCTCTCAGACCAGGTGACAAATTCTTTTTAATAACCTATTCTAATCATCAACACAAAATTACAATTGATGCACTCACCTGTGGCCCTGACATTGATATAACATTTCCACTTCTCTGAACACTCTACTTCGGCAGTGACCAGGTCGTTTCTCGATAATCTGATAGCAAAACAGAAGTTGCATCAATTTCCTTTAGTAGATATGCATTACTCAACATGTATTGTAATGAAAAACAGACTATTTAGGTGTTCGTACACAATACAGAAATTATCTGATTTGGGGCTTTTGCTCTCAGGAATGAATCTGCTGCCAGAGGTGTCTGACAGCTATTTTCCTTTGCATCTCTAAAAACGCAGGCCCTCTTTTCTGAACCAAGTATATATGTATTTGAGTAAGGGTAGGAAGAATAGTTCATCCACAGCCATTGAAGGTGTACATTTTCTACGCACATTTATGAGGTTTGGGAAAAAGATATTGAAGTGGGGGATGGTGTGGATAGGTGGGTTATTTAAAACAATTGACAAAGTGCAAATGGGATGAGCAAGAGACAAATCTAAAGCCAAATATCATTTAGTGCGAGTGTGACCCACCTTTGCCTTCAAAACAGCATGACTTCTTCTAGAAACACTTGTACATATTCTTGAAAGGAACTTGGCAGGAAGGTTGCTCCAAACATTTTGATAACTAACCACAGAACTTCTCAGTGTGGGCTTGTGCAAATAAGTCTGCCTCTTCCAGTGATTCAACTATGCATGAAAACATAGTGACTGGGGTGCAGAAAAAATGTCAGCATATGCTCTGGATTGAGGAGTCAAAATCTGATTTATTTAACTGTAACAGAAGGCAGTTTGTTGGCCGAAGTGCTGTAGAGTGGTCTGATCATGTGTGTTTGCAGTCAACAGTGAAGCATGGTGGAGGTTCCCTACGAGTTTAGGGCTGTATTTCAGCACATGATATTGGGGATTTGGTCAATATTAATGGTGTAATCTATACCGAGTAATAAAGGCAAATAATAAACTATCATTCTGTATCATCAGAGAGGAGTTTGGCTATAAATTAATTCTGTAGCATAACAATAACAATCAAACATACAGCCAATGCAATGAAGAACCATATTCAGTATAAAGAACAAGAATCCCAGTAAATGATGGTATGGCTCTGACTGTGCTGGATTATATGAAAAAAAAAACAAAACAAAAAAAACAAGGATTTGCACAAGCCTACATCCACTGGAGATCTGTGGTTAGAAATTCATAGTTACATAGTTATTAAGGTTGAAGGAAGACTTTAAAGGGAACCTGTCACCCTGAAAATCGCGGGTGAGGTAAGCCCACCGGCATCAGGGGCTTATCTGCAGCATTCTGTAATGCTGTAGATAAGCCCCCAATATTACCTGAAAAAGGAGAAAAAGACGTTAGATTATACTCGCCCAGGGGCGGTCCCGCTGCTGGTCCGGTCGGATGGGCGTCTCCGGTCCGCTGCGGCGCCTCCCATCTTCATTACAAGACGTCCTCTTCTGATCTTCAGCCACGGCTCCGGCGCAGGCGTACTTTGCTCTGCCCTGTTGAGGGCAGAGGATAGTACTGCAGTGCGCAGGCGCCGGAAAGGTCAGAGGCCCGGCGCCTGCGCACTGCAGTACTTTGTCTGCCCTGCGCCTGAGCCGTGGCTGAAGATCAGAAGAGGACGTCTTGTAATGAAGATGGGAGGCGCCGCAGCGGACCGGAGACGCCCATCCGACTGGACCAGCAGCGGGACCGCCCCTGGGTGAGTATAATATATCGTCTTTTTCTCCTCTTTCAGGTAACATCGGGGGCTTATCTACAGCATTACAGAATGCTGTAGATAAGCCCCTGATGCCAGTGGGCTTACCTCACCCGCGATTTTCGGGGTGACAGGTTCCCTTTAAGTCCATCTAGTTCAACCCATAGCCTAACCTAACATGCCCTAACATGTTGATCCAGAGGAAGGCAAAAAAAAAAACCATGTGGCAAAGAGTAAGCTCCACATTGGGGAAAAAAATTGCTTCCCGACTCCAAATACGGCAATCAGACTAGTTCCCTGGATCAACGCCCTATCAAGGAATCTAGTGTATATACCCTGTAACATTATACTTTTCCAGAAATGTATCCAGTCCCCTCTTAAGTTTAAGTAACAAATCACTCATTACATCATACGGCAGAGCGTTCCATAGTCTCACTGCTCTTACAGTAAAGAATCCGCGTCTGTTATTATGCTTAAACCTTTTTTCCTCCAAACGTAGAGGATGCCCCCTTGTCCCTGTCTCAGGTCTATGATTAAAAAGATCATCAGAAAGGTCTTTGTACTGTCCCCTCATATTTTTATACATTAAAATAAGATCACCCCTTAGTCTTCGTGTTTCCAAGCTAAATAGCCCCAAGTGTAATAACCTATCTTGGTATTGCAGACCCCCCAGTCCTTTGATAACCTTGGTCGCTCTTCTCTGCACCCGCTATAGTTCAGCTATGTCTTTCTTATACATCGGAGACCAGAACTGTACACAGTATTCTAAGTGTGGTCGAACTAGTGACTTGTATAGAGGTAAAATTATGTTCTCCTCATGAGCATCTATGCCTCTTTTAATGCATCCCATTACTTTATTTGCCTCTGTAGCAGCTGCCTGACACTGGCCACTGAATATGAGTTTGTCATCCACCCATACACCCAGGTCTTTTTCATTGACGGTTTTGTCCATAGTTTTAGACTTAAGCACATAGTTATACATCTTATTCAAGGGGTGTGCGTGTATATATATATATATATATATATATATATATATATATATATATATATATATATATATATATATATATATATATATATATATATATATATTTATTACACACACAGCTAACTTTTAGTATGTCTACCTGCAAATTGTTGGTACCCTTCTGTTGAAAAAAAAAAACCCACAATGGTCACAACGGAATGACTCAGAACTAAAAAGTAGTAATTTTCAAGTTATATTTACTGGTTATAAACTAATAAACGCATTAAGTTACTCATCGGTAACGGTAGTTTTTGGAGGCTCATGACAGCACCAGGAGAGGGGATCCGCTTTTCAGGAACAGGAAACCTACATATACAAAAGGGCTGCACCACTCCCACGCATCAGTTGGACTACAGAGCTTGAGAGGACCTCCATGGTTAGTGGCACATAAAATATATACAACTTCACCCATGTGGAAGATGTGCTCACCCATACTTAAAAGGGAGGGAACTAAGGGTGCTGTGATGGGCCTCAGAAAATGCAGTTATTGGTAAGTAACTTAATGCTTCAATTGGACTCCCATGACAGCACCACGAGAGAATTACAGAGATGTAAAACTAGCTTAGGGAGGGACTACAGCTTGCAGCACCCTTAACCCAAAGGTAAGATCTGAGGAAGCACCCATGTCCAGCCTATAATGGTTAAAGAAGGTGGACAGGGATGACCACCAGAGCCTTGGAAGGATATAAATAAGGCATTGTCCTCTTTCCAGGAATTAGTGAGAGATACTGTAGCAAACATCTTCTAACATCTAACGTGTCAAGTTTCTCCTTCTGGTTAGTAGGATTAGGGAGGAAGGAGGGAAGGACTATCTCTTGTGACCTGTGGAAGTCTGAGGCAACCTTGGGCAAGTAAGCAGGGACTGGCCTAAACACTACCCTGTTGATCAATATCTGTGTATAAGGAGGAATTCTAGAGTGCCTGAATATCACTTATTCTACGTGCTGATGGCATAGCTACTAAAAAGGCCACATTGAGGGATAGAACTTTAATAGAGGCAAATACCATGCGTTTAAACGGAGCCTCCGTCATAGTCATAAGGACTAAGTCCCCTGGTACACATCTTACCCTGTGTATGGGCATAGATCTACCAGCTGCTTTAATGAATCTGGAGACCCAGTAATTACTTGTGATGTCGCAGTTAAATAAGGCACCAAGGGCCGAAACTTGCACTTTAAGGGTACTAGTGGCAAGACCGAAATCTAGACCCTTCTGAAGAAATTATAGAATCTGCCCTATAGGTACCCCCTTTTCAACTTTAAAGTCAGAAGTGGCTAGGAACCGTTTCCAGGTTCTGGCATAAATCTTAGTTGCAATTAACTTTCTACTTTTTAGTATGGTGGTTATTAGATTTTGAGGAGAATACTTTATCCCTTAGTAATGTCTTTTCAAGCTCCACGCCGTCAAGTGGAGTCCTGCTACTCATCGATTGTTGACTGGGCCCTGGGAGAGGAGATCCGGAAGATCTGGAAATACTCAGGGATCGCAGACCGACAGTCCTTAGCCAGGAGAACCAAGCCCTTCTGGGCCAGAAGGGAACAATTAGTATAATCCTCGCCCTGTCTTCTCTGATCTTTCTCACTACCAGAGGTAACAGGGATAGTGGAGGGAATGTGTAGGCCAGGTTGAAGTCCCACTTCCTCAGGAAGGTGTCCACAATAAGAGGTTTTCCCTCCGGATTTAGAGAACAGAACTGACTTTTCTGTTTCTCCAGGTGGCAAAAAGGTCTATATCAGGCAGACCCCACATGCGGACAATCTGGTTGAAGATTTTAGAGACCATTCTCCCTGCCTTAGTATGTTGCAGCTTAAAAAGTCCTCCATGGCAGTGTCTTTTCCTCTTATGTGCTGTTAAAGATGGTAAAATGTCTTTCTGCCATCTGGAAAAGACATTTTGTTACTTCCATCAGGGCCTCGGATCGGGTCCCACCTTGGTGGTTGATGTAGGCCACCGCCACCTGGTTGTCCGAGAGAGTTCTGATATGGTGACCCTGTAGGTACACAACGAGTTTCTTAACCGACAATTCTACCGCTGATAGTTCCTCAGGTTATATGAGCTTTCCACCTGGGGATCCCAATGACCCTGGACCACAATATCCCCCATATGGGCCCCCCACCCCGAAGGGCTGGCTTCTGTATTATACGCGATATGTAATTTTCCCAAGGAACCCCTGAGGCTAAGTTATCCCTGTTAAGCCACCATCTTAGGGAACTTCTGGTTGATTGATTCAGTGTCATTCTGCCCTGCAGGAATCCCCCCAGGGTTCTATCATTAAGTCTATCATTGACAGCTGGGATACAGGATATTAGGGAACCTAATAGGGACATGGCTTGCCTAAGGGTCATAGAGGGCCTATTTACTGCTTGCAAAACCTGGTGACGAAGGCAAATAATTTTATCTTGTGGTAGGCGACATTCTTGACTTCCCGAATCTAACACGAGACCAAGGAATAGTTGAACCTTCACAGGTTGTAAACGTGATTTTTCTGAGTTTATTAGCCAACCTAATTGTTCTAGAGTGGACCTAGGTCTTGCTACCTGTGAAAGGCAATGATCAGCCGAATTGCCTATAATTAAGTCTTCTAAATAGGGGACAATCAAGATGTCCCGAAGGTGGGCCATGACCTTGGCAATTAACTTCGTGAAAACTCAGAGCGACTGACAGGCCAAATTTTCTCCTACTGCAGGAGCGTCCGTAAGAAGAGGATAAGTTGGGGGATCTTCTCGTCTCCTGCCTTTTCCAGCAGCTCGTCCAAAAGGTATTCTCCTTCACATGGAATCGCGCAGAGCTTAGATCTTGCCTGGATATATCCTGGCCAGCATTTTTAACCACAGAGCTCTGAGGGCCACGTTGGAAAGACACGCTGCTCTTGCCACCATCCAGAGTCCACTGAGGCATCTGATAGGAATGCCGCAGCCTCCTGAATTATTGGAAGGGCCCCCAGAATAGACTTCCAAGGCGTACCCTCCTGTAGCAGAGACTCGACCTGGTCCAACCAGACCATCATTGATCTAGCAGCGCAGGTGGATGCTACTGCTGGTCTAAGGGATCCGCCAGAATCTCCCAAGATCTTTTAAGGAAGACATCTGCCTTCCTGTCTAGGGGATCTTTCAGGCTCCCCATATCTTCAAAGGGAAGGGAAATTTCTTTGATGCTTTGGATACCGCTGCATCCAACCTAGGGGTTTTATCCCAAGTGTTAACGGCCGGATCATCAAAGGGGTATCTCCACTTGAGGACTAGAGGTAAGGAGCCCCTTTTATCCGGGCTCTTCCACTTAAAAGAGAATCAATCCATAATTTTTTTCATTCAAGGGAAAGGATTTAAGTTTCCTTTGATCTAATCCCTTGAACATGACGTCCTGCATGGACAGTTCGGTACTGGGCTCTACTATCCCCAATGTACTCCTAACCGCCTTTACAAGTTTGTCCACGTGGTCTAGTGGCAGGCAGAAGCGACCCTAATCTTCCTCGGATGAAGAAGCTGAGGGGGATGAATTAGAGGAATCCTCATTTTCCCTCCAACCAGACGACAAATCTGATTCCGGAAGATCCATCCGCCTGGAACTTTCCCCTTGAGTCAGGGATTTTATGGACTCCCTCACTTCTGTCCAGATGATGTCCTTCAAACTCTTGGTGAAATTAGGAGTCTCTTCTGCCGCCTGAGGGTAATAGTAAAGGGCAATATAGACTACCTAGAGGCTAATGCCGCTCCCCCTTCCCCTCCCGAGACCTCACCGTCTGCTGGATACAGAGTGGCATCACTTTTTTGGACAAGAGCTCGGTAGGGGGCATCCAGAGGGCGCATTCTCTGTGCTTTGCCTTACTCGTACATTTCTTTCCATAGAAATGAAAACATAAGGGGAAGGCTGCATCACTGAGTGAACATTCACGAAGATCACTTACCAGTGTCTGCAGAAATAGGTACTGGTTTACGAAGGGGGGGGGGGGGGGATTTCTCAGCCCAGCCGTCTGGAAGAGCTCCTGCAGCTGGATCGGTCACTCAACTGGCCATGACCTGCACCATCCCGTGCCTTCTGCCGGGCCCGAGGCTTCTGTGTAGCATGCTGGCTAGCAGCCTCCTCCTGTTGTGGTAGCTGCTGCTGCTCACCTTCCATTGCAACAAATGGGCAAGAAGCATGATCCTTCCTGCATGCCAGCCATATACACCTCCCCCCGGTATCCGGGTCAGCAGGTGATGTGGCAGCCCTCCCCAGCATCCCCCGCAGGTGCAGAGGTCTCAGCAACCTGAGACCTGAAATCAGGGCTCCAGTCTCCACCGATGGCAGCTGCCATTTTCCCGGCGTCAGGAAATCCAGAGCACGTGCAGAAAGTATGCTGGCAGCAGTGAACCGCGAGTGCCAGTCCGCTCCACCCCCATCATAACCTGGCGACCCCGATGACAGAACGCGTCAGAGGCCACCCCCATACCGGTCGAGGTAGGAGACCCCCCCACTACATGAGTTGACCGGCCGGGCCTGGAATCCGATGTCCTGTAGGCATCTGTAGGAACCAGACCCATCAGGAACAGGAAACCAACTGATGCGTGGGAGAGGTGCAGCCCTTTCAGATCTATAAGTTTCCTGTTCCTGAAGGGCAGATCCCCCCCTCTCGTGGTGCTGTCATGGGAGTCCAAATAAAATCAGATTTTGCTTTTGAATTGTTGTTCAATAGAAGAATTTAACAAAAAAAGAAACTAATGAAAATGGCTTGGAAAAAATGATGGTACCCTCAACTTAATATTTTATTGCACAACTTGTTGAGGCAATCACTGCAAACAAATGATTTCTTTAACTCTCAATGAGACTTCTGCACCTCTCCACAGGTAATCCAGCCCAATCTTCATGAGCAAACTGCTCCAGGTGTCTCAGGTGTGAAAGTTGCCTTCTCCAGACTAGGTTTCATCTCCTCCCACAGATGTTCAATAGCATTTAGATCAAGGCTCACTGAAGGACACATTAGAATAGTCCAGTACTTTGCTGTAAGCCACTCTTAGAAGGGTTTTCTCTCGGTTTTGGATCATTATCCTGTTGGAGGACCCATGACCTGCAACTCCAACCAAGCTTTCTGACACTGGCAGCACAATTTGTACAAGAATGCCTTAGTCTTGATTTCATTGTATCCTGCACAGATTCAAGACAACCTGCACCAGATGCATCATAGCATCCCCAAAACAGTACCAAACCTCCTCCATGTGTCAATAGGTACTCATTTTCTTTTCTTTGTTTCATTTTTGTGCCTGACCATAGTTGATAAAGTGACTTGCCCAGAAGCGCCAATTTGGTCTCATCTGTCCAAAGGACATTCTCTCAATCTTTGTGGCTTGCCAATATGCATTTTAACAAATTCTAGTCTCGCTTTTATGTGATTTGCTTTCAGCAGTGGTTTCCTCCTATGTCATCTTACTTGGCCAACATAGTGATGGATAGTACAACCTGACACTGACATGGGAGTTTACCTCTAATCTCTTTGAAGTTGTTCTGGACTCTATGGCTACCGTTTGTATCAGCAGTGTCTACAACTTGCCGTCAAATTTTCTTTGTGGCCACTTCCAGGGAGGTTCTCTGAATATTTGCAATTGTATTTAACCGAAACATCTAGCTGTTTAAAGATGCCTTTACCTTTCTATTCTAATTTGATCCATGTTCATTCTGGTACACACCACGATACCAAACAGCACAGCTACTACTTTGTAAATTGGTAGGCTGACTGAGTACAAGATTGTAGACACCTGTGATGCCAATTGCAGGACACACCTTTGTTTAACATGTCCCTATAGTCAAATTATTTTCAATCTTTTGAAGCTACATTCCCACGGTCACTCCAATGCATTGGGCAGGTGGAAACTTATCTTGTGGAGACTCGCGTCTCCGCAAGATGCACGGCACAACCGTCTCTGCAGGTATGCCGCAATTTCTGGAAATCCCATCCACTTTGCTGTAACATCTGGATGCTGCGGATATACGCAGAGTCCAACCCGCAGCGTTTAATGACCATGGGAACATACCCCTGAGGAGTACCATCATTTTTGTCCATGCCATTTTCATTATATTTGTTTCTTTTTTTGCTGAACCATAATTAAAAAACCATGTCAATTTCATTAGTCAACATTCAGTCAATTTAAAATGAAAATTACTTTTTTGTCAGCTTCGATTGATTTCAGTGACCATTTTATTTTTTTTTATATTAATAGAAGGGTACTAACAATATTGTCCACATGTGTATGAACTTAAGAACATGAAAATAACTATTTAACATAATAAAAGTTAGATTCAGTCACGGGCAAACCAGGCTCATAATACAATTAAAAGTTCTGCCAGAAACGGATACGATAAAAAATAAAAAAAGAAAGAACTTACTTTCACTGCATACTCTCTATTAGTGACTACGTTAATGCAGCTCTGGACCTTGGCATGTGCTCCTTCGCCAAGCACCTCATCCTGAAGCTGATACATGTCTATAAAGACAAAATTCAATGGAATCAATAGCTGTAGACAAAGTACTGTATTTTTTGGACCATGAGACTCACCCAAATTTTCAAGTAGGGGGGGGGGGGGGGGGGTTCGTCTTACAGTACAAATTCAACTTACTAGAAGCAGGGGGAAGGGTTTGCTGCGACAGTGGTGGTGGAGCAGTGCCACAGGTGGTGTTCAGAGGTACGAAGCTACGAGTCCCATCCCAGGCTGGTAGGAGACATTCTGTGAAAGCCCAATGCCCCTTACACTTAAAATGGTTCCAATGTGGTGGATTCTGGGAAAATAGCCGCCGGAGGTGGCACATGCGCAGATTTTGATCTCGGGAAACAAGACCTCATACTGCGCATGTGCCATCTACGGCAGCCATTTTCCCCCAAAGTCCACCGCATTAAAACCATGGAAGTGAGGCTCTGGGCTTTCACAAAATGTCGGGGGAGCCCCACACCGCCAAGCACTCTCCCTTTCTAGCCTGGGACTCACATCATTGCCCTCCAGCATCGCACCTCTGAACATCCCTTCCTCCCAGCCCAGAGCCCTCAGAATCGCCAGACTCCTGCCGGTGAAGTCCTCCCTATAAGCTACATTCGGACTAAGGGTACGTTCACATTCGCGTCTTTGGACGCAGCGTCGTCGCCGCAAAACAACGCATGCGTCATGCGTCCCTATCTTTAACATAGGGGACGCATGGGCATGCGTGGTCATGCGTTTTGCGACGCATGCGTCGTTTCGACGCACCTGCCAGGGCGCGGCAAACGCAACATGTTGCATTTTTTCTGCGTCCAAAATGTAAAAAAAAAAATGCATGCGTTGCATTTGCGTCGTCGATGCGTCAAAAACCCCATTGAAGTGTATTGGCAATGCAGAAGACGCAAGTACTTGTGTTGTTGTGCGTTGTATGACGCATGCGTTCTTGTATAGACGGTGTCTAGACACTGAAAAGACTATATATATATATATATATATATATATATATATATATATATATATATATATATATATATATATATATATATATATATATATATATATATATATAAAGGTTGAACGCATGCGTCAAAAAAGCCTGCGTTTTACATGCGTCTTTCGTGTGTCGTGCGTTGCGTCCGCGACGCTGCGTCCAAAGACACGAATGTGAACGTAGCCTTAGACACATTGCATACCCCCAAAAAAAATTTGGGGAAAAAAGTCCATCTTATAGTCAGACTTCAGCATAATTCACACTCCGGTATTGTAAGAAAATGAACTGCTTTACTTGGGACAGACAGTAATCAGCATCATCACAACTGGAAGAATTTAAAAAAGAAATGGAAACAAGACGGCAGTCATACAGAACATAATAGAAAAAAATCTAACAGCTCACACATGTCATTTGCTGTCCCTCCAGCATAGCTGCAGCTGTTGCTATATCTCCAAAATTCCTCTTGAACATCTAAAGCGTGTTCAGTAATGACCAGCTTCTTTATCAGTCCAGGACGTCTTTCTGCAGTCACAGCATGGCTTTGGAAAAATATCCGTTAGCCATATTCTCAACCTGTCACTTCCAAAAATGCCAAGTGGAAATCTGCAGGTAAATAGCATGTACATCATGCCTGGCAGGCCTACTGGAGCAGTGGCTACAGGGAGAAAAATAATGTTATCCCTGAAGCCGCTTGCAAAAAAAAAAAAATTCAGAAAACTATATAGAATGGATATCACCATAATTGTACTGACCCACAAAATAAAGTTAAACATTTGTGTCGCACATGAATAGATTAAATTTTAGATTAAGAAAAAAAATTACTTTTTTTTTCTAAATCTCCAAAGAAAAAAGCACCATTAATGCTTGCTAAAGTGGGTATTTTTCCGTCCACATAGCTGCACAGGGGCTTGTTTTATGCAGGACAAGTTGAACTTTTGAATGACACCATTCATTTTAACAATTGATGCACTGAAAAATAAGGAAAAAATTTAAAGTGCGGTGAAACTGCACAAAAAGGGCAATTCCACAATTGTTTTTGTTTTTTTATTTACCATGTTCACTAAACAGTAACACTGGCCAGGCAATCTGATTCTCCAGGTCAGTATGATTACACATACACCAAACATGTCTTAGGTTCTTTTTTGTTATTTAAGTGGTGAAAAAACCTAATAATTAGGTAATTTGTATAAAAAAACCAAAAAGTTTGCTTTTGTTACTTTCAGAGTTGTTGCATTGGCCAAAAAAACAGTAATTCTGGAGTTTCGATTTTTTTTCATTAGGCCGTTTACGGATTGGATTAATTTATTTTATATTGTTATACATTAAACTTTTACGAACGCAGCAATATCACAATATCAAATATACATATTTTTTATAATTTTTTTAAATTAGTCAAGAGGGTAATTTGAACTTCTATTTTTTTTCATAGTTTAAAAAAAAAATAAACAATTTTTTTTTCACTTTTTCTTTTATTTATTAGTCCCCTTAGGGGACTTGAAGCTGCAATCATCCAATCGCATGCACTGTTATGTATAGTGAAAAGCAAGCTCTATGAACGTCCGCTAAACGCTGGCTTTCACAGAAGTATCAAAATGACTCCTGGCTGCAATAGCAACCCATCAGCGCCCTAAAATCACATCAAGGGCGCAGGGAATAACCCACCCCTCCTGCCAGTATGTGTTAAATGCCACTCTCAGAGATTGACAGCTGTAATTAACAGGTTAACAGTCACATGCAGAGCTCCGCTCCACTCATGGCTGTTAATGGGAGATGATGGTTGAAAAATTCAGCCATCTGCCAAGAAAAATACGGGACAGCTTGTGAGGCGACATGACGTATCAGTATGTCAAATATGGATAAAGTGCTAAAGAAAATCTGTCAGTAGGTTTTTGCTTTGTAAATTTATTGCAGCATGATGTTGGGACAGAGACCCCAATTCCAGTGATACATCAGTTTACTGGGCTCAGCAGTGGTGATGGAATCAGTTTTCCCTGCTGCCGATCTAGTAGAGCTGTGTATAACCCTGACTACTCCACAGATTTCTGTGTACATTGTATAGTTATAGAGAGCTGTTAATCAGTGAGGGGGTTGCAGTTGGACTAGGAGGAACAAGGCCAGTTGTTTAGTGATTATCTCCTGCTGATAAAACACTGATTGTATTGAAATATGCAGCACAGTAAGCGACACTGATAGAAGAACCTGCTGACAGATTCCCTTTAAAGTGGTTGTTCACTACCCAACTACTCCTATGTTATATACCCCTGAGATAGGCATTTATGCAAGTGCCAATGCCTTACATTACTAAATGTTCCTCTGAGGGACGCTAGCACTCCTAGTCATGTCAAGCTGGGGAAAAGATAACCCTCACGTCCAGTGAGGTCACGTAAATTCAAGCCCAGTGCGACTTCCAGATTTTAGCATATCACCACAAACTAATGATCAGACTCACTGACAGACAATGGCTTTAACCAATTTGATTGTTAAAGTGTGGGCTCAACAGAAAAACTGCACTTAAGGCATGCAAATCATCAAGATCCACTGCTGGCAGCTCCCTTTGCAATCTCCAACCAATGAAGTCTCAGATGTGTGTGATGGGAGACAAGTCCGGAGATGCTGCAGACCACGCTAACATGAGCAATATGCCACCTGGAATTGTGTTGAAAAGCTGGGACACTTCAAAGGCAAAAAAAAAAAACAAAGAAGGAAATACTAAAATACAGACCTTCAAACTTTCCAGTGAAACTATCTGTTGCCCTGCAACGTTTTTTCTTCTTTGTTCTTTTCTTGGCATCAGGAATATCTATGGGAGCACTTGAAGGCATGTCTGAGAAAAATAAAGGTGTAATAAAATAGGTTATTAGATGTGACTAACGTGGCATCATTAAATGGTCAATAGATACTAAATAAAGAAGCAGTTTCTAACTGTAATCTGTACTAATAAGGGCCGGATGATTTGGCTTAAAATTAAAATCTCTTTTTTTCATAATGTCCAGAGCTTGTATGCTGATGACTTAGCAGGACAGGTCACCAACATTGGGCTGTGACACCCGATGGGCCTACGATCCGGGTTAAACCGGAGCACTGGGCGTAATTTTGTATAGCCACTGTATACACACAGGGATGTGTTCAGAGAAGACCTGGTTGAATGGCCACAACAATCAGCAGAACTTACCCTAGCCTTGACAGTTGATGACATGAATATACTGTAATTCATCCAATTAATGTGTACATGTACTGCCGCACTATATATTCTCATGCATGCTTATACCCATAACATTGGCAAATCGTGTAACGTCAAATACACGTATGTCCTTGTAAGCTCAAAAACTGCTGGGAGAGCACTAGTGTGAACAAAGAGACCTATGTTTTCTAGTTTTAAGAGATTACTAGGAATTAAAATGTCTCCAGGAATACGTTACACCAATTACTCACAGATGTCTGCACCATTGTATCTGATGAGTAAGGATAGTTTGGCCGATTGTGCTACGCTTCTTAGTAAAGCACCAGAAAGCTATAGAGGACCGCCAACATTCGATCTATTATCTCCCTATTGTAGATTGTAAGCTCTCACGAGCAGGGTCGCCTTATTTTGCTTTAATTATTGTATTGTTAACATTGTTACTTATGACTTTTGTGTTTGAAACTGTTAAACTGTAAAGCGCTGCGGAATATATATTATTCCCCAGTGCACTACAATTAGATGTATTGACCCCTAAATTTTACACCGCCAGGAAAGCTTTAATCAGGAAGAAAAAAAAATACATTTTCATGCTTTCTGTTGTCTACCCACGGGGTGAGTCTTATAGTAAGGCGAGTCCTATGGTCCGAAAAATACGTTACATTCCTGTACATCCACAAAAGCAACCAAGGAGACTAGTTAGCAAGTAGGGATAGAATGTCTAAAACCTCCCAAAAAAATGTAAAATCCTGACTTGCAGGACGAAGTTGCAATCTAAAAGCTCATTTACCAGGACGTGAGGGGCAGTCAAAGTTGAACACAGATTCCATGTTTCTGGACTCTGCTCCATAACTGACGTCAAATGGGTTTTGACCCTAAAACAAAACAGAATTAATCGTTTACTTTACTTTGTTGGTTTAAAACGTAAGAAACAAAAAAAAAAAAAAATAAAAAAAAAATCCAAAGCATATTTATTCTGCAAAATGTGACCACAACGATGGGAAAGCTGATGGGTGCTTAAAACGACGAGCCCTTGGGCCCTACACTGTAAATGCTGCTGTCAAGAGATTGACAGCAGCATTTGTTCGGCCAACTCTGCTCCACCAGCAGCTGTTCCAGAAAGAGGATGGCTGAATAGTAACCTCGGGAATGGGGAGGACTCTCTCGAACTTGCTCCATACACCTGTTCCTGACCCGTTCCTCGTCATTAAGGGGTTGAAGAGTATCCATCACCAATCTGAGGCTGCCTTTTTTTACTAAACAAAAGGGTGATCGATATTCTTTAAGGCCTGTTCCTTAAGGGGTTAATCTAACAAATGTCCAAAGGTAGGATACATCTGGTATCACCAACACCAGAATAATTAAACCATATGTATTCTTAATGATGAAGGCAAAAAAAAAAAACACAACTAAAAACTAAACCAGAATAGCCATTTTTGTTCATCGCAACTCCCATAAAATGCTGTCACACTCCAGAACTGCAACCTCCGTAGCATGCCCAGAAGGGCAAGGTGCTCAGTGATATGGCCAAGGTAAGGGGGCTGAAAACCGACCACCGCTGAAACAAGACACAGAAGTGGAAGCTTCCAAACACAATGTGTGAACAAGCCCTTATGCCGTGGAATTTTTGGGAGACCATATGAACAAAAATAGCAAATCACTCATTTTTCATTTTGTATGCCCTTCTCCTTGTGGTATAAGTGATCACACCTTTTAGGCTGCCGTCACACGGTCAGTATTTGGTCAGTATTTTACATCAGTATGTGTAAGCCAAAACCAGGAGTGGAACAATTAGAGGGAAAGTATAATAGAAACATATGCACCACTTCTGTATTTATCACCCACTCCTGGTTTTGGCTTACAAATACTGATGTAAAATACTGACCAAATACTGATAGTGTGACGGCAGCCTTTTTCTTCAGGTTGGTACAATTAGCTATTCCAAATTTACACAGGGCGTTTAGATTTCGCTACTCTTGCATACTAGAGTGAAATTTTTTTTTTAATTGCATCAACATATTTCGAGAGCTGCAACTTCTCTTTCTGCTGACTGATGAGTGAGGATTTTTTTTTCTTATGTGATGAAGTGACCTTTTCAGTGATACCATTTTTATTTAGGAGTTTGTGATCACATTTCATTGCATGGTGGTGTGATCACTAAAGAGAGAGTTTTGGCCTTTTATCTAAATGTATTCATTTTCTTCACAGTGCTCACTTACAAATTTTCTTTTCATTATTTTTTAGTTAGATTCCCCCTCCAACCCCCATGAGAATGCAAACTGATCACTCTGATGAGCTCTGTATTACCACCCCACCCCCCCAAAACTGATTGTCAGCTTTCTGCCTATGCACAGAAAGCTGTTGACAGGGTTACACACAGTCCAACAGAGAGCTAGTAGATATGCAGCAGATAAAACCGTAATATTAGCGAAGTGATACCACTGGAACATTGGAATCTGCCCATACATCATACTGCTGTCAGATGAGATGGCAAAAAGCTGGTGAGAGATTCCCTTTAAACATCCAGGACAGTGCTGACAATGGCCCGAGTGGGTGGAACTCTTATCCGCTAAGCCAGGGGTGGGGAACCTCAGGCCCCAGGGCCATTTATGGCCTTCGATAACCTTTCATCAGGCCCCCGGGCAGATTCCCAGGGACCGCATTCTTGGGCAAGGAGCTGTATTTTGATTACAATAAGCTCATTAATTTCTTATTGCTCTGTTACCACACACACGCAGTGTTCACTACAGAACACTGAAGGGCATGCAATGAAAGACTAAGTCCAAAAACCAGTGCCAGAGTCTGGATGTACTTTGTGGGCGGAGTTTGTACGGCCCCCGAAGGATGGTATAAATATCCAAACAAAAAAAAAAAAAAAAAAGATTCCCCACCCCTGTGCAAGTATAAAGCTGGCAAATAACACTTTAGGAGTTAAAGGGGTTTTCCCAAAATCGTAGTCATGAAAGGAGGTCCACCAAGTATTACCATGGATCATGTGCGCCAGTAGAATAAATGAGAGCCATGTAGTATTCAATGGCGATGGGCATTCTTGGCTTTCTCTCCATTAATGGTCAATAGGGCTGTCAGAAATGGTAACGCTGTGTACTACGGCTATGGGACTGCTGGAGAGAGGAATGAATAGAGGGGAGGCAGAACATTCAGGACCTACTCTATTCATGCTGGTGATAGGTGGAGCCCCAGGTCTCTTGACCAAGAGCTCAAATTTCCAGATTAATGGAGGTCTCAGCAGCAGGACCCCCAGTGATCAGCAAGCTATCCTCCATCCAATGGACAGGAAACAACTCACAATTCGGGGAAAATTCCCTTAAAATTTTACTTTCAAGATTATTCTTCATTTAACTTCCTGCAAAACATGTGACTGCATTTTTCATTTTATTCTACTGGGGCATCGGTAGGTAACATTTGGTTTGTGCGTTCCTTCTTCGTCCCCATATACAGAGCACCAACACTAAAATCTATGGGATGTGACGGGCCCTGAATTATAAGGGCAGAGAACTGCTATAAACTGAAAGCAACCCATTAATGGGGCAGAATAAAGCCAAATCGAGAATAAAATTCCACTCACCTTAAAGGAACGATGAAAACCTTTCATCTCGGGGCTTTTTTTCTGTACCATACTTGCAAAAATAAACGCTTCCAAATTTAAAATCGAAGGACTGTTTTCTTAAACCTCAAAAAAAAAAGTTGAATACTGCCGGAATTTGCAGTTGAAAACATGGAATGAAGGATGAAAAAAAATTGAGGCTTGGAGCTCTCAGATGGCTGGAAGAGACCCTGAGAAAACAAAAGCAAAGGCATAAAACCAATCAAAACAAAAATGTAAACGTGTAGTCAACTACTGGACAATCCTTAACCGATTTAGTCAGGACCCCAAAATCATTCGAGCAGTGCTGCTGTAGGAGAGTATACATTGGTTTTATCTCATTTGTGGACCTGAATTGATCAAGCAGGGGACATCCTGTAATGGACAATACTGTTAAATAAAAAAAAATAATAAATTATGTTCACACAAGGACAGCTGCAGGAACCAAGCAAGACGTTCTTCCTGGAGAAGGAAAGCAAAGCGTGCTGCCACAACCTGCCTGTCAATGAGCAGAAGTAACTAGACCAGGCACGTCAGACTCCAATACGCAGAGGGCCAAAATTAAAAACTTGGCCAAAGTTGAGGGCCAAAGCGAGTGTTTCTGCAGTACATAGGCAAATTACATTTATGGGATCACAGAACTAAAAACTGGCACATACCTCATTCACCCGTTTTGCTATGAAGCCCCGAAATTTTTTTGGTGCAGGCAATTGCCTTCATAAGTTACATGATTAACCCCTTTGTGACAGAGCTAATTTTGGCCTTCATGACCAAGCAAAGTTTTTTTTAAGATCTGACCACTGTCACTTTATGAGAACTCCGGAACACTAATGGATCCTGCCGATTCGGAGACTGTTTTCTCGTGACATTGTACTTCGTGTTAGTAGAAAATTTTGGTTGATCCGATTTGCATATATTTATGAATACCTATCTTTTATCCTCACCCATCTTTCGGGGTGGCATATGGGCAGGTCTTTCCTTGGTTTCTCTGCCCTAGAGCAGAAAGATAAGACCCTGCCTAGAGTGCCGCCTCGGAGCACGGGTATATCATTAACTTAAAAACAAAAAAAGTATAACACTGATTACACAAGAACCACAAGACTGATTTCTGCACCACAGGTATCATTTTAAATCAGTAACACTGCCAACCTGACAATTCCTATAGTTTATGTAGCAAAATCCTGCTGACCGGTTCCCATTAAGTACCCACCAAAAGGGTGGTAGAAATAGGCAAACCCAAATAATCAAGTATGAAACCGATAGCTGTAAGTATAAGAACGTGTCTTTCAAGGCCAGAAGGGGAAACCTCGCATTAGTTAGGCCAGATCCAGCAATCGGGCGAGCTTCAGAGTATAGGCTCTGTTGGAAAGAGCTTGTAAGCGCTGCACTCTTTGTATCTATGAGGCCAGACACTGGTGAGACCTCTGCTCTTGAGAATAGAGAGAAGTTTTAATCAATGAAAAGCAGTAAATTGCAAAATAGCCATTTTGCCCCTACCCCCCATTCCTTTTTCCCACAAGAACTGTTGAGAATTACATTGCATATATTGTGTGATCATTCACAGATCAACCCAAAAAAATGTGTTCAGGTGCCAAGGCTTTTTGAATGGATTTAGGGTATTTTGAGGATTATTTTTGCTGAAATGGTTCTAGTTTCTTTTAGATAATTCATCCATGAAAATAATGCATTCTCCCATTGCGACTTGTGGTAAATGCAATAGCTTGACACCAATGGTGTCTTAGGTAATGAAATCCCTGCGAACGTGCTCCCGACCATTGTGGTCATAATCAGCTGAGAGGAGCACAGAATAATAAATCTAACACGACCGTATTTTCAGGCAGTGCTGTCCGTGGAAAAAGCAGAAACTTCAACCAATGTTATGAAATCAGGCTCTTCAGATGACCAGTTTTGTTGTTTGTTTTTACATGGACCAAATGTCTTCACAAGAAAAAAAGTCTAATCCATGAATGCAAAACAAAAAATTCAGATCCCATCTGTATGAACAGTACAGCATCAATTTTTACGTTCACTGCCATTGGTAACATTGGTAACAGATCTTTTATTCTAGTAAATTGTATTCACCAATGCCATCAGATGCTATATGGATGAAAACAGAGGAAAAATTGTCCATCCGAGGGTGAAAATCGCACAATTATCTTATTTGCTCGCATGATTAGGAACAGAAAAGCTCATACGGCTCCATACTAACAGGGATAAAAGTGACTCGTTCTATCGATTTTGGGGCTTCTGGCGATCAGACACCCACCGATTTATAACGCAACACCTAGCATGTGGCCAGGTGATGTTGTGTCTTCACTTGACAACCACTTTTCGGACTGAATTTTTTTCGGGAACTATAAAAATATATATATATATAAATTAGTGGGTAAAACTACAAAACATTTGAGTGCAGTCGCGATCTTGTACGGTCAGTATTGACTTCTGTTACTAACATCTTACACCTCCTCTTCACACAAGCTCACTAGTGATGAGGGAATGTGCTGGGATAAGGTGTTATCTGAGCATGCTCTTGTGCTAACCAAGTGACTTTGCTGTGCTGGAATATGTTTGACTCCCCGCTGCTGCATGTCTCACTGCGTTTGTGCGCAGCATAGGCCTGCGTGCTTCTTTCGGATACATGCGTTGTAGCGTTTCTGTGCACAACGTAGGCATGCGTACTTCTCTCCTTAAGATTCCTACCTATATTTAACAATGTGTACGCAGGGACGTGCGTTGTATGCGGATGCATCTCCATGCGTTATTTTGATGTGCACGTGAAAACGACGCACCCGCATACAACGCGTGTCCCTGCGTACACATTGTTAAATATAGGTATGCAGGATGCAAGTGGATCTTTGCGGATCTTATGGAAAGAAGTCTGCAGGCCTATGCTGCACACAAAAGCGAACGTGAAACCGGCCTCAGGCAGCTGCAGCACATGCAGGGATAGTCTAACAAGCAGGCAAGCCATGCATGTCAAACGGCCGTGACCGTGAGGACCTGAACATATTTGAGAACACTGAAGTCACTCGGGTTAGCACAAGAGCATGCTCAGATAACACCTTATCCAAGCACATTCGCTCATCACTAAAGATCACACTTATGTCGTCATCAGTGCTCGCAATAATCCCTGTGCAAGCCTCACCGACGTGTGCAGGCTAAAAGTGACCTCCGTTGGGGAGACTTCCCTGGCTGCCCATTTTCTGTGTTGGGCAAAGCTCCCACCCACTGTGCACTGGTACTTGCCGACCATTTCCTCGTCTACTCCTAAACAAGATAGCCGCCTGCTCTCTAGGACCGTGGTGAGGAGATAGCCGCCTGCTCTCTAGGACCGTGGTGAGGAGATAGCCGCCTGCTCTCTAGGACCGTGGTGAGGAGATAGCCGCCTGCTCTCTAGGACCGTGGTGAGGAGATAGCCGCCTGCTCTCTAGGACCGTGGTGAGGAGATAGCCGCCTGCTCTCTAGGACCGTGGTGAGGAGATAGCCGCCTGCTCTCTAGGACCGTGGTGAGGAGATAGCCGCCTGCTCTCTAGGACCGTGGTGAGGAGATAGCCGCCTGCTCTCTAGGACCGTGGTGAGGAGATAGCCGCCTGCTCTCTAGGACCGTGGTGAGGAGATAGCCGCCTGCTCTCTAGGACCGTGGTGAGGAGATAGCCGCCTGCTCTCTAGGACCGTGGTGAGGAGATAGCCGCCTGCTCTCTAGGACCGTGGTGAGGAGATAGCCGCCTGCTCTCTAGGACCGTGGTGAGGAGATAGCCGCCTGCTCTCTAGGACCGTGGTGAGGAGATAGCCGCCTGCTCTCTAGGACCGTGGTGAGGAGATAGCCGCCTGCTCTCTAGGACCGTGGTGAGGAGATAGCCGCCTGCTCTCTAGGACCGTGGTGAGGAGATAGCCGCCTGCTCTCTAGGACCGTGGCGAGGAGTTTCCGCATGTCTTATGGCATCATCTGAGTCACAGCTCTCACAAGGTGCCATTATTAGAAACCTATAATCCACCAACACAGCTGACACCTCTGCACAAACCCTTCAATTCATCCGCCCAAAGCACTTTCCAACATAATAGTTAAATATTAATCACATTTTATTGATCGACAAAATCCCACAATACACATCATTTGCCAAGTAGGATTTACATACACAGATGGACCCAAACAAGACAATACTAGTTTCCTGAAAGAAAAAAAACTATAAATAATTTGAAAGCCACACACACCTATGCTCACCTCTCGTGCTGGCGCCATTCCAGCACTCACTGTTCTGGGACTCACGTGAGGAGTTTATGTCACATGATCCCCACACCCAATCGGCCTCGGCTTCTCTCCCCACCTTTGGATGCTTAACTAATTAGCAGGAAGTCAGAACTGAGGCTGCCACTCACTTCCTGTCAATTGTTTAAGGCCGGGTTCACATTAGCGTTCGTGTGCGCAGCGTATACCTGGGTACCGATCCGCATGCATCTTGCGTACATATATTTAACGTTGTGTATGCAGGAACATGCGGATGCGTACGCATGCGTTATTTCGCGGTGTGCGGCGAACGCAACATGTTGCATTTTTTGAAGCGTCAATTAGCGCAGACATACGCATGCGGATGAGTGCGTCAAAACAGCGCATTACTGTATGGGAACACATTGGTACGCAAGGACATGAGTACGCATGCGTTCAATGTGCTTGCGTATTTCGGACTGAGAATGTCCAGGACACGCCCATTGAGACACGCCCTCCTGGAAATATCGAACGCATGCGCATAATCAACGCATATGCAAGCAAAAACTCATACAAACGCAGAGTTTTTTGGCGCCATGCATAAGCTGATGCAGATAAACGCAGCGTAACCAGGCGTTTGAATGCGTTTTGATGTGTTTGTGCGGGCAGATGATACGCTGCGCACAGAGACGCTAATGTGAACTTAGCCTAAGCGTCTGAAGGCGGCGAGAGGAGCCGAGGCGGATTGGCAGCGGGGCTCACGTGATGTAAACCCCTCACGTGAGCGGCGACACCACTGGAACAGCGCCATCACAGGAGGGGAGTATAAACGGTTTATTTTGACAGGGGCAAACACTTGAAAAGGGGTTGTTTGAGTAGTGGACAATCCCTCTAATGTATAATACAAGTTATCGTAAGAGGAAATGTGACAAAACCATGGGCATCTAAGGAATACCTGACAGACATTCATACACACAAATCCACAGTTACCTGTGGACATGGTGGGACAAGTTCTGGGCTAAGCAAACATCCATGACCACGCGTTTCGCTGCTTCGTCAGGTGTTCATCCACAGGGACCGGATGCCAAATACCAGGCTGTTAATTTGTGAACCATTGGGGCACAGCACGTGTAAGTCGGGCGTTTAGTTCCTTACTTTTGTATTTCCCTACATGTCTATATGGATTACACGTGTACTGCACGGATACAAATACTCAAAAATGCAAAGAGGAGCATTCTCACCCTAGTACGACTAGAGTTGGGCAAGTTTACTTTAATAGGACTGAATTCTGCGGGAATTGGACAAAAATCCAGATTCTCTAGTAATAGTCTGCTTTGTAATTTGCTCCAAGATGGCAACACGTCGGCTGCCCATTACATGAACCATAGAGGACTGGCAAAAAGTAAAAATATAAAAATAATACCTCACAGTGCTGACGGCCTCCGCTACATGCGCTCTCCTATATAGCCCCCGCCGCCTCTTACTGCCACAACGCAATGAAACCCCGGGCCTATGCACGCCAGGGCAGGACTATTGGCCACAACCAGGCCAGAGATGCCTTGGCACGTGCACATCACAAAGCCGCAGAGAAATTAGGACTTTACCACACGTAATCCAGGCTGGGACTTGTGGCCACGACTAGCACAGGATGCAGACACGTTCCGGGCCTAGTCGCAGCCTAGAGTAAAATGCTCAGGGCTTCAGCATGCGGTGGCGGTAGGAGGTGGCCCCAAGGATTGTACGGGGGGCAGTGAGCAGTAAAGGGAGTACTGGGGGCTTTTTACTTCCTACGTTTATTATGCTTTGAGGACTCTGAAGAGCAACGAACCATAAGGGGAATTCGATTTTTGGAGAATAAAAGTGGCAAATCACATTTTCTTGGTAAAATCCGGCAGACTGGGCAAATTTCAGTCTGTGCAGATCCGCTCACCTCTAAGTGCAACCTTTAGTTATGATGGCTCTGCTTTTATTGGGGGGGGGGTTAGACGACAACCAACATCGTATTATAAAAGCGGATGACTGTGTGGGCCCCGCGCTGCGCTTACACCGCCACATACCAGCCACCTTCAGGTTCCAATAACAGACGTCACCTGATGATGAGCCCACGCGGATGTTATCCCAGTATCTCAGGCGTGCTCGTATATTATGTCCGAGTCCCTGCGGCTGCGTGATTCGTGGTTGGTAAGCAGCCACAACACATGCGGGGATTGCCTGTTCGGATTCGAGCACACCCTAGATACGCCGATAACACCCGCGCATGCTCGCTCATCACTGCTGACCATGCTAAACTTGAGTTTAGATTTAAATAATAAAGTAGTCACAAACAATGACCAATAAAATAAACGGTACAGCGTGCACGTGATGACCGGCCTGCAGGTGACTATGTATGCAGCAGATCACATACCTGCAGTCACATGACCGCTGGGAATACAGGTGAATTCTGACAGTGTGACTACAGAGATTAGGCTAGAGCCCGGAAACCCCCTTGAAGGAAACCGCTTCCTCAAGAAGCCGCCACGTCCTTACTGAACAGTTTATATACTTCCAAACAACCCTCATTTATGGCCTGCACATTTTTTTGTGAATCTCCATAAAAATCAATGTTCTAACTGCGGTCACGCCAGGATGGTTAGTGGGTGACTAGTCGTGGGGCCCACAGCTAACCAGGTGATCCCGGCCCGGTCAGCATGAGTGACATGTTTGTAAAGGCGGCATCACCACCATGCGACATCCTCCCTCCCGGTCACTGCACCCCTGGCATCATCGGCGCCATGTGCATGCTCGGGATGGGGGGCAGGACTCAGGCAGCCATGTTCTTTCCAGTCTCTCAGTTGGCAGAGTCCTGTGGGCGTGTCCTTTTCACTCCCATGTGTTGCAGCTTGCTTATCATTGGTCAGCCACATACAGGGGAAGTACACGCCCCCACAGACAAATCTCTATTCTACCCCAAACTTTACAAGTATCTGCAATGGAGAGAAACTACAAACTAAAACCTACGTCTTCCCCAGCTCTGCAGCCACTTTCCATTATGTGACCAGTTTAACTAGCTCAAACTGGTGAAAGGTCCTCCTTAAAGGGGCTGTCCAAGGAGTGGACCACCCGAACATGGAAGGGAAAGTTTCCTAGGAGCAGTAATGGGCCACATCCCCTGCAGCCCCACAGCTGGGGCCAGGCCCCTCGGCACTCTCCGGCATCAGACGCCACCGTCAGCCGCACCAACCCCAACGGCCGCGGGCAGGACGCGCTCCGTCACTGCCCGATCCCACCTCGGCTACGTACCTGGAGGGCTCTGCAGTGGAGGGCGCACTGCTGCCGCTGGTGACATGACAGGGCTGACGCACGACACTGCTCGCTCCCCTATATAGACTCGGGAAGGGGGTGTGTCCGGAGTTCACGTGACGAGGGATCATGTGACGGGGGACTGACGACCTCCTGTGTACGTGCGTTGTTCCAGCTCCGGCGGACACATTGCATCACGCTGGCCTCTGTCTGTGACCCGGCGGCCATAGCATGGCTAGGAGTGCGTGCCACTGCGTGTCCGGAGTATCGGGGCTGCCAGAGTACTGGTGGTGACCATCAGTGTAGAGGCTGCCCCAGGGGGCACATGCCCCATGGCTCCAGCTTTCACTGTCCTTGGTACAAATACTGCGTGTACCCATCACCGTAAAAAAGATCCAGAAAAGTGGCACACGTGCCATGCGAGTATAATGCGATGGTTATCACCTAGCATCCGGTTTACCATGTCTTCACAGGTCACAAGTGGCTCATTTTTGCTCTTCTTTTATTCCTGCATCTCCCCTTCTGTTAGAGGGTTCTGTTTAGTTTCTTTAAGATCCGTTATACGGTTCCAGAGATATGGGACATTTTATGTAGTACTAATTTTATGGTCTTGGTCAAAGGGGTGTGGCTCTCAGGGTAATTATGCAGAGCAGCCTGAAGCTACGCCCGCTTGTAAAGACTATAACTATTCGCACTAAACACAATGGCTGGGGTAATAACTGGGACTGTATGGTGGGTTTAGAAAGAAGCGGAATCCTCCGGGGAGCAGCAGGAATACAATAAGCTGCCCACTTGAGACCTGGTGACAGGCATGTGGGTGTAACTACGTCCTGCCGGGGTCCCTGTGTGACCAGGGGGCTCAGTAGTTGTACCTGCCCCACACGTGGCGGATGGCAGCTGTATCATATAGCGGGCAACTGTCTAACAGCCACGGCTGGAGCTGAGCTGTGGCTGTCAATCATTTCAGTGCGTTGCCAGTCTCAAAAACACCGCGCGCCGATGCCGTGCTGCTACAATACTGTGGTATTGCAGTATATAGTGCAAACGGTCAGGTGAGCCTAGGTTCAAGTCCCCTTACGGTATTACAAAAAATAAAGTAAAAAAAAAAAGTTTTAAATCCCTCTTCTTTTCCCCAGTTAAAAATCAAGAAATTAAAAAATAATCTTATCTGTTATCGTTATGTCTATAACAATCTGATCTATCAAGAAAGAAAGAAATATATATTCTCAGTCACCACACCTCCCTGAAAAAATAAAAAGTAAAAACTTCTTATGGGCGTTAACATTAATATGAGAGCAGATGTCGGGTCTATGCACAAAAAAACAAGCCCTCCCACGGCTCCATTGATGGAAATAAAAAATGGAAAATACCAACATGAACCAATTTTTTTTTTTTTTACAAAGTTCTGAAATTGTTTCACCACAAATAAAAAAGCAAAAAAACGTGAATGTTGGGCATGAGTAGCGTCCTCAGGATGGCCGGTGTCATGTCTGACATTCACGGCTTGTGTGTGGCCCTCACTGTCCAGAACTGACCTGAACACAACAGTCAATGTATGCCTATGAGTCTGTGCAGTTCTTAGATCGTGAATGTGGGGCATGAGTAGTGTCCTCAGTCTGGACAGTTTCATGTCTGACATTAACGGCTCGTGTGTGGCCCTCACTGTCCGGAGCTGAACACAACAGTACTGTATGTATGCCTATGTGGTTGTGCAGTTCTTACACCATGAATCTAGGGCATGAGTATTGTCCTCAGTCTGGCCGGTTTCATATGTCTGAAATTCATGGCCCGTGTGTGGCCCTCAGGCATGAGTAGTGTCCTCAGTCTGGACAGTTTCATGTCTGACATTAACGGCTCGTGTGTGGCCCTCACTGTCCGGAGCTGAACACAACAGTACTGTATGTATGCCTATGTGGTTGTGCAGTTCTTACACCATGAATCTAGGGCATGAGTATTGTCCTCAGTCTGGCCGGTTTCATATGTCTGAAATTGATGGCCCGTGTGTGGCCCTCAGGCATGAGTAGTGTCCTCAGTCTGGCCGGTTTCATATGTCTGAAATTCATGGCCCGTGTGTGGCCCTCAGGCATGAGTAGTGTCCTCAGTCTGGACAGTTTCATGTCTAACATTAACGGCTCGTGTGTGGCTCTCACTGTCCGGAGCTGAACACAACAGTACCGTATGTATGCCTATGAGGTTGTGCAGTTCTTAGACCATGAATCTAGGGCATGAGTATTGTCCTCAGTCTGGCCGGTTTCATATGTCTGAAATTCATTGCCCGTGTGTAGCCCTCAGGCATGAGTAGTGTCCTCAGTCTGTCCGGTTTCATGTCTGACATTCACAGCCCATGTGTGGCCCTCACTGTCCACACCTGAAGACAACAGTCTATGTACGCCTATGAGGCTGAGCAGTTCTTAGACAGTGAATATAGGGCATGAGTATTGCCCTTAGTCTGGCCGGTTTCGAATGTCTGAAATTCACAGCCCGTGTGTGGCCCTCGATGTTGGCATCTGAACTCAACAGTCTATGTACGCCTATGAGGCTGAGCAGTTCTTAGACGGTGAATGTAGGGCATGAGTATTGTCCTCAGTCTGGCTGGTTTCATATGACTGACATTCTCGGCCCGTGTGTGGCCCTCAATGTCCGGACCTGAACACATCACTCTATGTATGCCTATGAGGTCAGAAGCCGGTCCGGACCCTGTGGTCTGTACTTAGACCGTGAATGTAGGACATCTGAATCTGGCCTAAAAGTTACACAAAGTATATAAATAACTCGCCTCATGGTGATAAAACCTGACCTCGATTAGACGGCCCTGAAGTTCTGAGAAGACATATCTCCCTATTCAATATGATGGGCAGCAGCACAATTCACAGTCTGAGCTGTGTGACATGTGGCCTGATGCGTGACAAGGAATGTGCCGTGTCTAATGAAAGGAATGGGCTAAGCCATCCTATACTATATGGATGGTTTAAAACATGGATTATGGCAGAGATGACATTGAAACGCTATATGACCATTTTTACCATTTTTGTGAAACATGGAGTGGGCTCGAAACAGGCGTCTACATCAGGGGGCTTTCACATTTACCTTTTTGTTAACAGGACATTTGATCTTCCTGTAGACTGGCAGGGAACACAGTGCTAAGGGCTTAGGAGTGGCACAAGGCAGCACGGTGGCTCAGTGGTTAGCATTGCAGCGCTGGGATCTCGGGTTCAAATCCCACCAAGGACAACAGCTGTATGTTCTCCCCGTGTTTGCGTGGGTTTCTTCCTGGTTCTCTGGTGTCCGCCCACACTCCAAAGACATACTGATAGAGAATGTGGATTGTGAGCCTCAATACGGACAATGACAATATCTGTAAAGTGCTGTGGAATATGATGGTGCTGTATACAGTGCCATGCGAAACTTCGGCCCCCTGGAACTTTTCAACCTTTTCCCACATATCATGCTTCAAACTTAAAGATACCAAATGTAAATTTTTGGTGAAGAATCAACAACAAGTGGAACACAATTGTGAAGTTGAACGAAATTTATTGGTTATTTAAAATTTTTGTGGAAATTCAAAAACTGAAAAGTGGGGCGTGCAATATTATTCAGTCCCTTTACTTTCAGTGCAGCAAACTCACTCCAGAAGTTCATTGTGGATCTCTGAATGATCCAATGTTGTCCTAAATGCCTAATGATGATAAATATAATCCAACTGTGTGTAATCAAGTCTCCATATAAATGCACCTGCTCTGTGATAGTCTCAGGGTTCTGTTTGAAGCACAGAGAACATCATGAAGACCAAGGAACACAACACGCAGGTCCGTGATACTGTTGTGGAGAAGTTTAAAGCCGGATTTGGATACAAAATGATTTCCAAATCTGTAAACATCCCAAGGAGCACTGTGCAAGCGATCATATTGAAATGGAACGAGTATCATACCACTGCAAATCTACCAAGACCCGGCCGTCCCTCTAAACTTTCATCTCAAACAAGGAGAAGACTGATCAGAGATGCAGCCAAGAGGCCCATGATCACTCTGGATGAACTGCAGAGATTTACAGCTGAGGCGGGACAGTCTGTCCATAGGACAACAATCAGTCGTACACTGCACAAATCTGGCCTTTATGGAAGTGGCAAGAAGAAAGCCATTTCTCAAAGATATCCATACAAAATGTTGTTTAAAGTTTGCAACAAGCCACGTGGGAGACACACCAAACATGTGGAAGAAGGTGCTCTGGTCAGATGAAACCAAAATCAAACTTTTTGGCAACAATGCCAAACGATATGTTTGGCGTAAAGGCAACACCGCTTATCACCCTGAACACACCATCCCCACTGTCAAACACAGTGGTGGCAGCATCATGGTTTGGGCCTGCTTTTCTTCAACAGGGACAGGGAAGATGGTTAAAATTGATGGGAAGATGGATGGAGCCAAATACAGGACCATTCTTGAAGAAAACCTGTTGGAATCTGCAAAAGACCTGAGACTGGGATGGAGATTTGTCTACCAACAAGACAATGATCCCAAACATAAAGCAAAATCTACAATGGAATGGTTCACAAATAAACGTATCCAGGTGTTAGAATGGCCAAGTCAAAGTCCAGACCTCAATCAAATCGAGAATCTGTGGAAAGAGCAGAAAACTGCTGTTCACAAACGATCTCCATCAAACCTCACTGAGCTTGAGCTGTTTGCCAAGGAAGAATGGGCAAGAATTTCAGTCTCTCGATGTACAAAACTGATAGAGATATACCCCAAGTGACTTGCAGCTGTAATCTCAGCAAAAGGTGGAGCAACAAAGAATTAAGTTAAAGGGGCCGAATAATATTGCACGCCTCACTTTTCAGTTTTTGAATTTCCACAAAAATTTAAAATAATCAATAAATTTCGTTCAACTTCACAATTGTGTTCCTCTTGTTGTTGTTTCTTCACCAAATTTACATTTGGTATCTTTATGTTTGAAGCATGATATGTGGGAAAAGGTTGAAAAGTTCCAGGGGGCCGAATACTTTCGCAAGGCACTGTAAGTAAGCTTAATAAATAAATGTGTACATTAAAGGGGCTCTCCACTAGTGACAGAAAATCCAAGACATTTGTAAACATTTGTGTTGCCTGCTGTCCCGGCACACACTCGCTGACCAGCGCATGCCCTATGTGTTTTGCTCTACAAGTACGTTCCATGCACGCGCACTCCTTCTTGTTCTGGGTCTCTTTACTATGCAGGCATGTGCTCTTTGATGCATATGGGGTTGTCTATTTTGTCATTGCATTAGGAGTTTGCTTGCTTTTATGTTCTCATTTTGTGTGATTTGTGTATGCGCATGTTCGTGTTATGCTGCATGCGCATTTAAATACTTTTCCCTGTTTTTTTATGCCGGGCCCCATGTACTGTCTCATCTATATCTCCTCCTTCCAGTTAAATAACCGTTTCTGATTGATTATACTTACGAAAGAAACTCCGAGTACATTACACACTTCGTCCCTGAGGAAGCCACAATGGCGATACACATGGGGTCCTAATCTACTCTGTTTCATTGCCTTAATGGTCCTTGCCTGCTCAATGGTCCTTTGATACTTCACACAGCTGTTCACTTTGAGGCTCGATTTATACCTATATATTTATTTATTCCCTTCTGTCTTATCATATTTTATTATTGTGATATTTTCATCCATTATTTCTTGATCCACATTTGTCCTGCTTAATTATTAAGTATCATCACTGTGTATTTCTGTAGTCATTAGTAGTAATGAGCGAACGTGCTGGGATAAGGTGTTATGAGGGCATGCTTGGATGCTATCCAAGTGTCTTCAGCGTCCTCAAAAAATATCTTTGAGTCCCTGCAGTTGCGTGTCTTTCGACTGTTAGACAGCTGCAACGCATGCAGGGATTGCCTGTTTATTAAGTAATCCCGGCATGTGTTGTGACTGTCGAACTGCTTAAATTTAAAAAGGATATATATATATATATTCAAACAAAGACATTCAAGATTATGGAGTGCTGCCTATTTTTTGTTTGAATCTATGGACTAAGGATAGCCGGTGGACGGGCTCCCTGAAGGCTTTGCACCCACAGATAAGTTTAAAGCTGTGCTGTTCCTTTTTTACCTCTCTCTCTCTATATATATATATATATATATATATATATATATATATATCTATATATATATATATATTTATACATACACTGCTCAAAAAAATGAAAGGGATCACTAAAATACCACATCCTAGATATCACTGAATGAAATATTTCAGTTGCAAATCTTTATTCATTATATAGTGGAATGTGTTGAGTACAATAAAACAAAAATGATCAATGGAAATCAAAATGAATATCCCATGGAGGTCTGGATTTGGAATGATACTCAAAATCAAAGTTGAAAATCAAATTACAGGCTGATCCATCTTCAGTAGAAATGCCTCAAGACAAGGAAATGAGGCTCAGTTTTGTGTGTGGCCTCCACGTGCCTGTATGACCTCCCTACAACCCCTGGGCATGCTCCTAATGAGGCGGCGGATAGTCTACTGAGGGATCTCCTCCCAGACCTGGACTAAAGCATCCGCCAACTCCTGGACAGTCTGTGGTGCAATGTGATGTTGGTGGATGGTGCGAGACATGATGTCCCAGATGTGTTCAATCGGATTCAGGACGGGTGGGCCAGTCCATAGCTTCAATGCCTTCATCTTGCAGAAACTGCTGACACACTCCAGCCACATGAGGTCTGGCATTGTCCTGCATTAGGAGGAACCCAGGGCCAACCGCACCAGCATATGGTCTCACAAGGGGTCTGAGGATCTCATCTCGGTACCTAATGGCAGTCAGGCTACCTCTGGTGAGCACAGGGAGGGCTGTGCGGACCTCCAAAGAAATGCCACCCCACACCATTACTAACCCACTGCCAAATGGATCATGCTGAAGGATGTTGCAGGCAGATCACTCTCCACGGCGTCTCCAGACTCTGTCTCGTCTGTCACATGTGCTCAGTGTGAACCTGCTTTCGTCTGTGAAGAGCACAGGGCGCCAGTGGCGAATTTGCCAATCCTGGCGTTCTGTGGCAAATGCCAATCGTCCTGCACAGTGTTGGGCTGTGAGCACAACCCCCATCTGTGGATGTCGGGCACTCAGACCATCCTCATGGAGTCAGTTTCTAACCGTCTGTGCAGACACATGATAATGTGTGCAAACTGTAAAGCGCTGCGGAATATGTTAGCGCTATATAAAAATAAAGATTATTATTATTTGTGGCCTGCTGGAGGTCATTTTGCAGGGCTCTGGCAGTGCTCCTACTGTTCCTCCTTGCACAAAGGCTGAGGTAGCGGTCCTGCTGCTGGGATGTTGCCGTCCTACGGCCCCCTCCACGTCTCCTGTGTACTGGCCTGTCTCCTGGTAGCGCATATAGCCTCTGGACACTACGCTGACACAGCAAACTTTGCCACAGCTCACATTGATGTTCCATCCTGGATGAGCTGCACTACCTGAGCCACTTGTGTGAGTACCACGAGTGTGAAAGCACAACCAACATTCAAAAATGACCAAAACATCAGCCAGAAAGCATTGGTACTGAGATGTGGTCTGTGGTCCCCACCTGCAGAACCACTGCTTTATTGAGGGTGTCTTGATAATTGCCAATAATTTCCATCTGTTGTCTATTCCATTTGCACTACAGCATGTGAAATTGATTGTCAAACAGTGTTGCTTCCTAAGTGGACAGTTTGATTTCACAGAAGTTTGATTTACTTGGAGTTATATTCTGTTGTTTAAGTGAGCCCTTTATTTTTTTGAGCAATATATATATATACATATATATATATATACACTGTATATATATATATATATATATATATATATATATATATATATATACACACGGTGTATATATATATATAATATATATATATTATATATATATATATATATATATATATATATATATATATATATATATATATATATATATATATATATATATATATATATATATATATATATATATCCATGATTCAGGATCCATTCCTGGCTTTGGTAAAAGCGATTGAGCTGAAAGCCATGTAAACAACACTTTGTTATCTTGCACATGAAGCATGGTGTGTCCGATTGGCTGTGGGCTATGTTCCACCCACTCCAATGTATCTTGTGTGCAGTGGTAGAACAACAACTTGTGCTGTATCATCAGAAACTGGCATGCGTGTGACGTGGTGGCCTGGCGAGCTTCCCACAATGGGCCTTGGCATGTTTGTGGGAGAAGCTGCACCCTCCCTCTCTGGACTGAACATAATGTTCTCGCTGAAAGGCGGGAAACTTACATCACAGGTTGTTTTTTTACTTTCTTTTTCATGTGAGCCTCTGGCATTTCTATCACATTCCTCTTGCTTTACAGCCATGACATTGAAGGGACGTCTGTTGCTATTTGAATACCTAAGTTAATTCTTCACACATAATTTTTCCAGAATTTTAAAAACACAGTAAGAATCACCATATCATTTTTTACCAGCATTTTTCATTTTGTAACATTTAGAACTTAAGGAAGCACACCAGTGATTTTTTTACTTCTCCCTTCAGGAGTGTATGTGTAATGAATGCCGTAATATACTCACCGGTCGCTGTTTGCAGCGCTTCTCCAGCATATCTGGTTTTTCGCCATGTGCATAGTTAGCATGCATTAGATGTTCTGCTACCCTGATTTACATATATCCTATGGGCCTGATGCAAAATGTGGACCAGACCTCCACCAGAATGTTGGTCAGATGCACGGGATCCTGTAATAATGTCCCACCCGTCCTGGCATCCATCCTGTAGTAATGTCCCCTATCCTGTAATAATGTCCCCTGTCCTGTAATAATGTCCCCCATCCTGTAATAATGTCTCCCATCCTGTAATACTGTCTCTCATCCTGTAATAATGTCCCCCATCCTGTAATAATGTCTCCCATCCTGTAATACTGTCTCTCATCCTGTAATAATGTCCCCCATCCTGTAATAATGGCACTTGTCCTGGCATTTATTCTGTAGTAATGTCCCCCATCCTGTAATAATGTCCCCCATCCTGTAATAATGTCTCTCATCCTGTAATAATGTCTCTCATCCTGTAATACTGTCTCTCATCCTGTAATAATGTCCCCCATCCTGTAATACTGTATCTCATCCTGTAGTAATGTCGTCCATCCTGTAATAATGTCCCCCATCCTGTAATAATGTCCCCCATCCTGTAATACTGTCTCTCGTCCTGTAATAATGTCCCCCATCCTGTAATAATGGCACTTGTCCTGGCATTTATTCTGTAGTAATGTCCCCCATCCTGTAATAATATCCCCCATCCTGTAGTAATGCCCTCCATCCTGGCCCATCCTGTAATAATGTCTATCATCCTGTAATACAGTCCTGCATCCTGTAATAATGTCCCACCCGTCCTGGCATCCATCCTGTAGTAATGTCCACATCCTGCAGTAATGTCCCCTATCCTGTAATAATGTCCCCCATCCTGTAATACTGTCTGTCATCCTGTAGTAATGCCCTCCATCATGTAATAATATCCCCCATCCTGTAGTAATGCCCTCCATCCTGGCCCATCCTGTAATAATGTCTATCAACCTGTAATACTTTCCCCCATCCTGTAATAATGTCCCCATCCTGTAATAATGTCTGTCATCCTGTAATAACGTCCCCCGTTCTGTGTTAATGTCCCGTGTCCTTGCACCTATCCTGTACTAATGTTCCCCAATCCTGGCACCTTCCTGTCGTAATGCTCCCCATCCTTCAATAATATCCCCCGTTCTGGGCTCTTTAATTAATAATGTCCCTGTCCTGGCCCCCTTCATGTAATAATGTTCTCCCTCCTGACGCTCTCCTCAAACACATTTAAATGCAAAAAAAAAGGATAATTCTTACTGTTTCTTGCTCTCACTACGAGTAGTACCCTCTTCGTCCTCCATAGCCGATGCAGGGAGGCGGGTGGTGCACAGTAGTGACATCGTGCCCTGCCGCGACGGGTATACTGATGTCAGCCTCTGATTGGCCATCTGCAGCTATAGCTATTTCGGTGCAGTAAGCTGATGTCTCTGCACCACATTACATTTCGGCTGAATGTGCATCCGACGACAGAGATTGGACTGAAAATGGGGCGTCAGGGCTGGTGATTGTTATGCTTGCATACATCTTTAATACTGTCAAGCATAATTCTGCAGACTTCTTTTTTTTGCTTACCGCTAGGAATATTATATTGACAATTCGACTGTTGAACTCAACTTTATCAGCGGTGAGTCAGGTGCTTATTGCACCAATTCCGGATATATTTGTACATGTATTGAAATGTTGACTCACTGCAGACTGTAACCATTTATTTCTCAGTAAACTGCGATCTCTTCTAGATCTGCACTGACACATTGTAGTGTAGCTTATATTATGACATTTGAAGTGGGGTGTTTTTGTTTTCATTTTTGTTGTTACTTTTTCAACTTTCTCAATTCAAGTCTATGAGAATTGTGAGACAATTTTTACAATTCTGACCACTGTTCCTTTATGAGGTTATAACTCTGGAATACTTCAACAGATTCCAGTGATTCTGAGACTGTTTTCTCATGACATATTGTACTTCATGATAGTGGTAAAATTTCTTTGATATTACCTGCGTTTATTTGTGAAAAAAAAACAACAGATATTTGGTGAAAATTTTGAAAATTTTTGATTTTTTATGCCCTTAAATCACAGAGATATGTGAATCGGCCCAACGTAAGGGTAATGGGGTACTCGGTACCGGGTCCTTCAGTTCCCTCAGCTGGGATGTCATGGTGGCCCAACCCGGATCGTGGCTCTATGAGCGGCGCCCAATAAAAGGGTAGAGTTTGTAGATAACGGTTGTGTTCGTGACGCCACCTGTGGTATTCGGTCAGGGTGACCAACGCTGCTTAGGGGTCCGCTGGGGTGATGGAATGGCAGCTAGATGGTATACCTTCCCACAGGTGAAGTATATCCTCAGGGCTTCCCAGAAGTAGATGGTGATGGTGGGTGGTGCAAGGCGCGGTGAATAACGAGGACACAATGGGTGCAGTCTCTTTACCTTTACTGAAGGTAAATCCAGCACTCCCGGGCTGGGAAAAGAACACAACAATTACAGGTTAGCAAAAGACATGCAAAATTTTGAAATGCTTTAAACAAATAAATTAACAGTGCTTCCCTTTATGGGAGGTGAGAACACTTGAACGTTGCAAACAAAAACATATTCACATTATGCATATTATAAAAGAGAACAATTACTAACTTACTATGAAATACAATTACCCATACAGGTATCCTATCTACTAAGTGCAAGTACCCTCTAAGGCAGGGGTGTCAAACTGTATTCCTCAAGGGCTGCAAACAGGTCATGTTTTCAGGATTTCCTTGTACTGCACAGGTTATAATTTAATCACCTACACACATAATGATTGCAGCACCTTGTGCAAAGCTAAGGAAATCTTGAAAACACGCATGGTTTGCGGCCCTCGATAAATGCAGTTTGACACCCCTGCTCTAAGGGTATACTATCATTAACCCTTATTGTGCAATTTTAACCTTTTCTTTATTCTTCTTAACATGCAGGACTATCTGTCGACCCCTACGGGCCTACTGCATTTTTCTTCCTAAAACCTTACTCTTATCTAAAGTACATCATTAACAATCTATCACTATCTAGATACATATTGTCAGTTACGTAAAACATTATTAAGGTGCAACAACCGAACATTCCCTTTAAGAGAGAAACTAGTTTCTTTTTCTGAGGTAGTGCAAACAATCAACAAGTCAGGTATAAACTTTAAGACAAGAGAAACTTTCACGTCGCCATCAGGAACAGTTTCTTCGCAAAGTCTTCTTGCTTGTAAAACCAGTAGAGAGCACCCTTAAGAAGGTGCAAACTATTTACAAAGGACAGTTCGGAAACCATTCACCGTCCATGATTCCAATGTTCCTTTAAAACCATGATGAACTTTTGTGCAAAACAGGAACAAAATAGGGATCCTGGGTAAACTAAGGGATCCCTTTAAATGTTAACCCTGAACGGGTTCAAAGCAGCAAAGAAAGAACAGTTAACTATGTACAATTTTGGTTTTCCGAGGTTAACTCGAGTTCTGGTGGTCTCCACTTAGGCCTTACCGGGCAGGTCGGCCTCTGTGGCCCAGGAAGACTCGCATCCCAGGCTACTCCCGGCGCCAGGTGTACTCCATGAGTCCATTCCTCCTGCACAACCAGGTTGTGGGCAGCTATAAAGGTCTGTGTGGTCCGGTGAATGATGCCAGGGATGGTACGGGCTGCTGCAGCGGCTTCCTCGGCGAGCTCCCCCTCCAGGGTCTTGGAGACCGCTAAGACAGCCGTGCACTTTTGTATATACCGGGCCCACCAGCCGGTCCCCCTTTGGTACCGGCGGTAGCTTACTGCATCCCCCGGTTTCAAGAAGGGGTCTCCACCGTTTCCAGATAAGCAGGCCTCTACCTCTTCCCGGGTGACGTGGACCCTCACCGATGACCCGATCTCCTGTACAAAACCTTTTCCTCTCTGGGGTTGGTAGACGATCACAACGCCCCACTTCAGCAAAGAACCATCCAGTAGCTCGCCTCGAGCCTCCCGCTCCACTTCTCGAGCGTACTCCGCAATCAAATGCCTCCGGTACTCCCCCCATGGGAAGGGTCCCAGGTCGTGCCCCCCTGTTGGTCTGGGGTCAGGCGACGGGAACGCCGGGGGTCCAGTGGTCGCTACCCTGGGAGATTCAGGAGCGGAGGGAGGGCGACCTCCCTGAGAGCCGCGGCACCGGACACCCGTACCTGCGGTGATTCCCTCGGCGCCATTCCACTCCTCTGGGGTTGGTGCCAAAGCTGGTGCAGGCAACGGAACTCCTGTGGACAGCTCCCACCGGTCCACTCTCTCCAGCAGTGGCGTGCCGGCGTAATCCTCTGGTGACGGCGGTCGGTGCGGGGCCATTCTTTTTCGGAGGTCCCCTCTGGTCTCCAACTCCGTGCCTTCTGAGTCATAGTTTCGTTTCTTCGGTCTCCGCCCGCCATAGAAAATTAGGAGGTGGACCTCGGCTGCTGACGGACACGTCCTCAGGATACAGAAATATTTAGACTGGGCGGCCATTATTTTTGGCGCTTCTTAGTTCGTTCACACCCACAACTCCAAGCCCTTCTTCTCCAGCGCTCCTCGTGGCGTGGCAATGGCGGCGATTTTGGCGGGAATCTTTGCTGTAACCAGCAATACACAGTCCTTGCAATAAATCACAGTTCCAATATGATTCTGACACAGTTCCTAGGCGCACATGACCCGAATTCTCAGGCTTAAGTAGATCCTGTTCGTGATGCCAAGAATTCGGAACGCCCCCACGTAAGGGCAATGGGGTACTCGGTACCGGGTCCTTCAGTTCCCTCAGCTGGGATGTCACGGTGGCCCGACCCGGACCGAGGCCCTATGAGGGGTGCCCAAAAAAAGGGTAGAGTTTGTAGATAACGGTAGTGTTCGTGACGCCACCTGTGGAATTCGGTCTGGGTGACCGATGCTGCTTAGGGATCCGCTGGGGTGATGGAATGGCAGCTAGATGGTATACCTTCCCACAGGTGAAGTATATCCCCAGGGCTTCCCAGAAGTGTAGATGGTGATGGTAGGTGGTGCAAGGCGCGGTGAATAACGAGGACACAATGGGTGCAGTCTCTTTACCTTTACTGAAGGCTTCAGCATCCACAGTCCAGGGTGCCGGATGACGGGGTAGGCCAAGTCCGGCCAGTCTGATGGCAATTCCAGAGTCCCCCTACCCAGGTGGAAATCAGTAGCCTTCCCCTTGCGCACAGTAACGTAGTAGGTCCCTACATGCATTAGCTCCCATAGGGTCCTCACTCTTGTTACTCTTCTCTCTGTCCCCCAGATGGATAGGACAAACCTGTATGACGGTGGTGGCCTGAGGCTATTTTATAGGGACCCTAGCGTCGCCCCTCCTCCGCGTTGCCACCTTGTCTGCTTAGGTTCTTAGGTCGGGCAGCCAACTTGGAATCGACTGTCCTGCCGGTCTCTGAAGTAAAGTGTAGAGTCTATTAGTCCCTCGGTGTTCCGGCTACCGGATCTGCGCTCTGTGGGAGGCAGCCTGCTCCTAGCTGGTCTCCCACTGGTGTTTTACTCCTGTTGCTACGACTTCTGTGCTCACTCACTACGGCACACTTCCTTTCTTGTCCGTTCTTAGGAGGCTGCCGCATGGCGTTCCCGGCGAAAGAATGGCCACGCGGTCACAGGTGAGAATACGAACTTAGTGATCAATATCTCGGACCATCTACTCTCCCCTGCGGAACTTATGGTCCTACAAAAAGGACTATCTTTTTGCCCTACACCAACTTGGGACTCTTTTCAACTGAAAAAGGATCTTGAGCGTTTCTATCGGACAGTCAGACTCAAGACTCATTTTGGACTTAATACCGGCACCGTTCAGGGTTCCACACCTCCACAGGGGCCTGATCATATACCTGAGCTGTCTATCACTACTCTCGGTCTTCACAACCTTAGCAACTTTTGTCCTCCTCGCACATACCACGCTGCAGAAACTTTAATCTCTCTGGTGGACCAGGAGGTAAATTCTCTCTCCCATCAACAACAGCTTGGTCTATTCCCCATGCACTCTAACCTCTCTCTCACTGAGAAACATGCTCTTTCATCTCTGTACTCTAATAAGTCTATTATCTTAAAACCTGCAGACAAGGGGGGAGCTATTGTAGTGATGAACCGTGTTCAATACATGCATGAAATAACCCGCCAGTTATCTGACACTACCACTTATGGTATTATACCAAGAGACCCGGTTGCCATAATCGGTAACAAAATTCAAAGAGTAATCGATACATATCTCACACGTCATATCATTGATCAGAAAACGGCAACTTACTTGATAAATCCTCATCCAGTCACACCGGTCTTTTATGTTTTGCCCAAGATTCATAAATCACTACAAAATCCCCCGGGTAGACCTATAGTCGCCTCTACGGACTCAATCCTGTCCCCACTCTCTGTATTCCTGGAAAAAATCATGACACCATTGATTAAACTAACCCGTTCTTTCCTCCTTGACACTGGACATTTTCTTAAAATAATAAACCAGCTTGGCACAATACCACCAGATAGTACCCTTGTCACTATGGATGTCAATAGTCTGTACACCTCAATCCAACATACAAAGGGTATCGAGGCCACTAGGTACCTGTTACATCAATCTTCTCTGTCAGGTGAAGCCATTCAATTTTGCCTTGACCTGCTCCATTTGGTACTCTACGAGAACTATTTCCTATTTGAGGACACTTTTTACATTCAAAAATGCAGCACAGCTATGGGCTCAAATGTCGCGCCAGCTTATGCGAATGCCTTCATGCACCACTTTGAAACCACCTACGTATTTAACAACAACTTCTTCCTACAATATGCCATAGGATATCACCGTTACATTGATGATATCTTCTTGATTTGGACAGGCACTCTAGACTCTCTTGAATCCTTCCATTTTTTTCTCAATTCCATTTTTTCTGAACTCCAGTTCACCATTCATCATAGCACTGAGTCTGTACCTTTTTTGGACACCATGGTTCTGAAGGACATTGAGGGGCACCTCTCTACTGATATCTACTGCAAACCCACAGACTGTAATAGTCTCCTACACTATACCAGTTGTCATCCACGAACCATGAAAAATAGTCTACCACGGTCCCAATTCAATAGGGTGGCACGCATTGTCTCAGATTTCACCACCTTGAATGATAGGCTGGATACAATGGCAAACAAATTCCAGTCTAGATGCTATCCTCCTAAACTCCTCAATCACGAAAAAATGCGTACTTTAGCGCCTCCATCTCCTTCCCCTCGGGTGAGATCAAAAGAAAGGATCCCCTTTGTACACACATTCCACCCACTCATGCCAAAAGTATATTCCATTATCAAGAAACTCTGGCCATTACTTACGAAAGCCTATCCTAAAATTGCCCCCTTTGGAGAACCAGCTGTGATGTGTACTAAAAGACCTTCTAACATTAAGGACAGACTGGTCAGAGCGGATGTTGGCAGTGCACATCCCAACACTACGCAAAGGTTCCTTACAACCCGACGCAATGGTACCTTCCCTTGTCTAAACTGCGCAGCCTGTTCCAATGTCATTAAGGCAGACAACGTTACCCATCCCAGGACTGGCAAAACCTACCCAATACGTGGTTTCCATACATGCAACTCTAATTTTGTTGTTTATTTGGTCAAGTGCCCGTGTGGTCTCCTCTACGTGGGGGAGACCACACAACATATAAAAGACCGCATCGCCAGCCATAAGTCCACAATCAGGTGTGGCAAGACATGGCTTCCCCTACCGGATCACTTTTCTAGGTGCAATCATACAGTGGCCCAGCTTAGGTTCCAGGTCATTGAGCGTGTCCCCAGCCCCAGAAGAGGGGGGGACCACATCAAATTACTTAAATCACGTGAAACTTTCTGGATACACAAATTGGATACCCTTACTCCCAAAGGGCTCAATAGGGAAATAGACTGGCTATTATAAGCATATTATTAACTATTTTCTCCTCTTTTACCTTACAGACCCGCTAATATACTATGGCACTAGGTGAGTTTGCCCTAACCCCCCACGTATACCCTAGATATAATATATTAATTTTTTTCAGTAAAAAAAAATTTTCATCCTTTTTTTCAATTTTTCATTATTTTTTCTATATTTTTTTCAGTATCTTTTTCAGTATTTCCCTTCTCCCTATAGGCTAGCCCATCTCTTAATGTTTATGTCAGATACTAGATCATTCATGTCCACTGCCCTATATAACTATGCAGACTAGATTAGTGCCTTTGTACAACTCAGCGCTGTAAGCACCTGCGCATTATATACATTTTTAAGGTGGTCTTAACATAGTTATTACTCAAGGGATTGTGACACCGCCATATATCTAATCCGCACCGCACACCCATGCAGACATTCCAGTGCCTATGTATTACCCAGCGTTGTAACACGCTTGCGCACTACACACATTTTAATAGCGGTCAGACATATTATTTACTAGGTTACTATGGCGCCGGCAGCGCATGCGCACTTCACAGACACCACCAGCGATATGTCACATCCGGTCCACACCGCGTACTTCCGGTACGGCATTGCGGAACTACATTTAAGACAGACCCCTACCACGTATAGTACACGCCAGCACAAGCAGGGCGCGGGAGCGCCGCTCAGCACAGCGTCACAGACAGGTAACCGCACAGGGTCTGAAACCTTTACCACTGACCACTATTGATGTATATAGCTGTACCCACATACTATTCTCTTTACAGAGTACCCTCATTTGGCCATCAGCTACACATAGGCTACTGCAGTTTCATTAGGTACTCTTTCCATCTGCATTTTGGGCACGTATACTTCTTCCTGATTATATACTAACTACGTTTCACTGTTCCTTACAGTATAAGTGTCACCACTGGGATCTCTTTCCCTCCTCCGTATGTTCTTCTCATACTGGAATAAGGTAATACCTTTTCTCTAAAGTTTGCATTTCCAGTTTTTGGGCTTATGTTATGTTTTGTTACTGCTTAATCCCATGTTTTGTGTCATCCTCTGTATCCTTGCTACTGTGTGGATGGTGCCTACCTTGAGAATCCCCTTCCTTTTTTCCCAGTTGTTTCGTTTGCACCATGATGATTCCTGTCTTTTTCCCTGGGACAGTTTATATGCCTCCTGCATTGACCCAGAGATACCATTATATTAGCAAAAGTGTTATATCATACGGACACCAGGATGTTGTAACCTTTTTTCTTTTGTACATGGTTTCCTCTTGTTTCTCCTTTTTTTGTTTTGTTTTATTTATTGGATGTATATATGCTTTATTTACAGCGATCACGTGAAAAAGGTTCCGGCGGAGCCGAAACGTTGTGTCAGATCGCATGAGCTGCTTTATTCTGTTATGCTCCCAAATGTATAAATAAATCCACACTTTTATTTGCATAATCCAGTGTACAGAACTGAATCAGAGTGTGCGGTGAATTACTATTATTTACTATTACTTAGGACCTATTGGTCCATTACACCAGCACCTCGCCTCTAGCAGACTGAGTGCACGCCAAAATCTCCCTTTGCATGGGTTGCAGGCGCAGCTCCGTGTCCTTCTTTCCCTTCCTAGGCCAAGCCCAGTCTGCTCCTCTCCTCTCCTCCTCCTGGCTCCAACTCCTTCTGCCTCACTTCCTAACCAAACCCCCAGTTTTACCTAAGTGTGAGGAGTGGCCTAATAGATATAACCTTTTGCTCCCCCTGGTGGCCGGCGTGTGAAGTGTGTGTGTGGCTGTGATACTTGGCAGGGTGAACTTCTTTGGTGCCATCAGACGTAACATAGCTCCCCTGGTGGAAGAACGACATTACTGCAACGACCAGGACTCTGGGGCGCTGCATATGTCACACAAAATACTTAATAAGTAACATTTCCCACATGTCTACTTTACATCAGCACAATTTTGGAAACAACATTTTTTTGGGTTAGGGCGTTATAAGGGTTAAAAGTTGACCAGCAATTTCTCATTTTTACAACACCATTTTTTTTTAGGGACCACGTCACATTTGAAGTCATTTTGAGGGGTCTATATGATAGAAAATTCCCAAGCGTGACACCATTCTAAAAACTGCACCCCTCAAGGTGCTCAAAACCACATTCAAGAAGTTTATTAACCATTCAGGTGTTTCACAGGAATTTTTGGAATGTTTAAAAAAAAAATGAACATTTACTTTTTTTTCAAAAAAAATTTACTTCAGCTCCAATTTGTTTTATTTTACCTAGGGTAACAGGAGAAAATGGACCTCAAAAGTTGTTGTGCAATTTGTCCTGAGTACCGGGATACCCCATATGTGGGGGTAAACCACTGTTTGGCCGCATGGCAGAGCTCGGAAGGGAAGGAGCGCCATTTGACTTTTCAATGCAAAATTGGCTGGTATTGAGATGGGACGCCATGTTGCTTTTGGAGAGCCACTAATGTGCCTAAACATTGAAACCCCCACAAGTGACACCAGTTTGGAAAGTAGACCCCCTACGGAACTTATCTAGATGTGAGGTGAGCACTTTGACCCACCAAGTGCTTAACAGAAGTTTATAATGTAGAGCCGTAAAAATAAAAAATAATATTTTTTCACAAAAATGAACTTTTCGCCCCAAAATTTTTATTTTCCCAAGGTTACCAGAAGAAATTGTACCCCAAACATTGTTGTGCAATTTTTCCTGAGTACGCTGATACTCCATATGTGGGGGTAAACCACTGTTTGGGTGCATGGCAGAGGTTGGAAGGGAAGGAGCGCCGGTTGACTTTTCAATGCAAAATTGGCTGGAATTGAGATGGGACGCCATGTTGCGTTTGGAGAGCCCCTGATGTGCCTAAACATTGAAACCCCCCACATGTGACACCATTTTCGAAAGAAGACCCCATAAGGATCTTATCTAGATGTGTTGTGAGAGCTTTGACCCCCAAGTGTTTCACTACAGTTTATAACGCAGAACCGTGAAAATAAAAATAAAAATTTCCACAAAAATTATTTTTTAGCCCCCAGTTTTGTATTTTCCCAAGGATAACAGGAGAAATTGGTCCCCAAAAGTTGTTGTCCTATTTGTCCTGAGTGCGCTGATACCCCATATGTGGGGGGGAACCACCGTTTGGGCGCATGGCAGAGCTCGGAAGCAAAGGAGCGCCATTTGGAATTCAGACTTAGATGGATTGGTCTGCAGGCGTCACGTTGCATTTTCAGAGCCCCTGATGTACCTAAACAGTAGAAACCCCCCACAAGTGACCCCATATTGGAACCTAGACCCCCCAAGGAACTTATCGAGATGTGTTGTGAGAACTTTGAACCCCCAAGTATTTCACTACAGTTTATAACGCAGAGCCGTGAAAATAAAAAATAATTTTTGTCCCACCAAAATGTTTTTTTAGCCCCCCCAAGTTTTTAATTTTCCCAAGGGTAACAAGAGAAATTTGACCCCAGAAGACGTTGTCCAATTTGTCCTGAGTACGCTGATACCCCATATGTTGGGGTAAATCCCTGTTTGGGCGCACGGGAGAGCTCAGAAGGGAAGGAGCACTGTTTTACTTTTTTAATGCAGAATTGGCTGGAATTGAGATCGGACGCCATGTCGCATTTGGAGAGCCCTGATGTGCCTAAACAGTGGAAACCCCAATTTCTAACTGAGACCCTAACCCAAACACACCCCTAATCCCAACCACAACCCTAACCCCAACCCTAACCACACCCCTAACTCCAACACACCCTTAATGCCAACCATAACCCTAATCACACCCTTAACCCTGACACACCACTAACCCTAATCCCAACCGTAAATGTAATCCTAACCCTAGCCCCAACCCTAACCCTAGCCCCAACCCTATCTCTAGCCCTAACCCTAGCTCTAACCCTAGCCCTAACCCTAATACTAATGGGAAAATGGAAATAAATACTTTTTTTTTTTTAATTATTTTTCCCTAACTAAGGGGGTGATGAACGGGGGTTTGATTTACTTTTATAGTGGGTTTTTTAGCGGATTTTTATGATTGACAGCTGTCACACACTAAAAGACGCTTTTTATTGCAAAAAAATATATATTTTTTTGCGTTACCACATTTTGAGAGCTATAGTTTTTCTATATTTTGGTCCACAGAGTCATGTGAGGTCTTGTCTTTTTGTGGGATGAGTTGACGTTTTTATTGGTAACATTTTCGGGCACATGACATTTTTTGATCGCTTTTTATTCCGATTTTTTGAGGCAGTATGACCAAAAACCAGCTATTCTTGAATTTCTTTTGGGGGGGGCGTTTATACCGTTCCGGGTTTGGTAAAATGGATAAAGTAATTTTATTCTTCGGGTCAGTACGATTACAGCGATACCTCATTTATATCATTTTTTTATGTTTTGGCGCTTTTATACAATAAAAACTATTCCATAGAAAAAATAATTATTTTTGCATCGCTTAATTCTGAGGACAATAACTTTTTTATTTTTTTGCTGATGATGCTGTATTGCGGCTTGTTTTTTGCGGGACAAGATGACGTTTTCATCGGTACCACGGTTATTTATATCTGTCTTTTTGATCGCGTGCTATTCCACTTTTTCTGCGGTATGATAAAGCGTTGTTTTTTGTCTCTTTTTTTTTTTTACGGTGTTCACTGAAGGGGTTAGCTAGTGGGACAGTTTTATAGGTGGGGTCGTTATGGACGCGGCAATACAAAATGTGTACTTTTATTGTTTTTTTTTAATTTAGATAAAGGAATGTATTTATTTGAACAATACATATTTTTTTATTTATTTAGGATTTTTTTTTTTTAAACACATGGAAATATTTTTTTTTTACTTTTTTACTTTGCACAGCAGGGAGGCTTTCCGGCACCTGCTCTGACAAGACACTGTGAAGCCACCTCCCTGCAGGACCCGGATGCAGCCCCGCGGCCATTTTGGATCCGGGGCCTGCAGGGAGAAGAAGGTAGGAGACCCTCAGAACAACGCAATCACATCGCCTTTCTCCGAGGGTTTCAGGGAAGCACGCAGGGAACCCCCTCCCTGCGCGATGCTTCCCTATACCACCGGAACACTGCGATCATGTTTGACCGCTCCTGGCACATAGTGCCGGATGTCAGCTGCGATAGTCAGCTGACACCCGGCCGCGCTCCCCCCGTGAGCGCGGCCGATCGCTATGACGTACTATCCTGTCGATGGTCATACGGGCCCACCCCACCTCGACGGGATAGTACGTCTAATGTTGGAAAGGGGTTAATAAGGGGAGGATGTTGGCAGAGCTCAGAGAAGCGGTGTGCTTGTAAACTTTTTTTTCCTAACTATATGTGTGCACATTACGGCTAGCCAATCAGAGAGCAGGAAACATCCACATTGTACAGAAACAATGGCTTGTGTCATTGGCTGCTGAAATCACATGTCCCGCTCCATATAAAGAGCAGACATATTGACAAAATGGTGCTAAAACAAGATAACAGCATAGAGAGGCTGCTCCTGATGCTGGGCTGATAGATTTTAGCTAGTTAGTTAGGCATTTTTTCAAAGTCAGATAGTTTAGTAAGCTAGTGTCCTGTGTGGCTGTGAAATCAACCTTCCAGCTTTTTTTTTGTGCCATTACTGAGGTCCACAGACAAAGGCAGCAGGGCACATTTCATATAAGTATGTTGTGCACTGCTTCTATGGTGCTCCATGCACGAGTAGACCTTTCTAAATCTTATTTTTTAAGTTTCTGAATGTGATACAGCAAGGCATATGACACCTTGTCATTTAGTGACGTGGTGACATTGTTCTGTGATTTGAGCTGTTGGCCAGTAAAAAAAATTTTTTTTTGGGGGGGAGCAGTTGCTAATGTGATTCAGTTCGCCATATATCACCTTCTCATGTAGTGGGGGTGAAAATGTTCTGTGTTCAGAGCTGTTGCACAATAAAAAAATATGTTTTACAGTTGCTAGCATGATTCAGCATGCCATATCTCACCCTGTCATTTAGTGGTGGTGAAATTAATCCTTCTATACGGCTGTTGCACAGTAAAAAAAAAAATTCTTTAGCTGATCGTGATACAACTTGCCATATCCCATCTTGTCATTTATTGGCGGTGACATTCAGCTTTGTGCAGAGCTGTTTTACAGTAAAAAAAATTGCAGTTGCTAACGTGATTCAGCACGCCATATCTCACCTTGTCATTTAGTGGCGGTGAAATTGTTCTATGATTTGACTTATTGCACAGTAAAAAAATATTTTTTGCAGTTGCTAATGTGATTCAGCACACCATATCTCACCGTGTAATTTAGTGGCGGTGAAATTGTTCTGTGTGCAGAGCTGTTGCACTGTAAAAATATTTTTATATATTTTTTTCTATTTTTTTCTGTGACAAACGTGATACAGCGGGCTAGATCAGAGTTTGGAATTGTTTGGAGCATATCTTCTAGTTTGCACAGGGTTCATCCACACATTGACCATCGCTGAACCACGGTACCTTTGGAGAAAGCCAGGATTGGTACCTGCTGTTTGCCTTGCTCCATGGAGATGTTTGAAGCCAGGTTGTGACTCTTGGATCAACTGGCCATGTATCTGAATGGACTGTCATCTCCCTATACTTGTCATTACCTCCTCTCTGTGTGCGTGCCACAGGTGGGGTGGCCGACCCTGGGAGCTCTGAAGTAACAGCTGCCATTTTCCTGGTGAGTCAGCAGGAGGGTGAGACTCTGTAATGTGCGCCATCTTGGGGTATTTTGCTGGGACTATTCTACATGTTATCTGCCTGTTTTGTGGTTCAATAAAGCATTGCCACACTGTTTTACCCTCACCCTGTGTTGAATAAGTAGCGTTATGCCTATGTTAAAAGGAAAGGTGGGACGATCCCTGGTCCACGCAGTTTTGGCTAGCGGACTGGGGCTCCTCCTGACCCCCCCGTGTCTCCACATAGCGCTACAGAGTGCTACTTTATTTTGTTTCTATTAGCACTGACACTACTGACAGAAACAGTCTCAGCAGTAGTAGTACCAAATGATATTTGTCTCTGACAAGCATATTATGGTGAAAGGAAGCAGAGGCTGTAATGGAAAATATGTCCCATCACTCTTTCCATTCACAGCAGGATGATGAAGCCTCTAACAGTGACACCTTCAGCTTGAGTTTAGAGTTCTGCTCAGTCCACAGTCAAAACAATTTTATTCGATCGCCTATGACAGCACCACCGAGAGAGGGGATCCGCCCTTCAGGAACAGGGAAACCTACAGATACAAAAGGGCGGCACCTCTCCCACACATCAGTTGGTTTCCTGTTCCTGAAGAGGACAGGGTTCCTACAGATACCTGGAGAATTTTTCAGGATCCCAGGCCCGACCGGTCGGTTATAGTTATAAGGGGTCCCCTAACCCCAGCTGGTGCAGGGTCCCTGGAAGTGCCACGGTGGGTCCGGGAAGGATTCCACACCTGTGAGCGGAGCAGGTGGAGCCGAGTCCAAAGGATTTCATCTCCAGAGTGCCAGCGCTGGAAGGTAAATATCCTCCCCGATGGATCCGTCGGTTTTTGTCCTGCGCTCCCCGGTGTGCTGTGGTACTTCCGGGTCCGGCAGCGTCGAGGGCGGGCTAGGTGACGCGGCACGGCGGCCAGGGAGGCTCAGCTGGTGACATGTCTGGGCGGTCCCCTCGCGCGCTCCTGCGGCCTCATTGGTGGTCACGCTGGTAACACATCAGGGGCGGGGCTTGGAAGGCCGTCCCGGAATTCGGGTGCCGGCCGACTTTTTCTCTTGGTATATCGCCGGGTCGCGTGGGCGCGGCTCGCCGGGGATGGTGGCCGGGGCCCAGGAGCGCTGGGGCCAGGGGGGTGTGGAGTTGGGAGGTGTGTTGGGTCCGGGGGGGGGGCAATGCCCCCTGGCCAGAGACCTGCTGACCCGGATAGCTGGGGGAGGTGACGTAAAGGTTCTGGACGCCTGCAAACAGTGCTTCTGAGCCATTACCAGGATGGACTTGGCAGAAGCTTCCTTGGAGCAGCAGGAGGACCTGCAGCATCCGAATGCAGAGCAGCATGCTTCTGTGGGGCCCTGTATAAAGCCCCGACAGAAGGCCCAGGAAACAGCTAGTAGCCGGGCAAGTGTTCTGTCCAGCCGCAGGAGCTCCTCAAGGGTGGAGGATTCAGCAGCATCGACAGAGAAATGTCCCCCTCGTGATCCGGTACCTACTAATCTGCAACACGGGTAAGAGATCTTCGTGAAAGTACACTCGGTGATGCAGTCTTCCCCTTATTTTTTTCTTTCCTGCTAGGGGAAGAAGTGTTCTGGGAAATCGAGGCACAGGGAGTGTGCCCTTTGCAGATGTCCCCTGCCAGACGCTTACCCAAAAAAGTTGTCAGCCTTGTGTGTGTCACGGTAGGGTGCAAAAAAGGTGGATGGTTAGTCTTTCGCTAGAATGCAGTGCCTTATACTTCCCCCTTCTACAGGTAGCAGAGGAAACCCCCGACTTCACCACAAGCCTAATTGAGATTATTAGGATGGAGGTGAAGGAGTCTCTAAAGTCCCTATCTCAGGAGAGTTCTAAGAAGAAAGGGAGTGGTGGTAGAATGGGTTTTACAGACTCAGATTTCTCGGCTGACCTTAGAAAGGATGAAGATTCCGTGGGGTCGTCTTCTTCTTCTTCTTCGTCATCATCTGCAGAGGAGGACTCTAGCTGTTTCTGTTTTCCTTTAGACCGCATGGATAAATTGGTTAAAGCGGTCAGGTGCACCATGGGGGTGGCAGATTCTAGGCCGGAGTCTTCTGTACAAGACTTAATGTTTGGCAGATTAGATCCTAGGAAACGCAGGTCCTTTCCGCTGAATAGTAAAATTCAGAGCTTGGTAGGCAGGGAATGGAGGAGGCCAGAAAAAAGGAGTTCCTTGCCTCGGCATTCAAACGTAGATATCCCTTTGAGGATGCCATGGTGGATAGATGGGACAAGGCCCCGAAGCTCGATGTAGCTGTGGCTAAAGCCTCTAACAAATATTCCCTGCCCTTTGAGGACCTGGGCTCCTTGAGAGACCCTTTTGACTCCTTCCTTAAAGGGACTTGGGAGATGTCAGCTGGCTCCCTGAGATTGGCGGTAGCCTCTACCTCTACAGCCAGATCCATGATGGTCTGGCTGGATCAACTAGAATCCTAGTTAAAGGAAGGAGCCCCACGAGAGTCCATCTTAAAGGCTTTGCCTATAATTCAGTGGGCTGCAGCCTTTCTAGCCGAAGCCTCAGCGGACTCTGCAAGGATGGCTGATAGAGCAGCAGGACTGTCCAACGTGGCTCGAAGGGCACTGTGGCTGAAATTTTGGCCTGGTGATATTTAAGCCAGATCCCGACTCTAATCCATCCCATGTGAAGGAGAGTACCTTTTTGGTCCAGTCCTGGACAAACTTTTAGAAAAGGTAGTGGGTGATAAAAAGAAGTTCCCCAGTTTACCGACTACTTCCTACCGACGCCCTTTCAGTAGGAGAAGGTTCAGTCGTAGGAGGCCTTCCAAAGAGCGTGGGACGAAAGGAAGAGGAAAGGTACGGGATTTATGTTTGGAGGCTCTTTCCGAGACCATAAGAAATCTTCCCAATGACTAGCGGTACCTGTTGGAGGTGGGCTGGTGGCCTTTTACCCAACTTGGTCCCTGATCTCCAACAGCAACTGGATTCTAAGTCTAATATCATTAGGACTTCAGTTAGAATTCTCCTACGTGCCTCAGAATAGGTTCAAGGTTACTCCCCTCGGATCCTCTTCTTTAGAACAGGCTGCCCTGGAATCAGAAATTCATGAGCTATGTCATAAAATGGTCCTAGTAGAGGTACCGGAAACAGAGAGGGGAAGAGGTTTCTACTCTCCTCTATTTTTGGTCCGAAAACCAGACGGTTCCTTCAGAACCATAATTACGGTAATCTAAAAGCCCTTAATAAATTTCTTGTAATACGTCCATTTAAAATGAAAACCATCAGTTCAACAATAAAGTTATTGTTTGAAAACTACTTCATAGTGGTGTTAGATCTAAAAGATGCTTATTCTCATGTACCCATTCATGTAACCCATCAGCGTTTCCTTAGAGTGGCAGTTTTCTTAGGAGGATCAGTTCAGCACTTCCAGTATAGCGCCCTTCCCTTTGGCCTTGCAGTTGCCCCTCCTGTGTTCACTAAGGTTGTAGCTGAGGTCATGGCCCACCTTCATGAATCCGATATCCTTGTTGTCCCCTACCTTGACGACTTCCTTATTGTAGGCAAAACAGCGGACCATTGTTTGGAGCAGCTATGAACTGCAATGTCCATCCTGGAACGTTCAGGGTGGATACTAAGTATCAAAAAATCACGGCTACAGCCCCTAAGAGTACAGCAGTTTTTGGGCCTAATTTTAGACTTGCAAAGTCAGTAGAGTCGTTTACCGCCCGACAAGTTAATTCGCCTGCGTTATCAGGTCCAAAACGCCTCTAACAACCCCACCATGTCCCTTAGAAAAGCTGTGTCCCTGTTCAGCTCTCTCTCATCCTGCATCCCCGCAGTCCGGTGGGCACAGTTTCATACAAGATCACTACAAGGGGATGTTTTGTTGAATGACAGAATTCTCCGGGGTCATTTAGAAGGTCAGCTGACTTTATCCCGACCACTGTAAGATCCCTTGAATGGTAGTTCCACCAGAGAACCCTATCAAGAGGGGTACCCTGGAGTATAATATAACCCGAGTAGTCACCACGGATGCAAGCCCTACGGGTTGGGGGGCTCATATGGGTGAGGTTATGGTCCAGGGCCTATAGGAACATCATGAGGTAAAGGCGTCTTCTAACCTGAGGGAATTAACAGCAGTAGAGCGGGCAGTCAAAAATCTTCTTGTATATCTGCAGGGTCATCACGTGCGAGTTCTCTCCGACAATCAGGTCATAGTGGATCTCTTCGCTACCAAGGAGAACAGGAAAGTGAGGCAGGTCTATTCACTGGATCCCAGAGAAAACCCGCTAGCAGTGGATGCCTTCCTCATAAAATGGGAGTTCAGTCTAGCCTACGCCTTCCCTCCCTTATCTCTGCTACCTCTAGTAGTGAGGAAAATCAGGAAGGACAAAGCAAGGGTAATAGTAATCGCTCCTTTTTGGCCCAGGAGGGCATGGTTCTCATGCCTCAGGACCACGTCTGTGTCCGAACCCTGGGTGCTGCCAGATGTTCCAGATCTCCTATCCCAGGGCCCAGTCTACCATCCTCAGGTGGCTGGCCTTCATCTGACCGTGTGGAGATGGAACGGTCATTACTAAAAAATAGAGGTTTTTCTCCGAACCTAATAAATACCCTTCTTAAAAGCAGAAAATAAATTGCAACCAGGAACTATGCCAGGACCTGGAAAAAATTCTATTCTTACAGAACCCAGGAGTTGAAGCTGGAGAAGGGGTCCCAATAGCCCAGATCCTAGAGTTCCTTCTGAAGGGTCTAGACATACAGTAGGTCTTTCCACCAGTACCCTGAAGGTTCAGGTATTGGCCCTGGGGGCCCTTTTTAGCTACGACTAGCAGTAACTACTGGGTTAGTAGATTCATTAAGGCAGCAGGTAGGTCCAGACCCATAGTTAGGGATCTGTTATGGACCTGGTGGTTAACAGCACCCGGAACGACCTGACGGTTAAACTCACACAGGACAAGCTCTGGGAAGTGTGAACTCTGCTGACAGCAACCCCTAATCCTGTCACACAACTAGAAATAGCCGTGAAGCGTACCTAACACGACCTAGACGCCTCTTCACAGCCTAAGAGCTAACTAGCCCTAGAGATAGAAAATAAAGCCTACCTTGCCTCAGAGAAATTCCCCAAAGGAAAAGGCAGCCCCCCACATATATTGACTGTGAGTTAAGATGAAAGTCACAAACACAGAGATGAAACAGGTTTCAGCAAAGGGAGGCCAGACTTACTAAACAGACTGAGGATAGAAAAGGTATCTTTGCGGTCAGCACAAAAAACTACAAAAAACCACGCAGAGTGTGCAAAAAGACCTCCGCACCGACTCACGGTGCGGAGGTGCCACTCTGCATCCCAGAGCTTCCAGCTAGCAAGACAAAATCATGATAGCCAACTGGACAAGGAAACAATGAACAAATAATTAGCCAGCAGGGACTTAGCTTCTGCTGGAGTAGACAGGTCACCAGAAAGATCCAAGAGCGAACTGAACCAGTACAAGAATATTGACAGCTGGCATGGAGTAATGATCTGAGTGGAGTTAAATAGAACAGCCAGCCAAAGAATAAACTACGTCACCTGTGGAAGGAACCTCAGAAGCAGCAGCTCCACTCACAGACACCAGAGGGAGTCCATGGACAGTACTCGCCGAAGTACCATTCATGACCACAGGTGTCATGATCCCAATGGCAGGGGATCACTAAAGGACAAGCACAGATACAAACAAGCTCTAGGGCGATGGAACCTGAGCTGACCGCGACCCTGAACCTAACACACAAATAAAAGTAGCCGGGGAACGTGCCTACGATGATCCTAGACGTCTCGCTCCAGCCGAAGATCTAACTTCCCCTATTAGAAGAAACACAGACCTCTCTTGCCTCCAGAGAAATACCCCACAGAAATAGCAGCCCCCCACATATAATGACGGTGAAATGAGAGGAAAGCACATACGCAGTATGAAAACAGTTTCAGCAAAATGAGGCCCGCTAAAGCTAGATAGCAGAGGATACAAAAGTGAACTGCGCGGTCAGCGAAAAACCCTTCAAAAAACCATCCTGAAATTACTTGAACTCATGTGCCAACTCATGGTACATGAGGAGCAATTTCAGCCCACTAGAGCAACCAGCAGCAAAGAATCACATATCTGCAGGCTGGACTAAAAAAAACAAATAAAGCAAAACACCAAAACAGGAAAATCCAAACTTAGCTTGACCAGAAGGTTCTAGGAGCAGGGAGCAGAGGTAACAAGACACACTGGAAACATTGATAACCGGCGAGGAAATGCCAGCAAAGCCAGGTTAAATAGGAAACTCCCATATCCTGATGGAACAGGTGGAACCCAGAGACCCAGGAAAGACAAGTCACCCAGTACCATCAGTAACCACCAGAGGGAGCCCAAAAACAGAACCCACAACAGTACCCCCCCCTTGAGGAGGGGTCACCGAACCCTCACGAGAACCACCAGGGCGACCAGGATGAGCCCTATGAAAAGCGCGAACCAAATCATCAGCATGAACATCCGAGGCAACCACCCAAGAATTATCCTCCTGACCATAACCCTTCCACTTGACCAAATACTGGAGTTTCCGTCTGGAAACACGAGAATCCAAGATCTTCTCCACAACATACTCCAATTCTCCCTCCACCAGCACCGGAGCAGGAGGCTCAGGCGAAGGAACAACAGGTACCTCATACTTCCGCAACAACGACCGATGGAACACATTATGAATAGCAAACGATGCCGGGAGATCCAAACGAAACGACACAGGGTTAAGAATTTCCAAGATCCTATAGGGACCGATGAACCGAGGCTTGAACTTAGGAGAAGAGACCTTCATAGGAACAAAACGAGAAGACGACCACACCAAGTCCCCAACAAGAAGTCGAGGACCCACGCGGCGACGGCGATTAGCAAACTGCTAAGCCTTCTCCTGGGACAACTTCAAATTGTCCACCACATGACTCCAAATCCGATGCAACCTATCCACCACCATGTCCACTCCAGGACAATCAGAAGGTTCCACCTGACCAGAGGAAAAACGAGGATGAAACCCCGAATTACAAAAGAAAGGAGAAACCAAGGTAGCAGAACTAGCCCGATTATTAAGGGCAAACTCGGCCAGCGGCAAAAAGGTAACCCAGTCATCCTGATCAGCAGAAACAAAACACCTTAAATAAGTTTCCAAGGTCTGATTAGTTCGTTCAGTCTGGCCATTCGTCTGAGGATGGAAGGACAAATCAATGCCCATCTTAGCACAGAACGTCCGCCAAAATCTAGACACAAACTGGGATCCCCTGTCAGAAACGATGTTCTCAGGAATCCCATGCAAACGAACCACATTCTGAAAAAACAGAGGGACCAACTCAGAGGAGGAAGGCAACTTAGGCAAGGGTACCAGATGAACCATTTTAGAAAAGCGATCACACACAACCCAGATGACGGACATTTTTTGAGAGACAGGGAGATCCGAAATAAAGTCAATGGAAATGTGCGTCCAAGGCCTCTTCGGGATAGGCAAAGGTGACAACAATCCACTGGCCCGAGAACAGCAAGGCTTAGCCCGAGCACAAACCTCACAAGACTGCACAAAAGAACGCACATCCCTCGACAAGGAAGGCCACCAAAAAGACCTGGCCACCAAGTCTCTAGTACCAAATATTCCAGGATGACCTGCCAACGCAGAAGAATGGACCTCGGAGATGACTCTACTGGTCCAATTATCCGGAACAAACAGTCTCTAAGGCGGACAACGATCAGGTTTACCCGCCTGAAACTCCTGCAAAGCACGTCGCAAGTCTGGGGAGACAGCAGACAAAATCACCCCATCCCTAAGGATACCAGAGGGCTCAGAATTTCCAAGGGAGTCAGGCATAAAACTCCTAGAAAGAGCATCCGCCTTCACATTCTTTGAACCTGGCAGGTATGAAACCACAAAATTGAAACGAGAGAAAAACAGTGACCAACGAGCCTGTCTAGGATTCAGACGCCTGGCAGACTCAAGGTAAATCAAATTTTTGTGATCAGTCAAGACCACCACATGATGTCTAGCACCCTCTAGCCAATGACGCCACTCCTCAAATGCCCACTTCATGGCCAAAAGTTCCCGATTACCAACATCATAATTCCGCTCAGCCGGCGAAAACTTTCTAGAAAAAAACGCGCATGGCTTCATCACTGAGCCATCGGAGCTTCTCTGTGACAAAACCGCCCCCGCTCCAATCTCGGAAGCATCAACCTCAACCTGAAAAGGGAGCGAAACATCTGGCTGACGCAACACAGGAGCAGAAGAAAACCGGCGCTTAAGTTCCTGAAAGGCCTCCACAGCCGCAGGAGACCAATTAGCAACATCAGTACCCTTCTTAGTCAAATCCGTCAAAGGCTTAACAACACTAGAAAAATTAGTTATAAAACGACGATAGAAATTAGCAAAGCCCAAGAACTTCTGTAGACTCTTAAGAGATGTAGGCTGCGTCCAGTCACAAATAGCCTGAACCTTGACGGGATCCATCTCAATAGTAGAAGGGGAAAAAATATACCCCAAGAAAGAAATCTTCTGGACTCCAAAGAGACACTTTGAGCCTTTTACAAACAAGGAATTGGCCCGCAGGACCTGAAACACCTTCCTGACCTGCTGAACATGAGACTCCCAGTCATCAGAAAAAAACAAAATATCATCCAAATACACAATCATAAATTTATCCAGATATTCACGGAAAATATCGTGCATAAAGGACTGGAAGACTGAAGGAGCATTAGAAAGTCCGAAAGGCATCACCAAATACTCAAAATGGCCCTCAGGCGTATTAAATGCGGTTTTCCACTCATCACCTTGCTTTATTCGTATAAGATTATACGCACCCCGAAGATCAATCTTAGTGAACCATTTAGCCCCCTTAATGCGAGCAAACAAATCAGTCAACAATGGCAAAGGATACTGATATTTTACGGTAATCTTATTCAAAAGACGATAATCTATACAAGGCCTCAAGGAACCATCTTTTTTGGCCACGAAAAAAAAACCTGCTCCCAAAGGGGACAAAGATGGACGGATATGTCCCTTTTCCAAGGACTCCTTAACATAATCCCGCATAGCAGTATGCTCTGGCACTGACAGATTGAACAAACGACCTTTAGGAAATTTACTGCCTGGAATTAAATTTATAGCACAATCGCAATCCCTGTGAGGAGGAAGCGAACTGAGCTTAGGCTCCTCAAAAACATCCCGATAGTCAGACAAAAACACAGGAATCTCAGAAGGAGTAGATGAAGCGATAGAAATCGGAGGTGCATCATCATGAACCCCCTGACAACCCCAGCTTAACACAGACATCGATTTCCAGTCAAGGACTGGATTATGAGTTTGTAACCATGGCAGACCAAGCACTAGGACATCATGCAAATTATACAGTACCAGGAAGCGAATCACCTCCTGATGAACAGGAGTCATACGCATGGTTACTTGTGTCCAGTACTGAGGTTTATTCATAGCCAAAGGTGTAGAGTCAATTCCCTTCAAAGGAATAGGGACTTCCAGAGGCTCCAGACTAAACCCACAGCGATTGGCAAATGACCAATCCATAAGACTTAGGGCAGCGCCTGAATCCACATAAGCATCGACGGAAATGGATGATAATGAACAAATCAGAGTCACAGACAGAATGAACTTAGACTGTAAAGTACTAATGGCAACAGACTTATCAACCTTTTTTGTGCGTTTAGAGCATGCTGATATAACATGAGCTGAATTCACCACAATAACAGCACAACCTTTTTTTCCGCCTATAATTTTGCCGTTCACTTCTGGACTGAATTCTATCACATTGCATTATCTCAGGTGACGGTTCAGACGACACCGCCAAATGATGCACAGGTTTGCGCTCCCGTAAACGCCGATCAATCTGAATAGCCATAGTCATAGACTCATTCAGACCAGTAGGCGCAGGGAACCCCACCATAACATCTCTAATGGCCTCAGAAAGGCCATCTCTGAACTTTGCAGCCAGGGCGCACTCATTCCACTGAGTAAGCACCGACCACTTCCGAAATTTTTGACAATAAATTTCTGCTTCATCTTGCCCCTGAGAGAGGGCCAACAAAGCTTTTTCAGCCTGAATCTCTTGTTTAGGTTCCTCATAGAGCAAACCCAATGCCAGAAAAAACGCATCCGCATTAAGCAACGCAGGGTCCCCTGGTGCCAATGCAAATGCCCAATCCTGAGGGTCACCCCACAGGAAAGATATAATAATCTTGACTTGCTGAGCAGGGTCTCCAGAGGAGCGAAATTTCAAAGAAAGAAACAACTTGCAATTGTTCCTAAAATTCAGAAAACGAGATCTATCTCCAGAAAAAAACTCTGGGACAGGAATTCTAGGTTCAGACATAGGAGCATGTACAACAAAATCCTGTATATTTTGAACCTTAGCGGCAAGATTATTCAGGCTGGAAGCCAAACTCTGGACGTCCATGATAAACAGCTGGGATCAGAGCCATTCAAAGATTAAGAGGAGGAGGAAGTAGCCAGGCTGCAATAAGGCTAGGCAGCAAACTCTGAGGGAAAGAGAAAAAAAAAAAAAAAACTTCCTCAGACTACTTATCCTCCTACTTCAGCCAATACAATTAACACTTTGTGGGCCGGTTATACTGTCATGATCCCAATGGCAGGGGATCACTAAAGGACAAGCACAGATACAAACAAGCTCTAGGGCGATGGAACCTGAGCTGACCGCGACCCTGAACCTAACACACAAATAAAAGTAGCCGGGGAACGTGCCTATGATGATCCTAGACGTCTCGCTCCAGCCGAAGATCTAACTTCCCCTATTAGAAGAAACACAGACCTCTCTTGCCTCCAGAGAAATACCCCACAGAAATAGCAGCCCCCCACATATAATGACGGTGAAATGAGAGGAAAGCACATACGCAGTATGAAAACAGTTTCAGCAAAATGAGGCCCGCTAAAGCTAGATAGCAGAGGATACAAAAGTGAACTGCGCGGTCAGCGAAAAACCCTTCAAAAAACCATCCTGAAATTACTTGAACTCATGTGCCAACTCATGGTACATGAGGAGCAATTTCAGCCCACTAGAGCAACCAGCAGCAAAGAATCACATATCTGCAGGCTGGACTAAAAAAAACAAATAAAGCAAAACACCAAAACAGGAAAATCCAAACTTAGCTTGACCAGAAGGTTCTAGGAGCAGGGAGCAGAGGTAACAAGACACACTGGAAACATTGATAACCGGTGAGGAAATGCCAGCAAAGCCAGGTTAAATAGGAAACTCCCATATCCTGATGGAACAGGTGGAACCCAGAGACCCAGGAAAGACAAGTCACCCAGTACCATCAGTAACCACCAGAGGGAGCCCAAAAACAGAACCCACAACACACAGGAGGGAGTTCGAAAACAGAATTCACAACAGGGATCGGTTTATGGCATGGGATTTAAACCTAGTTCTCACGGCCATGACGGAAGCCCCGTTTGAGCCCATTTCATCGGCCTCGGTGAAAATACTCTCCCTCAAAGTAGCCTTCTTGGTAGTAATGACATCAACACGGAGGGTGAGTGACATCCAAGCACTGTCTAGACTCCCTCCATATACACAGTTCCATGACGACAGGCTAATACTTAGACCTGATCCAGCATACTTGCCTAAAGTAGCTTCCAGATTTCATAGGACACAGGAAATAGTTCTTCCGTCCTTCCTCCCCAACCTGGCCAACCAGAAAGAGATGAAGCTCCACCCTAGATGTTAGAAGATGTCTCTTAGGCCGGAGTCAGACTACAGCGAGATACGGCCCAGTCTCGCAGGTTAAAAACAAGCTCTGGCACCGGCACTCCAGAGCGGAGCGTGCGGCTCCATTTATTGCTATGTGGCCGCACTCTCCGCTCGAGTGCCGGTGCCAGAGCTTGGTTTTAACATGCGAGACTCAGCCGTATCTCACTGTGTGTGATCCCGGCCTTAGAGTACTTGTCAGTTACTGATTCCTGGAAAAAGGACAATGCCTTGTTTGTCTCCTTTCAAGGTACCAGGAAAGGCCTTAAGGTGTCAAAAAGTACATTGGCTAGATGGATTAGGGAAGCTATATCGCTGGCATACACGTCAAGTGGAAGGGCGGCACCTGAAAAGCTGAGGGCACATTCCACTTGATCCATGGCAATCTCGTGGGAGGAGAGGTCAGAAGTCTCCATTGACCAAATATGTAAGGCAGCCACTTGGTCCTCTCCAAGCACGTTTTTTAATCATTATAGGTTAAACTTGGGTGCTTCCTCAGATCTTTCCTTCAGTATAAGGGTGCTGCAAGCTGTAGTCCCTCCCTAAGTAGTTATTCCTCTCTGTAATTCTCTCGCTGGTGCTGTCATGGGTGATCGAATAAAGTCTTAGTTACTTACCGATAACGGTATTTTTTGGAGCCCATGACAGCAGTCTTAGATTCCCTCCATCTTTTCTTTAGGGTGTGCACTTCTTCCTCTTATAAGGTTCACATGTAAGAAATATTTAGTTGTTAACCCCTTCCCGACCTTTGACGCCACGTAGGCGTCATGAAAGTCGGTGCCAATCCGACCCATGACGCCTATGCGGCGTCATGGAAAGATCGCGTCCCTGCAGATCGGGTGAAAGGGTTAACTCCCATTTCACCCGATCTGCAGGGACAGGGGGAGTGGTAGTTTAGCCCAGGGGGGGTGGCTTCACCCCCTCGTGGCTACGATCGCTCTGATTGGCTGTTGAAAGTGAAACTGCCAATCAGAGCGATTTGTAATATTTCACCCATTATAACGGGTGAAATATTACAATCCAGCCATGGCCGATGCTGAAATATCATCGGCCATGGCTGGAAATACTAGTGTGCCCCCACCCCACCCCTCCGATCGCCCCCCCACCCCCCCGATCTGGCCGGTACACTGCTCCGGCTCCCCTCCGCCCTGTGCTCCGCTCCCCCCCGTACTCGTGTCCGCTCCCCCCGTGCTCCAATCACCCCCCCGTGCTCCAATCACCCCCCCTGCACTCCGATCCACCCCCCCCGTGCTCCGTTCCACCCCCCCGTGCTCCGTTCCAGCCCCCCCGTGCTCCGTTCCACGCCCCCCGCGCTCCGTTCCACCCCTCCCGCGCTCCGATTCCCCCCCCCGTGCTCCGATCCCCCCCCCGTGGTCCCCCCCCACCCTATCATACTTACCGATCCAGCCGTGGTCCCGTCCGTCTTCTCCCGGGCGCCGCCATCTTCCAAAATGGCGGGCGCATGTGCAGTGCGCCCGCCGAATCTGCCGGCCGGCAGATTCGTTCCAAAGTGCATTTTGATCACTGAGATATAATCTATCTCAGTGATCAAAATAAAAAAAATAATAAATGACCCCCCCCCCTTTGTCACCCCCATAGGTAGGGACAATAAAAAAATAAAGAAATTTTTTTTTTTCCACTAATGTTAGAATAGGGTTAGGGGTAGGGTTAGGGGTAGGGTTAGGGTTAGGGGTAGGGTTAGGGGTAGGGTTAGGGGTAGGGTTAGGGGTAGGGTTAGGGGTAGGGTTAGGGTTAGGGGTAGGGGTAGGGTTAGGGGTAGGGGTAGGGTTAGGGGTAGGGTTAGGGTTAGGGCTAGGGTTAGGGTTAGGGTTAGGGTTAGGAATGTGCACACGTATTCTGGTCCTCTGCGGATTTTTCCGCTGCGGATTTGATAAATCCGCAGTGCTAAACCGCTGCGGATTTATGGCGGATTTACCGCGTTTTTTTCTGCGCATTTCACTGCGGTTTTACAATTGCGATTTTCTATTGGAGCAGTTGTAAAACCGCTGCGGAATCCGCACAAAGAAGTGACATGCTGCGGAATGTAAACCGCTGCATTTCCGTGCAGTTTTTCCGCAGCATGTGTACAGCGATTTTTGTTTCCCATAGGTTTACATTGAACTGTACACTCATGGGAAACTGCTGCGGATCCGCAGCGTTTTCCGCAGCGTGTGCACATACCTTTAGAATTAGGCTATGTGCACACGGTGCGGATTTGGCTGCGGATTCGCAGCAGTGTTCCATCAGGTTTACAGTACCATGTAAACATAAGAAAAACCAAATCCGCTGTGCCCGTGATGCGGAAAATACCGCGCGGGAACGCTGCGTTGTATTTTCCGCAGCATGTGAATTCTTTGTGCGGATTCCGCAGCGTTTTACACCTGTTCCTCAATAGGAATCAGCAGGTGAAATCCGCACAAAAAACACTGGAAATCCGCGGAAAATCCGCAGGTAAAACACAGTGCCTTTTACCCGCAGATTTTTCAAAAATGGTGCGGAAATATCTCACACGAATCCGCAACGTGGGCACATAGCCTTAGGGTTAGGGTTGGAATTAGTGTTGTGGTTAGGGGTGTGTTGGGGTTAGGGTTGTGATTAGGATTATGGCTACAGTTGGGATTAGGGTTAGGGGTGTGTTGGGGTTAGTGTTGGAGTTAGAATTGAGGGGTTACCACTGTTTAGGCACATCAGGGGTCTCCAAACGCAACATGGCGCCACCATTGATTCCAGCCAATCTCGTATTCAAAAATTCAAATGGTGCTCCCTCACTTCCGAGCCCCGACGTGCGCCCAAACAGTGGTTTACCCCCACATATGGGGTACCAGCATACTCAGGACAAACTGCGCAACAATTACTGGGGTCCAATTTCTCCTGTTACCCTTGTGAATCTAAAAAAATGCTTGCTAAAACATAATTTTTGAGGAAAGAAAAATGATTTTTTATTTTCACGGCTCTGTGTTGTAAACGTCTGTGAAGCACTTGGGGGTTCAAAGTGCTCACCACATATCTAGATAAGTTCCTTGGGGGGTCTAGTTTCCAAAATGGGGTCACTTGTGGGGGGTTTCTACTGTTTAGGCACACCAGGGGCTCTGCAAACGCAACGTGACGCCCGCAGACCATTCCATCAAAGTCTGCATTTCAAAAGTCACTACTTCCCTTCTGAGCCCCGACGTGTGCCCAAACAGTGGTTTACCCCCACATATGGGGTATCAGCGTACTCAGGAGAAACTGGACAACAACTTTTGGGGTCCAATTTCTCCTGTAACCCTTGGGAAAATAAAAAATTCTGGGCTAAATAATTATTTTTGAGGAAAGAAAACGTATTTATTATTTTCACGGCTCTGCATTATAAACTTCTATGAAGCACTTGGGGGTTCAAAGTGCTCACCACACATCTAGATAAGTTCCTTTCAGGGTCTAGTTTCCAAAATGGGGTCACTTGTGGGGGGTTTCTACTGTTTAGGCACATCAGGGGCTCTGCAAACGCAACGTGACGCCCGCAGAGCATTCCATCAAAGTCTGCATTTCAAAACGTCACTACTTCAATTCCAAGCCCCGGCATGTGCCCAAACAGTAGTTTACCCCCACATATGGGGTATCACCGTACTCAGGAGAAACTGGACAACAAATATTGGGGTCAAATTTCTCCTGTTACCCTTGGGAAAATTAAAAAACTCTGGGCTAAATAATTATTTTTGAGGAAAGAAAACGTATTTATTATTTTCACGGCTCTGCATTATAAACTTCTATGAAGCACTTGGGGGTTCAAAGTGCTCACCACACATCTAGATAAGTTCCTTTGGGGGTCTAGTTTCCAAAATGGGGTCACTTGTGGGGGGTTTCTACTGTTAAGCCACATCAGGGGCTCTGCAAACGCAACGTGACGCCCACAGAGCATTCCATCAAAGTCTGCATTTCAAAACGTCACTACTTCACTTCCGAGCCCCGGCATGTGCCCAAACAGTGATTTACCCCCACATATGGGGTATCAGCGTACTCAGGAGAAACTGGACAACAACTTTTGGGGTCAAATTTCTCCTGTTACCCTTGGGAAAATAAAAAATTGCAGGCTAAAAGATCATTTTTGAGAAAATAATTTTTTTTTTTTTTTTCATGGCTCTGCGTTATAAACTTCTGTGAAGCACTTGGGGGTTCAAAGTCCTCACCACACATCTAGATTAGTTCCTTTGGGGGTCTAGTTTCTAAAATGGTGTCATTTCTGGGGGATCTCCAATGTTTAGGCACACAGGGGCTCTCCAAACGTGACATGGTGTCCGCTAATGATTGGAGCTAATTTTCCATTTAAAAAGCCAAATGGCGTGCCATCCCTTCCGAGCCCTGCCGTGCGCCCAAACAGTGGTTTACCCCCACATATGGGGTATCAGCGTACTCAGGACAAACTGGACAACAATATTTGGGGTCCAATTTCTCCTATTATCCTTGGCAAAATAGGAAATTCCAGGCTAAAAAATCATTTTTGAGGAAAGAAAAATTATTTTTTATTTTCATGGCTCTGCGTTATAAACTTCTGTGAAGCACCTGGGGGTTTAAAGTGCTCAATATGCATCTAGATAAGTTCCTTGGGGGGTCTAGTTTCCAAAATGGGGTCACTTGTGCGGGAGCTCCAATGTTTAGGCACACAGGGGCTCTCCAAACGCGACATGGTGTCCGCTAACAATTGGAGCTAATTTTCCATTCAAAAAGTCAAATGGCGCGCCTTCTCTTCCGAGCCCTGCCGAGTGCCCAAACAGTGGTTTACCCCCACATATGAGGTATCGGCGTACTCAGGAGAAATTGCCCAACAAATTTTATGATCCATTTTATCCTACTGCCCATGTGAAAATGAAAAAATTGAGGCGAAAAGAATTTTTTTGTGAAAAAAAAGTACTTTTTCATTTTTACAGATCAATTTGTGAAGCACCTGAGGGTTTAAAGTGCTCACTAGGCATCTAAATTAGTTCCTTGGGGGGTCTAGTTTCCAAAATGGGGTCACTTGTGGGGGAGCGCCAATGTTTAGGCACACAGGAGCTATCCAAACGCGACATGGTGTCCGCTAACGATGGAAATAATTTTTCATTCAAAAAGTCAAATGGCGCTCCTTCCCTTCCGAGCCTTACCATGTGCCCAAACAGTGGTTTACCTCCACATGTGAGGTATTGGTGTACTCAGGAGAAATTGCCCAACACATTTTAGGATCCATTTTATCCTGTTGCCCATGTGAAAATGAAAAAATTGAGGCTAAAAGAATTTTTTTGTGAAAAAAAAGTACTTTTTCATTTTTACGGATCAATTTGTGAAGCACCTGGGGGTTCAAAGTGCTCACTATGCATCTAGATAAGTTCCTTGGGGCGTCTAGTTTCCAAAATGGGGTCACTTGTGGGGGAGCTCCAATTTTTAGGCACACGGGGGCTCTCCAAACGTGACATGGTGTCCGCTAAAGAGTGGAGCCAATTTTTGATTCAAAAAGTCAAATGGCGCTCCTTCCCTTCCAAGCCCTGCCGTGCGCCAAAACAGTGGTTTACCCCCACATATGAAGTATCAGCGTACTCAGGACAAATTGGACAACAACTTTCGTGGTTCAGTTTCTCCTTTTACCATTGGGAAAATAAAAAAATTGTTGCTAAAAGATAATTTTTGTGACTAAAAAGTTAAATGTTCATTTTTTCCTTCCATGTTGCTTCTGCTGCTGTGAAGCACCTGAAGGGTTAATAAACTTCTTGAATGTGGTTTTGAGTACCTTGAGGGGTGCAGTTTTTAGAATGGTGTCACTTTTGGGTATTTTCAGCCATATAGACCCCTCAAACTGACTTCAAATGTGAGGTGGTCCCTAAAAAAAATGGTTTTGTAAATTTCGTTGTAAAAATGACAAATCGCTGGTCGAATTTTAACCCTTATAACTTCCTAACAAAAAAAAATTTTGTTTCCAAAATTGTGCTGATGTAAAGTAAACATGTGGGAAATGTTATTTATTAACTATTTTGTGTCACATATCTCTCTGGTTTAACAGAATAAAAATTCAAAATGTGAAAATTGCGAAATTTTCAAAATTTTCGCCAAATTTCCGTGTTTATCACAAATAAATGCAGAATTTATTGACCTAAATTTACCACTAACATGAAGCCCAATATGTCACGAAAAAACAATCTCAGAACCGCTAGGATCCGTTGAAGCGTTCCTGAGTTATTACCTCATAAAGGGACACTGGTCAGAATTGCAAAAAACGGCAAGGTCTTTAAGGTCAAAATAGGCTGGGTCTTGAAGGGGTTAAAGTGTTGTACATAGTTTTGCCATTAACCATGGTGGTCCTCTCGAGTTCTGTAATCCAAATGATGCGTGGAAGACGTGCCGCCCTTTTGTATCTATAGGTTTCCTGTTCCTGAACGGCGGATCCCCTCTCTCGGTGGTGCTGTCATGGGCTCCGAAAAATACAGTTATCGGAAAGTAACTAAAACTTTTTCTATTGTACATGGTGGAATATCCAGTGCATCTGGAGCGCCTGCCAGGGCTGTGGGGTACTTGGTACTGGGTCCGGTACTTAAAGGGATGTGTCATGGCGGCGGTGATACGGTCCGTGGCCCTGAGCACTAAAATAAAAGGAATAAAAAAATGGACCCGTAGAAGCGCTTGTTGTCAGCGCGAAATGGCCGTCATCTTGTCTGCCGCACTCCTGTTCTCACTCCCTCCCTTGAGCCGTGAAGATTTATTGCTTCATGTTTCAATAAAGGACTTTTGAACTGCTAGATTGGTGAGTGCTATTGCGTTTTTTCTATTTTTATTTCTTATATGGACACTTTGTTTCACGCAAGCACCTCCTTTCACCTTGTCGGACTACCAGTCGCTTTGGACTTTCCACGCTGAGAGTAAATCTCTGGATATTTGAGCTGTGCTGCTTGTTTGTTTTCTATTTTTTGGACTAAAATAAAAGGGACGCTCTTTAAAGGGGTTTGTGAAATAATAAAAGTTTGTGACGCCACCTGTGGCACTTGGTCAGGGGTGACCTACGCTGCTTAGAGGGGTCCTCTGGGGTGATGTTATGGCAGCAGGGATGGTATGGATTCCCACAGGTGAAGCTGGGTCCCCAGGGCTCCCGATATGGTTGGCAAGGATGGTGAGGTGCCAGAAAATAAACGGAGGACACAGGGTTGCAGTCTCTTTACCTGGTTTACTGATGGTAGACAGCCACAGTCCAGGGTACTGGATCATAGGTGCTGGTATGGTCCGGCCAGCTTGGCAGCGAATCTGGAATCCCCCTATCCAGGTGGGATCGGAAGCCTTCCTTCTAGCGCTGCATTGTAGTCTCTTGCTGCCTTAGGCCTCAGACAAGGTCCTCACATTCTCTCTCTCTTTAGGTAGGACACTACCCGCATGACAGGTAACTCGAGTCTTTTTACAGGATCTCTATCACAACCCGGGCTCTATCTGCTACTGTGTCTTCGGGTGTTAATGGTGAACAGGTGACTTGCAATGCAGCTGTCCACCGGTTTCTGCCGTGGGCATAGAGTTACTCCCACAACCTCGGTCTTCCGGCTACCGGTATCTGCGCTTCAGCTTGGAAGAAGCTCAGTCGCAGCTTCTCTCTCCAGCTCTAAACTCTCCTTTGCTCTACTACCCATCTCAGTCTCTTTACAGACTGCTCTGCTTTCCTCTTTGCTCTTCCCAGGAGCTGCAGCACCTCACGTGGCTGCACGGCCCCAAAACTCCTTCCTCACTCTCCTCTCGCGAACTCCTCTCTCTGTCTTTCCCTCTGACAGATTGGCTAACTCCTCCAGACCAGAATATATCTATATCTAGGGAAGCTCCCCTGAAACTGGGTTCAGAGCTCCCCTTCCTGGAGTCAGAACAGTGTTGTATGTGCTGAATACCTGATAAAGGGATCCTTCCTTGCTTCCAAGCATGACATCACTCTCCCCGTGAGGAAAGCAATGCCACTGTAACAACCAGGAACCTGGGGTGTTACACATCAATAACACCTCTTTCTGTTCTACCCAGAGTCCCCTAATCCAAACCTCCTCAGGGGCTAAAAGATACTCCCAGTGGCTCAGTGGTTAACACTGTTGCGGTACAGCACTGTGGTCCTGGGTTCAAATCCCAATAAGGACATCTGCAAGAAGTTTGTATGTTCTCATCATGTTTGCATGGGTTTCCTCTGGGTACTCCGGTTTCCTCCCACACTCCAAAGACATACTTCGGAGTTACAGAATTTAGATTGTGAGCCCCAATGGGGACAATGATGATGATGTCTGTAAAGCGCTAAGGAATATGATGGCACTATATAAGCAATTCATAATAAAATAAATAAATAATAGATGTTACACCAGAACAACTTCTTCCTGTTGATTTATTGGAAGGGATGAATGGTCAGCCTTTGTGCTCAGAATATCCTCTTGGGTAAAATTTGCTTTTTTCTGCAATCAGCTCTGGAGTAGATGATGAATTGAAAGGATGGAAGAGGCTCAACAGCACCTGAAAGATCTAGTCAAGGTGCTGACAAGTCAAGAAGGTTCTTGTGTATAGGAATTCTTTTGCATGTTCTTTTGCCTTGTTCTGTTTTCGGTAAACATTAGAATGATGTGCTTTACCATAAAGCTCTATCTTGGTCTCATCTGTCTGCGAAAGCAGAAGGATTTTGACTTACTCACATGCATCTCGTCACATTGCATTTTGTCAGACAATTATTTGTCAGTCTGTAGGTCCAGCAAGAGAGAAATAAGCTGTGGACATCCTCTTATAGGTTGTATAGTCTAAGAAATATGGCTCTACATCAGCACATCAAGCAACATCACCTATTCATTTGGTAAAAGCAAGCTGGCTAGTTATCACAGCAAGCCTCAAGTTATTCTTCTACCCTTTTTCACCACTCCAGTCTTTCTATCAGCTAGGCTGCACCCTCAAGTAGTAACTTGTTAGTGTCACCATTGTCATCCACCACTACTACTTGTCATTCTCCTACTTCACCTTTTCGTCATGCTCTGTGACACTGGCAGATAAACAACCCCAATTGTGTTTGGGGAATAGGCGTATGCTCACAGTCATCCACTGGTGTGCCAACTTTCATCTTGTCAAGTTGCTGGTAGTGCAGTGGCTGTGGAATTGGCTGCCTTTGGAGAAAAGATAGCATGCGCTCAGTCTCTCTGAAGTATACCCAGCTGTTATTATTTCTCTTTCTCAAATTATCTTGACCTCCAAATCACATCATGCCATACCCACATTGGACAGCCACTATAGGCAAAGACAATATATAAGTTTAACAGCCCACTGGTTGAATGTTTTGAGTGACAGCAATGCATCAGTGCAACTAGGACAGGTGGTGAAGCCTCCACAACTGATAGCTACATCTGTTTCCACCACCAGGCAGTGGTTACCTGTCTTCCCCCAACATTTCCTCTGGATGTTACTCAACAGACATGACATCATTCCTAACAGTCCACACATAGATCATATTCTTTTAGCTCATGCAAGCTAAAGTACTGCTGAAAGGTTTTCCAACTTGAAAGCATGATTACAGCTTGAAAGCATGGTTTGAAAAGCAATGCAATGGAAATGTTGCTGTGTATCAAGTAAAAAGTCTCATGCTGGCTGTCTCCCTGTCAACTTCTCCTGGGAATTGCTGAAAGCTCTCGTGCCTGAACATTCTATTTGCCTTATGATTGGGCAAAGTAATTCACACTCCCTACATAGCTCATGCCCTGAATTTAAATGTGCAACATTTCTTTCAGAAATATATCTGCTTCAGGAAGGTGGTGGCTATGACCAGAAAAGGGTCTGCTTTTATCAACTTTTCTTTTAATGTGGCAAAGCATGTCCTCAGCTTAGCAAAAACAGAACAGTGTGCCAGAGCACCTCCTGATTTGCTACATTTCAACCTGATAGAACAATGCATGTTGGAGTGTCTGTACAAGCGGCATAAAATGGTGATGCACTATATCATGCAACAGCCAAACTGAAGTAGGGGCTACATTGAGATCCACCATTGGTAGCTAATGTGTCACTTATTGAAGCCCTTGGAAATTTGTCAATAGGGACATCTGTGGAATCAACAATGTCATCTACTTCATCTTTATCCTTGAGCAAAACACCAGAATGCAAGAGATGTAGGAAGAACAGCAAACTTGCACATGTTCATCGCACTTCTATGTATTTTGAGGAACCTCAGGAAGCATGTTTCATGCTGCAGGTTTTAGAGAAGAAGAGCAGCAGTTGGAAGTAAAGGCGCAGACAGGAGTTGAGGCTGATGGTAAAAGTGAAAATGATGACAATGACGACACTTGTCATGACAACCAATCGTCACAATAGGGTGATGAAAATGTGCCAAAGGGACCCTTGGTCATGCTGGCTTGCATAAGAATCGATATGCTGGAATACTTGTGGGATGACAGGTGTTTTGTTACCATCACGCAAAGTGATGACTATTAGATAGCCATACTTTTAACACCTTACTATAAAAGCAAAATGGGTGAATTTTTTCCAGCTTCTAAAAGGGAATCCAAATTGGATAATTTGTTTTACATTTTCTCCAAAAGCTTTCACTGAGTGGATACCTGCCAACCATACAACTGACCAGCAGACCCCTCTCTGATCTCCACAAACCAAACACCCCCCACCTACAAGTAGCTAAAGCAATATTAAAATTTATAGTATTTTTTACATGATGCTCAAGATGTTTTAACTGCCATTGCATCAACCACACTCCAGCAAACACAGATGCATGAGAACAGCCAGGCTTAATTGTATATAGACTGTGTCTTTTCTCAGGCAGACACCTTGAGCCCCGATACCATGGACTTGTTGGTGAGTAGATATGCACAGTGGCAAGAACTGACCCAGTTTGATATCAGCGTAGTGTCATGTTCATCCGTCAGTGTAATATCAGAGGGAAGGAAATAGGTTATCCACCCAAGAGTGGAAAACTACATTTGTCAAAATCTATCAGGCATGAATCAATGCCAACTTTCATTCATCTAAGGCTTAAGCCAATGATTAAATTGGCCATACCATCTGCCTGGCATTTTTTTTTACATAGCTCTGTGCTGTTGCCAGTGCTGATGGCCAACATTCAGCCAGTCATCTACTCCCTGTTCATCATGTTATCTTTACTGTAGTAAAGTTGCTGCCCTGTCAAAATGCTCTACCATGTGGCTTCTGCACAGCCACCCAGTGACACATTTCTTGATTGTTGACTGTGTTTTACAGTGCTATACTGTACTGCTGCCACCATTGCTGGCCCTCAACTGCTTGACATCCCTTTGCATGCCCTGCTATATTTTTCTGCCATGCCACTTCTACCAGTGCCACTGCACAGCCATGTTAGCTAAACAACTCCTGGCTGCCCACCGTGTTTTATAGTGCTAGATCGCACTGCCGAGGCTGGCTGTATACTGCCAGACCTCTCCTTGCCTGCCCTGTCATATATTTTACTACAAGGCTTCTGATGCTGTCACTTCACAGCCATGCCAGCCACACATCTCCTGGATGCATACTTTGCTTATACTGGTAAATATAATTTATTGAGGGTACACAAGCATGAAACAGCTCCTAAAATTGGGCTATTTTTAAGAGCATATACGTTGAACAACAATATTAGAAAAATACAAATATAAAGGCCAATAGATTTAAGAAAAACACAAGACGAGAAGAAAACTTTAAAAATATCTATAAAAGGAAAAGAGGGTACTGGATGTGCTCTAACAGACAATGATTAGGACTGGGAAGTATGTAATCTCTGGTAATGTAAAAATATAAGAAAATTGATAAAATGAATATAAATAATAAATAAGTAATAATGTATACGGTATATATTTCATAAAAAGATTTTAATAGGAGTCTACTGACAAATACATATTGTGATATAAATATTCTCCAATAGTATATTGCACAAAGCCAAATTTAAATGGACCCATAAAATGAATGTGTCAGGGTAACTATATAGTACTTACCACGTCCCAACCCCCCTCACCGCTCCAACGCATGTTTCGCTACCACTTCGTCAGGGAGTCCACTTCAGTGCTAAAAACAGTAGTGTTCTGAACAGGACTCAATCCTGTAGAAATATAAGAAAGTCAGAAGCCTGAATCTCACTCACTCCTTGCAGATGGAATACCTACAAGAAAACCTTGAGGGATAGATATTTTATTTAAACAAAAGACAATGATCAGCACTCCCATCCCTGTGGACAGGAGTGCCCCAACGAAAGTATCTATATCAGATAAAATGAAAAAAGAGCGATACTTCCCAACATTACCAGCTGTTCCTTCAGGAAGACAGAATAAAAAAAAAACACAATTGAAGGAGGGGAACTAGTAGGTATTTATAGATTGAAGACAATTTAAACTAATTTCTATGATCTGTCCTTTGTTCCAATAGGATATCTTCATTGGTGCTGCTGCTGTAGGACAACAAGGAAAGGAGTGGATCATAAGTGGAGAAAGAAGCAGATTTCTCTGATAAGATATATTACACAGTTACTTATAATCTCTTGCATGATATATTCATATATCTAAAATGTGTTGAAAGTACAGCTCAAATTTAAACTTACAGCACTTTATGACCTGAGCACAAGTCCAAATCAGGCAGGGAAGGAGGAACCTGCTGCCTTAAGAATAGCAAAGAACACTGAGAGCAGAGCTTTGCAATATATACTCAGTCTATTAAACACACTGATAGTTCTGCAAACACATAGCTCTGCTATGCACACATGCATTCACACTTCTGCTTCCAGTGTAGATAGGAAATCGCAGCGTACATAATGTGCAGGGCCGGCTGCAGGTTTTTGAGGGCCCCGGGCGAAAGAGTCTCAGTGGGCCCCTCCCTTTAACCCATACCACGATTCATGATGCACAGATACAGCAGAGAAATATAGGTATAGTACAATGCCAGATTTCACTTTTTACATGAGTGATAGCTATTGTAAATTCTACAGTACCATACAGCAGAGGGGCTTTATATAAGTCAACCCCTTATATGCCAATTTTCCAGTTCACCACCTGACAGCACCATTGGAGGACGTCCTTCTTACCCTCAGTGGGACAGGAACAACAATCGGTTAAAAGGACCCTCCCTACTCCACCCACCAGTGTTTTTCCTGTCTCACTGTGGATAGGAGGGGCAAGCTTTTCCTCCGACGGTCCTGTGCAGATGGTGGAGATCGGGGGGCCCAGCCTTTCCCTTCCCCACCGCGAGTATCTGCTGCTGATACCTGCCAAGGGGGTCCCTCAGCCTCCCCTGTGTAGCTCTGCTCCTGGGGCCGGGTCCGCTTCCTCTGTACAGGGGGCTCTTGGTCTGGGCGCCTGTCTGCTGGAGGGTGAGTGTTGCGGCCGCTTCCAGCACAGTGGCCGCTTCCACGGCAGCGGGCGCTTCCATCAGCGGCAGCGGGCGCTTCCATGAGCGGCGCGTCCGCTTCCAGGTCCAGCGGCCGCGTCACTTCCGGCCGCGAAGAGCGCCACAGCGCGTGACGCCAGCAGCAGCGCCAACCTCAGGAGAGGCCTTTGGGCACGGTCAGCTGCATGGGAGAGGTAAGGAGGGCAGGATAAACAAGGTAAAAGGCATATATAAACAGGGTATGGGGGTCTCTATGCCGTTGGCCATCCTGATAAGGAGCACGCGGCTAAGGTATCTCCAAAATGGAAGAGAGAGCCAGACCTGAGGGGCTAGATCAATCACAGGGGCACGTGAGTTAGCTAATCAAAGCCATACCACAATGCGTCCTGTCCATCCCCATATTCCCCTATTACTAGGATCCCTATGTATTTTAGGCAGAGCCTTCCATCCTTGCACCTGAAAAGAAAAAATCCAGAAAAAGTAAATGCCCCATTTGTACTGCTAGATTTCTGGAGAACTGGCGGAATCCACTCTGCAAGTCATACACATATAAAATCGTCGGTGAAGAACAAACTTCTTTATTAACCAATATGAGAGCAATGATACGTCAGGAGGTTCAGGCGTCCATCTCAAGCCTAAATCTTTCCCAGACGAGCCAGACAGAACCACAAACCTCGCAGAAAAGACAGAGAGAGTCCAGTCCTTCTGAGGAAGAAGATTAGAAAAATTTGGATCAAGAAGGAAGAGAGGAACCATTAGGAAAAGGAAAAAGATATCTCTTCTCAGCGGTAGATACGGATGAACTCCTACATGCAGTACGTAACTTGGGAATCCTCAGCAGCTATAATACGGGCCAATATAGCAGCAACCTCGGTAGCCCGGTCCATGCATTTATGGATGGACGATTTGGAGGAACATCTCAAAGCTAAGACCTCCAGAGATGTTATTCTCAAATCCCTTTCATTGCTAAAACTCGCTACAGGTTTTATGGCGGCCGCTTCAGCAGAATCTGTACGATTCGCCGCCAGAAGCGAGTCTTTGTCCAATGCGGCCAGAATAGCTATCTGGCTAAAGACTTGGTCAGGGGATATCCAATCAAAAAATAAGCTTTGCAGAATCCCATTTTCAGGGAGTAAAGTGTTTGGGCCTATTCTAGATGACATATTAGAAAAAGCTTCAGACAAGAAGGAAGGGTTCCCTGAGGAAAATACGAAAAAATACCAGCCCTTTCATAGAGCCCGACCTAGTCAGAAGACAGACTACAGGGGGAAAGGGAAGTCTGGGAGGTGGTCTTATCCCAAGGGTGGAAAAGGTAGAGACTCCATCTTCCCCGGTACAGGTACAGGAAAGCCAAATAAATTACATCAGTGTGGGAGGTCGGATGCAGAAATTTCTAGGGGGTTGGCAGAAAATATCCAAAACGCCATGGATTCTGCAGGTGATTGCTCAAGGATACAAACTAGAGTTCTCCAGCCTTCCCCCACAAAGGTTCATAGTAACCAGATCCTGCTCCATCTTAAACTCCCCTATGTGGACAGACATCCAAGAGTTGTTAAAAACAAAGGCAATCATCCCAGTACCCATCTCGGAGAGAGGCAAGGGCCATTATTCACACCTGTTCTCAATAAAAAAAAACATCGGGAGACTCCCGAATGATTATAAATCTAAAACGCCTGAACAGGTGGATCAGGTACAAAAGATTCAGGATGGAATCTATAAAGTCCACAATACCTCTCATAGACAAAGACATGGTGATGTGCACCTTGGATCTAAAGAGTGCATACTACCATGTTCCAATACACGCTTCCTACCAGAAGTTCCTGAGATTTGCCTTGACGAACAAAGGACTAATGTATCACTTCCAGTTCACGTGTCTCCCCTTCGGCCCAACTTCGGCGCCCAGGGTATTTACAAAACTAATGTCAGAGGTAGTAGCCTACCTAAGAAACCAAAATATTGCCATAGTACCATATCTGGACGACTTTTTGATAATGGCGAGATCAGAGAAACTTCTCAA